>NC_047112.1:26217014-26817014 GCF_902500255.1 Thalassophryne amazonica
GAAAAAGAGGACAATTAGAAGCCTAGAAACAAGCAGTCACTTAGGGAGATGGGATCCCAGTACAGACCTAGCCCATACACAAGGGTTGAAGACAAATCTATTTTACCAATGGTTGAAATTTTCGGCTAGGCAGATCAGTGAAAAGCCGTGCTAGCCTGTCACCGGAAGGGTGTGATACCTCAGGCTAAACCCCTACCTGATATCAACAGCTGTTATAGGAGCCCCCAACATAACTCAGACCAAGCAGAATGCTATACACAATGTGTTATGAAAATGGCAGTAGGTGATGAAAAATATGCTGCCGACAGTAAACTTTGTCCAGTGCCCCTAAGTACAGAAGGAACCGTTCCACCTATGATTAAAATAGAGAAAGGGATGATACACCCATTCTGTATAGCTAAAGGATTAGTAGCACAATACATAAGCGATTGGCAGGTAGGGACGACCCAGTCAAAACACCACATACAGTGTATGCAAAAGCAGCAAGAATACAAACCGGCCAAAACAGCATGGAACATTACCATCTGTCACACCCTGCCAGCAGCAGGCATACAGTGTGAACAAATAGTACCAGCCACAGGGGGGTCTGTAATTGGACTGAATCTCACCCATGCTTCATGGGTATCTACTCCAAATTTAGCTAAGGGAACGGTACCCTTAGCTGACATCTTTTGGATATGCGGACAAAAAAGGAAACTCCTGTCATCGCTGTCCCCGAATTGGAAAGGCCTTTGTGCTCCTGTGATGCTCACAGGAGCAATAACAGTAATTGAAATGCCAAATTCAATACAACCCATGCCACAGAAACTTCGTAAGAAAAGAGGAATAATGACGTTTAAAACAGACTACAACATCACAGTAAGAAACGGGATACCAGAAAGGATACCCCGACAATTAGAAGCCATAGACAGTAGCAGAGTTAAAGCAGATGAAGACGCGGATAAATGGGGATGGGCATTGGCTCTCCAAAAATCCGTTCTAGGTTCCAGGAGGTGCAGTGGATTAATTACTTGTGGTATAATCAGCAAAGATACCTGAACTGGACATTGGCAGCAGTAGGAGCCTTAACCGAACAACTGCACGCCACCTCGCTAATGACAATGCAAAATAGATTAGCTATCAAGATGATGATGGCTGATGAACAAGGAGTTTGTATTATGATCAAAGCCACCGAATGTTGCACAGCTATTCCCATGCGTACAGGGGAAGACGGAAATTTGACAGAGCTCTTAATCACACTTGAAGAGATGCAACAGGAACTGTTAAGTAACTCCATAGGAGGGAGAAATGAAACTGACGATTCTGGATACATTGTAGGGAATGGAATGAATATTGGCCCACTGTTTTCACTGTTTGGGGCTCTAAGGAGAGGGTGGATATCATGGAAAGACTGGTTATACCAGATAGGTGTAGTCTTGGCACTAACAGGGGTGGCGGTCTTGCTGGTAATATGTTGTGGTATTCCCTTGATAAAATTTCTGGTCAATAAATTGATTTCATCCACAGTAGGACAGCTCCCACTGTTAGCCATCCGAGCCCTGGAAGAAAGCACAAACGAAACAGACAGAGAACCAGAATATATGGAAATGGATGAAATACCAATTATCCTCCCCGACAGCCCCCAGCTCCCTAATATTGTGGCGTATACCCCAGATAGGGAGGACTGGGATGGACCGTGCTTGGTGATATTGTAGACGAGGAAGAAGACATGCACGCACATTTACATTCACACACATGCACCCACAAAAATGAGGGATAGGATAGACAATAGCTGAAAGAATGACATGGAGCTGTAATAATCAATCAATCAATCAACTTTTTTCTTGTATAGCGCCAAATCACAACAAACAGTTGCCCCAAGGCGCTCCACATTGCAAGGCAAGGCCATACAATAATTATGAAACACAGTCTACGTCTAAAGCAACATAACCAAGGGATGGTCCAGGGTCACCCGATCCAGCCCTAACTATAAGCCTTAGCGAAAAGGAAAGTTTTAAGCCTAATCTTAAAAGTAGAGAGGGTATCTGTCTCCCTGATCTGAATTGGGAGCTGGTTCCACAGGAGAGGAGCCTGAAAGCTGAAGGCTCTGCCTCCCATTCTACTCTTACAAACCCTAGGAACTACAAGTAAGCCCGCAGTCTGAGAGCGAAGCGCTCTAATGGGGTAATATGGTACTATGAGGTCCCTAAGATAAGATGGGACCTGATTATTCAAAACCTTATAAGTAAGAAGAAGAATTTTAAATTCTATTCTAGCATTAACAGGAAGCCAATGAAGGGAGGCCAACACGGGTGAGATATGCTCTCTCCTGCTAGTCCCCGTCAGTACTCTAGCTGCAGCATTCTGAACCAACTGAAGGCTTTTTAGGGAACTTTTAGGACAACCTGATAATAATGAATTACAATAGTCCAGCCTAGAGGAAACAAATGCATGAATTAGTTTTTCAGCATCACTCTGAGACAAGACCTTTCTGATTTTAGAGATATTGCGTAAATGCAAAAAGGCAGTCCTACATATTTGTTTAATATGCGCTTTGAATGACATATCCTGATCAAAAATAACTCCAAGATTTCTCACAGTATTACCAGAGATCAGGGAAATGCCATCCAGAGTAACGATCTGGTTAGACACCATGCTTCTAAGATTTGTGGGGCCAAGTACAATAACTTCAGTTTTATCTGAGTTTAAAAGCAGGAAATTAGAGGTCATCCATGTCTTTATGTCTGTAAGACAATCCTGCAGTTTAGCTAATTGGTGCGTATCCTCTGGCTTCATGGATAGATAAAGCTGGGTATCATCTGCGTAACAATGAAAATTTAAGCAATACCGTCTAATAATACTGCCCAAGGGAAGCATGTATAAAGTGAATAAAATTGGTCCTAGCACAGAACCTTGTGGAACTCCATAATTAACTTTAGTCTGTGAAGAAGATTCCCCATTTACATGAACAAACTGTAATCTATTAGACAAATATGATTCAAACCACCGCAGCGCAATGCCTTTAATACCTATGACATAATGAACGTATATGTATATTACTAGGACACAGGAGTATGGCAGAGAGACCAGACTCCCCTGATCAGGGACCTATGCCTGATCTGCCTCTATCAAGTCTGATTGGACTCTCAGAACTGTTTGGAGAAGAGGATATACAGGAGGGATGGTCGAGACATGATTGGTCGCCACAGCCACCATCCATCCAGCAGCTAAACCAGTTGGCAACAGAAGGATCTTCATCGTTCCAGCACCTGGCGATGACGGCTTCACAGAATCTGCCTGCAGCAACAGTCGGCCCAAGGACTCCACCATCACCTGAAGGACCCTTTGGACTCAGGAACACACCCCTTCCGCAGATGCCATGGAGACAGTCACATGTGCCAGTGGCAACGATACCCTCCAGGGGAGGCAGCCAAGGTCGGCCATATGCAGCAACTGCCCGAGTGCATCCTAGACCCAATTCACTGCTAGGACCTGTCCCCAGCTTTCCACCCCCAAGGCAGGAGAGATATTCTGATCAGCCCAGTGCCTCTGGAGGAGGATCAGCAGGGGTGGACCTTAGCCGAACTCACCCACCAGGACAGAGGGGAGCTTTGTACAGGCTGCTAAATGCCCAGAGTGTCCCAGCCACTTGCCCGAGCGACATCAGCAATACTCCCCCCACACACGAAATGCCTTCCCCCTTGTACTTCCTGTCCCCTGGACTGCACAACCTTAATCTGGTCATGGTCACCCCACAGGACATGGCAATCTTGGTTCGAGAGCTTTGTCTTCCACAAGAGTCTGTTCCAAAAACCTTGGAGCAGCTCCTGCCCCTCACAAATCACATTCCCCATGGACTATTTGAGGAACTCATGCCACAACTGAGTCAGACAGCTGCATACCTGTTAAGGATACACCGTGACAATGCCAACATCACTTGTGCTCAGGAGGGCCTCCATACTCAACTGTGTGGTCTTCAGTCTAGTATGGACATGCTAGCCAGCATGATGGAGCATATGGAGAGGGAACATCTAGGGCTGGCCACCACCACCCTGAATGTGGGCAAGAATTCTCTGGGGGCCCTGTACAACCTGGCCAAGCAGCACAAGGAGCTGGAAAGATCCATCAGAGAACTGCGCGACTGTCTGAAAGCCAGAATTCCTGATCCTTCCCCCACTACCCCTGAAAGGCCAACCTCCCCATATTCCCCAACTTCTCCCAAAACTTCAGACGCTGAGTAAATGCTGAGGAGCGCGGACTGACGTAATGGCACTGAAAACGGACTATGATCTTGGTTCTTGAGTTTGAATTGCGGACTGGTTCCAGAAATCCGAGTGTAAATAAAAACAAAGAAGGATATATGTTAGTAACGAAGGTCGGGTAAATGTCTGTCCTTACCATCATCTGCGTAACACAGATAAAGCTAAATGCATACACATAGATATCACATTGCAAAGTTATAAAAAGGGGACCCTTACACGGCGTGTTTGTAGATTTAGTAGTAAAGATGCACCATAGGGACCCCTTTTTCTTAAATTATAGCATGCCTCAAGAGACATGCATCGCCTAAATTTGGCGTCTGGCCAAAAAGGGCATTAGAAAACAAGCTGAAAAAGAAGAAAAACAAAGTGGAGAATGTTGAGAAATGGCCTATAATGAAAACCATTATATGATTGACTAAGGCAAATGACTTAAGGACGGACATGAAGGGAAACCATTTATGGTGTTTATCATTTAACTAGACATAGCTGCGCTAACCTTAGAATAGTTTCTTGATTGGTTGACTAAATAGTGGTAACGTAGGGGTTATTTGATGCATTTAAATAATAAATGTGTGACGCTTTAACAAAATAATATGTAGAACCAAGTATAATGGGTTGGAGCCTCTGGTTGAGTGAGACAATAGATGCCAGAAGATGATTGGTTGCACTGATGTCAATGTAAAGCCTTTACTTTGCCATGATTAAGAGGTTGCTGTAACTTGTTTTATGTGGCCATTTTAAGTGCCTTGAATTACACCAAAACTCAATGTTTGAATGTCACCTTGCGTTGATATAATCCAGCTAATTGATCACCTTGTGCCTTAGTATGTAGGTTCACCTGCACTTCAATATATTTACCGTGTGAAGTATCACTGATATTCATATCCGCACCATAGTTATCAGTAATTCGAGTGATGTGTTTTTCTTTTTTATTGCAATGCACAAATGAGGATGTCTTGTCAGTAAACAACCCAAGAGTATAGTTGATGTAATGGGACTCTTTCGAGTCCCAGAGGAGGGACTGTAGTAGAATTTTTAGGTCCTTATTTGAACTGTGATGAACTATCAAGTGTCCTGATCTGAACTGTATGTCCTCTGGCTGAACTAGCAGGTGTTCAACCCAAAAAAGGGCTCTATTAGTCATTCAGTCTGTCAGGGGCTTTCCAAGGCCTCTTAGGTGCTTTCCCGCAGGCCACGTGCAGGGGCCTCGGGCCAGCTGCACCTGTGGCTGAGGCCACGTGCGGGGGGCCTCAGGCCAGCTGCACCTGTGGCTGAAGGTCTTTTAAAAAAATCAGTTGTAAATCCTTCACGTTTTAATGGGAGCGTTTGTCACATTGAAATAATGGCCTAACACCTGCTTAGGGTTCACTAGAGGATGCTTCCAATAGAAAACCATGTCTTGGGAATGAAATAAATAAAAAAGTCGAAGGAGGAGCGATGCCCGCAGGTCTCCAATAAATAGATGAGCGCGGTTGTCACATATTCAGTCTCTCTAGAGGACTCAGTTTGTCTAAGCTCTGTGTCAAAGGCTTAAATAAACTTAAAAACTCTGTGCATTTTATCTTGCTTAAGGCTGAATTATTCTAAAGTGTTGTGTCCTTTTCTAGCATATCACTTGCAATTAGTTTGTGTTATCTAAAAGACGACATCCCGAGAAGACTAAAGACGAACCACGTCAGGTTCCAAAAACAAAACAATTTTATTTTTCTCCCATGCAATAATTAGTGTACAACATAAATATTTAGTTTGTCTGGCGGAGTGAAGGACGGCGCGCTCTCCAGCGCCCAAAAGGATCGAAGCCTCGGCGCTTCTGGACTCAGATTCACCGCCAAACACCCCCCAGGTGGATACGACAAACTGACTCTGTGAAGGATGGAAAAGGTGAGGTAAGTCAACAGAGCTACAGCAAATATCCTTCAAAGGCACGCACTATCAGCAACACATTCAGGTCTGAATTTAAGCTTTATGTAAATGAGCAGCTTCTCACAACAGGTGGAGGATCATCAGTCCGTACGCCACGGCAGTGAGAAGCAAACTGCACAATTCTCATCAATGTTCAAATATACTGCGTAACAAAATACCAAATTACTGTTAACACTTATTCAGACAATCAATCACCTCTGATGTGTGCTGACAGCATGTGTCCCTCACCCGTCCTCCTTCACAGGCACGATGTGTCAAACCCTGGCGCGGTCCTCAGCGTCTCACAAATGAACGTCACAAGGTCGACTTCCCGGCAATTCTGCTTGAACCACTCATGGCTTAAATGCAGAACGCCATCTAATTATCTGCTTCAGCTGAAAGTCTTTAAGTTTACACTTGAGCATCATCCACAGGTGCTGCGAGTCAGTAGGCCTGCACGTGAACATCCTCCACAGGTGCAGCTAATAATGCTGATGAGGGTGAAGGACTCTTCTGCCAGCACCTTCTCCACAGACAAAAACCAGTTTGCATACCACCTGGAGAGCAAAGAAAAGAAAACAACACCAAAATGTCCAGCCAAACCCCCCAACACACAACACTTCCAAAATGAATTAAAGCTCTGTCTGGGTTTTTGATTAATTAATAAGCTGGAATGGAAGATTGCTGCTAACACAACACACCGGCCTCAGAGGATGTTCATTCAGTTGTTTAATTTTGTAGAAAAAAAGCAGATCACAGACATGACACAAAACTAAAGTCATTTCAAATGGCAACTTTCTGGCTTTAAGAAACACTATAAGAAATCAAGAAAAAAAGATTGTGGCAGTCAGTAACGGTTACTTTTTTAGACCAAGCAGAGGAAAAAAATATGGAATCACTCAATTCTGAGGAAAAAATTATGGAATCACCCTGTAAATTTTCATCCCCCAAATTAACACCTGCATCAAATCAGATCTGCTCGTTGACATTGACCCTATGCCATGACATTGACCCTATGTGTCTTTTTGCAAGGAATGTTTTTGCAGTTTTTGCTCTATGGCAAGATGCATTATCATCTTGAAAAATGATTTCATCATCCCCAAACATCCTTTCAATTGTCCAAAATATCAACATAAACTTGTGCATTTATTGATGATGTAATGACAGCCATCTCCCCAGTGCCTTTACCTGACATGCAGCCCCATATCATCAATGACTGTGGAAATTTACATGTTCTCTTCAGGCAGTCATCTTTATAAATCTCATTGGAACGGCACCAAACAAAAGTTCCAGCATCATCAGCTTGCCCAATGCAGATTCGAGATTCATCACTGAATATGACTTTCATCCAGTCATCCACAGTCCACAATTGCTTTTCCTTAGCCCATTGTAACCTTGTTTTTTTCTGTTTAGGTGTTAATGATGCCTTTCGTTTAGCTTTTCTGTATGTAAATCCCATTTCCTTTAGGCGGTTTCTTACAGTTCGGTCACAGACGTTGACTCCAGTTTCCTCCCATTCGTTCCTCATTTGTTTTGTTGTACATTTTTCGATTTTTGAGACATATTGCTTTAAGTTTTCTGTCTTGACGCTTTGATGTCTTCCTTGGTCTACCAGTATGTTTGCCTTTAACAACCTTCCCATGTTGTTTGTATTTGGTCCAGAGTTTAGACACAGCTGACTGTGAACAACCAACATCTTTTGCAACATTGCGTGATGATTTACTCTCTTTTAAGAGTTTGATAATCCTCTCCTTTGTTTCAATTGACATCTCTCGTGTTGGAGCCATGATTCATGTCAGTCCACTTGGTGCAACAGCTCTCCAAGGTGTGTTCACTCCTTTTTAGATGCAGACTAACAAGCAGATCTGATATGATGCAGGTGTTAGTTTTGGGGATGAAAATTTACAGGGTGATTCCAGAATTTTTTCCTCAGAATTGAGTGATTCCATATTTTTTTCCTCTGCTTGGTCTAAAAACGTAACCGTTACTGACTGCCACAATCTTTTTTTCTTGATTTCTTATAGTGTTTCTTAAAGCCAGAAAGTTGCCATTTGAAATGACTTTAGTTTTGTGTCATGTCTGTGATCTGCTTTTTTTCTACAAAATTAAACAACTGAATGAACATCCTCCTAGGCCGGTGATTCCATAATTTTTGCCAGGGGTTGTATTATAGAGTATCAACATCCATGCAAAAGAGAGAACACCCTAGTAAGTGATACAAATTAGCATTTCAAACATATGATGTTGTATCTCATAATGATTACTCACTATGTTAGCATCTTACAGCTTAGCATTTTGTAATAATGGCTTAGTATAGTATCTAATAGACAAAAGAAAATTACTTATAATAAGATAAGGAAATATGATAATGGATTTTTTTTTTCTTTAACTGGAAGAAATCTGCCACTTGTCATTAATAAAGTGACTCTTCAGTTCAGATTTCTTTCAAACTGTGGACTCTCCTTCACATTAATACTCAGTGATGATCACCAAGTGAAATTAGCAAAAAAAACAAAAAAAGACAATGTGATGAGTGCATAGATCATCTCAATGGCACAGATAATATGTTCACATGTTGGCCAGCAGAGAGCAGTGTGGAGTAGTGAAGCTCTTAAGCTAACACTGAATCTGAGAAATGTTTCATCATCCAAGAAAAGTCAGTTCACTGTTTCAAGAAGTTAGTTTGGATAAAAATCTTTTTCTTTTTTTTTGTCTGAAGTAATAACTTGCCTCGTCCTCCTGTGTGTGAGAATGTTTGAACTCACTGTATCTTCCAGTGGAGATGTCTCCCTTTGTGTTGCAGTTTTTTTTTTTGTTTTGTTTTGTTTTTTTGTGTAGCAGACAGCTTTTTGTTTGTGTTGAGGAAAGGATTTTGATGGGTACAGCCTGAATTGAGAGAACTTTGCCTTCCCAGCTGTGTAAACTGGCGCTGGCCTAGCTACGGCTGTGTCAGCACACTGACGGAAAGCGCTAGAAGAATAATACTGAACATTAAAAACAAACAGGGATCAAATATCAATATGGAGTTCAACCTAATGAGACAGAGAGTAAGAAGAAAGTAATGATCTTTGACAACTTAATGGAGTCCTAATGGCACTTTTTATTACAGTCAGTTAAAGCAGCTACACATCAGTGCAGTTGGTGAAGTTTTGCAAAAGGAGCACAGAACTGAAAGACAGAGGAAATGGAAGACAGGAGGGTAGGGGAAGGGATAGAATGGTTCACTGGAAGTTCATCCAGCATAAGACCCGTCAATATATTCCTGCTCACTTTCAGTAAACAGTCTCACTGCCAGCCACACTCACATTTCTCTGAAAAACATCAGATGGACTTATTTTTATATTACAAAACAATGTTATTCATTGCCCTCATGGGTCAGCAAAAGCAGACACACACACAAAGAGGTTTTGATCAAGAATAGGTTTGGAGGACAGGGCTTGGGCATTGGTGTAAAATTGGGAAAAGGGTTAAAGTTTCATTTTCGGATTAGGCTTTAGATGGGGGATAGTGTTAGGGTGACAGTTATTGGGTTAGGGCTAATTTTGGTGTCCTGGGTTGGGGGGGATAATTTCTAGTTGGGAGTGCAGTTGGGATGTGTGTTAGGGTAAGGGTTTGGGTTGTAATTTTGGAAGAATCCTTATTTGTGCTTAGATCTGAAAGGGGGTTGGGGTTAGGAAATATGTCTGTGTTAACAGATGGGGTTATGTTTGGATGTAAGAAGGTTATGCGAGGAGGATGGGCTGAAAGAGTAAGTGGCACCAAGGTTAGCAAATTCATTATTATTCAAAGCTCTCCTACAGAGAGGTTAGAATAGCATTAGTGTAGATTGGTAAGGATGTCTTATCTTCCCTTATTCAAATGACTACCACCTTGATGATGGGGTTAGTAATACTTTATTAACTAACTCTTAATAAGAAGTGGAAATGTGTGGAATCTACAAACTTGATTGATTTTGGTTGAATGGAAGCTTTCAATTTAATGGAGGCATGTGTTGGGAAAGTGTAGGTACACGGACCCACAACAGGGGGCGCAAATGAACGGACAATGGAATAGGTCAAATAACAACACTTTACTGTTGTGAATGTGCACAACAAATACGACAGATTACAACAATAGACAGGTATCAATTCACAAAGGTGTCGTGTGGGCAGGCTCGAAGATAGGAGACGCCTGTCCAAAGCAGAACCGGAACCACACACGATTTCCTCCGCCACCAGACCCCGGGAATACTGGAGCCGCCAAGTCCCGAACTCCCAGGTGGCCACTGCCTTCGCGTGTCGGACCTGGTACTGCTGGCGAGGAACAAAGGAACAATTAAATGTGGGTGCGTCTGCACCCAGGAATCCGCACGGCAGGAAAACTACCTCCACCAGTCGTTGGAAAAGGAGTCAGCTAAACAACTCACAAAAGTCACAAAAGATCACTGTTAACCAGTCAGCTGAGCACGTTACCTTCCAGGTAGAACGATATCTCGGAAAAGAGGTGGAGACGTCGTCCTGCTGATATACTCCTGCCGATCAGATGATTGGTAACAGCTCTTGCAGGTGATGCGTGACAGCTGTCACCCTGGCTGCTCCTGTGAGGCGGCTGCGCCCTTTGGTGCCTGGAGCCCGCACTCCAGACAGGGCGCCCTCTGGTGGTGGGCCAGCAGTACCTCCTCTTCTGGCGGCGCACACAACAGGACCCCCCCCTCAACGGGCGCCTCCTGGCGCCCGACCAGGCTTGTCCGGGTGGCGGCGGTAGAAATCGGCCAGGAGGGCCGGATCCAGGATGAAGCTCCTCTTCACCCAGGAGCGTTCCTCAGGTCCGTACCCCTCCCAGTCCACCAAATACTGGAAGCCCCGGCCCATCCTACGGACATCTAAGAGCCGGCGCACAGTCCAAGCCGGCTCGCCATCGATGATCCGGGCAGGAGGTGGTGCCGGACCGGGAGTACAGAGGGGTGAGGTGTGATGGGGCTTGATCCGGGACACGTGGAAAACGGGATGGATCCGCAGTGAGGCCGGAAGCTGAAGCCTCACTGCGGCTGGACTGATGACCTTGATGATCTTGAACGGACCGATATACCGGTCCTGCAGTTTAGGGGAGTCCACTTGAAGGGATATGTCCTTGGTAGACAACCACACTGCCTGCCCTGGCCGGTACGTAGGGGCCGGGGTCCGCCGACGGTCTGCATGGGTCTTCGTCCTCATCCGGGCCCTCAGCAAGGCAGAACAGGCGGCACGCCACACCCGACGGCACTTCCGTAGGTGGGCCTGGACCGAGGGCACACCGACCTCTCCCTCAACCACCGGAAACAAAGGAGGTTGGCACCCCAGACACACCTCGAAAGGGGAGAGGCCGGTGGCTGACGACACCTGGCTGTTATGGGCATACTCGATCCAGGCCAGATGGGTACTCCAGGCCGCCGGGTGCGCGGCTGTCACGCAACGCAGGGCCTGCTCCACCTCCTGATTGGCCCGTTCTGCTTGCCCGTTGGTCTGGGGATGATACCCGGATGAGAGACTCACCATGGCCCCCAGTTCCCAGCAGAAGCTCCTCCAGACTTGCGAGGAGAACTGGGGACCGTGATCGGAGACGATGTCTGTTGGGATCCCATGCAACCGGACGACGTGGTGGACCAGGAGGTCCGCTGTCTCCTGGGCCGTCGGGAGCTTCGGGAGGGCCACGAAGTGGGCCGCCTTGGAGAATCGGTCCACTATCGTGAGGATGGTGGTGTTGCCCTGGGACGGCGGGAGGCCCGTGACAAAATCCAGGCCGATGTGGGACCAGGGGCGATGGGGCACGGGCAGCGGCTGGAGCAGTCCCAAAGCCCTGCGATGGTCAGCCTTGCCCCTGGCGCAGGTGGTGCAGGCCTGGATATAATCCCGGATGTCGGCCTCTAGGGACGCCCACCAGAAGCGCTGCCGGACAACTGCCACGGTTCTTCGCACCCCTGGATGACAGGAGAGCTTAGAGCCGTGACAGAAGTCCAGGACTGCAGCCCTAGCTTCTGGTGGGACGTACAGTCTGTTCTTCGGCCCAGTTCCGGGGTCCGGGCTTCGTGCCAGGGCCTCCCGGACGGTTCTCTCTACGTCCCAGGTCAAGAGCCTCTTTCACCGCAAGGAGTTCTCGATTGCCGACGTCATAGTTCCGTTCGGCCGGGGTCAACCTGCGGGAAAAATAGGCACACGGGTGAAGGACCTTATCGGTCTTCCCGCTCTGGGAAAGCACAGCTCCTATCCCTGAGTCCGAGGCGTCCACTTCAACCACTAACTGGCAACTAGGATCGGGCTGCACCAGAACGGGTGCAGACGAGAAGCGCAGTTTCAACTCCTTGAACGCGGCATCGCAACGATCCGACCAGGTGAAGGGGACTTTTGGTGACGTCAGGGCTGTCAGGGGGCTAACTACCTGACTGTAGCCCTTAATGAACCTCCTGTAGAAATTAGCAAAGCCGAGGAACTGTTGCAGCTTCCTACGGCTAGTGGGTTGGGGCCAGTCTCTCACCGCCGCAACCTTGGCCGGATCAGGAGCGACGGAGTTGGGGGAGATGATAAACCCCAGGAAGGACAAAGATGTGCGGTGGAACTCACACTTCTCGCCCTTCACAAACAGCCGGTTCTCCAACAACCGCTGCAGGACCTGACGTACATGCCGGACATGAGTCTCAGGATCCGGAGAAAAGATGAGTATATCGTCTAGATATACGAAGACGAATCGGTGCAGGAAATCCCGCAAGACATCATTAACCAAAGCTTGGAACGTCACGGGGGCGTTTGTGAGGCCGAACGGCATGACCAGGTACTCAAAGTGACCTAAGGGGGTGTTAAATGCCGTCTTCCACTCGTCTCCCTTCCGGATCCGAACCAGGTGATACGCATTTCTAAGATCTAGCTTAGTGAATATTCGGGCTCCATGCAGGGGCGTGAACACTGAATCCAACAGGGGCAACGGGTATTGATTACGAACCGTGATTTCGTTCAGTCCCCTATAATCAATGCATGGACGAAGTCCGCCGTCTTTTTTACCCACAAAAAAGAAACCTGCACCCATCGGGGAGGTGGAATTCCGGATCAACCCGGCGGTTAAAGAGTCCCGGATGTAGGTCTCCATTGATTCGCGCTCAGGTCGTGAGAGGTTGTACAGCCTGCTGGACGGGAACTCACCGCCTGGAACCAAATCAATGGCACAATCGTACGGACGGTGGGGGGGAAGGGTGAGCGCCAGATCCTTACTGAACACATCTACAAGGTCGTGGTACTCCACCGGCACCGTCCCTAGATTGGGCGGGACTCTGACCTCCTCCTTAGCCTGGGAACCGGGAGGAACTGAGGAACCTAAACATACCCGATGGCAGGTCTCGCTCCACTGAACCACTACCCCAGACGGCCAATCGATCCGGGGATTGTGTTTTAACATCCAGGGGAACCCTAAAATCACACGGGAGGTAGCAGGAGTCACAAAAAACTCGATCTCCGCCCGGTGATTTCCTGACACCACCAGAGTTACAGGTGGTGTCTTATGTGTGATTGGAGGGAGTAGGGAGCCATCTAGTGCCCGCACCTGCACAGGCGAGGTAAGCGCCACCAGAGGGAACCCTATCTCCCTGGCCCATCTGCTGTCTAACAGATTCCCTTCAGAGCCCGTGTCCACCAGTGCTGGGGCCTTCAGGGTTAAATCCTCATAAAGGATGGTAACTGGGAGTCGTGTGGCAATGTGGGTGTGTCCCACGTGAATGTCTCGGCCCACCCCTAGCCCAGTTTCTAGGGGTGGGCGTTGGTGTTTAACCGCTCGGGGCAGTCTCTTACCTGATGCTCTATCGAGCCACAAACAAAACACGCTCCGCGGGCCAGCCTCCTCTGTCTATCTGGTGCCCTAAATGTGGCCCTGCTCGTGTCCATAGCTTCGTCAGCAGGGGGAGCTGTAACCACACGGAGCGCAGGGGCCGTGGAGCGTGGGGAGGGCGGAACGCGGTCGGAACCGGAAGGGAGAGGGACGGCGCGTGCCCGGCCACGCCCTTCGTCTCGTTCCCGACGGCGTTCTTCTAACCGATTGTCTAATCGTATGACGAGATCAATAAGCCCATCTAAATCCCGCGGTTCGTCCTTAGCCACCAGGTGCTCCTTTAGAACCAATGACAGTCTGTTTACAAAGGCGGCGCGGAGGGCAGTGCTATTCCAGCCGGACCTCGCAGCCGCGATGCGGAAGTCGACTGCATAGGCAGCTGCGCTCCGGCGCCCCAGTCTCATTGACAGCAGCACGGCTGAAGCGGTCTCTCCTCTATTTGGGTGATCGAACACAGTTCTGAACTCCCTCACAAACCCATCATATGTCTGAAGGAGCCGTGAATTCTGCTCCCAGAGCGCTGTAGCCCAAGCGCGTGCCTCACCGCGAAGCAGGTTTATTACATAAGCTATTTTGCTGGCATCAGTTGCGTACATGACAGGACGTTGTGCGAAGACGAGCGAACACTGCATAAGGAAGTCCGCGCACGTCTCCACACAACCCCCGTACGGCTCTGGAGGGCTTATGTATGCTTCCGGGGAAGGTGGGAGGGGTCGTTGAACGACCTGTGGAATGTCACTGTTACGCACAGGGTCGACAGGAGGGAGAGCCGCAGCAGCGCCCTGAGGGCACGCTTCCACCTGCGCGGCGAGAGCCTCCACCCTGCGGTTAAGGAGGACGTTCTGCTCGGTCATTAAATCCAACCGAGCCGTGAAAGCGGTGAGGATCCGCTGCAACTCACCGATCATTCCTCCTGCGGACGCCTGTGCGCCCTGTTCTTCCATTGGCCATTCAACAGCCGGTTGACGCCCCTCGGGATCCATGACGCTGGCCGAGATATCCTGTTGGGAAAGTGTAGGTACACGGACCCACAACAGGGGGCGCAAATGAACGGACAATGGAATAGGTCAAATAACAACACTTTACTGTTGTGAATGTGCACAACAAATACAACAGATTACAACAATAGACAGGTATCAATTCACAAAGGTGTCGTGTGGGCAGGCTCGAAGATAGGAGACGCCTGTCCAAAGCAGAACCGGAACCACACACGATTTCCTCCGCCACCAGACCCCGGGAATACTGGAGCCGCCAAGTCCCGAACTCCCAGGTGGCCACTGCCTTCGCGTGTCGGACCTGGTACTGCTGGCGAGGAACAAAGGAACAATTAAATGTGGGTGCGTCTGCACCCAGGAATCCGCACGGCAGGAAAACTACCTCCACCACTCGTTGGAAAAGGAGTCAGCTAAACAACTCACAAAAGTCACAAAAGATCACTGTTAACCAGTCAGCTGAGCACATTACCTTCCAGGTAGAACAATATCTCGGCAAAGAGGTGGAGACGTCGTCCTGCTGATATACTCCTGCCGATCAGATGATTGGTAACAGCTGTTGCAGGTGATGCGTGACAGCTGTCACCCTGGCTGCTCCTGTGAGGCGGCTGCGCCCTCTGGTGCCTGGAGCCCGCACTCCAGACAGGGCGCCCTCTGGTGGTGGGCCAGCAGTACCTCCTCTTCTGGCGGCCCACACAACAGCATGATGAAGAGAAGTAAGTCCTATATGGGCCCATTGCCCATTGGTGCTGGTGCTTATCCCTAGATTTCATATGGGGGAACTCATGAGAATCAACAACACCCATTGGATGGGACACATATCAAATCCAGGTCTACGTATTGAAAGCCTGTCCACTGAGCTACCTGTTTAGTCAGCTCAGTGATTTGAGTATGTATATAAAGTGATAGAATTCAGAGGTGGATTAGGCACAAACCTGAGAACGGATGAATGCGGCCATGTCTATATTCATATATAAATTGTCTATCCAAAGTAAATAGTTGTGTGTGATGGAGAATCTCAATCATTTTAAGAAAATGATGAGTATCTTGAGATTCAAAAGATGCTTTGTGAAGAGGAGGTTCAGGTAGGGGTCAACATAGGTGGTATGTGGCACTGTGTCTGAAACAATGGGTCTGCCCAGAGTGACTGCAAAAGGTAGGTTTGTTTTTTTCTAGGTTTGTGGGGATTTGGGAATTTTTGTAAAAACATAAAAATTCTCAGGGATGCTGGGATCCTGATATCTGGTGGGGGGGGAGAGCGCACAAATGGGAGACCGCGAGAAAGATCTTCTGTTGGAAGTTATGTAATAACTATGGTGTAAAGAATGAACCATAGCTTTTATATTTTATCGAATGCCAAAATATGGCCATCGGGTATTGCGAAGACTTTGTGTCCGTCCGTCTGTCCGTCTGTCTGTGCTCAGCATAAGTCCAATCCTATTACTGTCAGGGTCTTCAAATTCACAGGGAGCATTCTTGGGACACAGACCTTGAACAAGTTTAGAGATGGCTAACCTTGACCTATTTTAAGTAATCAAAAGGTCTTTCTACACACTTTTTCATTCATTACATCCATTTGATCTGTTGTCACAACATTACATTGACAGGGTGTAATCTCAGGATAATGAACTTGTAGGACATTGAAGGTAGCTGACCTTGGCCTACTTTCAGGATCAGTTGGTCACATTTTATGTTGGGGTTTGTCTAGCACTGGTACCACAGTCTCTTATACAAAGAGACTGGTAGAGTGTTTTTTAAAACATGGCTGTGATTGGTCCATCTGATACGTTGGCCGCTATTGGCTATAACGCCACGCTGTGTGATTGGCTGTGGCGTAACCGCTGAAAATGTAACTTGGTTCCACTCCTCCAGAGACTGTGGTACCAGTGCTATGTTGTAAGCAAAGGCTGCAGCCAATCAGAACGGCGTGTCTCAGCCAATCAGCAAAATGTCAGAATCCTGACTAAAAGTCACGTGACCAAATAACCCCGACTCCTTTGCATTGGATGGAGGAGTGGAACCAACTTAGGGTTTGTCTACCAGGGTAGTATATTGGATCTACTGCATGAGTTGGCCAAGTGAAACTAACTATATGTTGCGTTTCCTATTTTTAATGCTCATATAGCTGAGGATACTTTAGCATTGCATTCTATATTATATTGTACATAAGGATGGGTGGAATGCATGATGGGCTCATAATATTTTAACATCTGACAGCCATCTATTAGATATTGATGAATCTTCATAATGAGTATTTTTGGCCCCTGGTCCACCCCCTTCATAATGATCTGCTTGTTTTGTTTCAGTAGACTGGCAGCTCATTTCTCAGCAGGGTAAAGATTATACTTGGGGAAGATGGACTTGGATGTCGAAGATGCTGGCATAAACAATAGTGAATCTGGTGGATGTGATTTAGCAATTCTGCCTGTACCTGGGAAGAGTGTGGTTCCCAGGTAGAGGGGTGGATTCCCACCTGTTCCTGATAAATATATGTTGATATTCTCCTGCAGAAGGGAAGTAGAGGTCACATGCTTCGGGTGTAGAGTAGAGGTTCACTTTCTAAACAACTTTCTAAACGGACAGATACGTCTGCAGACAGATACTTCTCCTTTGAATGGCTTGAATGTCTGCATTGCAGGTGATATTTATTCTTGTGTTGCTGAAAGCACATCTGGTCTAGCAATTGCTTGTAATTGCTTTTGACTGTAATTGTGATCAGCAGGGAACTGAGTCTCTGACATATTGTGTACACGATATCTTGATACAGATTTTGTTTGTCTATGTGAAATTTGGTACACAAAGTCATATCATGAAGATCTCAGAAAAAAAAAATTTGCAGTTGAGTCGCTGAAACATAGTGTG
Organism: Thalassophryne amazonica; assembly: GCF_902500255.1. Taxonomy (NCBI): domain Eukaryota; kingdom Metazoa; phylum Chordata; class Actinopteri; order Batrachoidiformes; family Batrachoididae; genus Thalassophryne; species Thalassophryne amazonica. The sequence continues at coordinate 26,234,839 of NC_047112.1, forward strand.
TGCGATATCACCACAAGGACTTCATAGATCATGAATAAACCCATTACTGGAGTTTATATCTAACCGAGTCTGCACAATTTTGTGATTTGACTTGACAGTGCAAGTTAGAAGCAGTTATTGTCCTTGTTATTGTTTTTTTTTTTTAATACAGCGGAAGTAAAAATTACCCAGTGGGTATTGTTAATGACAAAAGGTAGACAGTATTTATCACAAATTTTTTTCACGGTACATCTATTTATAACACTCCATTTTTACAATTCACATTTTTTTGTTACAATTTCAGTTTTAATTTATTTTCATTTATATAGCACCAAATCACAATAATGTTGCCTCAAGGCGCTTCACACAAGTAAGGTCTAAACTTACCAACCACCAGACCAAGCACACAGGCAACAGTGGTAAGAAAAAACTCCCTCTGATGATTTGAGGAAGAAACCTCAAGCAGACCAGACTCAAAGGGGTGACCCTCTGCTTGGGCCATGCTACCGACACAATTTCCAAAACAATTTACAAAATGAATATACAGGAAATGTTGCCGGTGCACAGGACAGGAGGGTTACAGAAACAGACACCATACCCGTCTCTGGATGGAGCCGCACCTCAAACAGGGAGACAAAAAAACAGAATAAGGCATCAGAAGGACAACAAATACAGTATAATTTGTCAGCATTGAGCAACAAGAACAACAGAAGAAATACTAAGGTGATCGCCGGCCACTAAGCCCTAAGCTTCACTAAAAGACCCAGAATTTACTATGCTAGCAATACGAAAGGGAAAATAAGTGCGTCTTAAGTCTGGACTTGAAAGTCTCTACAGAATCTGACTGTTTTATTGATGCAGGGATATCATTCCACAGAACAGGGGCACGATAAGAGAAAGCTCTGTGACCCACAGACTTTTTATTCACCTTAGGCACACAAAGTAGTCCTGCACCCTGAAAAGCAGAGCCCGGGCCGGTATGTAGGGTTTAATTAGGAAAGCTAAGTAGGGAGGTGCAAGTCCATGAACAATTTTAATGCGCTTGGTTTCATTTCAGAAGGTTCAGGGTTCAAATCCCACCCCTGCCACATTTCTCCATGTAATGTGGAGTTGCGTCAGGAAGGGCATCCGGCGTAAAACCTGTGCCAGTTCAACATGCAGATCCACCTTGGATTTGCTGTGGCGACCCCGAGTGCAAACAAGGGAGCAGCCGAAGGGACTTACAGTAGCAGAACCTTAAAATCTGATCTTACAGACAGGAAGCCAGTGAAGAGATGCCAAAATGGGTGTAATGTGGTCAAACTTTCTGCTTCGTGTCAAAAGTCTGGCAGCAGCATTTTGAACCAGTTGGAGAGCCTTAATGCTGGACTGCAGTAAACCAGAAAATAGAATATTCCAGTAGTCCAATCTAGAAGAGACAAACACATGAATCAGGGTCTCAGCATCAGCCATAGACAGGATGGGACAAATCTTCACTATATTTTGCAGGTAGAAAGCAGTCCTCGCAATATCTCTAATGTGGAGGTCAAAGGACAACGTAGGATCAAAAATTACCTCAAGGTTCCTCACTTTGTCAGTGTGATGTACGACACATGAGCCTAGGCCAAGCGTTAACTGGTCAAATTGATGCTGATGTTTCACTGGACCAAGAAACATCATTTCAGTCTTATCAGAGTTTCAAAGTAGGAAGTTGCTAGGCATCCAGCTTTTCACTGATGCAAGGTAATCTTCTAAGGATTTTATGTGGATGAGATTACCAGCAGTTATCAGCATGTATAACTGAGTATCATCAGCATAGCAATGAAAGGTAATCCCAAAATGCCACAATATGTGCCCAAGGGGTCCTATATAAGGGGAGAAAAGCAGGGGGCCTAAGACGGACCCCTGTGGAACCCCACATTTCATGTCACTAAGGTTAGAGGTAGTGTTATTGTACAAAACACAGTGAGAATGACTGGTCAGATATGACATCAACCATGCAAGAGCACTCCCAGTAATCCCAAAATGATTCTCCAGCCTATGGAGTAGAATATAATGATCCACTGTATCAAACACAGTAGTAAGATCTAAAAGCACCAGAACCATAGTGGTGTCCAAATCCATTGCAAGCAGAAGATCATTCACCACTTTAGTGAGAGCTGTCTATGTGGAATGATATTTTCTAAAAGCAGACTGCAGTGGCTCAAAAAGGTTATTCTCAGTAAGGTGGTCCACGAGCTGCCGTGAAACCACCTTGTCCAGAATTTTTGAGCAAAATCATAGATATGATATCAGCCTATAGTTTTTCAATACACTAGGGTCAAGATTAGATTTCTTAAGTCATGGTTTAATCACTGCAGATTTGAAACATTTAGGAACAGATCCAGAAGTTAATGAGAGATTAATAATTTCCAGCACAATTGGCCCAAGAGTGGGCCACAGGTCCTTAAACAGTTTTGTTGGTATAGAATCAAATAAGCAGGTTGTGCTTTTGTTGACATTACGAGTTTCGTCAGCATGACTAGTGAGATACTATCAAATTCTGTAAATCTAGGTAATATCTCAGTAATGGCACCCACCTCAATAGCAGGGTTGTAGTGGCTGGGTTAAGGCATGCTGGGATATGTTTAACCTAAAGCCGTCTATTTTCTTCTCGAAGTAATTCAAGAAATCTTGTACTGTAAAAGGAGAGCAACTTAGAGGTAGTTGTCCATGAATAAGTGTTGCCACCATGTCAATCAAGAACTTTGAGTTATGCTTGTTTTTGTTGATCAAATCAGAGTAATTGGTCCGCTTTGTAGCCTGCAGTGCATGCTTATAGTCTAAGATAGCATCAAGCCACGTGAGGTGGAATACTTCAAATTTTGAACTATGCCATTTCCATTCTAGACCTCTAGCCTTATGCTTGAGGTCATGCAAGTGTCACCGTAGGACCTTTGTGGCCGGGATTGAACCCCGGACGGCTCGCACTAAAGACCATTCCTCTACCAGGTCAGCCAAAGGGGAATTCCCCGTTAGCCAAGCTAGCGGGAACGTCTTTTCAATCAGGACCTTCATCCTGCTACACAAGTAATCATTGAACCAAGGCGACTGTGGGGTTTTTTTTTGGGGGGGGGGGGGGGGCGACGTGGTTTTAATAAAGGTGGCTCAATCATGTCGAGTGTCGTTTTGAGTGCTGAGTTTAAACTATCAACAAGACTGTCTACTGATTGGGCATTTTCCAAACATGAAGCTAATATATCACACAGGCTAGCTTTGAGTTCAGTCATAGTTGAGGAGTTGATACATCGCCGCACTGATAAATAAGGTTGTTGTTCCACTAAACATGGCAGCGAAACTGTAAACTTAATAAGTGAGTGATCAGAGACCACTGATGCAAGAAGCATAATGTCAATATTCGTGACAGCAATACCACGTGTGAGAACCAAATTCAGGGTATTTCCACTAATGTGCATTGAATCCTGAATGCATTGCTGAAATTCTAATGCATCCACAATTTCCATGAATGATTTGCAGAAGGGATCAGAAGTCTTATTTATACGAATGTTAAAGTCACCAATAATCAGAATGTTATCTGCACTATTCGACAAGTTAGAGATGAACGCACAAAATTAATCTAAGAATTCAGAGTATGGGCCAGGGGGCCTATATACAGTCATAAAGTAATACGGCTGATTTTGTTGTGTGGGCCGCCAGAAGAGGAGGTACTGCTGGCCCACCACCAGAGGGCGCTGCCGCCACGGACACAACCGGGAGTGACAGCTGTCACACATCAACTCATGACAGCTGTCACCCATCATTTCATCACTCCATAAAAGCCGGATGTCATCTCCACCTCGCTGCCGAGATATCATCTACCTGTGAAGGTAATTCTCTGCTAAACTGAAAACATTGACTAACAGTCTGAACTTCTTTGCAGCCGTTTTCCTGTAAGTGTTTCCTTATCTGTGGGATTGGCGTTTGGTGTGATCAGCGACGGCTTCGCTTCACCCCCCCAACCAGATAAGTGGTTGACAGGAGCTGCACGTGTGTGTGATTAGAGGTGGAGGTGACTTTCCACCTTCTGACTGTTTTTGTTACTGGGTGTGTGCACACACCCACATCTCACTGTTTGTGCTCCTCGCCAGCAGTACCAGATCCGACAGTCGGGGATGGTGATCACCTGGGAATTCGGGACTTGGCGGCTCCAGTATTCTCCGGGTTCTGTGGCGGTGGAAATCGTGTGGTTCCGGCTCTTATCAGGACAGACGTCTTCTATCCTCGAGCCTGCCTACACGTCACCTTGGTGTATTGACTGCTGTCAGATTCTGTGATTGTCTGTATCATCGTTGTGCACATTCACAACATTAAATTGTTACCTTTTGGCTCATCTATTGACCGTTCATTTGCGCCCCCTGTTGTGGGTCCGTGTCACTACACTTTCCCCAACAGGATATCTCGGCCAACGTCATGGATCCCGAGGGGCGTCAACCATCTGTTGGACAGCCAATGGAAGAGCAGGGTGCACAGGCGTCGCCTGGAGGCGTGATTGGTAAGTTGGAGCACATTCTCACCGCCTTTACCGCTCGGATGGACCTGATGACCGAGCAAAACATCATCCTTAATCGCAGGATGGAGGCTCTCACCGCGCAGGTGGACGCGCACGCTCTGGGCGCTGCTGCAGCTCCTCCTCCTGCCGACCCGGTGCCGAATACAGACATTCCACTGGTCATTCAACGACCCCCCCCACCGTCCCCTGAAGCATACCTAAGCCCCCCAGAGCCGTACGGAGGTTGTGTGGAGACGTGCGCAGACTTTCTTATGCAGTATTCACTCGTCTTTGCACAGCGTCCCGTGATGTACGCGCTCTGATGCCAGTAAGGTGGCTTACGTGATTAATTTGCTTCGAGGTAAGGCACGCGCTTGGGCTACAGCGCTTTGGGAACAAAGTTCACGGCTCCTTGCCTCTTATACTAGGTTTGTGAGGGAGCTCAGAACTGTTTTTGATCACCCCAACAGAGGCGAAACCGCGTCTACCGTGCTGCTGTCAATGAGACAGGGGCGCCGGAGCGCAGCCGAATATGCAGTCGACTTCCGCATCACGGCTGCGAGATCCGGCTGGAATATGACTGCGCTCCGTGCCGCCTTCATAAACGGACTGTCGTCGGTTCTGAAGGAGCACCTGGTGGCTAAGGAGGAACCGCGGGATTTGGCTGAGCTTATCAATTTGGTTATACGATTGGACAATCGGTTAGAAGAACGCCGACGGGAGCGAGGCGAAGGGCGTGGTCAGGCACAAGCCGTCCCTCTTCCTCCCGGGTCCGAAAGAGAGCCGTCTTCCCCACACTCCACAGCCACAGCGCTCCGTGTGGCTACAGCTCCCTCTGCTGACGATGCTAGGGACATGAGCAGGGCCACATTCAGACAGAGGAGGCTGATCCGCGGGAAGTGCTTTGTCTGCGGCTTGAGTGAGCATCAGCAGAGAGTCTGCCCCAAACGGTCAAAGCACAAACGCCCGCCCTTAGAGACTGGGCTGAGGGGGGGTCAAAACATTCACGTGGGTCATACATATCTTTCAACACGACTCCCAGTTACAATCCTGAGCGGGGATTTAACCCTTCAAGCCCCAGCACTGGTGGACACGGGGTCAGAAGGGAATCTGCTGGATAGCAGATGGGCAAGGGAGGTAGGGCTCCCTCTGGTGGCGCTTTCTTCGCCAGTGAAGGTGCGAGCACTAGATGGCACTCTTCTCCCTTTTATCACACACAAGACACTACCTGTAACCCTGGTAGTGTCTGGGAATCACCGGGAGGAGATTGAGTTTTTTGCAACTCCTTCTACCTCCCACGTGCTTTTGGGCTTCCCATGGATGATTAAACACAATCCCCGGATTGATTGGCCGTCTGGGGTTGTAGCTCAGTGGAGCGAAACCTGCCACCGGAATTGTTTAGGATCCTCGGTTCCTCCCGGTGTAAACGCTAATGAGGAGGTTAAAGTCCCTCCCAATCTGACGGCGGTGCGGGTTGAGTACCACGATCTTGCTGATGTCTTCAGCAAGGATCTGGCGCTCACCCTTCCCCCGCACCGTCCGTACGATTGTGCCATTGATTTGGTCCCGGGCGTTGAGTTCCCGTCCAGCAAGCTGTACAATTTCTCACGTCCCGAGCGCGAATCAATGGAGACCTACATCCGGGACTCATTAGCTGCCGGGTTGATCCGGAATTCCACCTCCCTGATGGGTGCAGCTTTCTTTTTTGTGGGCACGAAAGATGGCGGACTCCGTCCATGCATTGATTACAGGGGGCTGAACGACATAACGGTTCGTAATTGATACCCTTTACCCCTGTTGGATTCAGTGTTCACGCCCCTGCATGGAGCCCAAATTTTCACCAAACTGGACCTCAGGAATGCGTACCACCTGGTTCGGATCCGGAAGGGAGACGAATGGAAGACGGCATTCAACACCCCATTAGGTCATTTTGAGTACCTGGTCATGCCGTTCGGCCTCACTAACGCCCTCGCGACGTTCCAAGCTTTGGTTAATGACGTCTTGCGGGACTTCCTGTACCGATTCGTCTTCGTATATCTGGATGACATACTCATCTTTTCCCCGGACCCTGAGACTCATGTCCAGCATGTACGTCAGGTCCTGCAGCGGTTGTTGGAGAACTGGTTGTTTGTGAAGTGTGAGTTTCACCGCACCTCTGTGTCCTTCCTGGGGTTCATCATCTCCTCCAACTCCGTCGCCCCTGATCCAGCCAAGGTTGCGGCGGTGAGAGATTGGCCCCAACCAACAAGCCGTAGGAAGCTGCAACAGTTCCTCGGCTTCGCAAATTTCTACAGGAGGTTCATTAAGGGCTACAGTCAGGTAGTTAGCCCCCTGACAGCCCTGACCTCTCCAAAAGTCCCCTTCACCTGGTCGGATCGGTGCGAAGCCGCGTTCAAGGAGTTGAAACGCCGGTTCTCGTCTGCACCAGTTCTGGTGCAGCCCGACCCTAGCCGCCAGTTCGTGGTTGAAGTGGACGCCTCTGACTCAGGGATAGGAGCCGTGCTATCCCAGAGCGGAGAGACCGATAAGGTTCTTCACCCGTGTGCCTACTTTTCTCGCAGGTTGACCCCAGCTGAACGGAACTATGACGTCGGCAATCGAGAACTCCTTGTGGTGAAAGAGGCTCTTGAGGAGTGGAGACACCTGTTGGAGGGAGCGTCTGTGCCGTTCACGGTTTTCACTGACCATCGGAACCTGGAGTATATCAGGACCGCCAAGCAGCTGAACCCCAGGCAAGCCTGCTGGTCACTGTTCTTCGCGCGTTTTGACTTCCAAATCACCTACCGCCCCGGGACCAAGAACCAGAGATCGGATGCCTTGTCCCGGGTGCATGAAGATGAGGTCAAGACTGAGCTGTCGGATCCACTGGAGCCCATCATTCCGGAGTCCACTATCGTGGCCACCCTCACCTGGGACATGGAGAAGACCGTCCGGGAGGCCCTGGCGCGGACCCCGGAACTGGACCAAAGAACCGTTTATACGTCCCACCAGAGGCCAGAGCTGCAGTCTTAGACTTCTGTCACGGGTCCAAGCTCTCCTGTCATCCAGGGGTGCGTAGGACCGTGGCAATTGTCCGGCAGCGCTTCTGGTGGGCGTCCATGGAGGCCGACGTCCGGGAGTATGTCCAGGCCTGCACCACCTGTGCCAGGGGCAAGGCTGACCACTCCAAGACACAAGAACTTCTGCAACCGCTTCCGGTGCCTCGTCGCCCCTGGTCTCACATTGGCCTGGACTTTGTCACGGGCCTCCCGCCGTCCCAGGGCATGACGACCATCTTCACGATAGTGGACCGTTTCTCCAAGGTGGCCCACTTCGTGGCCCTCCCGAAGCTCCCTACAGCCCAGGAGACAGCAGACCTCCTGGTCCACCACATCGTACGTCTGCATGGGATACCAACTGACATTGTCTCAGACCGTGGTCCTCAGTTCTCCTCACAGGTTTGGAGGAGTTTCTGCAGAGAACTGGGGCCCAACGTGAGCCTCTCGTCCAGGTATCACCCTCAGAAGAATGGACAGGCAGAGCGGGCCAACCAAGAACTTGAACAGGCCCTCCGCTGTGTTACATCTGCGCACCCGTCGGCCTGGAGTCACCATCTGGCCTGGATCGAGTACGCCCATAACAGCCAGGTGTCCTCTGCCACCGGCCTCTCCCCACTTGAGGTGTGTCTGGGGTACCAGCCCCCATTGTTCCCCGTGGTGGAGGGAGAGGTCGGTGTGCCCTCGGTCCAGGCCCGCCATCGGGTGTGGTGCACCGCCCGTTCTGCCTTGTTGAAGGCCCGGACGAGGGTTACGCCCATGCAGACCGCCGGCGTTCCCCGGCCCCTGCTTACCAGCCCGGGCAGGAGGTGTGGCTTTCAACGAAGGACATCCCCCTCCAAGTGGACTCACCCAAACTCAAGGACAGATATATTGGTCCATTCAAGGTCCTCAAAGTCCTCAGTCCGGCCGCAGTGAAGCTCCAGCTCCCAGCTTCACTGCGGGTCCACCCGGTTTTTCATGTTTCCCGGATCAAGCCACACCACACCTCACCCCTCTGTGCTCCCAGACCGGCGCCGCCTCCTGCCCGGATCATCGATGGGGAGCCTGCATGGACGGTTCGCAGGCTCCTGGACGTCCGTCGGAAAGGCCAGGGGTTTCAGTATCTGGTGGACTGGGAGGGGTATGGACCTGAAGAACGCTCCTGGGTGAAGAGGAGCTTCATCCTGGACCCGGACCTCCTGGCCGACTTCTACCGACGTCACCCGGACAAGCCTGGTCGGGCGCCAGGAGGCGCCCGTTGAGGGGGGGGGGGTCTTGTTGTGTGGGCCGCCAGAAGAGGAGGTACTGCTGGCCCACCACCAGAGGGCGCCCTGCCTGAAGTGCGGGCTTCAGGCACGAGAGGGCGCTGCCGCCACGGACACAACCGGGAGTGACAGCTGTCACACATCAACTCATGACAGCTGTCACCCATCATTTCATCACTCCATAAAAGCCGGATGTCATCTCCACCTCACTGCCGAGATATCATCTACCTGTGAAGGTAATTCTCTGCTAAACTGAAAACATTGACTAACAGTCTGAACTTCTTTGCAGCCGTTTTCCTGTAAGTGTTTCCTTATCTGTGGGATTGGCGTTTGGTGTGATCAGCGACGGCTTCGCTTCACCCCCCCAACCAGATAAGTGGTTGACAGGAGCTGCACGTGTGTGTGATTAGAGGTGGAGGTGACTTTCCACTTTCTGACTGTTTTTGTTACTGGGTGTGTGCACACACCCACATCTCACTGCTTGTGCTCCTCGCCAGCAGTACCAGATCCGATAGTCGGGGACGGTGATCACCTGGGAATTCGGGACTTGGCGGCTCCAGTATTATCTGGGTTCTGTGGCAGTGGAAATCGTGTGGTTCCGGCTCTTATCAGGACAGACGTCTTCTATCCTCGAGCCTGCCCACACGTCACCTTGGTGTATTGACTGCTGTCAGATTCTGTGATTGTCTGTATCATCGTTGTGCAAATTCACAACATTAAATTGTTACCTTTTGGCTCATCTATTGACTGTTCATTTGTGCCCCCTGTTGTGGGTCCGTGGCACTACACTTTCCCCAACAACTTCTGACCTTGGCAATAGGTAGCATTGTGGGCAGAGCGGAGAATCAGATGTTCGAACGAGTTATATTTGTGACCTCCAACAACTAATAAACAGACCTGGGCAAGTTAACGCATTATAATCGCGTTAATGCATTAACGCCAATTAATGCCAACAATTTTTTATTGCATGTTAACGCAGTTGTTTTTTTTTTTAATCAGCAGAGTACTTCAAGTCTGATCACCTAAATGCGTGTGGGAGAACTATTGATAAACAAAGGCAAGAGCAGCTCGCAACAGCAAAATGGATTGCTACAGACTGTAGGCCGATTAATGTTGTGGAAAACGTCTGTCTGAGAGACATTCTGAGAATCACGACAAAAGATGGCACATCTGAGATTCCCTCACGACGCACCATAAAGGAGAGGACTGCAAAAGCCACAACTTTACAACGTGTACCTGCTGTTGCTCTCACTGGGGACTGCTGGACATCACTGGGTAATTTTACAGTGTAATTTAGCAAAATTTTTTTCTTCTTCTTCTTGATGGTGGGACAAAGCAGGTTGAGAAACTCACCCCAAGCAGACAGACACTGAGGGACTTCTTAAACACCCCTTTAAAAAAAACCCATAACAAGTAACTTCCATCATAAGGAATAAATGCATTTCCAGATGTCATCTTCCAAAACAAAGGTGTCATAAGAGCAACACCCTCTGCCTTGCTTAGCATCACCAGGGATGCAACTAAATGTGTACGCCAGTTACCAATTATAAATTAATCTCCTGACATGATAAAAAACAATTTAGAACAGAACATACAAAAAATACTTGTGGTAAACGAAAAGTGTCAGTTGGGAATTGTTAAAGATGAATGACAGACTCGCTGTTTTCATCTGTGATGATGAATCCTAGGAATAGGTCAGATTAAAAGACTTTATTTAATCCATGAGCTGGCTTCTAAAGTTTTAGCTTTCATTGCTAAATTGATTAGCCCCATGTCTTCTTCTCCCTTTTTTTTTGTAGAAGCGTTACTGCGCTACATACAGGCCTGACATATGTATGACAGCATTTTCACTTGGTCTCACTGGATCTGTGAGAATGGAGATATTTCTTGACTGGAACACTTTTTGAAAATGACAAAGAAAAAGATTGTATAGGAGAAGTTCAGTTTCAGTGCAGACAAGGCCTTAAAAATATGGGATGAAATTAAATTAAAATAAAATAATAAATGAGGAATTATTTTCTTGGGGGTGCTGTGGGGGTGCTATGACAAATCCAGGGGGAGCTCTAGCGCCCCCTGGCGCCGCCCATGCTTTCGTTCATATGGCAGAACATTTAAAATAAAATTGTGATATACACTACTTTTGATTTCATTTTTGGATTTTGTGTATAACAATGTGATTAATTGCGATTAATCATGGAAATCATGCAATTAATCGCTATTAAAATTGTAATCGGCTCCGCACCGTGGAAAATTCTACAGCTAGCCAGGCCCCTGTAGTCGGTGCGGACCAAGGTAGCTTAGCCGCCGTTAGTTTCCCTCTGGCAGATCCCGAGCAGCCGGGAAAGCAGGCCGACTGGGTGACTGTGAGGAGGAAGCGTAGTTCTAAACAGAAGCCCCATGTACACCGCCAACCCGTTCACATTTCTAACCGTTTTTCCCCACTCGACGACACACCCGCCGAGGATCAAACTCTGGTTATTGGCGACTCTGTTGTGAGAAATGTGAAGTTAGCGACACCAGTAACCATAAACAATTGTCTTCCGGGGGCCAGAGCAGGCGACATTGAAGGGAATTTGAAACTGCTGGCTAAAGCTAAGCGTAAATTTGGTAAGATTGTAATTCACGTCAGCAGTAATGACACCCGGTTACGCCAATCGGAGGTCACTAAAATTAACATTGAATCAGTGTGTAACTTTGCAAAAACAATGTCGGACTCTGTAGTTTTCTTTGGGCCCCTCCCCAATCGGACCGGGAGTGACATGTTTAGCTGCATGTTCTCCTTGAATTGCTGGCCTTCTGAGTGGTGTCCAAAAAATGAGGTGGGCTTCATAGATAATTGGCAAAGCTTCTGGGGAAAACCTGGTCTTGTTAGGAGAGATGGCATCCATCCCACTTTGGATGGAGCAGCTCTCATTTCTAGAAATCTGGCCAATTTTCTTAAATCCTCCAAACCGTGACTATCCAGGGTTGGGACCAGGAAGCAGAGTTGTAGTCTTACACACCTCTCTGCAGCTTCTCTCCCCCTGCCATCCCCTCATTACCCCATCCCCGTAGAGACGGTGCCTGCTCCCAGACCACCAACAACCAGTAAAAATCTATTTAAGCATAAAAATTCAAAAAGAAAAAATAATACAGCACCATCAACTGCACCACAGACTAAAACAGTTAAATGTGGTCTATTAAACATTAGGTCTCTCTCTTCTAAGTCCCTGTTAGTAAATTATATAATAATTGATCAACATATTGATTTATTCTGCCTTACAGAAACCTGGTTACAGCAGGATGAATATGTTAGTTTAAATGAGTCAACTCCCCCGAGGCACACTAACTGCCAGAATGCTCGTAGCACGGGCCGAGGCGGAGGATTAGCAGCAATCTTCCATTCCATCTTATTAATTAATCAAAAACCCAGACAGAGCTTTAATTCATTTGAAAGCTTGACTCTTAGTCTTGTCCATCCAAATTGGAAGACCCAAAAACCAGTTTTATTTGTTATTATCTATCGTCCACCTGGTCGTTACTGTGAGTTTCTCTGTGAATTTTCAGACCTTTTGTCTGGCTTAGTGCTTAGCTCTGATAAGATAATTATAGTGGGTGATTTTAACATCCACACAGTTGCTGAGAATGACAGCCTCAACACTGCATTTAATCTATTATTAGACTCAGTTGGCTTTGCTCAAAATGTAAATGAGTCCACCCACCACTTTAATCATATCTTAGATCTTGTTCTGACTTATGGTATGGAAATTGAAGACTTAACAGTATTCCCTGAAAACTCCCTTCTGTCTGATCATTTCTTAATAACATTTACATTTACTCTGATGGACTACCCAGCAGTGGGGAATAAGTTTCATTACACTAGAAGTCTTTCAGAAAGCGTTGTAACTAGGTTTAAGGATATGATTCCTTCTTTATGTTCTCTAATGCCATATACCAACACAGTGCAGAGTAGCTACCTAAACTCTGTAAGTGAGATAGAGTATCTCGTCAATAGTTTTACATCCTCATTGAAGACAACTTTGGATGCTGTAGCTCCTCTGAAAAAGAGAGCTTTAAATCAGAAGTGCCTGACTCCGTGGTATAACTCACAAACTCGCAGCTTAAAGCAGATAACCCGTAAATTGGAGAGGAAATGGCATCTTACTAATTTAGAAGATCTTCACTTAGCCTGGAAAAAGAGTCTGTTGCTCTATAAAAAAGCCCTCCGTAAAGCAAGGACATCTTACTACTCATCACTAATTGAAGAAAATAAGAACAACCCCAGGTTTCTTTTCAGCACTGTAGCCAGGCTGACAAAGAGTCAGAGCTCTATTGAGCCGAGTATTCCTTTAACTTTAACTAGTAATGACTTCATGACTTTCTTTGCTAATAAAATTTTAACTATTAGAGAAAAAATTACTCATAACCATCCCAAAGACGTATCGTTATCTTTGGCTGCTTTCAGTGATGCTGGTATTTGGTTAGACTCTTTCTCTCCGATTGTTCTGTTACTTCATCCAAACCATCAACATGTCTATTAGACCCCATTCCTACCGGGCTGCTCAAGGAAGCCCTACCATTATTTAATGCTTCGATCTTAAATATGATCAATCTATCTTTATTAGTTGGCTATGTACCACAGGCTTTTAAGGTGGCAGTAATTAAACCATTACTTAAAAAGCCATCACTTGACCCAGCTATCTTAGCTAATTATAGGCCAATCTACAACCTTCCTTTTCTCTCAAAAATTCTTGAAAGGGTAGTTGTAAAACAGCTAACTGATCATCTGCAGAAGAATGGTCTATTTGAAGAGTTTCAGTCAGGTTTTAGAATTCATCATAGTACAGAAACAGCATTAGTGAAGGTTACAAATGATCTTCTTATGGCCTCAGACAGTGGACTCATCTCTGTGCTTGTTCTGTTAGACCTCAGTGCTGCTTTTGATACTGTTGACCATAAAATTTTATTACAGAGATTAGAGCATACCATAGGTATTAAAGGCACTGCGCTGCGGTGGTTTGAATCATATTTATCTAATAGATTACAATTTGTTCATGTAAATGGGGAATCGTCTTCACAGACTAAGGTTAATTATGGAGTTCCACAGGGTTCTGTGCTAGGACCAATTTTATTCACTTTATACATGCTTCCCTTAGGCAGTATTATTAGACGGCATTGCTTAAATTTTCATTGTTACGCAGATGATACCCAGCTTTATCTATCCATGAAGCCAGAGGACACACACCAATTAGCTAAACTGCAGGATTGTCTTACAGACATAAAGACATGGATGACCTCTAATTTCCTGCTTTTAAACTCAGATAAAACTGAAGTTATTGTACTTGGCCCCACAAATCTTAGAAACATGGTGTCTAACCAGATCCTTACTCTGGATGGCGTTACCCTGACCTCTAGTAATACTGTGACAAATCTTGGAGTCATTTTTGATCAGGATATGTCATTCAAAGCGCATATTAAACAAATATGTAGGACTGCTTTTTTGCATTTATGCAATATCTCTAAAATTAGAAAGGTCTTGTCTCAGAGTGATGCTGAAAAACTAATTCATGCATTTATTTCCTCTAGGCTGGACTATTGTAATTCATTATTATCAGGTTGTCCTAAAAGTTCCCTGAAAAGCCTTCAGTTAATTCAAAATGCTGCAGCTAGAGTACTAATGGGGACTAGAAGGAGAGAGCATATCTCACCCATATTGGCCTCTCTTCATTGGCTTCCTGTTAATTCTAGAATAGAATTTAAAATTCTTCTTCTTACTTATAAGGTTCTGCTGGAGGTTTCTTCCTGTTAAAAGGGAGTTTTTCCTTCCCACTGTCGCCAAGTGCTTGCTCACAGGGGGTCGTTTTGACCGTTGGGGTTTTTACGTAATTATTGTATGGCCTTGCCTTACAATATAAAGTGCCTAGGGGCAACTGTTTGTTGTGATTTGGCGCTATATAAATAAAATTGATTGATTGATTGAATAATCAGGTCCCATCTTATCTTAGGGACCTCATAGTACCATATCACCCCAATAGAGCGCTTCGCTCTCAGACTGCAGGCTTACTTTTAGTTCCTAGGGTTTGTAAGAGTAGAATGGGAGGCAGAGCCTTCAGCTTTCAGGCTCCTCTCCTGTGGAACCAGCTCCCAATTCGGATCAGGGAGACAGACACCCTCTCTACTTTTAAGATTAGGCTTAAAACTTTCCTTTTTGCTAAAGCTTATAGTTAGGGCTGGATCAGGTGACCCTGAACCATCCCTTAGTTATGCTGCTATAGACTTAGACTGCTGGGGGGTTCCCATGATGCACTGAGTGTTTCTTTCTCTTTTTGCTCTGTATGCACCACTCTGCATTTAATCATTAGTGATTGATCTCTGCTCCCCTCCACAGCATGTCTTTTTCCTGGTTCTCTCCCTCAGCCCCAACCAGTCCCAGCAGAAGACTGCCCCTCCCTGAGCCTGGTTCTGCTGGAGGTTTCTTCCTGTTAAAAGGGAGTTTTTCCTTCCCACTGTCGCCAAGTGCTTGCTCACAGGGGGTCGTTTTTACCGTTGGGGTTTTTACGTAATTATTGTATGGCCTTGCCTTACAATATAAAGCGCCTTGGGGCAACTGTTTGTTGTGATTTGGCGCTATATAAATAAAATTGATTGATTGATTGATTAATCATTGCCCAGCTGTACTAATGAACTAAACCTAGATTTATAAATAAGAGCAACACCTCCGCCTTGCTTTGCATCACGAGGGATGTGACTAAATGTGTACGCCGGTTACCAATTATAAATTAATTTCCTGACATGATAAATAACAATTTAGACCAGAACTTACAAAGATTACTTGTGGTAAACGAAAAGTGTCAGTTGGGTATTGTTAATGATAAATGACAGATAGTATGTATGACTCCATTTTCTTTATTTTCCATCCATTTACTGCTTCATTTTTCCATTTACATGCATTTTTAATACCTGCATTTTTATTATTTAATTTGTGTTATTTTTCCTCATACAAGAAAGTAAGTGTGTGTGCATGCGTGCGTGTTTTACCCATGTTCCACTTCTATGAAGCAACCACCGGATGCTGTTAATGGCTCTGGTGTTTTTCTAAAGGTTGCTTATTTACCTAAGAAAACAGGATGCAAAATGTGACCTTGTACTGCACCTCCTCCTGTTTGATGCAACTGTCTTCACATTTTTTACCATAATAAATGTTTAATTGGTATCTACATTGTTGTGCAAAAGCTTGTGAATTCTTCAGTTATACACATTTTTGGAAAAATCTTGACATCAAATTTGAAAAAAACAACACAGGCTTCTGTATATTAAAGTTCATAAATTTATACCCTTTAAATGCATAAATTCATTGGTGCATAAATTAAAAAACTGGTGCAGTTTATACAGCAGGCTGCAGGGTTGGTCATGAAACATTTTCAGGATATGGCTGTTCATTCCAACAGGCAACGGTCTTTCTAACAGAGTAGCAACCAGGTTATCCCAAATAGAATCAGTAGGTCAGTGTACAGAGGTTTATTATACCAACTAAACAAATCCAAGACGGCAGGCAAAAACTCAGCGCACAATTGTCTGACTGCTTCACTAGCAGAATGCACATGCAGCGCACACAGATGTGCATGCATCATCCCACATAGACCCCGAAATGTGTGTGTGTTTATTTATTTGTGTGACACAACAGTGACTGCAATTATCATGAGTTGATCCAAAATTTATTCTGGTCCACCTGTTCTATCAGGAGACATTCATTCTTAAAGAAATAAGCAAAAAGTAAATTGTTATGTGCCTGATGTTTGCAATGAATGATTTTTTTTTCTTTATTCTGTGCATGAGGAGGCGACGGTTTCTGTGCTGGTGGAACAGCATTGTGTCAAGTGCAGTCAGTTACCATCAAATTTCAAAGGCGCAAAGTACAGTTGCAACAAGCACCTGCTAAATTTCCTTTTGACCTTGATAAATCATGCTGCATGTGCAAACCTCACTTATTTGCATGTCCCCCTGCCAGAATTTTGGCCACTCAGGTGGACAAACCCCAAATTTCATATTCATTAAGGGAAACACACTAAATGGACAATAGATGCTATTTAATGCATTTGACAGGCTCAGACTTTAGTGCACTCAGTAAATCAGCATGCAGGTGTATCTTCAATCCTGTAGTTCAAATCAACACAAACACAGAATTGCAGAAATAAGAAAAAACACAGAGTCCAGTGTTTTATACTTCTTTTTCACATGTGCACAATTTCCTGTTGAAAAAATGAAAAATTAAGTAAGAAAAACTCATGAGGCTTTTGTAGTGCTTATATTCACAGCACTCATGTTCTAGATTTTGATTTTAACTAAGATTTTTGAATGCCGCATTGACTAGACTCCATCACCCTTCAGAATCCTTAACAGGACAAGTGGAATAAACTGGATGGATGGATGGATGGATGGATGGATGGATGGATGGATGGATGGATGGATGGATGGATGGATGGATGGATGGATGGATGGATGGATGGATGGATGGATGGATGGATGGATGGATGGATGGATGGATGGATGGATGGATGGATGGATGGATGGGCGCTTTGCAGTCTCAGATTGGTCTTGTTCACATGAAAATGATCAATTCAGCTTTTGTTGCAGTTCACACGTCGAGGCTTGTTTGTGCCACTTTCTGCAGTGGCTTTGTGACCCTAAAGTGGCTCCACCCCTCAGTTTGGGAACCACGTTTGCGACGGTTGTGATGGTAAAGATATAACTTGGACCGATGATGCATTATGTCACTGAGAATCAGCAAGAATCAAATATGTGCTTGTAAACATTTAAAGTGTGAAACTGATGCAATCGGTGGATTCGGTCAAAGTGTGTCCGAGCGGTCAGAGCGCCGCCTGGTTCCACATAATCCTCTTCTCAGCAGCAGCGGCAGCAGCGGCTCTCTTTCACACATGACTGGTTCTTATTCAAACCCTGCACTCGATAACACGCATGCATGCACACACTTCTTTTTTATGTCTCTGCGAATGTTACACATTTTTTACGGTTTGACCTTTGGCCCCTGTCACAAGTGCCACCACACCGTTCTGCAGGACCGTAAGTGCAGCACAAAGAATCTGCTGATTTATGTACTTTGGCCAAGTTGGAGACACAGAAAATGATAGTAAATCATAAGAATAGCAGCATGTTCAATGACACAAATCTGAAACGACAAGTGCCTAAAAAATGCAACAATGGCAACAACCCAGAGCAGTGAGGATGAATTTTATTTTTGAAGCTTCTGAAGTAGGAGACAGTCAAAGTCTATCCATCATGGAAAATATCTGCTTTTGTTAGCAGTTCTTAGAAACTCTTCCATAACATCCTGGTGTCTGTGTCAGCTTTCCTTTTCCTTTCTTCACATTCTTCCACAGGCTTTAGTCACTGGATTGTTTTTAAGGGAGGCGGGCATGTCAGCTGTAGCTCCTCCCCTTTCTGGTCTGGTTGGAGGTAGGAGGTAAGGGAGGGAGACAATAGACTTTAATCACTTTTATGCTGGTTATCCAAGTGCCCCACACGCTGAGAGAAGAAGGAGAAAAGACAGAGAGGAGTCAAACTGAGAGGACAGCGTCATCACGTGCACCTTTGTGCTGACTGAGGGGCTGCACACTGAACACTGGTCACTGAATATTATTCTCATTTTGGATTGAGATCTTCAAGTTTCAGCCTTCCTGACCGGATTATGTCCTCTGACACCTCCCACCGCCGCCGCTGATCCATGCACACGCAATGATCTCCCACTACCCCCTGACTACGCTGCTCCCCTGGACCCCCGGGCTGAGCCATCACTGCTTCGACCTGGAGTGCACCCTGCAGCTGGAGGGGGAAGGAGGCGTTGCCCTGCAGAGGTATCAGGCCCGCTCACCAGAGAGCAGCCCGTGGCATTGGGTTAGTACAACAAACAATACCAGAAAGAATAATTGTGTCTGTGAAAGTCCAAATATGTTATTTCTGGGAAGCACGTGCACTTCCAGCCTGGTTCAAACAACCTTGCAGATCTTGGCCTTCGCATGGATGTCCTTCCCCTGCCTCCTGTTGTTTAGAGCGCATGAAGCCGTGTTGACATTTACAGATATGCGGGGAGAAGCAGCAACGTGTTTATCACGCCTCAGAGGTTTTTTCTTAATGTGCTGAGAAACAGGAGGAAGAAAAAAAAAAACAAGATGGGAGAAAAAGCTTCTCAGCTGAGGTCTTGGGTCAAACAAATCTGTGGTTCCTTCCGAGGGCATCTGGGAAGATATATGTCAGGGAGACTTCCAGACGTGTATTTTGAAATCAAATCAGATCTTATGAAATCTACTCAATTCAGATCGGTCTGTGGTTGGCTTGTCATTTCTCAGCTGATTTCTTCTCATTTTTCTTCATGTCACTTCCTGTGTTTGACCTCTGATTGGTGAAATCGGTTGACAGCTCATAGTGCAATAATGCTAACTAGACATTACGTTTTGGTGACACAGAGTGGAGGACAGCTGACCTCTTCCTGTGAAAGGCAGTTACAGTAAAACTTGCCTAAACCGTCATTATATAAACCGGATATTCACACTCACCAGACAAAAGCAAAAATCCCAATGCTTTTGTATGGTTTTCCATGTAATAATAAACATTGTATATAATGGATTTTGTATAACAGATATTCACTCACATCTGACAAAAAGTGCTGTCTGATCACACTGCATTTTCCCTAAAAACCCCTCGCATGTACTGGACAGAGCAGTCTGGATGTGCAGAGGCACGAAATGAAGTACAGCACTGACACTCGCTGAGTCGAGGAAAGTGAGTACCGTATTTCCTTGATTAAAAGCCCGAATATTTATTTTTTTCAACCTGTGCTCAGACCTGGCAGGCTGGTGATTATTACCAAAATGCTACTCATTGCCTGCACTGTAATATGGTGTTAGGTTTCATGCATATGCCTGGGTGTGATGAACCAAGCTGTTTTAGATCAGAGCCCCTCTGCAGGGCTGCAAACCTGCACACCCGCTAACAACAGAGACTGCAAGGGCTGTGATTTGTCACTTTTAAGTTTTCACTCCTTCCTCTCCCGTCATACGAGGTCTGTTAGAAAAGTATCCGACCTTTTTATTTTTTGCAGAAACCTGATGGATTTGAATCATGTGTGCTTGCATGAGCCAACCTTGAACCTTCGTGCGCAGGGAAATTGTACATACCATATCGTTGATTTGGAGGTTCACGATTGTATAAAGAAGCGGAGCTTGTTGAGGGACAAAGTGATCCAGAAAAAAAAAAAAAAACACTGTTCCTGCTATATATTGCATTAATATAAATTGCACAGTGCTGACGTCATTGTGTGGCCATGGAGTTACAGAGCTGGAGAAGCATGAATCAGGCCTTAGGATTTTAAGGTACCACTCTGCAGCGGACTTAGTAAAAAGAGTGACTTGACCAAATGTAATCTTTTTAATGTACATAATGTCTGGCACTTATTTAAGGCAGGTGTTTATTTTTTCAGACAAAGTTTTAAAGTCATTAAATTCCCAAGTCAAGGTCAGATGTTTAATCAAGGCATGAAGGGATGAAGCCTAAATGGTCCTGGGGATTCCCTGTAGATCGTTCAGTGCCTCCTAACTGTAACTACAGTAATCTGTTACATACATATAATGGATTTTCTCCATTTTATACATATAACAGATTTTAATTATAAGGAACAAAATTCGCTGGTCCACCTGAATCCATTATCTGTAAATTTTACTGTATTCATATTCATTAGAACAACTGTGTATTTCTCACTGGGCATATGTGGGATTTTAGCCTCGCTGACTGTCTGGAATCTGGAGTATCTTTGACATATTCTCTCTCTGCTTTAGAACTCAAACCAAAACAGTAGAGTTAAAAACCAAGTCAAATATTTCCAGAGGAATTTTAATGGTATTCTATTCTGCTCAGTCCATGACTCGGATCCTGATAAGCGGCTGAAAATGAATGAATTATGCTCAGAATTAAACCTTGCATAGTGCTGGAGTTGATTCCAGTGTTCAAGAAGTTCTTATGATACAAACTGTGGATCTTAATGCCAGTAGTAGGCACTGCTATCCCATATTTATCTGCATATGTATTCACACACATGGTTGTTTATCCCCATCTGACACCTTAACAATAAAAAAATAAAATAAAAATGCAACAACAGTTTATATGGCTTAGTTTAGACCAGAGTAATTGTTTGCATATGTGTGTGAGTGGTAATGAGGCAAAAATAAAAATATTTCTGGTGTCCATAAATGACTCTCTGAAACATGAACAGAACAACAACAAATCCGTCACAGGACAGAAGACCAGTCCACCAATGTGTCTTTGGACAAGGTGCTGGATTTCTACCTGCTGCAGCAATCCTATTACTCAGGAATGAGTCTAGAAGCATAAATTTAAAGTGTAAATGTGAGTCAGGCTGTGTTTGTGTTGAGCGCGAATGATTTGAGATCCTCGCTGCCTATCTGACATTGTGACTGATGTGTCCTCTGCTCACACACGACTGTTTCCATTGATTGTTTCAATCACGGACAGAGCAGTTAAACAAAGTGAACTTCAGCTTACTTGCTGAAATGATGAAAATCAGATATACACTCGCTGTGACATTTTTTCCACTACAGTTCACACCTTGTCGTTGCTCTCACAGCTGCTTTACAGGGATGAATACCATCAATAGAAGACTATAAACACAAGAAAAGCTATTAGAGGACTGATGATGATGAAATTCATGGTGGGCTGAGACAAAAGACATCATTTGCATAGAGTAACTTTTCATATTTTTAAAATTTGATTGATTTCACATTTCTCCTTTTTCATGGTGTTCAATAAAAAGGGAGCAGGAAACAGGGCCAGAGAGTGTTGGGGGGAGAGGGGGCGGGGGATTGGGGGTACATCACAGGGGTCTCTCGACAGATTTGAAATAAGGATTTTATGGTTACACTGTGTGCAAGTGTAGCGGCTGCACTCTGCGTTGTGTTGTTATGACTCCGCCCATTCGCTCCCCTCGGGACACAAACTCACGATCCTCGGCATGGAAGTCGGACTCTCTAACCAGAAGGCTAAAATCCAGAGCTCTGGCCTTGTGACCAGAGAATCCTTTTGAGCTGTTGGGAGTGAGGTTTTACTACCTACATCTGCACAGCGACACCTGCTGGCCTACATTACACTCACCCCCCCAAACTCACTTCCATCCGGGTCACGGCACCACTGTAGGGACTGCACTCTGTGTTGTGTTGTTATGACTCCGCCCATTTGCTCCCCTCGGGACATAAACTCATGCTCCTCGGCATGGAACTCAGATTTTCTAACCAGAAGGCTAAAACCCAAGGCTCTGGCCTTGTGACCAGAAAATCCTTTTGAGCTGTTGGGAGTGAGGTTTACTAATTACATCTGCACAGCCACACCTGCTGGCCGCCATTACACAAGGTCACCACGACACCCAAACGGCGCTGTTCTGGTAATGATAAAATATTACACAACAAGTGTTATTTTGTAATTTTATCCACTGGCTCTCACTGGTGTGAAGCAGAACTGGAATTGAGTCTGGAATCAAAGTTAAATCTACTTGAACTGCACACTGGAATCGACCAGTTCTGCTTTTACTGTCATCTATCTGGCACATCAAGTTCAGACATTTTTAAATTTTTCTTGATGTAACTTGTAAATTGTTGACTTTTGGTTAAATCTGAATGTTTAAAGCAAATCAGAATCAGAAGAATTCAAATTTGTCTTATTAGCCAAGTGAAGAATATGCATACAAGGAATTTGTGTTGGTGCTTCCTCTGAGTACAGAGACTAAAACAGAAGCTATATATAGATATATAATAGATAGAAGAAGAACCCTCTACGGAAAACCAGTAAATGTAAAAATATATAAAATGTACTATGTATGAACGTGCAGTAAATGATAAATTATTATTGTTTTAACAGGTTTCATGGATATAGACCAGCTGTTGTCGTTGGGGCCATATCAGATTTTATACCACAAAATTACTTATTTTTGTTATTAAAATGAGGTAATAGTATCCGTGGCCATGACTATAATAACAGCTATGGCAATCTGACATTTACCCCAGTGACTTTGACCTTCACCCAAATGACTGACCTAAGATAATATACAAATTAGTAGAGAGTGTTTAGAGCAGGTCCCTTACACATCAGGAGAATGGGTTCCAAGATCTCAGATCCTGCCATCTGATGCCCAGGGGTAGGCTCTGCCCCTGGGCATCAGACAGGGACCAAAAGGTGGAGCTGGGGTGGAGGGGGTCAGAATCCATGACTGTGCAAAACAACAGAGAGCAGTGAGTTAGGACAGACATTTGTACTTAATTTGTTTGTCTCCTTTTGGTTGAGAGCTAATGACTGTAAGGTGTCCAGCTGTTTCCCATTAGAGACTCTTGTAGTGATTCGTTGATACTACGAGATACTCGTAAATGATACGAAGCTTATGTCTTCCTGGCAGAACGACGTTCACAATCTGCATTTCTGGAAACAACAAAAGGGCCTGGGAGGACAAGGCCAACAGACAAGTAGACATGATCGACACCAGTGATTGATCTTTGGCAAATTTTACCTAATTTGGGCAATTCCAGAACCCACCTTATTATGTGTGCCCCATCTGGTGCAAATCTGAGTTATAAACCTCAGTTTAGACATTTGATACCAATGATTGATCTTCATCTAATATGACCTCAACCAGGTAATTTCAGAACCCACCTATGTGTGCCAAGTCTGATGGACATTGTAATGGAAATCATAATTTTGACCATTGACTTAATAACTTTGAACCTTGAATCTTACCAAAACAAACACTTTAAGAGCAATTCTGGGCTTGACTGTCGTCCACATATCAAGTTTGGTGGAAATTGGCCAAAGGACCTGGGAGGAGGGCAACAATCAGACAGATAAACCAAAATTTTGACCTGTGACCCAATGACCAAACAACTCCCTAAAGGGCAATTCTGGGGGCAACCTATATACACACAGGTTTTGTGGAAAATGGCTCAAGCATTTCAGAAAAACAAAATACTTACCAAATTAGTTGATGTTTGATACCAAAATTTTAACCAAGATGTGCAGATTTTGCCTTAAAATTAATTAAAGTACTGCTTTTGTGTTGAGACGAAATGGTAGAAAGTCAGCCGAATACATGTCTGCATAACTCAGTAAGGTTTGTGTCTGCAAAAGTGCATTTAGTGCAAATCATTGTTCATGGATGAAATCTGAGTACAATTTGGAAATGACCACATTAAAAAAAAATGGAACCTAAAAACTGGAATCTAAAATGGACTTGAAAAATTGCAGTTGACCCCAGCCTTGGTGTGGAGGCTTCAGTTAAATATTTGCCTGCATAAACGAAGTTATGAAACCACGCAGGCAAAATAAAGATGGTAATTAGAGAGATTAAACTGCTGTAATCACCCTACTGTGCAGTTATAGGTAGCTCTCAGGTTCAGGGTTCAGGTGTGACATAAGAGACGAGTGCTGAGGTGTTAGTCTTGATCAGCTGTCTATATTACACCAGGGTCAGTGAGACGTTCACATGTTCACACCACTGCTCACATAAATAGATCAGATTTCCTGCTACAGGTCTATAAGTGTTGGGAAGGTGATGGTCCTGTGGTTAAGCTTTGGGCTTCAGGCCAGAGGATCCTTGGTTCTAACCCCAGCCTGAACAGAAAATCACTAAGGGCCCGTGGCTAAGGTCCTTAATCCCCAAGTTGTTCCCGATGTGTAGTGAGCGCCTTGCATGGCAGCACCCTGACACTGGTGTGTGAATGGGTGAATGTGAGGCATCATTGTAAGGCGCTTTGATCTTCTGATTCAGACGGAAATGCACTATATAAATGCAGTCTATTTACCATATTTGGACAGTGATACAATTTTGGTAATTTTGCCTCTGTACACCACCATAATAGAATTAAAATGAAACCATCAGAATCATCTTTGTTGACTTTCAACAATTCATAAATGTTTGCAAAAACTAAAAATAGGAAAAATATTTGCTAAATGTATAGTAGGTTCTCTTATGAGGCTTCCATTAATTAATCTACTTGTAAGAGTGATTCTTGCTTGAGCCACAACCTTAGTTTCAATCTGGGACACAGGTGTCATTCCAAAGGACGGGAAGAAAGGACTGGTTCCACTCTAGAAAGGAAAAGGTGATCGCCTAGCTCACAACAACTACAGGGGTTGTTACAGCAACCCGACAGAACATACTGTTCTCATTCATCAATTTTTTAAAAAAATTCAAGCTGATAGAAGTGTGATAAGATTAAATCTGTTTGGAGTAGGCAGCTCTCTGACTGATCGTACAAGAAGAAGACTAGTGAGGGAAGCCACCAAGACACCCACACAGCCCTGAAGAAGTTATAGCTTGCAGTGGCTTTGTTTGGAGAAACTTATCATGCAGCCTTTGCTTGTGCATTGACCTATCCAAAGAAAAAGTGATAAGTATTAAAAATAACTTGTATGCATTAAAATGTATATACAGCATATAAAAATAACAACAAATCACCAACAACTCAAATACACAAAATGTAACTATGACTGAGATGTGCAGCAGGGAAGACAGAGATCATAACCAGTGGTAACCTCGGCTGCAGAAAACTGAGAGTGTTGATATCTTTGACTACCAGCATCTTATTACAGAACAAAGTACGGCACTAACTGAATTTAATCAGCACATATGGCTGTTTTATACGGTCCTCTCACTGTCAGTGACAGGGCACCGGGCGGATCGATACAAAGTCCAGTAAGGGTAATCACAACTGGCAGCACAGTTCAGTAACCTCAGCAGGTCATTCAGTAGAAATGCAGAAGTGACTGTGCAAGAAGAAAACAGGGAAAGAAAGAGCGGGACAGAGACTTTGCATGTTTTCCATTGAAAAAAGGAAAAAGAGCTGACTTTGCACTCCTTCTTCCTCTTTCTTCTTGTTTGGACAGAGAAGTGCACACTTCGAGCTAATACTCAGTGATGTCTGTTTCCAGGCCAAGGATATGATTTGTGTCCATCATGTGTTGATTACTTGACAACTTGATTTAGTGAATCACTCATCCGGAAACAACTTGTTCCACAGCTTGTACCTTGTTTTGAAGGCCTGTGCTAATGTAAAAAAGTGTTTTGTTGCTGGCAATAACAGCAACCTTAAAATTCTAATACAATGACATGTTGTGGGTACAGCTGTAAGCATTAATGGGTGACTGTGAAGTGGAGTGAAACCACTTGGAGGTGGCCTCAACACGACTCTCAAGGGATCATGCATGAGTTCCTTGTTAAAAAAGGCTTTAAATGTGTGTTGTTTGCAACTAACCACAAGAACTGAAGAAGTCTTTTATGCAATTGTAACCGTAACCTTTCCAATGGGTGACACATGTTGACAAGGAAGAAGGGAAACAGCATTACCAGTTGGAAGTAACGAACATGCCCAACATGACAGTGATCATCATATTCGTTATTATCAGTTGAAGTTTCACAGACCGCTGTCTGCTCAGTGTTCAAGATTAAATCTGGCCAGACTTCCAGATCAGACTGTTTCAAGGGAGTCTGCATGTAATCCAGAAGGAGGTCTTGCAGACATGGACACAAACAGTGACCCAAATAGAATGTGGGAGTTATTCCTTGACCCGAAAGTTGCAAATAACAATTGCGTTGAAGTCACCAGTGTCAACAGGAGGTCTGAGGACACTCTGGATATCATCTGGAGGAGTTATAGTGCATAGTTATTCCAGAAATTCATTAGAATGCGTTCAAAATTCCAGGCTGTGTTGGGATCTGATAAAGCGTGCTATGGGAGACCTGAAGGTAGACATTTGTTAGAGGAATCTGTGATCAGGTGACTCACAATCTGTGGTCTAGTGACACTCGGTCTGCTGACAGAGGAAATACAGCACTCCCGTCCTCCAAACCTACACCTTTAGTAGTCATGGCAGACCACACATCAGTACTTAGAGATGTCTCTGCTGTGCCTGTCCCATTTGGCCAGCTACTTTGAGCATTTGTATAAGGTTGATCTTCCTGCCAGGATGTTAGACACCTGCAGCGCTCCAGTGCTAGTGCCATTCTGCTGGCTGATTCTACAGTCAACTGCAAACTATATGGATATCTCCAGGGATCTGAAGTATTGGAGCTGAAATCTGTTGTGTGGGCCGCCAGAAGAGGAGGTACTGCTGGCCCACCACCAGAGGGCGCCCTGCCTGAAGTGCGGGCTTCAGGCACAAGAGGGCGCTGCCATGGACACAGCCGGGGGTGACAGCTGTCGCTCATTACCTCTTGACAGCTGTCACCCATCTACTCAACATCATCTCACTCCATAAAGACCAGACGTCATCTCCACCTCGTTGCCGAGATATCATACTTCATTGGAGGTAATATCCTCAGCCTTGTGTAAATCTGAGGATTTACACAAGATTTATTGTGAGTGTTTGCAGGAGAACCGGTCTTTTTGAGGAGGCTGTGCAAGACGGCGCTCCTTTTCAGCTGAGACCGCTGCAACGCGCTGAGTGAGAGGTGGAGGTGGCATTCCCACCGTTATTGTTACTGGGTGTACACACACCCACACTTGACTGTCTTTGTTCTTCGCCAGCAGTACCAGATCCGACAGTCGGGGACGGTGATCACCTGGGAATTCGGGACTTGGCGGCTCCAGTATTCACCAGGTTCTGGGGTGGCGGAAATCGTGTGGTTCCGGCTCTTCTCAGGACAGACATCTTCTATCCTCGAGCCTGCCCACACGCCACCTTTGTGTATTGACTGTTGTGATATTCTGAGATTGTCTGTATGTTTGTTGTGCACATTCACAACATTAAATTGTTATATTTTGGCTCATCTATTGGCCATTCATTTGCGCCCCCTGTTGTGGGTCCGTGTCACTACACTTTCCCAACAGAAATCATCCAGGCAGATGGAGTCACTGTTCTCCTGGCATTACAAACACCGGGCTTCATGCAATAACATTTTTGTAAATGTGACCGCAGGACCTTTGTGGCCGGGACAGCGGCGGGATCGAACCCAGACGGCTTGCACTAAAGACCATTCCTGTACCAGGTCAACCAAAGGTGAAATCCCCGTTAGCCAAGCTAGCGCGAAAGTCTTTTCAATCAGGACCCGGGACCTTCATCCCGCTACATATCTCCCCACCATTTTTGACTTCGTCCCGAAGTCACAGGTGCATTTAAGCATGTTCTGTGACTACCCACCCTGTTCGTGACGCCAGATTGTGACCGCAGGACCTTTGTGGCCAGGACGGCGGTGGGATCGAACCCAGACGGCTCGCACTAAAGACCATTCCTCTACCAGGTCAGCCAAAGGGGAAATCCCCGTTAGCCAAGCTAGCGGGAACGTCTTTTCAATCAGGACCCGGGACCTTCATCCCGCTACATAAACATCTGTCAAATTTGTTGCATATCTTCCCATTGTGGGAAAAAGGAATATCTCAGGAATATATTATTGTAGCTCAAATTTATGATATCGTTATGCTATATGAATACCTTCTTAATTATACTACATTTCAGGTTGTAGAATTAAATAAGATAATGCCAACATAATTTTGTTGTCAAACTGGTGCAGAATTTTCAATCTAAAGCTGCTTTAAAGTAATGTTAAATTGAATCAGGTACTAAAATATGAGTTTGGATGAAATCCAGCTAATTGCACATGGCTCCCCCTACAGGTTTGGAGGTTGTTTGTCTTTCAGCTGCCCCCATTCTTAGTCAGGCTCACCACACTGTGTAGATCCACCTTGTGATTTGGCACAAGTTTTACACCAGATGCCCTTCCTGACTCAACTCCACTTTTTCCTGGACAAACACAGATAATACCTTGCCCTCCTAACAGGTCTCCTATCCAACAGAGGACCCACTATGCCTAGCTTATGAGATAGTTGCACTGTTTCTTTGCACTGTTTCTTTCTCTTTTTGCTCTGTATGCACCACTCTGCATTTAATCATTAGTGATCGATCTCTGCTCCCCTCCACAGCATGTCTTTTTCCTGGTTCTCTCCCTCAGCCCCAACCAGTCCCAGCAGAAGACTGCCCCTCCCTGAGCCTGGTTCTGCTGGAGGTTTCTTCCTGTTAAAAGGGAGTTTTTCCTTCCCACTGTAGCCAAGTGCTTGCTCACAGGGGGTCGTTTTGACCGTTGGGGTTTTACATAATTATTGTATGGCCTTGCCTTACAATATAAAGCGCCTTGGGGCAACTGTTTGTTGTGATTTGGCGCTATATTAAAAAAATTGATTGATTGATTGATTGATTGATGGATCGGGCATACACAGAGCAGATTGGCTGCTTGTAAATTTTGTTTATGACAATGGTAATCTTCAAAATATAAGAAAATTGGTGAATGTAGGAAGTTCTTTTAAATCAGTTGTATGAGGCTTTTACAAACTAACGTGTTTATACAAGTGATTTTTGCACGAAAAACAATCTTTGTTCCCCAAAGTCAAGGTCCGTAAACCTTTTATTGCCAACAAAGGCCCTAAGGTCACTGGTTTACTCAACACTACCCAACACCTGGTCCATGTAAGGAGCCAGAGCACATCCCTTACAAGTACCAGTATTCACTGGGCAAAGGTAACAGACTCCCACCCCCCACCCCCGGCTCCACATAGCATTCATAGTACCTGTGTACAGAGTAGAGAAGCTTGAATCTTTGGCTGGACTGGGTTGGTTGATGTGAGGACGTGTCGCTTCAAATCACAGAAGCTTCCTCGGCTACAATTCTTGCTCTGGTAGTCTGACTTCTGTCTTGACTCTTGTAGAGAAGAATAAACCAGAAGCCAACAAAAGCTGGAGTTTTTAACCTAACCAGACCCCACCTACCGAGAGGCTGACTGCTATAGGCTAGTGACTAAACAATAGCTCTAATTAGCACCTATTGTGCTCTAGTTAGCACTCTCCTAATGACAGAACGGAAGCCTCCCCTGATGACTCCCTTGACGACTCTCTCCTGATGACGTGAATGACTCATTACCATGAACAAAAGACTGAAACTGCTTTGACCTGAGTACCACATTGTAAACAGGGGACAAAGCATGTCTGAGACCCGCTCCGCGGTTAAGGCTGGGTTTCAACTGTTTTACAAAGAATGCTTCCTTGACACCTCTCTCAAACCATTTCTTCTCTCTGGCTAAGATTTTAACTTCCTTGTCCTCAAACGTGTGGTTAGTGTCTTTCAGGTGGAGATGAACTGCAGACTGAGGTCCACTGGCGACCTCTCTGCGGTGCTGGTATAGTCTCTTGTGTAAAAGTTGCTTCGTCTTACCTATGTAGTGTTCATTACAGTTTTCCTGACATCTGATATGATACACTACATTGCTCTGTTTGTAACTAGGGATCCTGTCCTTAGGGTGAACTAATATCTGTCTCAAGGTGTTGACTGGTTTAAAGTAAACTGGGATTTTGTGCTGTCTGAAGATCCTCTGTAGTTTTTCCCCCACTCCTGCTAAATAAGGGAGAGACACTCCTCTTCTTCTTGTCTCCGTCTCCTGTCTATCTGGTCTCTTTGTTTTCTGGGACTTCTGCACTTTGTCCAGGGACCAACGTGGGTACCCACATACTGTGAGGGCTTTCCGTACAAGTTGTTTTTTAGCCCTTCCCTCTGCAGTTGTGGGCACCTGTAGGGCTCTGTGTTGAAGAGTCCTGATCACCCCGAGCTTGTGTTCAAGGGGGTGGTTTGAGCCAAAGAGCAGATAATGGTCAGTGTGAGTGGGTTTTCTGTAAACCTTTGTCTGGAGCTGCCTGTTCTCTCCAATCGTAACATCACAGTCCAAGAAGGCTAAATGGTTGTTTCTGGCATCCTCACGTGTGAACTTGATATTGGAGTCCACCGAATTGATGTGTTCTGTAAAGTCCTCGACCTCCTGTTGCTTGATTTTAACCCATGTGTCATCAACATATCTGAACCAGTGACTGGGAGAGATGCCCGTGAACGACGTCAAGGCTGTCTTCTCCACTTGCTCCATGTACAGATTGGCCACAATGGGGGATACCGGAGACCCCATCGCACAACCATGGATCTGCCTGTAGTAATTCCCCCTAAACAGGAAATACATGGTGTTAAGACAGATCTCCAAGAGTTGGCAGATGTGGTCTGGTGTGAGTTTGGTCCTTTCAGGTAGGTTGGTCCTTTCATACCTGTGTACAGGTTTGGTATGATGTCCAGCAGCTTTTTCCATAATTTTCAAGATGAGCTGGGATGTTTGCAAAATCTTGTAAGTGCTTGAACGGCCTAATCAGTGGGTCACCTCTCTGAGTCTGGTCTGCTTGAGGTTTCTTCCTCAATATCATCAGAGGGAGTTTTTCCTCACCACTGTTGCCTGTGTTCTTGCTCTAGGGGTTGATAAGGTTAGACCTTACTTGTGTGAAGCGCCTTGAGGCAACTTTGTTGTGATTTGGCATTATATAAACAAAATAAATTTAATTGAATTGATCTCGTTGATGGTTGATTTAGGTGTGAGCCTAGACCGCTCTGGTTTGATAAGAATGATCCGAGGAAGCACTTTTCCCAGCACAACTCATAAAGCTCTCACCTTATTACACATTTATCCATTTGAATATTTTCATATCTGAGGAATAAGAACAGTATGGTCTGCCTGGGTTGCAATCAAAGCATTTTAAATTGAATCTCTACTTGGCATCATTCACATTTTGTTTGAGCAATATTTTTATTATTTCCAATAATACACATGTGCGTAATGTTTTGGTTGATACAGAGAAGATGAGCTTTGATAACTTCTGGCATGCCGAGCTGGCGTGTTGTCTCAAAACACAGTGAAGGTTCATAATATGACCACTGACCTAATTAAGACACATAATAGGCATGGGTGAAAAGTCAATACTGTGGGCATTGTGCTTGTCAAACAGGGCAGCAAAACCACAGGAGCAGCTTCCTTAACTGGGGCAGAAACTCATCACACCATATGGAGTGAAGCATATAACAGAATATTTACAGCGGAGTCTTTCAAATGGTGAAACAAGCACCAAATTTGGCACGAATAAACCTTAGACATTAGCCTTTTGGAAAAAGCAGGTTGTCCACTTGGAGTTATGGGGTAAAAACATTAAGAATGGTGACAAAGGTCAGTTTCAGTTTGTACAGGGGTGAAAAGTTAAAGTTGCTCCAATTTTGGTAAAAAAAAAAAAAAAGAAAAGAAAAAAAAAGAAAAGAAAAGAAAAGAAAGAAAAGTGGTGCAAATTATTGGTTGTGCTAACAAGATTAATAAATAGAATAGGTCTAACTGTGTTGAATGCTTGGTCTTCAAACTAAAGGTCAAACAAGATCAACATTGGATTCTATCACATGTGACATACATTACCCTGTAACGTATGTCACATGGTGCTAAGCATAACACATGGTGCAAACTATTCCTTTTTAAAACCCTATTAGCTCAACCAATAATTTGCATCACTTTTTACCAAAATTAAAGCAACTTTAACTTTTGACCCCTGTACAAACTGAAACTGACCTTTGTCACCATTCTTAATGTTTTTACCCCATAACTCCATAATATTCAGACACAGATAGTCCAAACTATACCTTTTTGGAATCTTTGTGATCAGACAAATAATGTGGTGTAGCTTTCAACATGAGTGGAGCATTTTTTAATTTTGGACCCCTGTGTAATTCTTCCTTTGACCCCTACCTGGCTGCCTATTGAAAATTCAAGTGGACACCCTGCTTTTTCCAAAAGGCTAATGCTAAGGTTTATTTGTGCCAAATTTGGTGCTTGTTTCCAGAAATGATCAGTTGTTACAGTTATCTGCTCCACTAATGTGGATGGTGGTGATCAGCTAGGAGGTGTTAGGTATGAGGGTAATAGTAGTGTGCAGAATGTCTTTCATTTGGCTTGTTTCAAACGGTTCCGCAACTCAGTAGGTGTCATGTAGTTTGGTGCACCACCCCACCCTGAGTCTCAATAAACACACACACTCACCAAAGCCTTTTTCCCGCTCAAGCACAGCTACAGCATTAGCCAGGATGCATGACTGGGATCAAGCTGGTATTGTGGTGTGTGTGCTCATGCGTAAAGCTCAGGGCCGGGAGCAGCACAAACATGCTGTGTATGTCAGCAAGTTACAACTAACTAACAGAGCTCAGGTCACAGCAATCACTGATAAACAAGGGAAACATCAGTTTCACGACAGGACTCTGACGGCTCTGTGTTGTTTTGTTTTCCACTGATTTTTTTATGGCCACAGACCTGGTAGTCATGACTTTATCACCTCTGGATTTCATCCATGTCAGTTTGGTTGTCTTTCAAAAGGATGAATCCAGGTGAAAACCCATAAGATCAATATTTATGAAACTTTCTGCTGGAATGTGGTATGGCAGGGATACGGCATGGCACACTTATGTCAAAAGTAAAGCTACAGCATGTAAACTAGTGCACTTGCTTTCAAACCAGAAGGTTCCTAGTTTAAGACCATGCATCTCATTCTCCACGGAGTAGCATCAGGAAGGGTGTAAAACGTGCCAAATTAATATTGATTAATCAAAGATCCATATCGGATGTTGCAACCCTCAGCAAAAATAGGGAAGCCAAAAGAAACTTCCAGCAGAAGTACAATACAGCATTCATAACCATCTGTCCATGCAACCTGCAACCCAGAATCAATGTGTTCTCATGAGCTTAGAGTGAAGCCTTCATATCTCCATATGAGTGGGCCACCATGTTGCACCACCATGTTGATATAGTAGCCTAAGCTCAGCTGGAAGACTCACGAAAAAAGATGAATCAGTGGTTGCTCCCCTTTACATTGTCTGTTGGTTGCTGATGCTAGCATGTTTAAGAACCCCCATTTGTGTGACATGGAGGCTCACATACGAGGTCTGTGATAAAACTAACTGGCAGTTTTATTTAAAAAAAAAAACTATATGGATTTGAATCACGTGCGATTACACCAGACATGCTTGAACCCTCGTGCACATGCGTGAGTTTTTTCACGCATGTCGGTGACGTCATTCGCCTGTGGGCAGGCCTTGAGTGAGGAGTGCTCCACCCCGCCCGTCGGAATCTCTTTGTCTGAGAAGCCGCTGGAGACGGCGTGCGTTCCTTTATCAACATTTTTTCAGGACCTGTGAGGGATATCCGAGTGGACACTATTCGAGAAATTCAGCTGGTTTTTGGTGAAAAGTTTAACGGCTGATGAGAGACTGTAGAGTTTCTTTCGCTTTAAGCACAGCCCACAAAGCGGATCGGAGTGGCACGGTCGGAGATGGCGTCCATCTGGCTGTTTCGAGCTGAAAACATCCTAATTTAAGGCTCTGTTCACCCAGGTCGTCGTCAGAGAACAGAAAAGTTTCAGAAGAAGCTGGCATCAAGAGTTTACCCGGACATTCCACTGTTAAAGGAGATTTTGTAATGAAAGAACGTGCGGACGAATTTGCCTAGTCGGATCCATGACGGCGTGGCAAATCCGTCTGCGCCGCGACATGAAAAACACCTCCGTGTTGAAAACCATTTGTAAAATTCAAGCGGCTTTTGATGGCTTTCAGCAAGTGAGTATCTGAGAAATTGTTTAACAGCTTGGGCATGTTCCAACTTGTCCGTTAAGGTTTCCAACGGAGGTGTTTTTCCTGTCGCGACCCCCCGCGGTCGGGTCCGGCCCGACATGCGACTCTGCCCGCACGTTCTTTCATTACAAAATCTCCTTTAACAGTGGAATGTCCGAATAAACTGCTGATCCCGAGCTCTTCTGAAAGTTCTCTGTTCTCTGACGACTTACTGGGTGAATAGAGCCTGAAATGTGGAAGTTTTAAGCTTGAAACAGCGAGATGACGCCACCTCGGAGCGCAGATCGCCATCAGGCGCCGTGGGCCGTCCTTAAAGCGACACTTACACACCAAAATCTCTCATCAGCCGTTAAAATTTTCACCGAAAACCAGCTGAATTTATCGAATGGTGTCCACTCAATTGTGCCTTACAGTTTTTGAAAAAATTTTGATCAAACAAAGCAGCAGTCTCTGAGCCATTCCTAAACAATGAAAAAATGACGAGAGGGTGGGCGACTCCTCACTCAAAGACTGCCCACAGGCGAATGACGTAACCGACAGGCGTGAAAAAACTCTTGCATGCCCACGAGGGTTCAAGCATGTCTGATGTAATCACACGTGATTCAAATCCATATGGTTTTTGAAAAAAATAATAAGGTCGGATACTTTTTTCACAGCCCTTGTATATTGCTTTTTCACAACAGAAGGCAAAAGAGCATGAATCCCCATTGCTAAAGAAGGGAAAATGTGAAGGGGAAACAAAATTATGCCCATTACCAGCATAATGCAATCTGTAAACTCACCACTAGATGGCACTAAATCCTGCATACTGTAGCTTTAAGAGATTATGTTGTTGTTTATGACATTTGCATTAATTTCTCAGGAAACATTACATAGATCTTTATGAAATATTTAGCCACATTTATGGTGATAATATCGATGAATATTTAGAATTTAGTGCCGAGCCACATAAAGCTTCAGACCAAATGGAATAAATGACATGTTCATGCTCATAATTCAAACACTGGACGGTGACAAATTGAGCTACAAACATTTGCTTGGAGGAGCTCTGCATTCCCCCATGGGTCATTATTTCTGTCAGATTTTTTTTATTATTATAATTCAAAGACTTTCCACATTCCGGTAGTCTCCTGTGTGGATTTTGGTGTAGGTTTCAGGCACCACTTGTCATCACTGTGCTACTGGATCTGGCACGTGTTGTTTTTGTTGCATATGTGACAGTTCGGAAGTGTTGGACAACAGATGGTCTGCCTGTCATTAGCAGGGGGTCAGACAGACAACCAAACTGGTCCAGACTGACTAATGCAAGACTTAGCATTGGCTTAGATCTAGGTGTCGTGGTTGGGGCCCCGTTAAGGTGGTGGGGGGGGGTCTGTTCCAGGACTACAACAGATTGTAGGACTACGTCTGAATGTGTAGACACCTGAAAGTAACTAAACAACTAGCATGCCAGCTGAGGCATTATACTTCCAAAGTGGATTATCCTCGCTTTACTGCAACGGTTCATCTAACCCCATATTGAGGTTTTTATCCAAAACAACAAGTCTGAGCCAAGAGCCAGAGACTTTCTGCACATGAATGTAATTGATTTTGTGAAACTCAATGCAGCTGGAAGGGTGTAACACTGACATCGCCAATAAGGCTCCGCTTTCCCATGAAGCTGTGTTTGGAGGGTCAGTTGTAATCTAACACAGAGTGTGGAGGAGGGAGGGAGGCCTGTCTTTACTGGCAACTACAGTGATGTCACCCACCTAAAGGGCCAGAGATAAAGAAGAGTGAAAACAAAAAGGATCTGATGACGTAAGATTGTTGAGGACAGAATACGATGGAGAAAGAGAAGAAGCAACTGTGTGTGTGTGTGTGTGTGTGTGTGTGTGTGTGTGTGTGTGTGTGTGTGTGTGTGTGTGTGTGTGTGTGTGTGTGTGTGTGTGTGTGTGTGTGTGTGTGTGTGTGTGTGTGTGGAGACACCCAGCTTCTGATGTGTTGACTCTGATTTGTCTTATTAAATTACTCAGAGCTCAGCTAATTAACTCTGATTGTCCCCCTTTTATGCTTTATGACGTTGACCGTGCTGGAGAAATCCTGCCTCTCGACTATTGGCGCTCTGGTTTGGCAGAAGCCACTGCTGACTCTGGATAAACACAGCGGTTTATGAACTCTGCCCTCTATTGGGCAGCATGCTTAGGAAACGCAAACTATCCAAACCACATCTCAGCCACACAGAGAATTCAAAATCACTGTTTGAGTCAGACATTTAGAGCAGCTGTGCACATAAATGCAAATAATCAGTGCAAATAATCAGCCTCTGAAGGTGACACAAACCAGGCTTTTGTGACTGTCTTGTGTGGATGCATTTAATCCGGTTATGGTAGCAGAAAAGCTCTTGTTGAGTTTTAATTTTACATGGTGACTTTCCACTGGAGAGCTTGGCAGGAGCAGCCGCTTATGCTTTAGTCAAATCTGGTTGCTTCTCACACAAAGGAACTCTTTCCAGTCTAGAATATGAAGTCTTGAGATGGAGCACATGTACAGTATGAGCTTATTGTGTGACTATTTCCAATCCTTTGCTGCTCATAAATGGACTGCATTTATATAGCGCTTTTCCATGTGCATCAGATGCTCAAAGCACTTTACAATAATGACTCACATTCACCCCGATGTCAGGGTGCTGCCATACAAGGTGCTCACTACACACCGGGAGCAACTAGGGGATTAAGGACATTGCCCAAGGGCTCTTAGTGATTTTCCGGTCAGGCTGGGATTTGAACCAAGTGCCCAAAACGTAACCACTAGACCATCACCTGCCCTAACTCAACATAATTTTCTCTTGCCAGTTATCTCAGTTGTAGAAAATTGTGGTCCTTCAAAAGGGGTCATATTCTATACTGGTATAGGGGCGTGTGTCCACATAGCTTTTGTTTTATGGCAGAAAACAATACACAGCTAACGTCAAGATTACAAAGAAAGCATACAGTGATAAAATCAAAACAATCACCAGCAATATTTAGAGTCCGTCCAATCTGCTCCTGTAGATGAGCTTTTCTGTTTCTGGTGTGAAAGTTTTTGTCTGATGTGTTGTATAGCTCAGAATCGACAGAAATAGCCAAAACATGCCTTTACTCCATATTCTTGATCGCAAGGGTGGCAGGTCTTGCCGGCCTGGCTGCCTGAGAAAGAGCTGCTGTGCCTATATCAGTGCTTTTGTGAAATGTTCACTGAATTTCAACATGAAGCAGTCACAGCAGTCACACAAAAAGGGGAGCACTCTGAAAAAGAAAAAGATTCTGGGTGCATCACTTTTTCTTTAGTTGGCTATGTTGTTCTCATTCAGAATAACTGAAAAAAATCACTGGTGTTCAGAAAAATAAGATTATAGGACGTGTGCCCAAAGTCACCAGGTGCCTTAAAATGTTGTTTATCACCAAAGATATTCTAAAGTCACTATTAGGGGTGTAAATTACAAGCTTCATCATGAAGATATTATATCAACTCTTTTGTCACTGGTAGGATATTTTCTGATATTACAAAGTCCGCCACATTTCTGCTTATTTCAGGGACCTGTAGTAATATCATATGGCCAATATCTAACCCTGGAACTAGGCCACTATCACAGTCCAAATGTTTTGGAAAGAGCTGTTCATGGTCAGCAATGGTGAAACTGATGTATAATAATGGATTATTATTCAATTCAATTTAAGGATGCAATTAAAAATTATTTTATTTGTTTTTAATTCCCTGAATGCTCTTGCCCCACCCTACCTCTCTGAGCTCCTATATCCTTATAAACCCACCTGCGCTCTTAGTTCAGCTGAGCAGCTGCCCCAGCGTGTGCCGAAAACTAACCCAGTGTGTGCCGAAGCTCAGAGTGGACCGCTGTTGCAGCTCCCAACTTATGGAGCGACCTGCCTCAACAAATTAGACAGGCCCCATCTCTGTCTGTTTTTAAATCTCCTATGAAAACTCATCTCTTCTCTTTGGCCTTTGACACTTAGTAAGACGTTGACTTCATTCATTTATTTGATTGAATCTTATTGTTTTTATCATTGACTTTGGTCCATTGTGGTTATTTTAAAGTGCTTAATAAATAAACTTGGTTGATTGGTGCTGATTTCAAAATAGAGGAATGATGAAGGATGTTTTTATTGCGCATCATTACATTAGATCGTTGATTGTTGAATCGATATATCAATCCAGATTGAGGTCTTGCGATACCCCTAGTCATTAAGGGAAGCCCAAAGTATAACTTCAGCTTTTAAAAAAACAACTCCTTTTTGTGTATGTTGCTTGAATTAGAAAGGTGCTGCGGCTCGCCACGCCCACTTTCCCTTCACAGTGGAGGCTTCTCTCAAGGTATCTTGCGCTGTGTGCAGTGTACTGGTTCACAAATCTTTTTGCATTCCTAGCTGTTGTTGGCACTATACTTATTTCTGCTTTTAACACATTTTTAAGCATTGCTAATGCTATCCATATCATTAGTTGAGTACTTTAGCTGCACTCATTAGCGATCTTAAATATTTTTAGTACCATCTGGACAGCTGCATTTGAACGCTCACAGGTAAAAAGGTATTCCTCCACTGTGCACATTACATTCCTCAGTGCAAGATGATTGCAGTAGACCAGAAGCACTGCAAGAGACGCACATCAAACATGTCTTACAGCAATAATGTGAATACACCTTCAGTCCCACAGTCCATGTGTGCATGTCACACAGAGAACCAGAAGTCCAGATACAGAGGTTCATGATGTAAACAAACAATCTGAGGCCTATGTGTTGCTTACAACAGGGTCTTTGCTACATAGACCCACATAAAACAGTGTAACTTTAATGATGTCTAACATGGAACATGATGTCTAACATGGAAGTTTTTGCATAGCAATTCCCTTTTAATTTCAACTGCATCAACAGTTACATTCCTACATTTCTTTCTTAGCATGGATGTAAAACAGCAGACATTAGACCTGCTGCCCAAAATCCATATATCGCCTTCTGTGAATTCATCTCTCTTCATCTTTCCCATAATTGGCCTAGTTTTATAAATGCACTCCAGGCCACAGATCCTCCCCAGCCAGTCAGGTATGAGGACAGCAGCCTTGCTGGAGTCAGGAGGTTGGAGGCAGGAAGCAGGAGATTTCCTGGAATGTGCGTTTTTTTCCCCCCACAGTGGTGCAATAACAGGGTGAGCAGCACTCCTGTTTTTCTCCCCTTTCCCTCTGTGCTGTAGTTGTCTGAGCTTGTCCGAGAGTGCTTTCAGGGAGTTCCCACAGTGGAAGAAAGACGTTATGAAATACTTACAATGTATTCATCAAATGAATTTCCCAGCAAATTACATGAGTCTTCAAGAGAAAGTAAAAGATGCTGGCACTACATTACACTGCAGGAGTACCATAACATTAATGAGCAAGTTCTACAAACACTAGAAGAACAA
Organism: Thalassophryne amazonica; assembly: GCF_902500255.1. Classification (NCBI taxonomy): domain Eukaryota; kingdom Metazoa; phylum Chordata; class Actinopteri; order Batrachoidiformes; family Batrachoididae; genus Thalassophryne; species Thalassophryne amazonica. The sequence continues at coordinate 26,274,531 of NC_047112.1, forward strand.
GTAGGTACTAAGGGCCACTGGTGGGGGTGCTTATCTAAAGCCCCCCCTGGATGGAATGCCAGTCTGATGCAGTTTACTTCCCCAGTAAAGGCTGGTACAAGTTCACAACTGGGTGGAATGTAACAATACAAATGGAGTGTATTGTCCACACTATTGCTCGGACACCCAAGGAATCAGACCAATAGTGTTGATAGGAATTAAACGCAGGTCTATGTAACGGAGGCCCGCAGGTGTCGCTGTGCAGATGTAGTTCATAAAACCTCACTCCCAACAGCTCAAAAGGATTCTGTGGTCACAAGGCCAGAGCCCTGGGTTTTAGCCTTCTGGTTAGAGATTCCGACTTCCATGCTGAGGATTGTGAGTGTATGTCCCGAGGGGAGCGAATGGGCGGAGTCAAAACAACACAACACAGAGTGCCAGCCGCTACAGTGGTGCCGTGACCCGGATGGGAGTGAGTTTAGTGGGGTGAGTGTAATGGAGGTCAGCAGGTGTCGCTGTGCAGATGTAGTTAGTAAAACCTCACTCCCTACAGCTCGAAAGGATTCTCTAGTCACAAGGCCAGAGCCCTGGGTTTTAGCCTTCTGGTTAGAGAGTCTGAATTCCATGCCAAGGATTGTGAGTTCGCGTCCCGAGGGGAGCGAATGTGCAGAGTCATAACAACACAACGCAGACTGCCAGCCGCTACATCTACATGGTTTACATATTGGTAACCCAATTCCTTATCCCAATGAACTACGTGGTCTTCAATGATCACCCCATGCTGTATATATTATACAAATAATGTATGTTCATGAGTTCAATGGTGCGAATATTTCATGAGGTGAAAGTTGGAATGTTCCATTCAACGAGGCGAAGCTCAGAGCTTGAAAGAATGAATGCTCGTTCCATTGAAAGAATGTAAAAGCATTCATTATTTATTTTAAATAACCGCTAAAATAGATGCTTGTCATTTGATATTATATTCATTTATAAATGATAGAAAAGGGACTTAAATTTTGGTGTGGTGCTTTGACATCAACAGTCCAACACAAACTTTAAATAGGACTCCAAAATTGTTCTCAGTCAACTTGGAAATACAGATGTAGTCGGTGATCCTCCCAAAAAAAAAAAGACTTCATCCAAACAGCTCTTCATGCCTCCAGACGGCTTATGGCATAGTAGATGGTGTGTGTGTGTGTGTGTTAGAAGAATTTGCACCATCAGTTAGCTCGTTCAAATCGTTGTCCATCAGCAAAACAAACTCTGCCATGTTTAGCTACACGCCGCCCCCACTAGTGTGTGCGTGGGCGGGGTTGGCAGCGTGCAGTGGCACAAAACATATGGAACCATATTTGCACGCTAAATGCAATGCAACACAAATGGGATGAATAATCCATGTCACGTTACATACAACGCACCAATCAAATGACAAGGATCCATTCAGCTGTTATATAAGATGATATGTCCCCAGTATTTTGAGATAATCATATCTCCCCAATATACTGGGGAGACCACATCATCTTATCTTTTAAAACATAAGATTACACTTAAGTGAGTGGTGAAACATCTTGAAGACCAACAAGAACTCCAGTGCTGTCATGCAGACTTCTAGAGTTTTTATTTTGACTTTGATGCAGCACCAGCTGTCACATTTGTCACGTCTTGCTTGGGTAAAGCTATGACATCACCCAAATGTGAGGCCAGTCCTTCAGTCCCCTGGGACAGATCTGGATGATGTTTGGGGTCATAACCTTCCCACTGCCCCATTGGGCTTCCCAGACCACTGCAGGCCCCAGAGGACAGCGGGACAGCTCAGCCTGGGAACTGGAGCCGAGTCAGATAAACAGCCGTCTAAGCGGCCTGAAGACTCAGCAAGCAGACAAATATATGAGCTCACACATATAAAAACACGTGCTGTATGTATGTTCCCTGTAAAACAAATAACCTTAATTCACATGCAACGCTGAAGGAGAGGAGTAATGATGCCAAAGAACTGAGAGTGTGATGACACACTGCAACATGCGAAGACCACTGACGTCGTAGTCGAGTCGTTTTTGGTTATAAATTGTTGCTATTGAAGCCAGAAGATAATCTGTTTCCGATAAGGATCCTACCATCTCACGAGTCTGCATCAGCAGTCATAAAGTTTTGTCAACGGATGACAGTATACAACCTTATAAATCTATAAACCAGTAACTGCTCACAATTAATGCACATTTCCCATTCAATTTGCACAAAAAGACCCCTCACAAAGTGTATAAGTGATTCATATCTTCCCGTTTATTCACACAAGTGGGCTGTTTGAGGACGTGTTCGCTGTGGAACAGTGCCGGCCATTCTCACATACTCCTCCTCTGTCTGTCACTGACAATGCACAGTAGTGACGGGACCCACAGCCTTCCTTCTATTGTCACATGTGGACCTTTTGGCCACAGCTGCTTCAAACACAACACAGCTACAGTGTGCAGCAAATCACTGCCTGAAAAATGGACATTCAGGTTTTTGTTTGACCACGATCGTGTGAATACAGTGCAAATGCTATCTCGTAAGTGATCTTTGGGAAAATTTTAGTTCGTAAACCGCAGTTATAGCAAATATTAGTCAAAACTGGAAATATTGTTTTGATCTTATTCACTTCGTAGAGCACTGATGCACAGGAGGCATGTATACGGTTGTAAACACCTCAGGAAACATCTGTTTTTTTTTCTAACAAAAAAAAAGACAAAGACAATTATATATACAGTTGTGCTCAAAGGTACCCTGGCAGAATTTGTTTGGTTTTTTTTTGGTCATTTTTCAGAGAATTTGAATGATAACACAAAAACTTTTTTGTCACTCATGGTTAGTGGTTGGGTGAAGCCATTTATTGTCAAACAACTGTATTTACTGTTTTTAAATCATAATGAGAATAGAAACTACCCAAATGACCCTGATCAAAAGTTTGCATACCCCTGTTCTTAATACTGTGTATTGGCCCCTTTAACATCAATGACAGCTTAGAGTCTTTTGTTTTAGTTGTGGACGAGGCTCTCTGATGGTAAAGCTGCCACTGAATATGTCTTAGACTTTATTTACATCAATTATGAAGAAATACAAACAGTATGGCATTCTCTGGTAACTCTGCATGGAGTAGACAGTTCTCAAAAACTGAGCGACTGTGCAAGAAGGAGAAGAGTGAGGAAAGACACCCAGACAACCCAGAAGAAGTTATAGTCTTATGTGGCTGTGATTGGAGAAATTGTGCACAGTGCAAGTTTGACATTCTGCATCACCAGTTATACAGCTTCATGATGAAGTGGTATAGAGGAGGATTTTCTTAAAAAGAAAACCTGAAAAATTAGCTCCAAATTGCCAGAAGGTACATCTGAGATGCAAGCCTGGATTTGATCAGTTTTGGTGAAAAATATTCTTCTCTGCTCCACTCCACGAAGTTAAAAGCACATCTTTATACATATACGAGGTCTGTTAGAAAAGTATCCAACCTTTTTATTTTTTCAAAAACTATATGGATTTGAATCATGTGCGCTTGCATCAGACAAGCTTGAACCTTCGTGTGCATGCGTGAGTTTTATCACGCCTGTCAGTTGCGTCATTCGCCTGTGGGCAGGCTTTGAGTGAGCACTGGTCCACCCCCCGTCGGATTTTTATTGTTTAGGAATGGCGGAGCGACTGCCGCTTTGTTCCATGAAAATTTTTTCAGAAACTCTGCCAGACAGCCAGATGGAAACCATTTGGAAGATTCAGATGGCTTTCGGTGAAGATTCTATCGGTATCACACAGATTAAGGACCATTAAAACTGGATTAAAAACGGCTCACGGCGGCGGAGGGTGCACCGCGTCTCGAAGTTGGAAGTCTCACAGGACAAGTTGGAACATGCCCAGCTGTTAAACAATTTCTCGGATACTCACTCGACTGAAAAGCCACCGAAAGCCGTCTGAATCTTACGAATGGTTTCCAACACGGAGGTGTTGTTTGTCCCGCGCCATGAGCAGCTGCTTCCCGACGCGCGAATCCTTCCGCACGTCTTTCATTACAAAATCTCCTTTAACAGTGGAACGTGCCAATAAATTGCTGAGCCCGACCTCTTCTGAAACTTCTCTGCTAGTCACAAGATGTCCTGCATCAACAGAGCTTTAAATTTGGAAGTGAGCTGCTCGTTCCAGCCTGTCGATGGCCGCTCGGGGCGCGGTGTGCCCTCCACCGCTGTGGGCCGTTTTTAATCCAGTTTTAATGTAAGTAAGTAAGTAAGTAAAATTTATTTCTAAAGCACATTTAAACATAGTTTACACTGACCAAAGTGCTGTACATAGTTAAAAATAAATAAATAAATAAATAATGGTCCTTAATCCGTGTGATACTGAGGCATCTGCCATCTGAATCTTCCAAATGGTTTCTATCTGGCTGTCTGGCAGAGTTTCTGAAAAGATTTTCATGGAAAAAAGCAGCAGTCGCTCCACCATTCCTAAACAATAAAAATCCGATGAGGGGGGTGGACCAGTGCTCACTCAAAGCCTGCCCACAGGCGAATGACGCAACCGACAGGTGTGAAAAAACTCACGCATGCACACGTAGGTTCAAGCTTGTCTGATGCAAGCGCACATGATTCAAATCCATATAGTTTTTGAAAAAAATAAAAAGGTTGGATAGTTTTCTCACAGACCTCGTATATATATATATATATATATATATATATATATATATATATATATATATATATATATATATATATATATATATATATATATATATATATATATATATATATATATATATATATATTGGGTAGCCCTTTGCTAAGGGCTATCCAGTCCCTGTACGACTGCAGCAGGAGCTTGGTTCGCATTGCCGGTAGTAAGTCAAACCTGTTTCCAGTGCACGTTGGCCTCCGCCAGGGCTGCCCTTTGTCACCGGTTCTGTTCATTACCTTTATGGACAGAATTTCTAGGCACAGTCAGGGTGTACAGGGGGTCTGGTTTGGGAACCACAGAATATCGTCTCTGCTGTTTGTGGATGATGTGGTTCTGTTGACTTCGTCAAATCAGGACCTTCAGCGTGCACTTGGGTGGTTTACAGCTGAGTGTGAAGCATCCAGGATGAAAATCAGCACCTCCAAATCCGAGGCCATGGTTCTCGACTGGAAAAAGGTGCCTTGCCCTCTTCAGGTCGGTGGAGTGTCCTTGCCTCAAGTGGAGGAGTTTAAGTATCTCGGGGTCTTGTTCACGAGTGAGCGACGGATGGAGCATGAGATCAACAGATGGATCGGTGCAGCGTCTGCAGTGATGCGGTCGCTGTATCGAACCGTCGTGTTGAAGAGAGAGCTGAGTAGGGGGGCAAAGCTCTCGATTTACTGATCGATCTACGTTCCGATCCTCACCTATGCTCCCCTCCACAGCATGTCTTTTTCCTGGTTCTCTCCCTCAGCCCCAACCAGTCCCAGCAGAAGACTGCCCCTCCCTGAGCCTGGTTCTGCTGGAGGTTTCTTCTTGTTAAAAGGGAGTTTTTCCTTCCCACTGTTGCCAAGTGCTTGCTCACAGGGGGTCGTTTTGACCGTTGGGGTTTTTACGTAATTATTGTATGGCCTTGCCTTACAATATAAAGTGCCTTGGGGCAACTGTTTGTTGTGATTTGGCGCTATATAAATAAAATTGATTGATTGATTGATTGACCTATGGTCATGAGATTTGGCTCATGACCGAAAGAACGAGATTGCGAGTACAAGCGGCCGAGATGAGTTTCCTCCGCAGGGTGGCTGGGCGCTCCCTTAGAGATAGGGTGAGGAGCTTGGTCACTCGGGAGGAGCTCGGAGTCGAGCCGCTGCTCCTCCACATCGAAAGGAGCCAGTTGAGGTGGCTTGGGCATCTTTTCCGGATGCCCCCTGGACGCCTCGCTGGAGAGGTGTTCCAGGCATGTCCCATCGGGAGGAGGCCCCAGGGAAGACCCAGGACACGCTGGAGGGACTATGTCTCTTGGCTGGCTTGGGAACACCTTGGGGTTCCCCCGGAGGAGCTGGGGGAGGTGTGTGTGGATCGGGAGGTCTGGGCGGCTTTGCTTGAGCTGCTGCCCCCGCGACCCGACTCCGGATAAAGCGGAAGAAAATGGATGGATGGATGGATGGATATATATATATATATATATATATATATATATATATATATATATATATATATATATATATTTACAATTTAATTAGTTTTTTGAAATGTGATTTTCTGAAACATTTTCTTATGATAAAACAAAAATAAATCAACAAAATTACTGCAAAAATACTGCTGTATTGTTTATATCTATCTATCTCTTTATCTATCTATCTATCTAGATAGATAGATAGATAGATAGATAGATAGATAGATAGATAGATAGATAGATAGATAGATAGATAGTACATATTAGAATCAGAATCGAATTTATTGCCACGTAAGTTCTCATATACAAGGAATCTGATCTGGTGTCATTGGTGCATAAACAGCAATAAAAGAAAATACTTCTGTAAGAAGTAAAGGAGTCAAACAGACAAATAGGCAAAGCTAAGTTTTAATATTAATTTATTATATTAGATATAATAAAACAAATAAAAAATGCTGCATTTTTACAGGCTTTGATTTTTTTTTAATCTCGCAAGTACTGTTGAATTTATTCCATAAAATATTAAAAACTGGTAATATTACTCGTAAACCATTTAAAACGCACATAAAAGCTTATAAACTAATGCCACCAGCAAAAGAAAAAAAAATCCTTTTTAAAATTTACATTCGTCATGTCCTCGGAAGAATTTCGTAACACGCAGATTGATATTTGCTGCGTGCGTATTGCGTAAATGAAAAACCACATCCCTGCGCCCGAGCGCGCGCGCGTTGTCAAATTGATGTGGAGAGAAGGGGAGGAGTCAACGGGGCTGCTGTGAGTGCAGGGGGAGGAGTTTGGTCATTCACTAGAAGAGGGCTGAACCCAGTGACAGACACAGGACCAGGATTTGGACTTGGAGAGGAACGCGTCAGAGTTCGCTGAAGAGGTTTTCTCCAACGACTTTGGATTAAAAACAACCAAGAAAAAAAAAGAAAGAAGAAAGTCACACCTCTTCTTTGTGACGGACACTTGCTGGGCTCTGATGCTGTCACTGGATCATGAAAGAAACGCTCACCATGAAATTCGCCTGGAGAACTAAAATGGTAAAAACATCCTTTGCGCTTTTGTTGCGTTTGAAGGGAAAGTGGGAGAAAGAAAGGGTGAGGGGGAGGAGGGGATGAAGGGGGAGGAGGGGAGGAGAGTTTGATTTTTTTTAACTCCTGTCTGCATTGTAACCTATATTCTGCTGATTGATTTGGAAACAGATTCCACTCGTCCACGATCTTGATGCCACCACCATTCCAGTGGTGCATCTGAAAACTTTATTGTGGGATAGGCGTCCTGAGTGGAACGAGGGGGGGTGGCCCCGGGGCCATCACTGCTGTGTGCAGGGGAGGAACCCCCCCAAACCGATTCAACAGTGTTGTTGTTGACGTGTTCTGCTGAAGATCAGCGTTATCTGCTGTGCGCTTTTTGCTCATCTTCATCGTGTGCAGCCCTCTTTGTTTCTCTGCAGAGGGTTTCCCACTTCATACAAACTTTAGTTTTCCACACAGCAAACGCTGCTGTGAAAAGCAGCAACGCACGCACACACACACACACACACACACACACACACACACACAGACCTCCTGCTATTGTTTTGGAAGTGTGTGCACTGCATGACTCATGCACTGATGTATTTGTGTGTCTCTGAGCCAACCAGCAGCTTAAAGACCCAGAAAGACATGTGGACATGCATGGAGAGAGACATGTGGGCGTCATTGCTGGTTTTATGTGTCACTTTTTTGTTTTTTATCTTATTATTCCTGCATGAGTTGTTTGATTTGATGCCTGACCGAGATTGTTCTGCTCTGAGATTATGTGCACTTTGTATTTGTGCAATGTTTTTGCAGACACTAGTGCCCCCCCTTTGTGGGGCTTGGCAAAGGATCCTTCAGTTGTGTCATTACAGTAAATATGAAGATATTCACATTAAATTTCAAATGTCTCTTGTTAATATGAACATAGACAACAGCTCCAGTTAACTATGTATTGTTGTATAGAAATCATGAATAACATCAATAGTTATGATGACAAAGACAAATGCAAATTTGGGAATAACTTCCAGGGAGGTCAAACCAACTAACAAGATCAAAAACTGCTCAGAGAGCACAGCGACACCACACCCAGCATGTATAGAGAACATGTGACATGGGCTTTTAAAAACTAACCTTTGCTTACAGTAACATATGTGAGGGCGGCACAGTGGTACGCAGACAAAGACATGCAGGTTAGGTGGATTGGTGACTGAATTGAGCGTGAATAGACCAGCGGCCTGTCCAGGGTGTATCCCATTTCACGTCCAGTGACCACTGGGATGGGCTCCACCCCCCCCCCCCAACTTTTAATTACAATAAGCAACTACAAATTGGAAAATTAAAATATCTGAACTCTGTTCCATAAAATTAGCATTTTCTTATATATATATATATATATATATATATATATATTAGCATGGGGATTGGAAATTGGACCTTGAACTTTGACCTTAATCATTGATCTCCATCCATAAGCCCAATGTATCAGCCGTGTTTGATCAAAATCGGATTAGGCGTTCTTAAGTTATATTGCTAACATACAAACGTAGGTGCATTGAGATCAAGGCAATTGCAAGAGTGTACACCTCCAGCAGCAATACTACATGGAACTGTCAGAGTAGATGCTGCTCTCTTTCAGATGGAGCTCTTCTCCTTCACTCTTTATGAATAGTGGACTGTCATCCTCCTGTTTGTTTGTTTGTTTTCCAGTTTCGCTCGGATCTTGGACCCACAACAAGTTAACAATGCATTTTTTAAAAAATCAGGCTAGCATACCAAATCAAACAGAATCATAAAAATTAGCTTGTGTATGTGAGTGATGTGAACTTGCCCAGTTGAGCCCAGCGCAGTGCACAAATAGTACCTCAGGGGGCTAAACTGGGGCCACTACAGGACCAGATCAGATGGGGAATTTTGGCAGTGGGGCAGAAACTGAGGGTGAATTTTGAATGGAAAATGTCAATGTTTTGACAGGGTTGTGGTGGGGCATCTAAAATTCCTCAGTGGCAGAAGGGTTGCAGCCCAATCAAGCCAGACTATGGAAGCACTTATGTTTGGAGATGTGTTTTTAGTTGTTCCATATTCCTCCAGATATTTGTTGGACTGAAATGCAATGTGTTGTAACGTGTCTACTGATTGATGCACATCCATATAGCCCCATACTGGATTCAGAACAAGATATTCTGCCAAAAAAAAAAATCCCCAGAGCATGATTCAGCACTTTTAAGGATGCACTGCAAAAGCTAAGAAAGTTTTAAAAAAAGAAAAAAGACTTGATTAAAGAAAATTTGACTTATTTTTTGTCTAAATAGAAAAATAATCTGGTCTAACATTTTTTTTTTTTTTTTTTACTAAAAAAAAAAAGCCTTATTTTGGGAAAATGTACGTATCTCACTTTTTCCACCTAATATCCAGCTGTATTTAACCAATAACAAGGAAAAGCAATGGATTTCAGATCATCCAAGAAAAGGAACAAGATTGTTTTCCTTATTTTAAGGCAGAGGCTAATCTTAAAGTAAGGGTTTTATCTAGTTTTAAGGCACATTTTGATTATTCAATGCCTAGACATTTTGCTAGTTTTGACAATTCTAACCAAGTAAATTTTTCTTACCCCATTGGCAGATTGTTTTTTTTTGCTTAATATAAGACATTTTGGCTAGATTTCAGATTATTTGGCTTATTTTGAGAGGGTCTGTTTTTGCAGTGTGAGGGTGGGGGGCAACAACCCCATGAAGCCCTACCATAGAGCTGCCTGTGTTTGGAAGTCAAGTTGTTCAATATTCCACCAGCTATTTATTGAATTGAAATGTTAGAAAAGGTATTTTGCATATATATATATATATATATATATATATATATATATATATATATATATATATATATATATATATATATATATATATAATCAGAGCATTTAATTCAGCACTACACTAACTAAATATTAATTGTCTTAAAAACAAAGGTACTGGAGAGCACCATGGCAAACTGGGCACGAAGCGTCAGACTGCACACTTTGCTGGCAGCGACTTTAAACTTTGACCTGTTTTACTGGCGTCTCTTCCCTTCAGAGTGTCTTTGGACTTTGTCCTTTTGTGCTGTATTAATGGAGAAAGTGAGAGCGATTGCCTTGGCTGTTTGCCATCAATCTCCGTATGTTAACGTCTCAGCGTTCGGCACCAAATCCAAGATGACGTTTGGCTGAGCAGAAGTTTTGTATTTTGATTTGACTCTGCACCCTCGGCGTGTTTATGCTGTCTGCGGCTGATTTACAGGCAGAGACGGACACGGTGCATATGGGCCTGCGCCTGCAAGACCAGCACAAACCCGTTCAATCTCATGAGACACTTTAAGTGCTGTGATGCTCTCAGATTTGTAATCAGGCACTTTTGGCTCGTGTATTATTGGCACAAATTCTCACAGCTTAAATAGATTAACAAAGACATATTAGTGATCTTGTTTTTCCCCCTCCTGTTTTTGTTATGGAGAGAAAATGTCCATCCGGACTTTTTTATCTCCAACTTTCGTGAGCTCCAGAAAAGTATTCCGGCTGTGACGTCAGCTGGATAAAGATGGATTGGGACTCGTGGAGGAGTAGGAGGAGAGAGGTCTGTTTTCCTGCAGCTGTGGCGGTTGTGCAGACTGTCGTTGACAATTTAATGCACTTAATTTGTCCTCTTCCAAGAAGTGCACATCTCTTCCTTCTGCTTTTCTATAAAAAGCCAAAGAAATTCCGTTGTGTTGAATAATTAAAATGCCACTCCTTCTGGTATTTACAGTATTTCCTGGGTCCTAATAATTAGTCATAATTGTGCCAAACTGAATTGCGTAAACGTGGATAGTTTGAGGTGCATACACATTATTTAATTAGAGTTTTTTTTTTTTTAAATTGGCCATTGAGGTTTGCAGCTGTAACTTGATTTTTAAAGGTTTTATGTGGATTCCTAAATGCAATCTTTTTATTTATTTTTTTAAATGAAATGTTTTCTGTATTTTGTTTTTAATGTTTTATATTTCATTGATGTTTGACAGCAGTTAGTGACCGGAAAGTGCTATACTAATGAATTATTATTACACTGGTGACGTGGACAAAAATAACTTGAAATTTTATACAATTTGGACCAAACTTGCTGGATTCAGTGATGTTCAGCCAATGACAGAGTGATTTTGATAAAACATTTTTAAAGGCAAAAGTTCAGGTGCAGGTGTTCTGCTCTGAATTTTCCAACTATCCATCCATACATCCATCCATCCATTTTTAAATCTACTTCTTGTAGTTAAGGGTCACGAGGGACTGGAGCCTATCCCAGCAGTCATTTATTGTTATTATTTTATTTTTATAGCTCATCCAGTTGTGTTAATCCAGTCACGTGTTGGTGTCTTCCTACTTATAATTGGCTTCCTAGAATTTAGTTAATTAGTCTAATTAGTTTCCTGGAAGATATACAAAATTGTGGAATTGATCCCAGAGCCTAAATATCCTGCTGTACAATGAGAAATTGATTTTTCAGATGAAAATTTTCCAGAAAATTTGAATGATCAGGTCTGGTCTGGGAGCATACACTGGTGGTGTATGTTCCCACTTCTACCATGATACAGAACCAGCTTGGGTCCTGGATGGCAACCACCCAGGCAAACAACTGGTGCATCACTACCTCCCCATCACTATTTAAAGAGGAAAACCAAAATGTAAAACAGAAACATGACTGGATGAGCATTATCACAGATGTTTTGTGCAGAGAATTCCTTTATCAGAAATGTCCATTGGGTGTACTCATATATTTATTGTTCTAATTACGGCAGGGGGGGGGTGTCTTATGGTCACTGTGGGGGTTTGTTGTTTATTTACATTGGTGACGCTGGCCTCCATGGGAACTGCCATGTTGAGTGACGTCAGAGCAGCTGTTCAACTGGGACATTGAGCAGATGAGCCCTTATTTTAAGAGTTGTTCCATCCTGGGTGTTTTTTTTTTTTTTTTAAACTGGAGTTTGAAACGTTTAGTGTTCCAACCTGTCTGAAGTGCACGGGCAACAACTACTGATTTCCAGCAAATTCTGCCAGTACTATGTTGCGTGGAGGTCTGTAACCGTTTGGCTGTGGTTGCGTGTGTGTGTGTGTGCGTGCAGAGCTCGGTGCAGGACTGGGGGGAGGAAATTGAGGAAGGAGCCATCTACAATGTGACGCTGAAGAGGGTTCAGATTCAGCAGGCGGCCAACAAAGGAGCAAGATGGTTGGGGGTGAGTCCCACATGAGAGACAGACCTTTCAAACATAACAAACCAAATGTATGTTAAAAATGTCAAGCTGTCTTCCAATCCTTCCCTCTGCTGAGATGAAAACTGTAAGAATGGTCGGCATCTTCTTCTTTGCTTCATGGTGACATGTATCAGCTAACAGAAGTCCAGTTTTCGGCGTACAGGCGGTGACACGTACGTGCTCAGGAAGGAAGACTCATTCTTCGCACACAACAAGCACTTGAGTTGTTTAACTCATTGCAGATCTCAGTAGCACTGGGGGTTTAGATCAGCCAGTGGGGCTCTGGGCTGTACTTGCCCTTTCAAATTAATTAAAATCACAGACTCTATGTGAAAAGCAATGAATGAAAATATTCAAAATATCTGTTTTCATGAAACACCATTCCAGGAAGGGGGGGGGGGGGGGGCATGCTTTTGTAATAGATTACATTAAGGTCAGGTCAAGTTTTGAAGCACACTACAGACTTTTCCTGGGTCCTGGATGGAACCACCCAAGCAGACAACCAGTCCAACCCCATTCCCCACCACCTGAAAGTAGGAATCTAGCTTGGCTTCAGCTGGGTCAGTGGTGTCCAACAACATTCCAGAAAGGGAATGTTGCGTATTCCCTTTACATCTTATATCTTTGCAGCCACTGACTCCACCAGATGGTTTCACTGAAAAACTCATCCGATCTGCTCAAAGTGATATTAATCAGTGAAATCACCTGCTGAAGTCACTGGTTGGAAAGAAAACCGGCACTCTCTTGGCCCTTTCTGGATTGTGTGTGGATACCATTGAATTAGGTGAAATGTGAATGTCTCCATGGCTTTTTCCAGTTGCTGGGGATCTCAGAACTGAGGCGACTTTTACAGTGAATCATACACAGAAATATGCACCACATTGGCAAAATGTGAGAGCTGATGTTCCTCACAGTGCCACTGGTACGCCTCCTCTGAGTCTCCCTAAGTAACTCTTAATATGACACAAAGTCATTCCAGTGGTAGCCAAGGATCCTCCAAATAGACCTGGTACCAGAGACATCCAGTTTTCACATGAGCACCTAAGTCTCACAACCATACACTAAAACAGGTCACACCAGGACCAGAAAGCAATGGACCTTCATTCTCCTAAGATATTGGCATCACCAAACACCTCTCTCCAGTGTCCTAATGACTCCGTAAGCTCTTTGCAGATGTCTCTTGATCTCAAAGAATGTCAATGTTGAGATAAGGGAATATCTCCACAACTTTGATACTTGCTGCACACAGATACACTTTTGATGGCTGATCAGTGAAAACCTGAATCATAGTCTTGTTCCAGGACAATCACAAACCCAGACACTTGGACTCCTCACTAAGCTTCTCAAATGCCACAATTGATTACTTAATAACCATCAAAATATTGTCATGTCCCAAACATTTCTCTGTGTAGCAATGTGGTGCTTCTCCTTTAAGGTCTGCTGTGTTCAGTTTGCTGTTTTAGTTGCATTTTGAACTCAGAGGTGTGAAGGATTGGGGGTGTGTGAAACTGTAGGAACAGGGATCGGGATTTTTGTACAACTGTTAGTAATGCTACATTTTGGAAGGCGTGCAACATGATGGACGCAGTTGATGATGGTGGTGGTGGTGGGGGGGGGGGGCGTCACCTACATCATGTAACCACAGAGTAATTTTTGTGGTTATGTCAAACCGAGACTGTGATTCAATGCCCGACAACATTTTAGGGCAAAAAATGTGGAGCCCCGTGTAACTTGGGGATGTTGGCCATCAGTCAAGGCAAACCCAGGCATCAGTCAGCCCAGGATCATTATCAGTATTCTGGACTGGAAATAGTTATGAAAACATGGATTGATTTCATTTTTTCCTTCCCGTAAAACAAATTTGGTTGAATCATTGTTGTCTGTGTTTGGTGTGTGGATGAAGGTTGTCCTGTTCATTATACTGATTAATGCTTTGGCTGGCTCATACAAAGTGGGACTCTGTTACACTGTGCTGTCAAAGTACAACCGGATCGAGCGCTTTACTGAGACATTTGTATTATTAGAATAACAAATAAGAGCTCTCGTAAAAAAAAAAAAAAAAATCTGTGACTTGTAAAGCGGTGCAGTGTCTCGCTCATCTCTGATCAGTAAAGTCTTGGTGTTTCTCGTTTGTCCTGAGGAGCGGTGGGAGAACTTGGCCGCTCTCCCTCTTCAGTGGAGGAGGAGCCTGCTGTGATTAAAAGCACATTGAAGCGTTTCCTTCTGCCTTCTCCGAGTTCTCTCTTTCTCCGTCTGTGTCACCTCTGCTCTGACTTTTTCTCTCTTAATAATTCTTCATGTTCCCTCCCTTCATTTGGACACACTTGAATTAAATGATAGTCACCTTTGTCATCTTTCTTACCACTGTTCTTTGATTTGTATTTTAAAGGGGAATTTCAGTGTTTTTCAAACGAGGCTCTAATCTGACATGTTTTGGTGTTAATGTTTTCTTTCAGGACAAAAACAAAATTAATCAGTGTAGTACTGATTTAGAACACAAACATGTCGCAAGATAGCCGGCTATATAACGTAACTGTATGGGGCAAGTTAAAACACAATTCGTACGACTGCTGAACAGGCAAAAATGTCATTAGAAGTGAGTGGCAGCAAGAAGACCATTCCTGTGGAGGTAAAAGTGTGTATGTTCACCTCAGTAAATGTAAATAAAACAGTTAGCTACATAGCTTAGCGTGCTGGCTGTTCAGTGGTGCTGCACTCCACTGAATCATTAGAAGTCTATTGTTGATGTGTTCTGTCTTAACAGAACGAGCCCATCATCAGCAATCATATTGTAATTTGACTGTAGAGTGTAGTGTCGCTAAAAGAGGTTAAATGTATAACTGGTTGTCTTAAACTTGTTTACATGTACCTCAGTAAATGTAACCAAATTTAAGACAATCAAATTCAATAAGACTAATTTAAGACAACATGCACGTTTACTTCTGTCAGGTCCATCAGATGTAAAAAAATAAAATAAAAATAAAATTATGAAAATCTATTCGTGTTTTCCAGAGCCCAAAATGATGCCTTCAAATGTTTAAAACTAGTCATATAAACCATAAATGTTTAGAAGCTGAAATGAGAGAATTGGGATAATAAAAAAAGACCAAAAATGATTAATCAATTATCAAAATACTTGATTACTTGTTAGGAGAGACGGCATCCATCCCACTTTGGATGGAGCAGCTCTCATTTCTAGAAATCTGGCCAATTTTCTTAAATCCTCCAAACCGTGACTATCCAGGGTTGGGACCAGGAAGCAGAGTTGTAGTCTTACACACCTCTCTGCAGCTTCTCTCCCCCTGCCATCCCCTCATTACCCCATCCCCGTAGAGACGGTGCCTGCTCCCAGACCACCAATAACCAGTAAAAATCTATTTAAGCATAAAAATTCAAAAAGAAAAAATAATATAGCACCATCAACTGCACCACAGACTAAAACAGTTAAATGTGGTCTATTAAACATTAGGTCTCTCTCTTCTAAGTCCCTGTTGGTAAATGATATAATAATTGATCAACATATTGATTTATTCTGCCTTACAGAAACCTGGTTACAGCAGGATGAATATGTTAGTTTAAATGAGTCAACACCCCCGAGTCACACTAACTGTCAGAATGCTCGTAGCATGGGCCGAGGCGGAGGATTAGCAGCAATCTTCCATTCCAGCTTATTAATTAATCAAAAACCCAGACAGAGCTTTAATTCATTTGAAAGCTTGACTCTTAGTCTTGTCCATCCAAATTGGAAGTCCCAAAAACCAGTTTTATTTGTTATTATCTATCGTCCACCTGGTCGTTACTGTGAGTTTCTCTGCGGATTTTCAGACCTTTTGTCTGACTTAGTGCTTAGCTCAGATAAGATAATTATAGTGGGCAATTTTAACATCCACACAGATGCTGAGAATGACAGCCTCAACACTGCATTTAATCTATTATTAGACTCTATTGGCTTTGCTCAAAATGTAAATGAGTCCACCCACCACTTTAATCATATCTTAGATCTTGTTCTGACTTATGGTATGGAAATAGAAGACTTAACAGTATTCCCTGAAAACTCCCTTCTGTCTGATCATTTCTTAATAACATTTACATTTACTCTGATGGACTACCCAGCAGTGGGGAATAAGTTTCATTACACTAGAAGTCTTTCAGAAAGCGCTGTAACTAGGTTTAAGGATATGATTCCTTCTTTATGTTCTCTAATGCCATATACCAACACAGTGCAGAGTAGCTACCTAAACTCTGTAAGTGAGATAGAGTATCTCGTCAATAGTTTTACATCCTCATTGAAGACAACTTTGGATGCTGTAGCTCCTCTGAAAAAGAGAGCTTTAAATCAGAAGTGCCTGACTCCGTGGTATAACTCACAAACTCGCAGCTTAAAGCAGATAACCCGTAAGTTGGAGAGGAAATGGCGTCTCACTAATTTAGAAGATCTTCATTTAGCCTGGAAAAAGAGTCTGTTGCTCTATAAAAAAGCCCTCCGTAAAGCTAGGACATCTTTCTACTCATCACTAATTGAAGAAAATAAGAACAACCCCAGGTTTCTTTTCAGCACTGTAGCCAGGCTGACAAAGAGTCAGAGCTCTATTGAGCTGAGTATTCCATTAACTTTAACTAGTAATGACTTCATGACTTTCTTTGCTAATAAAATTTTAACTATTAGAGAAAAAATTACTCATAACCATCCCAAAGACGTATCGTTATCTTTGGCTGCTTTCAGTGATGCCGGTATTTGGTTAGACTCTTTCTCTCTGATTGTTCTGTCTGAGTTATTTTCATTAGTTACTTCATCCAAACCATCAACATGTCTATTAGACCCCATTCCTACCAGGCTGCTCAAGGAAGCCCTACCATTATTTAATGCTTTGATCTTAAATATGATCAATCTATCTTTGTTAGTTGGCTATGTACCACAGGCTTTTAAGGTGGCAGTAATTAAACCATTACTTAAAAAGCCATCACTTGACCCAGCTATCTTAGCTAATTATAGGCCAATCTCCAACCTTCCTTTTCTCTCAAAAATTCTTGAAAGGGTAGTTGTAAAACAGCTAACATCATCTGCAGAGGAATGGTCTATTTGAAGAGTTTCAGTCAGGTTTTAGAATTCATCATAGTACAGAAACAGCATTAGTGAAGGTTACAAATGATCTTCTTATGGCCTCAGACAGTGGACTCATCTCTGTGCTTGTTCTGTTAGACCTCAGTGCTGCTTTTGATACTGTTGACCATAAAATTTTATTACAGAGATTAGAGCATTGCCATAGGTATTAAAGGCACTGCGCTGCGGTGGTTTGAATCATATTTGTCTAATAGATTACAATTTGTTCATGTAAATGGGGAATCTTCTTCACAGACTAAGGTTAATTATGGAGTTCCACAAGGTTCTGTGCTAGGACCAATTTTATTCACTTTATACATGCTTCCCTTAGGCAGTATTATTAGACGGTATTGCTTAAATTTTCATTGTTACGCAGGTGATACCCAGCTTTATCTATCCATGAAGCCAGAGGACTCACACCAATTAGCTAAACTGCAGGATTGTCTTACAGACATAAATCTTAGAAACATGGTGTCTAACCAGATCCTTACTCTGGATGGCATTACCCTGACCTCTAGTAATACTGTGAGAAATCTTGGAGTCATTTTTTGATCAGGATATGTCATTCAAAGCGCATATTAAACAAATATGTAGGACTGCTTTTTTGCATTTACGCAATATCTCTAAAATTAGAAAGGTCTTGTCTCAGAGTGATGCTGAAAAACTAATTCATGCATTTATTTCCTCTAGGCTAGACTATTGTAATTCATTATTATCAGGTTGTCCTAAAAGTTCCCTGAAAAGCCTTCAGTTAATTCAAAATGCTGCAGCTAGAGTACTAACGGGGACTAGAAGGAGAGAGCATATCTCACCCATATTGGCCTCTCTTCATTGGCTTCCTGTTAATTCTAGAATAGAATTTAAAATTCTTCTTCTTACTTATAAGGTTTTGAATAATCAGGTCCCATCTTAACTTAGGGACCTCGTAGTACCATATCACCCCAATAGAGCGCTTCGCTCTCAGACTGCAGGCTTACTTGTAGTTCCTAGGGTTTGTAAGAGTAGAATGGGAGGCA
Organism: Thalassophryne amazonica; assembly: GCF_902500255.1. Taxonomy (NCBI): domain Eukaryota; kingdom Metazoa; phylum Chordata; class Actinopteri; order Batrachoidiformes; family Batrachoididae; genus Thalassophryne; species Thalassophryne amazonica. The sequence continues at coordinate 26,293,023 of NC_047112.1, forward strand.
GAGCCTTCAGCTTTCAGGCTCCTCTCCTCTGGAACCAGCTCCCAATTCAGATCAGGGAGACAGACACCCTCTCTACTTTTAAGATTAGGCTTAAAACGTTCCTTTTTGCTAACGCTTATAGTTAGGGCTGGATCAGGTGACCCTGAACCATCCCTTAGTTATGCTGCTATAGACTTAGACTGCTGGGGGGTTCCCATGATGCACTGTTTCTTTCTCTTTTTGCTCTGTATGCACCACTCTGCATTTAATCATTAGTGATTGATCTCTGCTCTCTTCCACAGCATGTCTTTTTCCTGGTTCTCTCCCTCAGCCCCAACCAGTCCCAGCAGAAGACTGCCCCTCCCTGAGCCTGGTTCTGCTGGAGGTTTCTTCCTGTTAAAAGGGAGTTTTTCCTTCCCACTGTAGCCAAGTGCTTGCTCACAGGGGGTCGTTTTGACCGTTGGGGTTTTACATAATTATTGTATGGCCTTGCCTTACAATATAAAGCGCCTTGGGGCAACTGTTTGTTGTGATTTGGCGCTATATAAAAAAAAAATTGATTGATTGATTGATTGATTAATTTCATAGTCGATTTTTAATTCATTAGAGAAGATTAGATTAGATAGAACTTTATTGATCCCTTGGGAAGACTCCCTCAGGGAAATTGAGGTTCCAGCAGCATCATATCGCAGCACACAGAGTATCAAAAGTAAAAGTAAAAAAGAACAACAAAAAAAACAGTTTGCAATATAAATACACAAATATAAATACCACACATACTGATCAATATTGGTTTACTGGCTACTACTGTTCCTCTCCTTCCTGTCCTCTGTCTTCCTGTTACTCCTCCTCCCCCTGAGTGAGGAGTTGTACAGTCTGATGGCCTGAGGGACAAAGGAGTTTTTCAGTCTGTTGGTCCTGCATTGGGAAGGAGCAGTCTGTGGCTGAAAAGGCTCCTCTGGCTGCTGATGAGTGTGCAGAGGGTGACTGATTAACTGATTATTTGTTGCAGTTCTACCAGGGACCATCTCTGTGCTACCAGACACTATTAATGACAACCTCACCTATTCCATGATGACCAGAAGCAGTTTATCAGAAATATTTTTAGTTGGCCCTCTGCCGTGCCATTATGTAGCCAGATACCCTGTTGTAAATCAATATTGCACCAATTAATAGCATTTTGTCCTGAGTGAAAATGTTAATCCCAAGACATCTTGAAAATGAGACCAGGTTGAAAAATGCCACATTTCTCCTTCAAATCTTAACCGGGCTCACTGCCTCATTTTTTCCATGAATATTTTGTTCTTTGGATTATGAACGTGGTTCATTTGTGTTTGCACTGGTGTTTAAAAAAAAACATGTTTGTGTGCAGGCTGAAGGGGACCGCTTGCCTCCCGGCCACACTGTGAGCCAGCTGGAGACCTGCAAAATTCGAAGTATCCGAGCCGGAACATTGGAGCGTCTGGTGGAGACGTTACTGACGGCGTATGGAGACAACGACCTCACATACACCTCTATTTTCCTGTCCACCTACAGAGCCTTTACCAGCACACAGTCTGTGCTGCAGCTGCTACTGGACAAGTATGCTCGAAGTGCTGCGTTACATTTTGAACTAAATCCATGAAGCCAAACTAATATAGTGAGAAGTTGTCACTTGCTTTCAAAAAATCAAATCAAATCTTCTGGTGCGCTGCAGGTATGGAAACGTGGATGAAAATGGTCCAGACAGGTGCAACGGCTGTGAAACCAACAGAGCCATTAGAAAGTAAACTACATTTATGCATATGCGCAACTTAATCCATATCGAGTTTCTTTCAGCTTTGTATCTGTGCCAGCGCTTTCAACTTGCTCAAACCTTTGCCTCCATAGTGCCTTGGCCTCCATCCTGCGTGCCTGGTTGGATCAGTGTCCAGAGGACTTCCAGGAGCCTCCACACTACCCGTGTCTCCACAGGCTGATGGAGTACCTGCGACGGTCCCTGCCGGGCTCAGAGGCTCTGAGACGGGCCGAGGGTCTTCTGGAGCAGCTGCAGAGTCAGGCCTGCTCTGATGAGACTGATGGTAACTGTCTTCACAGCTTATTTTGTCAGCTGAATGTTTTTGTTATGGGCAATTCCATGTTGTAGCAAGTCACAGGCCAGTTTCTTCTTTAGAAATTGGGGAGAATAGTGTTTGAAATTTGTAAGAGCAAATATTCACTTGTGCAGAAAGAAAGTAATTTCAATTATGTGATGCAGTGAAGTTAGCTATACCATGTCATAGCAGGTTTATTTTTTCATGTTTTTCTCCCATCAAAATGCAAATGATTTGGGCTCATTTTCTATCTGTTGCATAAACTGATTTTTCATGCTCTGCATAAGCATAATATTGCTTTGTGTTAGTGAGAACATTGCACACCTTCAGTTGAAGTGAGAAATTGGTTGCCTGCACTGCATCTGCTTTGGCCCAGAAATCATAAATATACCAACATAACCTAGTATTAAGCTGTTAAATTATAGAATATGGCAATTGCCAGTCAAAGTACATTGTTTTATCAGCAGAAATGTTTTGGGGTTTTTTTTGTACCTTTAAATATAGAGTGACATACTGTAACGTCAGTCACATAACGTCAGTCGCACATAATTTTGCAATCATTCAGTTTATGCCTTTGATTTGTAACATAGGAGCAGCAGAATGACAGCTCCTTGCAACCTTATATCCTAGAATAAAAAGAGTTGTTAACCCTGTATGATTTGAAGGCAAAGTTGCAAAAACGTTTATGAATTTTCTAAGTGACTGTTTTTTGTAACTGCAGTCATACCCATAGTATTGAGTATCACCAACTTGTACTAAGTGCTAACAAAGTTTCCTTCCCCTACCAAGGAAACCTCATCCCTTTTATGTATTTCACAAGATAGGAACACTCGGGCTGTATGTTTTAAGTCCTGGTCACTTCAAAGGGCCTGCTTCCTCTCTGAATGTAACGTCAGTCACAGTGGATTGCCCACATAGACCCAATCGCACCACACCCTTTCCATACTTTTTTTTTTTTTGTACTCCCTGCAAACAGAAATTGTGTGTGAGTGTTGGAGTCTAGAAATCACCTTGTCCTTCTGATCTCATTAATTTTGCAAGTGCAGCTCCTCCTAACCGTTAGGTGGATTTCAATTAAACTTTGCACAATTGCAGCACAATATATGAAGATGTGCATGAAGGAAAATAATTCCCTCCCGACGGTGTCATTAGCTCCTGATTTAAATAATCTCTCTTTGCTGACTTTCAGCTGGTTTCCAAAGCAACAGTTCTTTCTGCCTGGGGGAGGAGGACGAAATAGAAATTGAGGTCCAGGAGGACTTTCTGTCCTTTAAGGCAGACCTGGTGGCTGAGCAGCTGACATACATGGACGCAGTAAGTGAAGGGAAGGTACACTGAAATGGGGAGGGGGGACTTTGTTTTTTAAAATATTATCATTCTGAGGTCATTATTTTTCTGCTGCAGCTGCTGTTTAAAAAGGTTGTCCCACACCACTGCCTGGGTTCCATCTGGTCTCAGAGGGATAAAAGCACAACAAACACAGTGCCCCCACCATCCGTGCCACCATTACTCAGTTCAACGCGGTGGCGGCCTGCGTGGTCAGCACGGTGCTCAAACACAGACAAATCAGACCGCACGTCCGAGCGCGGGTCATCCAGCGGTGGATAGACATCGCTCAGGTTGGCACAGGTCCTCACGCATGTTCTCACACCCTCATGTGGGCTGACACCCAACTGACCTTAGTGTTAAATATCACTTTGCAGGAGTGTCGAATACGCAAAAACTTCTCGTCTCTGCGTGCCATTGTGTCTGCGCTGCAGTCCAACCCGCTGTACAGACTGAAACGGGCATGGGCCTGCGTGCACAAGTAAGCACCCGAACGCTGCACCGAGCCCATCTCTGCGGAGGAATCGGCCTCTGGGGCATGTTCTCTTACTAAATCTGTGTTTTGATGCAGAGACAGCATGCAGACGTTTGAGGAGTTGTCTGACATCTTCTCAGACCACAATAACTATCTGACCAGCAGAGAGCTACTCATGAGGGTGAGATCTAACTTTCCGTTATCCCGCTATTGGTGCATGGCTTTAATATGTGCAGATGAGTTTAATCCAGCAAAAAGGTATCCTCAAAAAAGAACTAGGGGTCCAAGAAGTCACTGATTAAAATGTTCTGATTGCCAAATTCATGTGTTGACTACATTTTATGAAGCTACACTTGTCCAAAGTGTTGTTACACTGCATTATATGTAGAAGTGAAGCTAATATTTTGTCCTTCTCACTGAGACATACGAGGTCTGTTAGAAAAGTATCGGACCTTTTTATTTTTTTTCAAAAACCATATGGATTTGAATCACGTGTGATTGCATCAGCCAAGCTTGAACCTTCGTGCGCATGCGTGAGTTTTTTCACGCCTGTCGGTTGCGTCATCCGCCTGTGAGCAGGCTTTGTGTGAGCAGTGGTCGACCCCTCTAGTCGGATTTTTATTGCGAATAAATGTCTGAACGATTTGGAGCTTTACTGCATCAATTTTTTCCAGAAACTGTGAGAGACCTCCAGGTGGACACCATTCGGAAAATTCAAATGGCTTTCAGGGACAATTTTATGGGGATTACACAGATTAAGGAGTGGTCCAGCCGGTTTAAAGACCGCCCACAGCTGCTGAGAGCACGCCTCGCTCTGAGTGCCGATCGACAGGCTGAATCAACCAGATCATTTCCAACGTGAAGGCTTTGTTGATCCGGGACGTCGTCTGAATTACACAAAAATGGCAGGAGACGTGGACATCAGTACTTTTTCGGCACATTCCACTGTTACAGGAGTTTTTTCATGGAAAGAAAAGCGGACGGATGCGCCACCATGCCATCATGGCGCGCCACAAAACCACCTCCGTGTTGGTCTTACAGGACAGCTTTGAGATGGCTTTCAGACGGCTGTCGGTGGGTTTTCAGTCGTGTGACTAACCGAGAAATTGTGGATGAGCCTGGACATGCCAGAACATGTCCTGTGAGGCTTCATCACGGCATTGCTTTGCGCCATGCGGCTCCACCGCGACGCGCAGAATTCCTCCGCACGTCTGTCTCAATGTGCCGAAAAAGTGCTGATGTCCACGTCTTCCGCAATTCCTCTGCTAGTCAGAGGACGTCCCGGATAAAACACAGCGTCCAGTTTGGAAATGAACAGCACATTCCACTGTTACAGGAGGTTTTGTCATGGAAAGAGGAGCGGAGGAATTCCGCGCGTCGCCTGCTCACAGGCGAATGACGCAACCGACAGGCGTGAAAAAACTCTTGCATGCGCACGAAGGTTCAAGCTTGGCTGATGCAATCACACGTGATTCAAATCCATATGGTTTTTGAAAAAAATAAAAAGGTCCGATACTTTTCTAACAGACCTCGTATAGGGACAAATAACAAATGTGTTGCAGTAGTTGCAACCTGGTGCTCCATCCAGCAACTGGAAGTGAGAAAAGATGTTTGGGAGCTCCAAAAAAAACAACAAAAAAAAATCAGATGTTAATATTCATCTGGATGACACAAAGAGGTAAAGGGGACAAAAGTGCATGTGAATGAGTGGGTTCAAAACCAAGATGGAGAAATTCTATGCAATCTGAGTGACAGTTGAATAAAAGTTTTGCCCACAGTGACGAGCAAACAATATGGTCTCTTATGACATATTTAAATCAGGTACGCATGAGCATTTGACAGGAGCAGAAGTTAGCATACACTCAGACATCTGCAAAATGTCTTGTAAATCACTCCAGAGGTGTTGTCAGTGTTATCAGGTTACAAAACAGCATTTTCAGCTTTAGAAGTGTTATGTCTCACTACACTTTACATAATATATGACATAGAGGTCATATTTACACACAAATGAAAGAGAGTTTACAGCTAGCTAGACCAGCCTGTGATGTCACTGTGATAACATCCACAAAATGTCTTGTAAATCACTTCAGAGGTGTTATCAGGTTCCCAAAAAACATCATTTTCAGTTTTAGAAGTGTTATGTCTCACTACACTTTACATAATGTATGACAAAGAGGTCATGTTTACACACAAATGAAAGAGAGTTTACAGCTAGCTAGACCAGCCTGTGACGTCACCATGCTAACATCCACAAAATATCTTGTAAATCACTTCAGAGGTGTTATCAGGTTCCAAAAACAACATTTTCAGTTTAAAATTGTTTATTTCTCGCTAGCTTTTATATAATATATGACAGAGGTTATATTTACACACAAACAAAACAGTGGCTAGCTAGACCAGCCATTGACGTCATGGTGCCACTCTACTCTACTGGCTGTCACCCCTGCCCCTCAAAAATGAAAAAAAAAAAGAAACATAATGTGACATTTATCCTTTTAAAATACGTCAAGGTTAGCCATCTCTGAACTTGTCCAAGGTCTGTGTCCCAAGACTGTTCCCTGTGAATTTGAAGACTCTGGCAGTAATAGGACTGGACTTATGCTGAACACAGACAGATGGATGAACGCAACGTCTTTGCAATACCCGATGGCCATACAGTATTGCGTCCAGCAGCCTGAGCCTATATATGGTAATGATGGAAGCTTTTCTTTTTTATTTTGTCTTAAAGGAAGGCACATCAAAGTTTGCCAGTCTGGAGAGCTGTGCCAAGGAGCACCAGAAGCGCACCCACAAAAGACTACAGCTGCAGAAGGAAATGGTGAGACAGCAGCTTGTTAATGAAGAGCTGAGGTTTTTATTTTCAAATAAGGCATTCCTCCAACTCAGATAGGCTCCAACCTATCATACATAAGTATTCACAGCCTTTGCCATGATTAAATGGAGTCCACCTGGGGTAAATTCAGTTGATTGGACATGATTTGGAAAGGCACACACCTGTCTACATATAAGGTTGACAGTGTGCATGTTAGAGCACAAACCAAGCATGAAGTCACAGGAATTTTCTATAGACTTAAATGGAAGAAGTTCAGATCCACCAGGACTCTTCCTAGAGCTGGCTGCCCGTCTAAACTGAGCAATCAGGGGAGAAGGGCTTTAGTCAAGAAGGTGACCAAGAACCCGATGGTCACTCTGTCAGAGCTCCAGCATTTCTCTGTGGAGAATGGAGAACCTTCCAGAAGGAGAACCATCTCTGCAACAATCCACCAATCGGCCTGTATGGTAGAGTGGCCAGATGGAAGCCACTCCTTAGTAAAAGGCACATGGCAGCCCACCTGGAGTTTGTCAAAAGGCACGTGAAGGACTCTCAGACCATGAGAAACAAAATTCTCTGGTCTGATGAGACAAAGATTGAACTCTTTGGCGTGAATGCCAGGCATCATGTTTGGAGGAAACGGGCACCATCCCGACAGTGAAGCATGGTGGTGGCAGCATCATGCTGTGGGATGTTTTTCAGTGACAGGAAGTGGGAAACTAGACAGGATTGAGGGAAAGATGAATGCACCAGTGTACAGAGTCATCCTTGATGAAAACCTGCTCCAGAGCGCTCTTGACCTCAGATTTGCGTGACAGTTCAGCTTTCAGCAGGACAATGACCCTAAGCACACAGACAAGATATCAAAGGAGTAGCTTCAGGACAACTCTGTGAATGTTCTTGAGTGGTCCAGTCAGAGCCCAGACCTGAATCTGATTGAACATCTCTGGAGAGATCTGAAAATGGCTGTGCACGGACGCTTCAAATCCAACCTGATGGAGCTTGAGAGGTGCTGCAAAGAGGAATGGACAAAACTGCCCAAAGATAGGTGCACCAAGCTTGTGGCATCATATTCAAGAAGACTTGAGGCTGTAATTGCTGCTAAAGGTGCATCAACAAAGTACTGAGCAAAGGGTGTGAATACTTATGTACGTGTTATTTCTTTTTTTATATATTTTTAATAAATGTGCAAAAATAAAAAAAAAACTTTTCATGTTGTCATTATGGGGTGTTGTAAGTAGAATTGTGAGGGGGAAAAATGAAGTTACCCATGTTGTTATTTGTAAACTACAAATGTGGACATTCCCTGAGGATCCTCTGCATTGTTTTTAATCAAATTACTCTTCTTCCACAGGGAGCGATGCAAGGAACAATACCTTACTTAGGGACTTTTCTAACCGACTTGACCATGCTGGACACAGCGCTACCTGACCTTGCAGAGGTAAAAAAAAAAAAAAACTTTCATACCTGCTGAATGTGTCCATGTTTGCGCATGTGTACGTGCACCTTATGCGTCTCTGACTTTACACAACTCTTCAGATCGAACAGACAGTCTGCATTTCAGCTGTCAGAAATTGCGGCAAAAGATTCCACGAACATGTGCAGAATTTTGCTGGTCTGTTTTTTATTTTGGGGTGGGGGGGGGTGGCATTTGGCCTAATGCTATTTGTCTAAGCAGCCGCTGGTATGTGATGTCCAGAGTCTGACAGCGTGCTCTTTGTGCCTCTTGTGCAGGGTGGTCTGATCAACTTTGAGAAGAGACGACGGGTGAGTGCATCCCTTGTATGACATCACATGAAGTCATCTGTAGAAAAGAGGCGTGTATCTAACATTTACTTTTTCTTTGCAGGAATTTGAGGTAATAGCTCAGATCAAACTGCTTCAGTCGGCCTGTAACAGCTACTGTCTGACTCCTGATCCGGCTTTCCTCCGCTGGTTCAAGAGCCAGCCTCAACTCAGCGAAGAAGAAAGGTACAGCTGTAATCCAGCAACTTTTCCGCTTTTGTTCATCCCTTTCTCTTTTGACATTTGAACTTGTTTCCTTCCCTGTTGCTCAGAATAAAATGAAACTGTTCTTCAGTATATAAAGTTCAATTTGAATGGTTTTTATTGCAGTTACTCCTTGTCCTGTGAGATTGAAGCTCTCAGTGACAGCAGTCCAACTCCGTCCAAACCTCGAAAAAGTATGGTGAAAAGACTGAGCCTGTGAGTAGTACACCCAGACAACACACGAGAGAGTACTTGAAAATAGTTTTGGATGTGTCAGACACTTTAAAATAGTATTGGATGTGTCAGACTGCCATATCACAGCAGTGAAATGCTTTGACCTATTTATTTTATTGTGCTTTCTTTCTCTGTTTCAGGCTGTTTCTTGGAGCAGATTCTAGTGCAGCCAGTTCGCCGGTAAGAGAGACGCCACTCTCGCCTCCTACAGGCAGCTCAGGGGAAAGCATGGACTCTGTCAGTGTGTCTTCCAGTGACTCCAGTAGTCCTTCAGACTGTGAGGGACTCTCCCCGACTCACAGCTCAGAGACCCACCAAAGGAAGCTGGTTTACCGCGCTATACACCAGGTATACGTCTTAGTCCAAAACAAATATGGGAGAAAATGTCAAACATGTAGAGAGTCATGAGGTTGCCAGACAGAGGTGTTTGGTGATACTGATACTTTGTAAGGAGGATGAAGGTCCTGATTTTGAGGGTGCCTCCTGGTGCCTCCTGTCAAAAACCCTGTTCTTATTTTTATAGCTATCCATCACAGAAGGTCACAGTTTGAAATCATGTCAATACCTTGGGAAAGTTTAACTGGTCTGAGAGGATGTCCGTGATGAACCTGGATATTCTGTTGTTGTGCTGCAGTCTATGTGGGATTTTTCAAGATGTTAGAAAATTCTCTTTTTTTTCAGTGGCAAATTATGACATCATTTGGTAATCTCTTACTCTTTTTGCACACATGGTACAACTACAGCCTGTACGAGTTGTGCTACGTCATCAGACCACGCTTTAGCATATTCTTACACGCCTTGTCATGCAAAGTGCTCAATGCACATTGGGAGCAAATTACTCAGCAGGGTTACTATACTCTGTTCACAGTCCCATCTAATCAGTGACCAAAGGCAATGACTGGTTGTTTTTGGTATTAAGTTTCTTTTGCAGTTCCTTGGGTACCACCGGAATAACTTTGTGTCAAACAGTTGCTTAGGGAGTCTCACATGCACCGGTACAATTTGGCTATGTTGCTTGCTTCTCTGGGCGTGATGCAGTGAGCAGGTGCCTCGGTGCTGCAGACTTTAGGAACTGCAAAAAGCCAAGGGGATGCCTATGTTTCACCTAACTGCTGAGGATAGATGGCTACTTTTGCAAAGCAGGAATGGACAGCTTTGTAATGTGGTGGATATGTCAACCGATGGCACCGGTGCATGCTTCCAGACTAGACTTGATGTGTTGTATTCCCATGATTGCCAGATTCCGCACGCCCTAATTTATTCCACATTACTCTTTATGTGTCTCTACAGCTCTCAGAATCCTCCTCCTGTGCTTCACTTCACTCCATGGACACCAGCTCCTCCACTGCCAGCGTCACCATGAACTCGGTCTCCCCCCTCCCCAGGCCCCTCTGCGCTCACAGACGCTCTCTGTCTCTGACACCCTTGTCGCCGAGCTCACCGAGTCAAACGCCAGCTTACAACACCCAGGCAGACGATGCATGCATCATCAGAGTCAGTCTGGAGCACGGCAATGGAAATCTATACAAGAGCATACTGGTGAGAGGCTGGAGAGTGCTGGGATATGGGTTTATGTAAACTGCTCCCAAGGACCACTTTACTTATTTGCTTCTTTGTTTGTTTTTGTTGCCTAATCAGCTGACAAATCAAGATAAGACTCCAGCTGTAATTTCTAGAGCTGTGGCAAAGCACAACCTGGAGGTGTGGCCAGAGAAGGGATACGAGCTGGTGCAGGTCATCTCTGATGAGAGAGGTAAAACATAACGTCATGGTATCAAGGCTGATTTTTACTTCTGTGCTGCTGCGCATCTGCAATATCACAGCACGTTTCATCAATACCACATGGTTGTTCACGGTTTTAGTTAGAAGTTGCTGTTAGGAGGTAGCATCACTTACAGTAAGAAGAAAGTCAAGAAGATCAGAATTGGGACCAGTCTTCAGCTGACTGTCATAAAGCATTTGATTTGGTTAATTGGGTTACTCTCTGGGACCTCCTGAGAATTTGCGGGATCTCCAACAGGTTAAAAAAAAAAGTCTGTTGCTCTATAAAAAAGCCCTCCGTAAAGCTAGGACATCTTACTACTCATCACTAATTGAAGAAACTTTACCTAGTAATGACTTCATGACTTTCTTTGCTAATAAAATTTTAACTATTAGAGAAAAAATTACTCATAACCATCCCAAAGACGTATCGTTATCTTTGGCTGCTTTCTCCGATTGTTCTGTCTGAGTTATTTTCATTAGTTACTTCATCCAAACCATCAACATGTCTATTAGACCCCATTCCTACCAGGCTGCTCAAGGAAGCCCTACCATTATTTAATGCTTTGATCTTAAATATGATCAATCTATCTTTATTAGTTGGCTATGTACCACAGGCTTTTAAGGTGGCAGTAATTAAACCATTACTTAAAAAGCCATCACTTGACCCAGCTATCTTAGCTAATTATAGGCCAATCTCCAACCTTCCTTTTCTCTCAAAAATTCTTGAAAGGGTAGTTGTAAAACAGCTAACTGATCATCTGCAGAGGAATGGTCTATTTGAAGAGTTTCAGTCAGGTTTTAGAATTCATCATAGTACAGAAACAGCATTAGTGAAGGTTACAAATGATCTTCTTATGGCCTCAGACAGTGGACTCATCTCTGTGCTTGTTCTGTTAGACCTCAGTGCTGCTTTTGATACTGTTGACCATAAAATTTTATTACAGAGATTAGCGCATGCCATAGGTATTAAAGGCGCTGCGGTGGTTTGAATCATATTTATCTAATAGATTACAATTTGTTCATGTAAATGGGGAATCTTCTTCACAGACTAAGGTTAATTATGGAGTTCCACAAGGTTCTGTGCTAGGACCAATTTTATTCACTTTATACATGCTTCCCTTAGGCAGTATTATTAGACGGCATTGCTTAAATTTTCATTGTTACGCAGATGATACCCAGCTTTATCTATCCATGAAGCCAGAGGACACACACCAATTAGCTAAACTGCAGGATTGTCTTACAGACATAAAGACATGGATGACCTCTAATTTCCTGCTTTTAAACTCAGATAAAACTGAAGTTATTGTACTTGGCCCCACAAATCTTAGAAACATGGTGTCTAACCAGATCCTTACTCTGGATGGCATTACCCTGACCTCTAGTAATACTGTGAGAAATCTTGGAGTCATTTTTGATCAGAATATGTCCTTCAATGCGCATATTAAACAAATATGTAGGACTGCTTTTTTGCATTTACGCAATATCTCTAAAATCAGAAAGGTCTTGTCTCAGAGTGATGCTGAAAAACTAATTCATGCATTTATTTCCTCTAGGCTAGACTATTGTAATTCATTATTATCAGGTTGTCCTAAAAGTTCCCTGAAAAGCCTTCAGTTAATTCAAAATGCTGCAGCTAGAGTACTAACGGGGACTAGAAGGAGAGAGCATATCTCACCCATATTGGCCTCTCTTCATTGGCTTCCTGTTAATTCTAGAATAGAATTTAAAATTCTTCTTCTTACTTATAAGGTTTTGAATAATCAGGTCCCATCTTATCTTAGGGACCTCATAGTACCATATCACCCCAATAGAGCGCTTCGCTCTCAGACTGCAGGCTTACTTGTAGTTCCTAGGGTTTGTAAGAGTAGAATGGGAGGCAGAGCCTTCAGCTTTCAGGCTCCTCTCCTGTGGAACCAGCTCCCAATTCAGATCAGGCAGACAGACACCCTCTCTACTTTTAAGATTAGGCTTAAAACTTTCCACCAAAGCAGATGTCCACTTGACTGAGTATGGTCTGCTGGGGTTTTTTTCCTGTTAAAAAGGGCCTTTTTCCTTGCCATTGCACCAAGTGTATGTGTTTCCTTTTTGCTAAAGCTTATAGTTAGGGCTGGATCAGGTGACCCTGAACCATCCCTTAGTTATGCTGCTATAGACGTAGACTGCTGGGGGGTTCCCATGATGCATTGTTTCTTTCTCTTTTTGCTCTGTATGCACCACTCTGCATTTAATCATTAGTGATCGATCTCTGCTCCCCTCCACAGCATGTCTTTTCCTGGTTCTCTCCTTCAGCCCCAACCAGTCCCAGCAGAAGACTGCCCCTCCCTGAGCCTGGTTCTGCTGGAGGTTTCTTCCTGTTAAAAGGGAGTTTTTCCTTCCCACTGTCGCCAAGTGCTTGCTCACAGGGGGTCGTTTTGACCGTTGGGGTTTTTACGTAATTATTGTATGGCCTTGCCTTACAATATAAAGCGCCTTGGGGCAACTGTTTGTTGTGATTTGGCGCTATATAAATAAAATTGATTGATTGATTGATTGATTGATTAAGCAGAGCATCTCTCTCCCTGGACAGAGATGTTTGGCAAATGCAAATGCCTTTGCAGGAGAATGTAGGTCCAAGTCTTTCAGGTCCTGGTGCTTACTGTCTGTCTTACTATATCATTGGGAGACTTGAGTGGGAACTGTTGACCTAAGATGAAGACGGGATGTTTGTGGTACTGGGTCCTCTCAGAGGATCCTTGGGTACAAAATCAAATCAAATTTATTAATTTATATAGCACCAACTCACGACAAGGTTGCCTCAAGACACTTCACACAACACAACTCGGAAAAACAGAACAAAATGAAATAAAAGATTAAAAGAGCAAAACCATAAAAGAGTAAAACGAAATCAAAAAACACATAACATAATATACTAACAATAAAATAGGGAAAACAAATGGGTCTTAAGTCTTGATTTAAAAGTCTCCACAGAATCCAACTGCCTTATGTGCACAGGGAGATCGTTCCACGATAAGAGAAAGCCCTGTGACCCATAGACTTTTTATTCACTTGAGGAACACGGAGAAGGGTACTACTGGAATTAGTAAAAAATAACAATTACTTTGGGAGACTCGGATGAGGAGTATGACTTATATTGTGAGGGAACATTAACTTGAACATTTTGGCCATTTGCATGTTTCTCTGTGCATGATCCAGCATGCAGGTGCCTCGGTATAGAGGACCCCAGCCGCTGGAGAAGGCCAATGGGATGCCCACATTTCACCTGGCTACCGTAGATGCCTGTAGATGGCTACTTTTAGGGTAGTGGGGATGGACTGGTTGTCTGCCTGGGTGGTTGTTCGATAGCAGTTACTTCAACCAGTCTGCTTTTTTGGTGCCCTGCGACAAACTAGTGGTCCCGCCTCTCATCCAGTCTCCACTGGGATAGGCCCAGCTCCTCTAAACCCTGAATTGTAATAAACAGGTATAGAAAATAAATGAATGAATGAATACTTCTTTTGGCATGCAGTAGATGACATATCGTTGAATTTTTGGGAGGGTTGCACTTTTTTTTATCCACAATTCTCATTCAGATTTTCAGAAGCACAAAATGAAAATCTATCCTTTACATAAAAGTTGACTTTTTTTTTTCCTTCTTCTAATTCTTTAAACAGACAGGCACCAAAGAAACACTTAGTACAGACCTGGGCAAACTGCGGCCCAGGAGCCACATGCGGCCCTTTGCATGTCTATGTCCGGCCCTCATGAGGTCTGTGATTATTATTACATATATTCAAAATGTCAAGCTTGTGTATTGCAAATCATTCGAGACGTTTATTTAGGTATATTTAAATATTTACATATTACAATAATAAAAATTACCTATAAAAGCTATTAAATAGGTAATTTTTTGTAAAAGTTCTAATGGGAGACTGCTGAGTTATCAATGTGTGGCCCTCGGACATAATTCAGGTTCCCTATGTGGTCCCTTGTAAAAATTAATTGCCCACCCCTGACTTAGTAGAAACTGTTGAGTTGCATGAAGTGAATATAAATCATAAAATTTGAGGAACCACTTGCTCCATATGCAGTTCAGCAGTTTAGTTTTTGCAGATGAGCTGTTTTTCGAAGTTAATGAACCACAATGACTCAAGTATTGCTGACTGAGAAAACAAGAGGGTCACGCAAGACCCAACAAGCCCCAAGAAAAAAAAAAAGAAGAAGAACGTGATTAATATATTTCTTGATCTGAATCCATGTGACAGTTTAATGGGTTTGTTCATTCTTCATGCTCCACTCTTCCACAGGTTTTCATAGAAATCCGTCCGTAATGTTTCCTGTGATCCTGGTGATAAACAAACCAACAGATGCGGATAAAACCATCACCTCTTTGGTGGAGATGTAAAATATTCATCACACTCCCCAAATCTCACCTTTTTTTCTCTATCTCTTTCAGAGCTGGTGATTCCAGACAACGCCAACGTCTTCTACGCCATGAACACCTCTGCTAACTTTGACTTTCTGCTGCGGGTGCGAGGCTCGGCCAGCAGGCCAGTCCAGCTGCGCAGTCGGTGCAGTTCTACTCTTCCTCGCACCCAGCACCGCTCGAGTCTGTCGCTGAGACTCAGCAAGGTCACCCTGTGACCGTGGATTGAGGCAACCCAGCGGCTCGCCCACACGCCGCTAACCCGGGGCGATACAGGAAAGGGACCGGGTGGGAGCCCTTGACTTGTACACAGAAAGGACAGATGGACAGATTGATTTGGTGAGGGATGAAGTCCCGTCTGATTGTGGACTGTTCCAGCACTTCATGCCCTGCTATGCAGGGTTAGAGTTAGGGAATGAATGTGACCACTGATGCCTGTAATGAAGTGAAACAGAGACCCCTTGTGGTCAAGACTCTTTACAACAACAGGATTTTGCACACGTGGGAGCCCCTGAACTCCTGACCTCCACCAGTACTCTGAATGAGCTTCTCTTGTCCTGTGACATCTGTGCAGCTGACCATTTGCTCTTCTGGTAATAGAAGATGAGACGAAGAAAACCAGGTGGATGATGAAACAGAAGAAGTGGACTGATGGTCCAAACACGTTGCCTTTATTGATGACTGAATGAACCTTGACAGTATTCTGAATGATGTTGACTTGATTGACAGAAGCTGTGACATGATTTTTTTTTTTCTTTTAGCGCACCTGTGCTTCCTCTCGTAATATGAACTATGTGACGAATGCAGTCCTTTCTGTATTCCGATTGGTTCATCACTTAGTTATAGCAAATCTTTAGTGAATACCCAAACAGCTTTACTTGCTCCGTCTTTCAGGGGTAGTGATGCAAGTTTCCAATCCAGACAGAACGTTCCCTCAAGTCCTCGGTCACTGACCTGCTAGACTTTCTTTTTTTTTTAAGGTTTGTTTGCTACAAGTAAATGTGGCAATCATTTACAGGGAAGATCTCCAAGAACAGAGGAGGGAGGTGACTCACTGGAATGGAAAACATTGTTCATGTGTCTCTGAACTGACTTTAAAGTTGCACTTGTCAGTTGCTTGGATGTGCCAGTTGGACGTGAAAATGAAGAAATGTAGTGGTTTACGTCCTCTTCACTAAATGATTGACTATGTTTATTTGTAATGTTTATTTGTTTTTTTTATATGTATGTTTTTTGTAACTCCATTCAAGCCAGAGATGTGTGCCAGTATGAATAGTAATTATTTGAAGTGACTATTAATGAATCCACATTGTGTTTGTACGAGGGGAGAAAAGTGCCAAAATTGAACTGTGTAAATCCACACTGAAGGACGCTTCACGTTTGAAGACTTCAGTCTTTCACTTGCAGCATCACTGATGTCTTATCATCGCTCACATAACGGTGACACGTTAGCAGATTTTAAACTATTTTAGCCCCCCTTCAGACGTTCTCCATCATCACATCTTCACAAGCAGTTATTGCTCCTCAGCTCGCACTCGTCATGTTGTTTTGTTGTTGAAGAGCTGCTTCACTGAGGTTTGTGTTAATGGCCCCTTCAGATCATTTCATATGCAGCACTTTAAAATGTTCTCATTAAATTGTCCTCTGTTCATTACTGCCAAAGACTCTTCAGCTACCTGAATAAATAAATTATTGTCGTTGTAATTATTATACTTTGGTTGGTGTATCTTTTTTAACATGCTTAAATCTTTGGACCTTATGCATGATTTGTAACCAGGCAGGTCTATGAGTGTGCGCTGGTGCCAAGCATCGGTCTTCACCACACGACAAAACCACCCTGGTTCCGGTTGGCAACCATTTAGATTGACAGTCAGGCCATCCCCACTGTCAGTAAGTAACCATCTATCTGCAGCAGCCAGGTGATCCACTGACGCCCCCTTGGTTTTTTCACATTTCTGCGGCACTCAACAGAGACCCTTGTGTGCTGGATGATACTTGGAGAAGTGTGCCACATGACCAAAATGTCATACCTGACATGTCCACACAATGGAAGTACTGTATTTTCAAGGTTGGGTAGGATTACTTTGAAAGAATACATGTGGATTACATGTATGTATGTATGTACATACATTTGGATTACTTGTAATCTGATTACTTTTGGATTACATTTCAAAGTAATCCTACCCAACCTTGTGTATATTATATGTTGAGGTTTTTGTTATTCATTACGGAGGTCCTGCGACTTACACCACCATTCAAAAGTCTGGACACACTTACCCATTCAGTTTAATCAAACTTTTGACTTTTACTATATGTACTGGAAAAAAAAAATCCAATTTGTTATTACGTTCACCAAGGACGTAATAAAATCAGGAGGCGATCTGGATTCCGGATCAAGTTTCACTTTGTATAGGCTTTGAAGGATTACTTCAAAACTAATTCAGATTCTCATCAAATTTGCACCACAGATAGATACTAGGGCATGGAAGACTCCACTGAATTTTAGAGGTGATCCAGATCCAGATTCTGGATCAAGATTTCACTTTTTATAGGCTTTGAAGGATTACTTCAAAATTACTTCACAGTTTCTCATCAAATTTGCACCACAGATAGATATTAGGGCATGGAAGACTCTACTGAATTTTGGAGGTGATCTGGATCCGAATCCCGATTCTGGATCAAGATTTCACTTTTTATAGGCTTTGAAGGATTACTTCAAAACTAATTCAGATTCTGATCAAATTTGCACCACAGATAGATACTAGGGCATGAAAGACTCCACTAAATTTTGGAGGTGACCCGGATCCAGATCCAGATTCTGGATCAAGATTTCACTTTTTATAAGCTTTGAAGGATTACTTCAAAACCTCACAGATTCTCACAAATTTGCACCACAGATAGATACTAGGGCATGGAAGACTCCACTGAATTTTGGAGGTGACCCGGATCCAGATCCAGATTCTGGATCAAGATTTCACTTTTTATAGGCTTTGAAGGATTACTTCAAAATTACTTCACAGTTTCTCATCAAATTTGCACCACAGATAGATATTAGGGCATGGAAGACTCTACTGAATTTTGGAGGTGATCTGGATCCGAATCCCGATTCTGGATCAAGATTTCACTTTTTATAGCAGGGGTAGGCAACCTGTTCCAGAAAGAGCCATGAGGGTGCAGGTTTTCTTTGCAGCCACTGACTCCACCAGGTGATTTCACTGATTAACTGATTCCATCTGCTCAAAGTGATATTAATCAGTAAAATCACCTGGTGGAGTCAGTGGCTGCAAAGAAAACCTGCACCCTCATGGCTCTTTCTGGAACAGGTTGCCTACCCCTGTTTTATAGGCTTTGAAGGATTACTTCACAACTAATTCAGATTCTCATCAAATTTGCACCACAGATAGATACTAGGGCATGGAAGCCTCCACTAAATTTTGGAGGTGACCCGGATCCAGATCCAGATTCTGGATCAAGATTTCACTTTTTATAGGCTTTGAAGGATTACTTCAAAATTACTTCACAGTTTCTCATCAAATTTGCACCACAGACAGATATTAGGGCATGAAAGACTCCATTAAATTTTGGAGGTGATCCACATCTGGGATCAAAATTTCCCTTTATATAAGCTTTGAAAGATTACTTCAAAACTACTTCACGGATTCTCACCAAATGTTCACCACAGATGGATATTAGGGTATTGAAGACTTCACTTAATTTTGGAGGTGATGTGGATCTGGATTAGAGGATGTCAGAAATCTCTGATTACTCTTGTTAATAATTATTACTGTCTATGCTTGACTTTGCCAGGAATCAAATTGCTAAACAAAATAAACTCTAATAATAGAAGAATAAATGCCAATAATACACTACACCACAATGCACAAAACCCCAAATTAAAGAGCTGATAATACAGAAAACAGATGAGAGTTATATATGGGTTTTCCTCTTCAAGTTATTTTTTAACAGGTGCAATGTATACTCTAGAAAATACAGTACGGGTCACATGACACTCACTAAGTAGCTACACGTTTAACATAGTTATTCCAGAGACGTGGACACAGTCTTCACCGTGGGTCACTCGTTAACCCCTCACAACCATACAGTAACACTGGAAGCACCAGGACCCAACAGATTTGGATCTCTGGTAAAGTGTTTGGTATCGTCAAACACACACACCCCTGTTCATTGAGCTCATGACTCCTTAAATTCTTCCCAGGCGTCTCACAATCTCAACGTCTGACATCCCAGAGCCATGAATGCCACTCAACGTCTCAAGTGCTGCAATCAGTGCATCCGTTGATTCCACAAATACTTCAGTACAGTCTGGAAAGTCAAGGCCAGTCAACCTTTCCTCACTGAATAAGGCACCCAAATCGCTGGACTCCATGACCCACCCCAACATCCAGTACATGCAAATACCAAACAGACACTGCGGCAGAGCACAGTCCTGAATAAAGCAAGAATTCAGTGGGAAGATGTCAAAATACGCTGGCTATAATGTCCAGCAATTTACTGGGGATCCCACAAATTCTCAGGATGCCCCAGAGAGCAGCTCATTCAACCTAATCACTTTGCAAAAATCAACATAAGTGTAAAAGTCAGCAGTGCCTCTTTGCAGCCTAACTTCAGCAAGCACTTGCAGAGCTACAAATTCAAGTGAATGTGCAATATTAAGGGAAAGTGGAAAGTGGTAGGGCAAAGGGAGAGTACTGGGATTGGGCCTCAAACAATAGACACAACATCGAAGGAATGTCAAAAGTCTGAGCCACGTAATATGCTTGTTGACAGGTGATATCTGACATCTGGAGGAGCCGGTCTGCTAGCAAGTGTCACTCCCCAATAGTAGGTTTATCCACACACCGGGATGTGGATGTTTCTAGGTCTGCAGACCTTGGAGAGCACTGCTGCTGCAGTGCGGAGCTTTCCAACCAGCCTCGACAGCAGTGGAGGATGGTTGCAAAGGATCTTCCAGGTGTCCTCTTGTGTAAGCTGCCTCAAGTTTGGACCTGGGTCCTTCCCTGCAATGGGCAACCCCTCAGCACCAGACCAGTACCCAACCTTGAGAGACCAGACATTGGTGCTCTGGAGTACTTCTTTGTTGCCCAGGTTTGAGATTTCAAACAGTACCTCTTCCACAACACGTGCCGGTGTCTGATGGACAGCAACAGCAGTTATTAGACTTTTTCCATTGTGGAGCTTTGCAAAGTGGTTTTTAAGTCCTAGTGTCAGTTCAGTTCTGTCCAGTGCCAAAGAAAAAAAAAAAATCCTTAAAACACTTGTTTTGCTGAGTGGGAGAAATTTCCAGACTTTTATCCATCCACACATTGAGCTGGTCTAACTCAGGTTCCACATTTCAAAAGCAAGCATTTTTTGTTGTTTTTACAGTTTTGTGGTTTCAAATTAAAAAAAGAGACATTCTAAAATTTTATCATGAATGAATAAATCAATCCCATTTTCAAAACATTTGTAGCAAATGAGGTGAGACTTATCCACTATATTTTAAAATTCACTTTTATTACTCACAAGCAAACCAAATTTAACAGTGCATTTTATTTTTAACTGTATAACAACTACATAGGCTGAAAAACTGGTTTTCAATCTTTTGTAAATCAGTCTATCCATTTTTCCATCCATCCTGCATAGTACAGTACATTTTAGACCTAAAATGTTTTCAAAGTAATATTTAGACATAAAAACAAATAGTTGCCAACATAAATTTACATACATCTTGACTGACTGCAAATGTTCTACGTGTCAGATTTTCAGTGTGTCATCAGTTTACATACATCAAGATGAATATCTCTTTAAAGAACATGGAATATTCCAGAAATAGATGGAATTACTTATAAAATCATGAGTGACTAATTTGCATAATCCCAGGTTAATTGAGGAGGGCCGGCCTGTAGAACTAGTACCATCTTTCATTTAAAAGCAAGAAATAAAATAATTTCAATAACTACAACCCCTGGCAAAAATTACGGAATCACCAGCCTCGGAGGATGTTCATTCAGTTGTTTAATTTTGTAGAAAAAAAAAGCAGATGACAGACATGACACAAAACTAAAGTCATTTCAAATGGCAACTTTCTGGCTTTAAGAAACACTATAAGAAATCAAGAAAAAAAGATTGTGGCAGTCAGTAACGGTTACTTTTTTAGACAAAGCAGAGGAAAAAAATATGGAATCACTCAATTCTGAGGAAAAAATTATGGAATCACCCTGTAAATTTTCATCCCCCAAACTAACACCTGCATCAAATCAGATCTGCTCGTTAGTCTGCATCTAAAAAGGAGTGAACACACCTTGGAGAGCTGTTGCACCAAGTGGACTGACATGAATCATGGCTCCAACATGAGAGATGTCAGTTGAAACAAAGGAGAGGATTATCAAACTCTTAAAAGAGGGTAAATCATCACGCAATGTTGCAAAAGATGTTGGTTGTTCACAGTCAGCTGTGTCTAAACTCTGGACCAAATACAAACAACATGGGAAGGTTGTTAAAGGCAAACATACTGGTAGACCAAGGAAGACATCAAAGCGTCAAGACAGAAAACTTAAAGCAATACGTCTCAAAAATCGAAAATGAATGAGGAATGAATGGGAGGAAACTGGAGTCAACGTCTGTGACCGAACTGTAAGAAACCGCCTAAAGGCAATGGGATTTACATACAGAAAAGCTAAACGAAAGCCATCATTAACAACTAAACAGAAAAAAACAAGGTTACAATGGGCTAAGGAAAAGCAATTGTGGACTGTGGATGACTGGATGAAAGTCATATTCAGTGATGAATCTCGAATCTGCATTGGGCAAGGTGATGATGCTGGAACTTTTGTTTGGTGCCGTTCCAATGAGATTTATAAAGATGACTGCCTGAAGAGAACATGTAAATTTCCACAGTCATTGATGATATGGGGCTGCATGTCAGGTAAAGGCACTGGGGAGATGGCTGTCATTACATCATCACTAAATGCACAAGTTTACGTTGATATTTTGGACAATTGAAAGGATGTTTGGGGATGATGAAATCATTTTTCAAGATGATAATGCATCTTGCCATAGAGCAAAAACTGCGAAAACATTCCTTGCAAAAAGACACATAGGGTCAATGTCATGGCATAGGGTCAATGTCAACGAGCAGATCTGATTTGATGCAGGTGTTAGTTTGGGGGATGAAAATTTACAGGATGATTCCATAATTTTTTCCTCAGAATTGAGTGATTCCATATTTTTTTCCTCTGCTTGGTCTAAAAAAGTAACCGTTACTGACTGCCACAATCTTTTTTTCTTGATTTCTTATAGTGTTTCTCCAAGCCAGAAAGTTGCCATTTGAAATTACTTTAGTTTTGTGTCATGTCTGTGATCTGCTTTTTTTTTTACAAAATTAAACAACTGAATGAACATCCTCCGAGGCCGGTGATTCCATAATTTTTGCCAGTCAATGATTTCACATAGTAACTTTGGATCTCAACAGGTCAAATTCCTCGCAAGTTCTAAAAGATTCAAAGGACCAGAAAAGAATTTATTATACAATTATTTGACACAAAAGTCAAAGAAATTTGGGAGCAAACAGACATCACTGAGGAAGGAGGCCCAAATTAACATGGGAATTAAATTTTTGTTCAACAGACCCTCAGGATGATAGCACACTCCATCAACATAACAAGCAGGAAACAATACTCCAAAATTTACATTTAAAAAAGTGGTTTTGTTTTTGTCACTGTAACCGTTAATTTATTAATGCCATTTTTTTTTATTAAGAACTTCCCCCTGGGTATAGCTATCAATATATATAGGGTGTCCCAAAAAAATATACAATATTTAAAATACTCGGTTTGACCCTTAAATACTACAAACTTAATAACTTATGCTTCTTTTTTACTTGCAGAGACCCTGAAGTTTATGTTGATGCCAAGCAAGACTCAGGAAAATGCCAAGATTAACCATACTACAGCGAACAAAAATTGAGTTTTGGCACCAGACCAAGAGTGTCAAACAGGTGCAGCAACTTTATGCTAAACTGACAAAATGCCAATATTGACATTGGTATGAAAAACTTCAACCTTTCAGCTTTCTATCCAACCATAAATTTATTACATAGACATATGCTTTGACCATTTTCTTTGCTGATAAAATGTTGCATATTTCTTTTGGGACACCCGTATATATGTGTGTGTGTGTGTGTGTGTGTGTGTGTGTGTGTGTGTGTGTGTGTGTGTGTGTGTGTGTGTGTGTGTGTGTGTGTGTGTGTGTGTGTGTGTGTGTGTGTGTGTGTGTGTGTGTGTGTGTGCTGTCCTGTTGACATCTGATAGATGAGAAAATTATTTAACACCACAAAAGACCACGTGCACTGAACAACAACTGCTGCTGATATGAGCCATTGTATTTAACCGATTGTGTTGACTTGCTCACTTTTGTTGATAAATTGGGAAAAACTCACTGAAGCAAGTGTTTCATGTCCAAATAGTGTATTTGGAAATAAAAACAAGCAGATGTGTTGCTGCAGACTACCACACTGGGATAGAGGTAAATATTGACAGTTATGCATAACTGGGGCTGATTGGTTAGATGGTTAGGGTCGGGGTATGAAAAAGAGCCCACTGATACGATAAAAAACTATGGCTGCCAGGGTATAATAAACAACAACAACCGATACAAAAGGAAAGCATTAGCTGGGGCCAGGAGACATGGTGGTGATTATGCTTGGAGTGAGGAGATGTCAGGCTTGATGTATTGCCAGTTCTTGTCCTATGAATTGCTGCAGACGCTCCAGATACTGGCTGCAGAGTTCAACATCGTTATGCCCCGCTCCCTCCACCCACAAAGGCTCCACAGCCCTGGGGCAACGCTCGAACAGGGCCATGCCATGGGAGAAGTCAATCACCTCGTCCTCTGTGCCGTGGATGATGAGCACCGGAGAAGTGATTCTGGCCACTTTCTCAATGCTCGCAGAGGAAGAGGGAAATTAAGACAAAATGTGAGATTTTAGTGATACTGGCCATTTAGTTTATTATTATATTAGTGTCAGTGAGCGCACAAGTAAGTGACTTTAGTCACGACTTCTGAGGCGCAGTTACTGGAAACATGCAATAGTTTTTACAGCAGTACAATCATAAAACACATTCAATAAAGTAGCAGGATCACCAGGTACATCATCGGCTACACGTCTATAGTTTGCTCAGAAAGCATGTAGTCACTATTAACCCAGTAACTGTGTGTACTGTAAACCAGGGCCCATATTCACAAAGCACCTCAGAGTCCTCTCAGGGAGCTCCCAACTTAACCTAAAGATTCCTGGCAAGGAATCGTAGCCTAAAAGTGATACAGGAAATGTCTAAGAGCAACTCTGAGCAAGGGGTAGACAGAAATTTTTATCTTTGTGATGAGGCGGGGCTGATCCCATTGTTAGGTATGATACAGTCCTCTAAGAGCTGTGATTGGTTGTCACAAAAAGGGAAGAAAAAAAAAATCAAATGCGCTCCACACACCTAGTCATAAGTGGACAGTAAAATCAACTTGTCATATAACGTGAACTGTATTAAAAAATGTGTAATTGTGAAAATTAAATTTATTACATTTATATAGCGCCAAATCACAACAAAGTTGCCTCCATGCGCTTCACAGAAGTAAGGTCTAACATTACCAACCCCCAGAGCAAGCATACAGGTGACAGTGGTAAGGGAAAAACTCCCTCTGATGATATTCAGGAAGACACCTCAAGCAGACCAGACTCAAAGGCGTGACCCTCTGCTTAGGCCATTCTAACAGTTACAAGGTCTAACAATGTTTTATAAAGTTTGGAAAAAACAAAACAAAACATCGCATCGTGCTGTCCACACCCACCACTCTCGCATATTTCCCTCCGCACCTCAGACAGAGGGAGAAAAAAAAGAAAAAGCTGTATCAGTCAGCTGATTCATCAGCATTAAATCAACAGGAAAGCAGAGAAAATACTAAGGTGATTGCCGACCACTAGCCCTAAGCTTCACTAACAGGCCTCAAATTTAGATCAAGTTGAGACCTGTTCCTTTATTCATAAACTGAATTTAAAAGGATAGAAAGCATAACTCCATGTTATGCCAGTATGCTAGCCATACACGAGGGAGAATAAATGTGTCTTAAGTTGAGACTTGAATCTGTTTTATCTCCATAGGGAGATCATTCCACCAAACAGGTGCACAATAAGAGAAGCCTCTGTGGCCTGAGAAATAATAGTGAAAATAATTTAACAACCCCTGACTATGCTTTTCTGTACACTGTGTTTCTTTATTACTAGCCTATGTTTCAAACAGACATTTAAAATGTATTTTTAAAATGTGTCCCTTTTCTAGTCTTCTAAGCAAACAGTTATGGGTCAAACTGTTATGGCATATATATTAATTTTAACAATCAAATGTGATTTGGATCAGCTGATCTGGTGCATAGTGATAATAGTATTCTTGTGTCAGATGACTAAAATCTCATTTCCATTTCTGAAGGTGTCACAGTTGTGGTCTGTTCTGAACTTGACATGATTAATTCTGAAATAACAACAAATGAGGCGAAGAACATCTGTGGGATGAAACATATCCATTCATAATTAAGAGGATGGTATTCAGCTCTGAAATCCTTTGACTCTCCAGAGAACATCGTGTTCACAAAATTACACCCACATAAGATCAACTCTCCCCATTAAATCTGTGCTACTTTCTGCTAAAGTCAAGATGTGGGGAAACCAGCTTGTTGGTGGGTTCAATTCACACTCTGGAGAATGTTTGAGCCCAGTACACATATGAAGAGGGATCTTTGGTTTCCTGCCACATCCGTTCACCATCCAGGTGTACCATCTGTTATGAGACTCAACAGTAATGATGGTGGAAGATTTCACACACTTTCCCATTTGGATTAAACTGTCAACATATAAATATAGGTTGGACAGCGTTTGACTCATGCTCCTAATAATACAGAGTGCATGGGTAGTATATGACCAAATTTGGGATGTAATACACGTCCCGCCAGATGGTGACAGGAATGCACCAGAAGCTAGCTTTCTAAATGAAAATAGTTCAGAATAAGAGAAGTGTAACTCATCCATTTTCCACCTTCTCTCAAAAACAGAAGAAAACAGTGACAATGATAAACTGTGAATGAACTCCGGTTAGTAAAAATTCCCCAACCTTTCATCAATAATCACTCCTACTAACCAGAAGCAAGTCTCACAATCTGGCAACAATTATGACACCAGCTGGAAATACATCAGCACAAGATGTACTTGACTGACTCTGTTTGTTGTTGCGTGGACTTGGGCATCACTGTGAGAAAAGCATTGTTCTCATTTTAACATCTTGATAATGACAACAGCTGATGTTTGTGTCAATTTCTTCTGCTCATATTAGCACCTTTCCAACAGACCTTTCAAAATTCCTTTTTCACTGGAAATCAATGTTATGAAACCTTAAACACATAACAACCTACACAACACAGGGGTAATGGAGCCTATCCCAGCATATTCTGGGTGAGAAGAAGGGAACAGACAGACCTTCAGATCTTCTCTAGGCTAAATAACAGCCAACTGGTGACTCTCACATTCACACTTATTTTAGAGTGACCAATACCTAATTTGCATGTTTCTGGATTGTGCAAATGGCATACAAAACCTGTAGATAAAAGTGAACCCATGATCATCCTGCAATGTTAACCCCTGAGCAACCAGTCATTGACACTGCAAAAATGCCAACGTATCAAACATTACATATTTGTGGCTGATAGAGAGAAGGTGATGTGACTCACTTGGGGAAAGCGTCAAAGCAGTAAGTCTTCTTTGTGTTTGGGAATGCCACTCTCATGCCAGACGTTAGAGGAGAATGAAGGACCACAGCAGCACATGCATACCGTGATGCCAGATCTACAGTGGGCACTGTGCCAATGCTCTGTCCATACAGGATAATATTCTGAGGGTTCACCCCAAACCTGATCACAACAAGCAGTGAGAGACACAGAGATAACTTGAATAGCGATTTGTGCTGTGCATCACATCCAGGACAACGTCAGATGCACAGTATTTGGCAGCATAACAGATAACACATCACTATGTTTAATTAAATAGGTAATATGGGGGGAGGGGGGTTCTATTTTTGTAATTTCTGAGAGCTGCAACCAGTGAAAAGTGACAAACATCTCAATGAAAACTGCAGTGTCGTATCTCTCCAGGACTACAGATGTATTAGGAAAGTCACACTTTCTCCTATGAGACATCAAGGGCTTCTATATTTCTCAATAAGAAAACTGCATTTAAGCCAGTGGTGGGCACACTTCCGATAATCCGATAACAGATAATTATCAAAGATAATGTTTTCATTATCAGATTATCTTTTTAGATAAATTTAAAAACCATCATCGGACTAATTATCTTCCAATGAATTACCGTCCGATAACTTTTAGACTGATAACGTACTAAACTAAGCTGAACAGTGAAAAACATTTTTAAAACTGTTAAAGTGGTTGAGACCTACTTGTTAAAAGTTTCCTAATAAGCACGTTGTTCTACCCTCTGCAATCAAAATATCGTCTGTAAGCAAAGGAGAACTGGAGACCAAAAAAAAAAAAAGTCATTTCCTTTAACACCATACTAACATAATCGCAATATCACCAAGTCATCCAGAGGCATACATGTTTAACTTATGGTTCAAATTTTAACCACTCATTTTAGACAAGTTATTTAAAATTATTGACATGTCTGAAGTTTATAAAGTGAAAATATCAGATATATGTTTTTGTTTTAAAGTAATGTGCTAATTTTTAAGGTTTTGTGAGCACATGCTGTGCCAGGCAGCAATGCATTATGGGTAGCATAAGGTAATCTCAGACGTTCACGACAGGACAAATGCATTTCAGACACTCTGTTCAGGGTCCACAGATAACAGCATTAAACTCTAGTGCCTAAAACTCTCGTGAATATATTCTCTGGGTTTATAGACGTTAGTGTATTTGCGTTTGGTAAATTCCACGCATCTTAAATGTAGCAGACACGGATTATCTGGCATTTTGTTTGACATTTTTTTCAAGGCCGCTACTGCCATCTACTGGCCAGGAGTGTTCATGGCAATATTAAAGTCTGGGTACATGGCTGCTCTCAAAGTGTTGGTATTGTCCATTGTCCAGGCGCTTTTTGTGTGCATATATGTTAACTTTGTATTCTAAAACTACGGTTAGAAGTGATTCCGACACGAACGAGGTTGGCGCCATGTTTTTAGTTTTTGTGGAAGTGACGACAAGAGAAAAAGGCTCCTGATTGAATAGAATTTTAATCAGTACCGCCACCTAAAGGTTTGGCAGACTAATTACAACACATTTAAACAGTTCGATGTGGATGGATTTTTTTTTTTTAAACGACGTAGTGTTGATGAAGTTTTTTCCCCAAACTGAAAGGGTAAGATATTCGGTTTTACAAATACCTGACAACGTGTGTACATGGCCTTATGGCTGTGAAAGGCACTATATAAATAAATTTACTTACTTACTAATATTGATTGCACGTTTTACATCATCATAAAAGTTTTAAAACATGCAATTGCGATGACACTTCCAGGGCTCCGTAAAAATGCCTGTTTTTACAAATAAAAATGGAATATTTTACAAAAGCACATTTATCTTTAAACCAACACACGACACGTCACATTAACGTGTTGGTTTACATAATGGATTACTGAACCAATCACTGTTTAGCACTTTTACCCAGAATGCTTTGCGGTCTGTGTTTGTTACAAAACCTCAGAATTAGTGCCTTATTCAACATTAAAAGATATATGTTATATTTTAACTTTGTACAAATGACAGAATTGACATTAATGGAGTTATTCTATCAGTATTTTCAAAAAACCATAAGTTAGTATGACTTCATTTTTCAAGACCTCCGCCTGACCGGAGTGTTGAAATCGATTGAGAGCTGGCCTTATGGCTGCTCTTGGTGGGCCGCTGTGGTGGAAGCGCTGTTGTAAACAAGAGCTTCGAGCAGGAGCAGAATGTTGAAAGAAAAATGATTATGATTAGTAAAGACTTGATTTCGTGGGTGCTCTCAGGATTTGTCTGTGCTGCTTCCTGCAGGGGGCAGCATGGTCAAACATTCTTGCTTACTCTTTAGGTCTTTTACTGCTTTTGATGCTTTCAAAAGCGATCGTGTTAAAAATCAATTTCAGCTCTTTAGTAACTGCAAATGTCCCATAGACAACACCGGAATTTATCGGTTATCGATTATCTGTAATTTCCGATACATTTTTGGGTGGTTTATCGGTTTATCTTTATCAAAGATAACTTTTCAGTTATCTTATTATCTGTTATCGAAGTTAATTTTTTGGTTATCTGTGCCCACCACTGATTTAACCCCATGTTGCAGCTAAGGAACATCACTTCACGTCATTTTAAGATCACTGCATACCTTGTGCACAGTGCATGCCAGGCAGCATCGATGTCTGCATAAAGGTTTTTCTCGGAGGGCCTGCCACTGCTGACACCGTAGCCTGAGTAGTCATAGGAAAAGATGTTGCAGTTTATGCGAGTACCGAGGCCGATGTAGAAACTGCTCATCTGGCCCAGGTCTACTGCGTTACCATGTGAGAAAAGCACTGTAAACCTGAGAGGATATACATACACAAAAAAGAAGTTTAGTCAGTGAAACTGCAACTGTCGACTGACCAAGAATGGTGTAGCTGCAATCAGCCAATTGTTTTTTTTTTTATTATTTACTATTATTTAATTTGCAACTTGTCAAAGATTAAAAATTTCTACAAAATTTGACAGATCCAAATTTGCAGTGACACAAACAGATTAAAGCACCAATTCTCCAAATATGAAGATGATGCTTCAACAATTGGAGGTCATATTAATTAGTAAAGATTATCGAAAGTTTTACTATTCAACTAATTTAATTAGAGGGACACTCAGCAACGCAAATACTTCCACCAAGGCACAACGTCCTTCAATATGGCTAAGCAAAAAAACAAAACAAAACAAACAACAAAAAAAACCAAAAACATTATTTCTTGAAAAGGCAATGATGCAGAAAATGTCCCATCTGACAAAGTTGTGGGGGTGGTGTTTGTGTGTGTGGTACTAATGGAGCCAATATGGCATCAAGCTTGACTGGGACTTCCCTTGCCCTATGCCCAAACCAACCACATTTCATGAAAATCAGCCTATCAATAAATATGTTTAATTCTGTTGGAAAGCAATCATGGACAACATTATTCTCTTGATAAAAGTAACCGCTTCAGCTCTCATTCACAACTTTCTAAACACCAAAAACATTGTTTGTTTGGGGTTTTTTTGAGTGTGCATTTTGAAACCCGGTCTAAACAGTCTGAAGAAAATGAGAGCAGGTTAATGAGCATCTGCTGTAGTTGTGTGCTGTTGCATCTTTCCAGGATTACACCAGCGCGCGCCCCCCCCCCCCCCCCCAATGTGGCTTCCAGATGATGATTGTTTCCACAGCTGCTCCACTGCTAATCCACCCTAATCCCCCCCCCCCACACACACACACACACATACAATTCAACACATTTTCCTCTATTCACAAGTCTGTCCTGGTTAGTTGGTGCTAAATTGAACAAGAAAAACCTATTACAACCCCAGGCAAAAATTATGGAATCACCGGCCTCAGAGGATGTTCATTTCATCATCCCCAAACATCCTTTCAATTGTCCAAAATATCAACGTAAACTTGTGCATTTATTGATGATGTAATGACAGCCATCTCCCCAGTGCCTTTACCTGACATGCAGCCTCATATCATCAATGACTGTGGAAATTTACATGTTCTCTTCAGGCAGTCATCTTTATAAATCTCATTGGAACGGCACCAAACAAAAGTTCCAGCATCATCACCTTGCCCAATGCAGATTCGAGATTCATCACTGAATATGACTTTCATCCAGTCATCCACAGTCCACAATTGCTTTTCCTTAGCCCATTGTAACCTTGTTTTTTTCTGTTTAGGTGTTAATGATGGCTTTCGTTTAGCTTTTCTGTATGTAAATCCCATTTCCTTTAGGCGGTTTCTTACAGTTCGGTCACAGACGTTGACTCCAGTTTCCTCCCATTCGTTCCTCATTTGTTTTGTTGTGCATTTTTCGATTTTTGAGACATATTGCTTTAAGTTTTCTGTCTTGACGCTTTGATGTCTTCCTTGGTCTACCAGTATGTTTGCCTTTAACAACCTTCCCATGTTGTTTGTATTTGGTCCAGAGTTTAGACACAGCTGACTGAACAACCAACATCTTTTGCAACATTGCGTGATGATTTACCCTCTTAAGAGTTTGATAATCCTCTCCTTTGTTTCAATTGACATCTCTCGTGTTGGAGCCATGATTCATGTCAGTTCACTTGGTGCAACAGCTCTCCAAGGTGTGATCACTCCTTTTTAGATGCAGACTAATGAGCAGATCTGATTTGATGCAGGTGTTAGTTTTGGGGATGAAAATTTACAGGGTGATTCCATAATTTATTCCTCAGAATTGAGTGATTCCATATTTTTTTCCTCTGCTTGGTCTAAAAAAGTAACCGTTACTGACTGCCACAATCTTTTTTTCTTGATTTCTTATAGTGTTTCTTAAAGCCAGAAAGTTGCCATTTGAAATAACATTAGTTTTGTGTCATGTCTGTGATCTGCTTTTTTTCTACAAAATTAAACAACTGAATGAACATCATCTGAGGCCGGTGATTCCATAAATTTTGCCAGGGGTTGTATAGACACTGAGAATTAAACTTGGAGTAAATGTCTTTGCTTTAAACTGATGCAACTTGGAAGATCTGGGTCCTCCACTTTCAGGTAAAACACTTTCAACCTCCTCAATAACATGTACAGTCTTGAGCATATGGTATCCACAAAGCATGGGTATACCTGCACTTACTTATGATTAAAGGCAATACAGTCTTTGACACCTTCTCAAACACTATGATTGTTTTACTTGTGTCCACCATCTTTTCCACACCCACACTGGCTTTTGTTCTTGGCCTTTTTGCTGAGAACGAGGCTTTGACATTGATGCTGCCATATTGATTCTTGTGTAATACTATATACAAAGTACCAAGAGGTAAGGGCTGCAACACAAGCCTGTCCATTTCTTTATAATTTATTTTAATCAATGAATCAGCAGCAGCATAGCAGGCCAGGCACCAAACTGAAGTCAAATACAGTCCTATGGAACCATTTTAGGCACCTCAGAATTTTTACTTTATTATAAACCTGATTAAAAATAAGTTTTACTGATTGCAGAAGACCACTAAATAGTTGTGTTGTTTTCAAGGTCAAAGTGGATGTACAGTGCATCCACAAAGTATTCATGGCAGAGGTGGGATGAAGTCACCATCAAGTCACTCTCAAGTCATGAATCAGCAAGTCAAGTCATCTTGCAAACAATTGGTGGTCATTATGACTTGACTTGGGGCTTGCTGATTCATGACTTGAGAATGACTTCGTCCCACCTCTGATTCATAGCGCTTCATCTTTTCCACATTTTACAGGATGTTACAGCCTTATTCCAAAATGGCGTAAATACATTTTTTTCCCCTCAAACTTCTACTCACAACACCCCACAATGACAACATGAATAAAGATTTTTTTTAAAACTTTTGCAAATTTATTAAAAATAATAAACTGAGAAATCAGATAATAGTACATAAGTAATAATAAATTTATTTATAATGCACTTTACATTTAAACAATCTCAAAGTGCTACAGTGCAGACTTAATTAGAATGACAAGGCAAAATGAATAATAATAAAATAAAATAAATAAAAAAAAACAGTAAAAGGTGTACTAAAATTTAGCAGAAAGCTTTCTTAAATAAATATGACTAAGTTTTGTTTAAAAACATCAGTGGTCTGTGGGGCCCTTAGGTGGTCTGGGAGGGCGTTACACTGCCTTGGAGCTGCAGACCAAAAGGTCCGGTCACCCATGGTGCGGCGCCTGGTTCTGGGGGCTTTGAGGGTGTTTGTATTTGTGGATCAGCGGGTGCGTGTGGGGAGCTGGGGGGTGAGGAGTTCCTTGAGATATTGGGGGCATGTCCATAAAGGCACTGGTGGGTGAGGAGGGAAACTTTATATGGGTGATTCTTAGACTACGAGCACTTATGTCCTTTGATCATATTGTATGAAAAACAGAAAAAAGGGGAAATTTCACACTTTTATAGTTATCTTTACAATGAAAGTGTTAAGAAATTTGTTCTAGTAGTCTATGATGACTTTTTCACCTTTTTTTCAGCATCATTATATGCAAATATTGCCATTTTGTGCTTGTCCCACACCCAGACTTTTGATCTTCAATGATAAAAATGAATGGTAAAGAAACGTTTTTTCTAATGTTTTAAAATATCTCTGAATAAAATATCAGTAAAATAATCAAAACATAATTGGGGTATTCAATGTCATACAACTGTTGATTTTTTTTTTTTAAACAAAATATAGTTGTCCCACACTATTGCCGTCATTTCCACCACAACACTGTAATGTCCCTAAACAGTTTGTATGAAAGATTGTTTGGGTAGTTTCTATGGAGATAAACAGTGACATCAGAGCACATGTATATAGCGCCAAATCACAACAAACAGTTGCCCCAAGGCGTTTTATATTGTAAGGCAATGGTGTGGTGGAAATTACATTTACAAGGCCAATAGGGCCCGTAGTTAAAGAATCACCCATTTGCGCACCCTCATCAGGATCCTAGCAGCACTTTTCTGGATGTATTGCAGTCGCTGTAAGCTCCTGCCAGAGATCCCGATGAGGAGTGCATTACAGTAATTCAGCCTGTTGGAGACAAATGCATGGATGAGCTTCTTTGCATCAGCCAGGGTAAGAGTTGAATGGAGTTTGGCAATGTTCCTGAGGTGGCAGAATGATGTTTTACATAGATATTTGATGTGGGTGTCAAAATTGAGTTGTGGGTCAATTTGGACACCTAGGTTTTTGACAGAAGTGAAGAGGGGAATGTTTTAACAAGTGAAGGTAATACTGGTGATGGTGGAAGAGCGGACCTGATGTGGAGTGCCAACGAGAATAACTTGTGTTTGTGAGCTGTTGAGTTGAAGGAAATTTAGCTTCATCCACGTCTCTATCTCCTCCAAGCAGGTGGTCAGTGTGGATGTTGGCAGAGTAGCTGTGGAAGTAGGAATTGTTCTCAGATAGAGTTGTGTGTCATCAGCATAGCAATGGTAGGATATCCCATGCTTCCTGATGACCTGGCCCAAAGGAACGAGGTAGAGGGTGAAAAGGGTGGGGCCCAGCACAGAACCCTGGGGAACACCGCAGATGACATCGTGGATGTGTGATTTTGCTTTGCCCAGGGTGACATGCTCGGTTCTGTCAGTCGGATAAGAAGTGAACCAATTTAAAACATTTTCTGAGAGTCCAATGGTATGTTGCAGGCGATGGAGGAGGATTCTTTGGTCAATTGTGTCAAAAACAGCTGTATTCACACCCTTTGCTCAATACTTTGTTGATGCACATTTGGCAGTAATTATAATGTTGATTATCCCCGATTTGCGATCGGAGCGCTCCTGACGTCCTTCCGAGCAGATCAGAGTGCTCTTAATACACCACACACAGCAGGAATATTTTAT
Source organism: Thalassophryne amazonica (assembly GCF_902500255.1). NCBI lineage: Eukaryota > Metazoa > Chordata > Actinopteri > Batrachoidiformes > Batrachoididae > Thalassophryne > Thalassophryne amazonica. The sequence goes on from NC_047112.1 coordinate 26,327,662, forward strand.
AAGATTATCTTTAGCATCATCACGACTGTCGGAAGGGGAAGATCAGGTCCGATACTGGCCTAATTATCTTGCCACGTGAACCAGGCTTAAGGAGCGGCTTCCCTCTGGCCACTTTACCATACAGGACTGATTGGTGGATTGTTGCAGAGATTGTTGTCCTTCTGGAAAGTTCTCCTCTCTCCACAGACGAATGCTGGAGCTCTGACAGAGTGACCATCTGGTTCTTGGTCACCTCCCTGACTAAGGGCCTTCTCCCCCATCACTCAGTTTAGACATGCGACCAGCTCTAGGAAGAGTCCTGGTGGATGCAAACTTCTGAGGCCACTGTGCTCATTCGGATCTTCAAAGCAGCAGAAAGGTTTCTGTACCCTTACCAAGATTTGTGCCAGGAGACAATCCTATCTTGGAGGTCTACAGACAATTCCTTTGACTTCATGCGTGGTTTGTGCTATGACATGCACTGTCAACTGTGGGACCTTATATGTAGACAGCTGTGTGCCTTTCCAAATCATGTCCAATCTCAAGGATGATCAGTAGAAATAGGATGCACCTGAGATCAATTTTGAACTTCACGGAAAAGGCTGTGAATACTTATGTAGATGTGATTTCTTAGTTTGTTTTTTAATCTCTGTCTGTCAGTCTCTGTCTCTCAAAAAAATTAAAACCCCAACCTTTTTCCACATCGTCATTAAGGGGTATGGTGTGTAGAATTTTGAGGAAACAAATTTATTTCATCCATTTTGGAATCAGATTGTAACATAAAATGTGGAAAAAGTGAAGCACTGAATACACTGTACCTGTAACAGATATATAAATTAGATATTTAACATCTTTTTAATAATTTTAAAACCTTTTTAAAAGTGAATTTTGTAAAATAGAAATAGTTTAGCTAAAATGAAGATTTACCTAATTAAAAAAAATGACTCCAGGACCAATTTAGTGATTCTCTAATTATCATTTTAAAATCACAATTAGTCTTTAGTTTCACATTCTTAATTGTAAATATTTGCTATGTCTCTGTTTTGCATAAAATGCCTTTGCTTTCCAGCCAGTCGCAAAAAAATCATTTCAAGATGTCATCTTGAGCTCTTAAAAAAATTTAAGTAACATCTGTCAATATGTTTGCATATTTTGTAGAAGTACACAAATTATCTGTTTGGGGGTGAGGGTGAAATCAGTAATCAATAGTGAGAAGAAACCGATGTAAGAAAAGTCAGTAGACAAAAATGAGGGCAGAAATGTCTATGCGGAATAACCCACCTGGCATTCGGAGTACAGCAAATGTACATGCAGGCAACTCTGTTCTCTCGATTTGAGCGTGTGAGGAACACCTCTGTAGTATCTAACTCTCTTTGGGAGTACCGAAACTCTGCCCGTTCAGTCAGGTGGAGCTTCCACTTCCTCTCCATAGTCCCAGCACCTCTGCTTCCATAAACTGATTCACTACTATGTAGCTGTGGGCTTGTTCTCCCTGGTGTCAAACCCGCTTCTGCATCTGGAAGAAAGCTGTATGTGGGCTCAGGGGGTAGAAAGGCAAGCTTGGCTGCGATGTGGCTGGGAAAGGGCGGACAGCAGAACAGGCAGCAGAGCTCACCGAGAGAGAAGCCATTCATCCTTCATGGTATAGGAGGACAAGAAGATCACTGTGATGTCCACATTAATCCAGCATAAACAAGGACATGCTTATTGCAATGTAATGCATATGAATTTACGAATCAGAGAAAACGTTTTAAGAAGAGGATTCAAAGCTGTAGGATAAAGACAAGGTTCTAAAATAATAATGAATCACCTACAACACCGTGTTAATTCAGTTATAATAACAAGGAATGGACTAATAATCAAGACTATGAAATGCATTTTGAGACTGTTATCTGCCTTTGCCAATGTCTCAATGAGGCAAAATAAAATCTGCGGTCAAATGACAAATGGGTTCATCCTCAGCATCATCAGTCTGACTTGTGTGGAGTCCACATTGCGTGTTATGTGCTGACATGGGTAAGGGTGTTTTGAAACCAATTATGCCAGTTCTGGATGTGACATCATATACCACATGCAAAACAAACAAACAAAAAAAAAACCAAAAAAACAAATGTGCATTATATAACTGGCCACTGGCTGACCTGTTATCGAAAAACTGGCATCTGTCAATTAAAAACCCTTATCAGTACACTACCTGATAAATGATTTAATCTGTCCATGCATCTTCCACTCTTTATTCCTTAGATAGTAGAGTCAAATAATGCAAGATAGCAGTTCCAATTCTTTGTTACACTTGTTTATGAGTTGATGTGAAATTTAGTTTTGCACTTGAGTTCCTTTATCCTGACACTTTCTCTGTAGCAAAACGTATGTGATCTTTTAGGGTGAGGGTTGAGTGTTAAGGTTAGGCCAGCATAGCTGGTGTGTATTATGATCTACAATGCATGTGTTCTGCACAATATCATAACGGGCCATATCGGAATTTCAATGCCGCACATTAAGGACCCAAATAAAGAAAGCTGTTGCAGGAATCCACAAGTGGCCATACGTCTTTTTTATAAGATTCTCAAATTTCAAGATGTTTTGTGCATTTCTGAGAAATTAAACCCCAAATCATACAAGAGGAAGGTAATTTGCAAGGTCTCCAAGCAGCAGTTTACAGTCACTTTACGATTCCAGAACTGCGCAATGCCAACCAGAAGTTGCAGCTGGATTGGAAAGCACAAAAACTGGTGGACCTACCTGTTGAGCTGTATATTTAAACAGGAAGCGTAAAATAAAAATTCAAACGCATTGCTGCTTCTGTGTTAACGACTGAAGTCCAGATCACATCCATCAGTTTCACAAACGCTTTAACACTTCTTAATGCAAAGGATCTCAATGCAGTTTAAGGATTTCGAAACAAAAACTGTAATTAAACATGCGTAACTCTGGTGCTGCGTAGAACACTTTTAAAGACATGATCTTACATTTCGAGAGCAGCTCTGCCTCCGTTCTGCCAGCTAAAGCCGCCTTAAGCTAGGAACGACATAAACACGGTTACTCATCAAAAAACGATCATTCCTGAGCACCCGACCCGGAAAAAAAAACGCCAAAATACAGTTTCCATAAAAGTGAACTTGACTCCATTAGAAGTGCTGGCGTTTACTCAGACTTTATATTTGTAGTCGTGCTCTTTAAATTAATCCGCTCCGTGCGGGAGCGCAAACTGACAGCGTGACGTCACGTGTTCCCATTGGACAATCAAGAGAACCTCGTTATCTGCGACAGCCGCGCGTGACGTCACTCAGATGTCAGAATTATTATTATTTTTTTTTATTATTTTTGTTCGCTGTCAGATTATTAATTACTTGCTTTGAATTCAGTACAACCATCAGGATATCTATGATTCAAAGCTGACGTGCGCCTATTTCCAAGGAAAAAAGATCCATCACATGTTTATAAGCAAAGGTTTGAGAACTCTGGGAAATTTACTCATTTGATATCAAAGTAATAAATTCAGACATACAACTTAAAACTTTCTTTCAAGAGAAAATCTCCGCATGTAAATTAAATATAAAACTAGATATTTGATTCTACAGCTAGCCAGGCCCCTGTAGTCGGTGCGGACCAAGGTAGCTTAGCCGCCGTTAGTTACCCCCTGGCAGATCCCGAGCAGCCGGGAAAGCAGGCCGACTGGGTGACTGTGAGGAGGAAGCGTAGCCCTAAACAGAAGCCCCGTGTACACCGCCAACCCGTTCACATCTCTAACCGTTTTTCCCCACTCGACGACACACCCGCCGAGGATCAAACTCTGGTTATTGGCGACTCTGTTTTGAGAAATGTGAAGTTAGCGACACCAGCAACCATAGTCAATTGTCTTCCGGGGGCCAGAGCAGGCGACATTGAAGGAAATTTGAAACTGCTGGCTAAGGCTAAGCGTAAATTTGGTAAGATTGTAATTCACGTCGGCAGTAATGACACCCGGTTACGCCAATCGGAGGTCACTAAAATTAACATTAAATCGGTGTGTAACTTTGCAAAAACAATGTCGGACTCTGTAGTTTTCTCTGGGCCCCTCCCCAATCAGACTGGGAGTGACATGTTTAGCCGCATGTTCTCCTTGAATTGCTGGCTGTCTGAGTGGTGTCCAAAAAATGAGGTGGGCTTCATAGATAATTGGCAAAGCTTCTGGGGAAAACCTGGTCTTGTTAGGAGAGACGGCATCCATCCCACTTTGGATGGAGCAGCTCTCATTTCTAGAAATCTGGCCAATTTTCTTAAATCCTCCAAACCGTGACTATCCAGGGTTGGGACCAGGCGGCAGAGTTGTAGTTTTACACACCTCTCTGCAGCTTCTCTCCCCCTGCCATCCCCTCATTACCCCATCCCCGTAGAGACGGTGCCTGCTCCCAGACTACCAATAACCAGCAAAAATCTATTTAAGCATAAAAATTCAAAAAGAAAAAATAATATAGCACCTTCAACTGCACCACAGACTAAAACAGTTAAATGTGGTCTATTAAACATTAGGTCTCTCTCTTCTAAGTCCCTGTTGGTAAATGATACAATAATTGATCAACATATTGATTTATTCTGCCTTACAGAAACCTGGTTACAGCAGGATGAATATGTTAGTTTAAATGAGTCAACACCCCCGAGTCACACTAACTGTCAGAATGCTCGTAGCACGGGCCGGGGCGGAGGATTAGCAGCAATCTTCCATTCCAGCTTATTAATTAATCAAAAACCCAGACAGAGCTTTAATTCATTTGAAAGCTTGACTCTTAGTCTTGTCCATCCAAATTGGAAGTCCCAAAAAACAGTTTTATTTGTTATTATCTATCGTCCACCTGGTCGTTACTGTGAGTTTCGCTGTGAATTTTCAGACCTTTTGTCTGACTTAGTGCTTAGCTCAGATAAGATAATTATAGTGGGCGATTTTAACATCCACACAGATGCTGAGAATGATAGCCTCAACACTGCATTTAATCTATTATTAGACTCTATTGGCTTTGCTCAAAAAGTAAATGAGTCCACCCACCACTTTAATCATATCTTAGATCTTGTTCTGACTTATGGTATGGAAATAGAAGACTTAACAGTATTCCCTGAAAACTCCCTTCTGCCTGATCATTTCTTAATAACATTTACATTTACTCTGATGGACTACCCAGCAGTGGGGAATAAGTTTCATTACACTAGAAGTCTTTCAGAAAGCGCTGTAACTAGGTTTAAGGATATGATTCCTTCTTTATGTTCTCTAATGCCATATACCAACACAGTGCAGAGTAGCTACCTAAACTCTGTAAGTGAGATAGAGTATCTCGTCAATAGTTTTACATCCTCATTGAAGACAACTTTGGATGCTGTAGCTCCTCTGAAAAAGAGAGCTTTAAATCAGAAGTGCCTGACTCCGTGGTATAACTCACAAACTCGTAGCTTAAAGCAGATAACCCGTAAGTTGGAGAGGAAATGGCGTCTCACTAATTTAGAAGGTCTTCACTTAGCCTGGAAAAAGAGTCTGTTGCTCTATAAAAAAGCCCTCCGTAAAGCTAGGACATCTTTCTACTCATCACTAATTGAAGAAAATAAGAACAACCCCAGGTTTCTTTTCAGCACTGTAGCCAGGCTGACAAAGAGTCAGAGCTCTATTGAGCTGAGTATTCCATTAACTTTAACTAGTAATGACTTCATGACTTTCTTTGCTAACAAAATTTTAACTATTAGAGAAAAAATTACTCATAACCATCCCAAAGACGTATCGTTATCTTTGGCTGCTTTCAGTGATGCTGGTATTTGGTTAGACTCTTTCTCTCCGATTGTTCTGTCTGAGTTATTTTCATTAGTTACTTCATCCAAACCATCAACATGTTTATTAGACCCCATTCCTACCAGGCTGCTCAAGGAAGCCCTACCATTATTTAATGCTTCGATCTTAAATATGATCAATCTATCTTTGTTAGTTGGCTATGTACCACATGCTTTTAAGGTGGCAGTAATTAAACCATTACTTAAAAAGCCATCACTTGACCCAGCTATCTTAGCTAATTATAGGCCAATCTCCAACCTTTCCTTTTCTCTCAAAAATTCTTGAAAGGGTAGTTGTAAAACAGCTAACTGATCATCTGCAGAGGAATGGTCTATTTGAAGAGTTTCAGTCAGGTTTTAGAATTCATCATAGTACAGAAACAGCATTAGTGAAGGTTACAAATGATCTTCTTATGGCCTCGGACAGTGGACTCATCTCTGTGCTTGTTCTGTTAGACCTCAGTGCTGCTTTTGATACTGTTGACCATAAAATTTTATTACAGAGATTAGAGCATGCCATAGGTATTAAAGGCACTGCGCTGCGGTGGTTTGAATCATATTTGTCTAATAGATTACAATTTGTTCATGTAAATGGGGAATCTTCTTCACAGACTAAAGTTAATTATGGAGTTCCACAAGGTTCTGTGCTAGGACCAATTTTATTCACTTTATACATGCTTCCCTTAGGCAGTATTATTAGACGGTATTGCTTAAATTTTCATTGTTACGCAGATGATACCCAGCTTTATCTCTCCATGAAGCCAGAGGACACACACCAATTAGCTAAACTGCAGGATTGTCTTACAGACATAAAGACATGGATGACCTCTAATTTCCTGCTTTTAAACTCAGATAAAACTGAAGTTATTGTACTTGGCCCCACAAATCTTAGAAACATGGTGTCTAACCAGATCCTTACTCTGGATGGCATTACCCTGACCTCTAGTAATACTGTGAGAAATCTTGGAGTCATTTTTGATCAGGATATGTCATTCAAAGCGCATATTAAACAAATATGTAGGACTGCTTTTTTGCATTTACGCAATATCTCTAAAATCAGAAAGGTCTTGTCCCAGAGTGATGCTGAAAAACTGATTCATGCATTTGTTTCCTCTAGGCTGGACTATTGTAATTCATTATTATCAGGTTGTCCTAAAAGTTCCCTAAAAAGCCTTCAGTTAATTCAAAATGCTGCAGCTAGAGTACTGACAGGGACTAGAAGGAGAGAGCATATCTCACCCATATTGGCTTCTCTTCATTGGCTTCCTGTTAATTCTAGAATAGAATTTAAAATTCTTCTTCTTACTTATAAGGTTTTGAATAATCAGGTCCCATCTTATCTTAGGGATCTCGTAGTACCATATCACCCCAATAGAGCGCTTCGCTCTCAGACTGCAGGCTTACTTGTAGTTCCTAGGGTTTGTAAGAGTAGAATGGGAGGCAGAGCCTTCATCTTTCAGGCTCCTCTCCTGTGGAACCAGCTCCCAATTCAGATCAGGGAGACAGACACCCTCTCTACTTTTAAGATTAGGCTTAAAACTTTCCTTTTTGCTAAAGCGTATAGTTAGGGCTGGATCAGGTGACCCTGAACCATCCCTTAGTTATGCTGCTATAGACTTAGACTGCTGGGGGGTTCCCATGATGCACTGAGTGTTTCTTTTTATTCACCTCTTTTTGCTCTGTATGCACCACTCTGCATTTAATCATTAGTGATTGATCTCTGCTCCCCTCCACAGCATGTCTTTCCTGGTTCTCTCCCTCGGCCCCAACCAGTCCCAGCAGAAGACTGCCCCTCCCTGAGCCTGGTTCTGCTGGAGGTTTCTTCCTGTTAAAAGGGAGTTTTTCCTTCCCACTGTAGCCAAGTGCTTGCTCACAGGGGGTCGTTTTGACCGTTGGGGTTTTACATAATTATTGTATGGCCTTGCCTTGCAATATAAAGCGCCTTGGGGCAACTGTTTGTTGTGATTTGGCGCTATATAAAAAAATTGATTGATTGATAAAAAAGACCACATAAGCTCTGATCCTGTGAATATAATCACTTTTACAGACAGCCCAGCAAAAGAGCAAGAAATGCGTTTTAGTATGTTCCTGTCATATAGATCCAGTCTGGTTTCCAAACTATATTCAAAAAAGGCCCCCCAAACGGAAAAAAATTTTAATCTTTCACCACCCCCGTCCTCCTCCACACACCCACACATCTAACTTGAACTTTTTTCCAATGTTTACACAATGTTGAACAAATGGAAAGTGGAAGTTACACTTAAAATAAGTTTTCAGCATTTAATGACTGGCAGGGAACTTGAATCACAAGATTTTGGTTTTTAATTACACTTTTCTATCCTGTCAAATACCATCCCTTAATGATTTTCAGTGAAAAAACCTCACCTCAATCAGCTTGTTTGACACAAGGCTGTCTCATGTTTCCATGTGGATCTGATTAATTCAAATATTCCGTTTCCCCTTGTTCCCTGTATACCGTGATCCTAAAGAGCACTCAGAATTCTGTAGTAACTGCAGCAAAATTATCTTTAGGAAGGGTAACGTTCCATACAAACAATAATTTCCAATGGATGAGCACTGACAGAATGTAATGTAACAAGTTTAATTTAGCAGAGTGAACAGCTTCCCATCATACTGTCAAATGGAACCCAATTTAAGCTTGGCGTAATTACTGTGCATGTAAAGCATTTGCGTTGGTTAAAGAACAAAACGTGTACAAAGCACTAAAGCTGTACTGTACCTTGAATACCCATGTAAGTATCTATACTCAACAAAAATATAAACGCAACACTTTTGGTTTTGCTCCCATTTTGTATGAAATGAACTCAAAGATCTAAAACTTTTTCCACATACACAATATCACCATTTCCCTCAAATATTGTTCACAAACCAGTCTAAATCTGTGATAGTGAGCACTTCTCCGTTGCTGAGATAATCCATCCCACCTCACAGGTGTGCCATATCAAGATGCTGATTAGACACCATGATTAGTGCACAGGTGTGCCTTAGACTGCCCACAATAAAAGGCCACTCTGAAAGGTGCAGTTTTATCACACAGCACAATGCCACAGATGTCGCAAGATTTGAGGGACCGTGCAATTGGCATGCTGACAGCAGGAATGTCAACCAGAGCTGTTGCTCATGTATTGAATGTTCATGTCTCTACCATAAGCCGTCTCCAAAGGCGTTTCAGAGAATTTGGCAGTACATCCAACCAGCCTCACAACCGCAGACCACGTGTAACCACACCAGCCCAGGACCTCCACATCCAGCATGTTCACCTCCAAGATCGTCTGAGACCAGCCACTCGGACAGCTGCTGAAACAATCGGTTTGCATAACCAAAGAATTTCTGCACAAACTGTCAGAAACCGTCTCAGGGAAGCTCATCTGCATGCTCGTCGTCCTCATCGGGGTCTCGACCTGACTCCAGTTCGTCGTCGTAACCGACTTGAGTGGGCAAATGCTCACATTCGCTGGCGTCTGGCACGTTGGAGAGGTGTTCTCTTCAACTCTATGCGAAGGAGATGTGTTGCACTGCATGAGGCAAATGGTGGTCACACCAGATACTGACTGGTTCCCCCCCCCAATAAAACAAAACTGCACCTTTCACAGTGGCCTTTTATTGTGGACAGTCTAAGGCACACCTGTGCACTAATCATCGTGTCTAATCAGCATCTTGGTATGGCACACCTGTGAGGTGGGATGGATTATCTCAGCAAAGGAGAAGTGCTCACTATCACAGATTTAGACTGGTTTGTGAACAATATTTGAGGGAAATGGTGATATTGTGTATGTGGAATAAGTTTTAGATTTTTGAGTTCATCTCATACAAAATGGGAGCAAAACCAAAAGTGTTGCGTTTATATTTTTGTTGAGTGTATATAACCGCTACATACACACTGCTAAAATGCATAAATCACCACAAAAGACAAGTGTAATTCAAAATAAACTGTGATTTTATAGTTTTTATACTTACTCTTACACATCATACAATCCTAAATTTTTTAATAAAAAGAAAAACTAAATAAAAAGATATCTGGTGGTGTCTCCGGGGGGGCAGGAGTGCCAAAGGACAAGAACTACAGGCTTGTGAACATTGTAGAAATCATTTGGTGTCCCTCAAGTTTAACTTGAAAGACAGAATAAAATCAAGACATCGTCATTTGTACATGTCTGCAATAACACAAAATTAAACCAGACTCATGAATGGCTGCTTTCTCATTAGCAAGCATGACACTTGTTTGATGCCAGACTATGATAAAGTTGTGCTAAAGACAGGACTAAATACATCAAATCTCAACAAGTGGAAGAAACACGTGTTATGATAATAGCTAGATTATTTCTGTATGGGTGCTGGTGCAAAGGTCTTAACACAAACACAAGGAGAAAAAAAAATATTGTAGATACAGTTGTCCCAACTCGTGTAAAGGTGTCAGGCCCTCCATCCTTGGCCCAAAGAGGCTGTCACTATGAGGACTAAATATACTTTGATAACAACGATATACCCAACTGTATGAACTATGGACGTTTACATTCAAACTGCTCACAATTCTGAAAGTGGAGATGGGATTATATGAGCAGTCAATAGGAAACAGCAAGTGTAAATCAAAAATATCCACACAGTCTACATAGTTGAACAGTCAGAACCAGGGAAGTTTTGTTTTTTCGTAGAAAGGACAATGTTTCAATCTCATCACCCTACATGAAGATGAAAACTGGAAGTTTATATTTATGTTGGGATCTGGAAAGGAAATGTGAACCCAATTTTGATGGGAAAACTTTTACAACGAATCTTCAAATCTATAAAAAGCAGAGAAAACCAAGCTGGCCAGCTCCTCCATTTACAAAGAAACGCTTCAAAAAAGCAAATATTTTACTCTAACATCACATAATAAAGGCCCTGTGAACATTCTACAACATCCTTGTGCTAAAATGTAGAGGCGTATGTGGCTAGATGTGGGTCCCAGGGAATGTCATGTTAATTTTTGGAACTTTTTTTGGTAAATAGGTTAGCTTGCTAGCATTTTGAAAAACCATAGGGGCCAAATGACTGGGATGAAATTTATCCAGCTGCAAAATTTAAAACAGACCAAATCTTCACAGAAAAACATATGAAAATATTCATCTTAATGATTCAGGTATAGTTTGCCCAATCTGTGATGTATGATTCTTGGATTGTAGATTAACAGTCATAGGTCACATTGGGGACCCCCCCCCCCCCAAAAAAAAAAAAAAATCTATAAAGCTCTATTCATAAAACTGAGCTTAAATTGTTTTGCAAAATCAATTCAAAGTGAGAATTTTGACCCCTTACATCCAGTCACGTATGTAACAAGACATTCCAGATAGACCAGCTCAATCTAATTTGTATTTGGTTTAAAAGATAAAAAAAAAATATATACGAGTATATAGTTCAATTATATGAAAATGTGAGCAAGTTTTAGATTTTGACTCCACTGTGACCTTTGGCCTTTCCATTTACAATACAAAAAACCACACAATGCAGTTATTACAAGAGGAATACGTTAGTGTGGTTTTCAACACGATTTGAGCATTTGACCACTAAAGGTAAATCAGGAAAATATAGAACCAACAATTTTGTGATTATTAGCACCCAGTAGAATACATTTATACATAGGAGCTGCCAAAAATTAACATGCATTGCACACAAAAACACGCTGGCCTCTCCACTATTATGAAGAGTCCTCTAACATGTTATCAGGGACTAGGATACCGTTTTATTTAGCAATGCTAATAATGCTATGTAGCCTGCATTTAACAGAACAGCACCAGCTACTGTCAATACTTTGAACACTACATGGGAATATGTGCTAATCTGAGAAAGCGATAAATGGCTATAATTAGTGCCATCTGTAGATTTTTGTCTGTGCATGTATGTGTGGTGGGGGGATAATTATTAAAAGCACTTTCATACAGAGTAATATTCTTCTCCTTAATCCCTCGACTTTATTACTTGGCAAACATCTACATTAAGATTAAGCTATATGAATAGGAGCCATGTGGTATTTACAACTGGGAAATAAAGATGTTGAGTCCTGTTAATGTGGATTTCAGTTCCAGCCATGCATTGTGCTACTGCAGTGTGGCCTTATAAACATCCTAACTTCACTTCAAATTGTGCTCTCAGTTCTAAACAAATATGTTTGACTGCACTCAGGCATGCAAATCTCATCTTCCTAGCAGAAGCAGTCTTCATAGTAAGTACTTATCTGAATTCTCAGAATATTGTAAAAGCACAGCACGCAACACTGTAGCATTGCAATAATCTTTACAACTGATTGTAAAAGGTGTGTCACAATGTGGAGGAACTGTGACCCGGTTCAGTTTTCATTCAGCATGTCAATGGTCTGCTGGTGGTTAGAGAAACATGGAGCTTCAACCAGAATACAAAAGGGCACTCAAAGGGAACACGCCCCTGGTGTACTTTTACCAACAGGACACTTTTCCAGTATATCCTGCTATACCCATCAAATATAAACTGCAAATGACCCAGATGCTGAACAAAACGGAGCAGGTCTCACACATTATTTCGTGCTGTCCACTTGATGCGTAATTGTGCTTCATTTCCGAATCTGAACTGACACTTACTGCACAATCTTTGTAACGGTTTAACTGGACTCTACGCAATCATGTCAGGTTTTGTGTATTTCATCTTTATAATGGTTATATCATTAAGATGGATTTACTTAAATATATCTGAAAAGGTTAAATGCAAATCATAATGACCTGCTGACACATGCTGCCAATCCTCCAGCACAGAACAACCACACGATAAAAAATAAATAGAAAGCAATCACACAATTCAAGCTAACTACAATATATTAATATAGATCTTCTGATGTCATACGCTCATTAAAATTCAATCACTCAGCTACAGTCAGGTTCATAAATTTGGACAGCGACAGACTTTCAACTTTCGTTTGAAGGTATTTATATCTAAAACATGGTGAATGGTGTAAGAGTTACAAAACTTTGTGTATGTGTTCCCATATTTTCCTGAGAGACCAAAGGTAATTGGACAACTCACAGGTAACACCATCAAGAACAACCTCCAGGAGGCCAGTGTACCCACGTCAACATCAACAATTCAGCAATCAGTTTGGTGAAAACAACACAACATGAGCATGTGCAGTTCTACAACTACATCCTCTAGCCAGATTTCACAGTTCTAAATGGAGCAGAACGCCAGAAGAGCACAGCAAAGAGAAGGAAACCCTGATTATTTAAAATGGAACACCTCAGCTATGAAGAATATTTGAGGTAGTGTTATGGTGTAGGCATGTGCACTGCTAAACTAACTGGCTCTCTGTGACTGCTGGTAAAAGCAGCAGGATGAAGTTGGCAAAGGGCTCCATTATCTGTTCTTGTTCAAATAACATCTCCATAATTCAATGGACAGTTGTTCACAGTGCAGGTGGATAATGACCCAAATGTTTAAGGCAACGAAATGGAATGTTCTGCAGTGACCAAGTCGAGCGTGACCCGAATTCAACTGGACCTGAATTTCACTTGAAGGCAAAACTCAAGACAAAACACATCAAGAACAAGCAAAACCTGAAGACAGCTGCAGTGGAACCACGGTAGAGCATCAACACAGAATCCACCCAATGTCTGGAGACATCTATGGGTTTCAGAGTTCAGGTCACCACCAACTGCACACGCCCAATTATTTAATTAAAAAAAAAAAAATACATGCATGATCGTGTCTATCTGATCAATTACGCTTGGTCCCTAAAAAAAAAAAAAAAAAAAAAAAAAAAAACACAAATATCCTCAAACTAAAGCTGACAGTCTGCACTTTGACACGTTCGTTACTTTCATATCCAATACACTGTGGTGAAGCGCGAAAACGCGTAAGTGTCAATTTCCAAATATTTATTGACCTAACTGTATACAGAGTCAGGATAACAGGAAAGGGGAAAAATAAAAAAGGCCAATTTGATAAGAACTTGACATCATCTTTAGTCTGGAGGATAATTCATATTCCTAAGCCCTTAAACATCTTCCTGATAGTTGAAATTTCCCCAGACAGGTTTCGTGGGTTTGTTCCTCAACTTTTATTTTACAGAGCCTTCTAAATTGACCTGCATGTCCTCATCTACACTATGACACTTCTTTCACAGTTTACTCCTGTCTTATTTCAACTAACTGGGATGGTATAAAAACAAAACTCCACAATTCCCCAAGTTGAGAAACAAAAAGGAGTAAAAATCAAATGCCTTCCCTCCCCGACAGCAACATTTATGTCCACCTGCCCCTACTGCTCTCCAATACTCTCAAGCAATGCACACACACACACACTTTCATACAAACACACAGTCAACTTCAGGCTCAACCAGTCACTTGTGGAGAGAGCGGGAGATGCTAGTAAGGGCAGCACCTGGACTGGGGGCTGTGACCACCCCACCCCATAAAACCCATCTTTGATTACCATGAACAAATGAAGCCATGATACCAGACGTGTTCATCCACATTGCCATTGTCCAAATTCACAAAGTCAGCAAGACTTTTATGCACTTTGTCCTCATAACTTCTGAATTTTCTCAGCCATCACAACGGGGTTCTCCTTACGAATACGGGCCGCTGCTGCACTCCGGTAATCATAAGGACAATTGTGTTTGTCAGAATAACGGTGAATGGCACAGAACAGGTTACCACAGCGGCAGTCGAAACCTTGAGGAAAGAGATGAAAATATAAAGTTAAAAAAACAAAACAAAAAAAAAACGAGAAATATTAAATGTAATCCAACCTGAGCCCAAAAGACCATGTGTAAGATTTGTTTTTTAACCCCCTCTATAGCTGTACTTGTATTTAAATGGATCCTGGACCGTACATATGGTAGGCTTGGGCCTACAGCAATTTTTTTTTTTTAAATAAATTCTTTGGGTTTTTTTGGGAGGGGCAGGGGGATTCAGTACTCCAGAAGAGGCAGGTATTTAAGGAAGTAGTGATGTGAAATGCAACATCCACATGTAATATGCTGCTCCCTGCAACACGGTGCTTCACTGTTAAAGCCTGGTTCACACAGCAAGATTTTAAAATTATCTGTAGGTTTCCAAAACCTGAGAGACCACACATGTTGAGTTAAAACATCATAAATCTAACAGTTTTGGTCGTACAGTGTCTGGTGTGCAGCCACACGGTAAAGACAACATATCACACACACGAACAGGTTTCACATACGAACATTCCGAGGTCAGACGGAAAATCTCGCAAAATCTCTCAAGATTAAACGTGACTTCAGAGTAAAGAAACTGAGATAGTTAGTGGACCATTTACAACAGAAGTAAAAAAAAAAAAAAAAGATACAAAAAGAAAAGGCGTTCTTTAAAGGAGTGGAGAGACAGCACAGCCACCGGACTTTCATCAGGTAAGCCATAACAGCCGTTTTGAAGTAAGATTTTGTTCTGTGCGTCCGTCACCTCGCTTTCGGATTGGCTGCACGTCACATTCAGCAGGCTACGTGCTCGTTTGTGGTCATAGGACACCACACACTGCGATATCAGGCCAAGACAATCCAACATGCTGAATATCCCCAATTTGCGATTGGAGCACTCCTGACGTCCTTCCGAGCAGATCAGAGCGCTCTTAACACACCTCGCATGGCAGGAAAATCTGATGATTATCTTTAGCGTCATCGCGATTGTCGGGGCGTCCTTAAGATTGTCGGAAGGGGAAGATCGGGTCTGATATCGGCCTAATTATGTTGCCATGTGAACCAGGAATAAGACACAACCAGGCTCTAAGGACTGGGAGTGGAATTATGGATATGTACAGTTTTAAAAGTATTTGATGTCAGGACCTTTGAAATAAGACTATATTACACGATCTCAGAAGTAACAACAGTTTACCATACAAAAAAATCCAGTAAAAGTAATCATCTGAGAATGGCTTTTCTTTTTTTTCTGCACAAGCATGTAAGGGAACTGCTAAAAAAAAGAAATAGTGCAAACAATTCAATGACTTTAAATAGAAATGGAGGGAAATGCTACACAATATTCCAGATTAAAAACTGAAAGCAACTTCAATTCTTCAGGTGTAGATTTTTAAATGATCAGACAGTAAAATGCCTCCATTTGCTAAATTTTCTTCAAGTATCCCACCTTTCCAGATTCATATTAAAAGCAGAAAAGCATACTGACAGTGTGCATTCAAAAACACAGACATTTCCTTGAGGACATCATTTACTTCATTGACACGGCTGATATGTTGGTGTGGTGCTATTTGATTCAGATTTACAAAATGGGCCTTCTAACAGTAATGTGAATCAATCACAGATTGCCGAGTCCTATCACCAGCAGTCACTGTCTCTGTGCGACCCATTCTTGACTTCCTTACCAGTAAGGCCCACTTTCTTCCGACAGGAAAAGCAGCGGTTCTTTTTCTTGTTTTTATCAGGTGTTTGGTCACCATCAGAAGTTTGTGCTGCATCCCCCACTTGTTCTGGAGCAATAAAACATATATACGTAATCAGCACAAAACAATCCATTACTTGTTGATACTTCTTTTACTGCATTAATAAATAAGTAGTGGCGGCGGTCCTGGCAGACAGCAGATCCAGGCTTTAGAAACTGAAAGATCTGACAAGCTCATTTCAGTCTACATGAACCACACCTGAACCTACCATGCGTGTGATTGTAAAATGTGTTCCCTCCAACAAGCCCAGACAGCATGTGGCAAAACAAACCTACATTTTGTATTAATCTGGTTCATCATAATTGAAAGTTAAATCAACTGATCCTTGTATTTTTAATTTGGGCATGTACAAGATGATACCATTTACTATATTTGAGTTAAGGTGTTAAACTCAGCTGGGGGCGGGGGGTCATTTTATCTATTGACTTTTCCAAAGCCTCTGACTATTTAGCGCCAACAATAACCAAGTATAAACTTTGGAAGGTGTATCACACATGCCGGAGTTGATCAATGTCATTGCAAGATCGGGATTTTTGACCATTTTTATTTACATGCCCTTGCATATAGGTAAGGATATAAGATCGTGGACTTGTGACTTCTTGTCAGTCTTGCAGAAAGTAGACCTAGCCAAACTGCCCACCTTGGCAAGCAGTGACCAGCCTGAGCTTAGGTTTGTGAGCTAAGTAGCTTGAGTATTACTTTTACTTGGACTTTCTACTTCTGTGTTAAATGACAATATCAATATCTTTTGTGAAAGTTTATATTGTGGTAGAGCAGGACATTATGAAACTGGATTGTGAGGGAAATAAATAAATAAATGGCATACTTCTATGTCCAGTGCCCTGTCTGTGTTAAATGCAAGAGGTAAGGTTTGATGGTCTCAGACGAGGCCCACCCTGAGCTATAAAATATTTCAGTTCCTTGACTGGCCACTTGAGGCTGGCTCTAAAAGCGAGCAGGTTTCCATTCAATCATGTTAAAATGCCCAACTTTAGAGCAGCAATAAACATGTTTACAGCCTGGTACAAACAAATGCCCATAATGTTCCGCATGATTAGGAGTGTAGTTGCTTTGAGTGAAGGCACCTGAGCCCACGGTCTCTGCCTTTTATAATATCCGCAGAGTCCATTTGAAGTGGCTGTTAGCTGCTGTGGATGACTGCCTTTGTTGTTTTCAGCAGTTTTATTACAAATACCTGGAATAATAAGGCTTGTTGTGTGGTGAAATGTCCTAACAGATCACATAGGACGCCTCTGCTGCAATATTCTCAGAGTGAAATTCTCATCCTATTTAATATTGAACGCTAACACCATTAGCACCTTTAGCAGCTGTTGGTAGCGTCATCTCTTTAGTCCATGTAATGCATGATTACCAAGAAAATTAGTGTTTCATAACTTTTTATGCCCACACCAAAGTAAACAGTCATGAGAACCACTGCAGAGTCCCCCAAAATATAATTTAATAAACACCCGAACCAAGGTTAGCCTGTTAGCTTAGCTGGTTTGGATTCTGAGATAGGGGTGTGTTCAGACTTCTTTCATCATACAATGGTAGCCACCCATGCGCCACCTCTTTATCCATTAATGAGTAAGTCATGACATAGCTAAAGTCAGTGCTACCAAAATGGCGACGCCTGTATATGGGCTTTATATTGGCTGTTCTGGATCTCTATAGAAAACCTACAGCTGACATCATGCATGGTTTGTCCAGTATATATACAGTCTATGATTAGGTGCCATTAATACATGAAATTGTTAAGGCATATACATATATACAAAACAGCAGTAATATTGTGACCACCTGCCAATACTGTGTAGGTCCTCCTTTTGTCACCAAAACCACCTCACACATCTTGGAATGGACTCCACAAGATCTTTGAAGTTGTGCTGTGGTATTTGGCACCAAGAAATTAGCAGGAGGTCCTTTAAAATTACTGTAAGTGGTGAGGTTGGGCCTTCATGGATTGAACATGATTGTTCAGCACATCCCACATGACCCTGTTTGCCAGTTCAGATTTTTCTTCCTCAGACCACTTTTGATGGATACTGCCCAATACAGACTGGGAACATCACATAAAAGCTGCAGTTTTAAAGACGCCCCATCCCAGGCATCTAGACATCACAATTTGGCCCTTGTCAAAGTCACTCAAATCTTTAGCTACGTGTCCCATTTTTCCTGCTTCAAACATCAACTCTGGGGACAAAAGTTAACTTGCTGGCAAATAAATACCATCCACTGACAGGTGTCATTGTACCAACTAGACATGGGCCGATAACCAGTTTCACAGTACGCTGCGGTATGAAAAAGCCACAGTATCAATATATCGTCCCTATGATATGAGCGGGTTATGAGAATTCTTGACAGGCAGAGCGGAGGCGGCCGCTGCCACCCTTCCCCCTGGCACACACCTCTGTCTCTGTTTACAAACAGGCAGCTAACGTTAGTTAGCTCAGCATCATGGCTGAAGGAGGCGAAGCCTGCACTGAACTTTTCCCTACGTCTAGAAGGACCAAGTTGGCTTTTTCATTTTATTTTCTGTGGAATAGCCCTAGAAACCAAAAACAGTGGCAATAAAGCACTGCAGCTATGGCCTGTGTCGGACTCTGAGCAATTCAAGATACCTGCAAAGGATTACAAGGAAGGAGTAAACTTTATCCCATCTTTGAAACCACTGAAAAGTACAAGCGGTGGGCTTGAGTCATGCTTGTGGTTGACAAAATTTCTCCCATAAACATGTCAAGAAGGACAAACACATCTATTCCAAGCTCTTTGTTGGGAGTTCCGGACCTTATTCCAGCCACGTTTCTCCCTAAGCAAGTAAGTCATGTTTCCCACAGGGCAGATGCTACATGTCTAAAAGAGCGACTATTATTTTGGTATTTTTTTCTAAAGTTATCAGTGGTATAATGCTCGTAGTGGTAGACATCGCATCAATTAGTGCGCCTGAATCACGTGTGCTTCATATGCAAATAGCCATAATGTTGTTAAAGCACATTTTAAAGCTATACATAATACTGTGAAACAGCAGTATTTTTGCCCACGGTTATCATACCATCCAAATCTCATGCCGGCCCATGCCTAGTAGCAACGTCACTCATCTTCAACTGCTTATCCGGGACCGGGTCGCGGGGGCAACAGCTCCAGCAGGGGACCCCAAACTTCCCGGGCCATATTAGCCACCTCTGACTGAGGGATACCGAGGCATTCCCAGACCAGTGTGGAGATATAATCTCTCCACCTAGTCCTGGGTCTCCTCCCAGATGGACGTGCCTGTAACACATCCCTACGGAGGCGCCCAGGAGTCATCCTTACCAGATGCCCGAACCACCTCAGCTGGCTCCTTTCAACGCGAAGGAGCAGTGGCTCTACTCCGAGCTCCTCATGGATGGCCGAGCTTCTCACCTTATCTCTAAGGGAGACACCAGCCACCCTCCTGAGGAAACCCATTTCGGCCGCTTGTATCTGCAATCTAGTTCTTTCAGTCATGACCCAACCCTCATGACCATAGGTGAGAGTAGGAACGAAGATTGACCAGTAGATCGAAACCTTCGCCTTTTGGCTAAGCTCCCTTCTTCCCAACAGTGTGGTAGAGCGAATGCAATACTGTCCATTGTAGCAACATAATCAATGTTATTCATTGTCAGTGATCACAATGTCATGGCTGATCAGTGTAATTAAACAGTCTCATAGATATAAGCAACCCATTTTAATGTCCACCTTCTGGAGAGCAGGGCGAAAGCAGCCAACATGCTCGACATCCATTTTAGAGACATTTACCTGTGTTGCTGGATGTGCCTTCTTCCTCCCCTTCCTCACCTTCTGCTCGGTCAGAGTCTACGGCTCCCGAATCCTGGGAGATGCTCATAGCTGTCATTTGTTGAGTTACTGGACTGGGAGAGCTGGGGCTAAATGCACGAAAACTGACATTTAGATCATTAAAGAACAGCAGCAAACTGAGTCAAAAGACTGAGAACTTTGAGAAGAAGTGTGATTCTTGCATATTTCCCCATTGTGGGAATATGAACAAATCATAACAAAAACATGAGGGGGAAAAAATGGTAAATGCTGGAAGTTCTCTTCAATCCCTTGTATGAGCCAACAATGAACTAATCTGTCAGGACAAGTGGCTCTTGCAGTGAGGCCCATTATGTTCTTTGTAAAAAAAAACAAAAAACACAATGCTAAAATACCCTCTGCCATATGAGCATTGTGTTTGTTATAATGTGCAGTTGTTTATCCGATTTTCTTATGTACAATTTGTACATGTTCAATAAAGCCCCATTATCAATCAAAAATAATATTCACATTTTTATGGCATATGCAGGAGGCTTTGCGTGTGTGTTTACATGAGCTGTTGACAAGAGCGGAAGTTGTGCAAATCAAAGAAAATTTGTAGATCACCTTTTGTGCATTTGCACGCATTTATTGCACATAGTTACATGCGCTAAATTAGACTAGATTAGATAGAACTTGAATGATCCCATGGGAAGACTCCCTGAGGGAAACTGAGATTGTAGCAGCATTATATAGCAGCACACGGGGTAAGAAGCACACAGATTATCAAAAGTAAAAAAAAAAAAAAAGAATTTGCAAACATAAATACACAACATAAATACCAGACGTACTAATCAATACTGGTTTACTGGATGGTTTAAATGTCTTATAAAATCACTTCAGAGGTGTTCTTAGGTTCCAAAAACAGCATTTTCAGTTTTGTAAGTGTTTATTTCTTGCTAGCTTTTACATAATATATGACAAAGAGGTTATATTTACTCACAAACGAAAGAGTTTCGACATAGCTAGCAGCCTGTAACATCACCATGCTAACGTCCGCTAAATGGTTTGTAAATCCTTCCAGAGGAGTTATCAGGTTACAAAAACAGTGTTTTCAGTTTTAGAAGTGCTTATTTCTCTCTAGCTTTTACATAATATGAGAAACATGTATATAAACACACAAAACGAAGCAGTTTTAAAGAGACCAGCAAGTGGCATCATGTTGTAGCTCTACTCTGATTGGCTATCACTCACGTCAGTCAAACACAAAATGGATCAGATTGAAACAGAATGTGACATTTTAACCTCAAAATACATCAAGGTTAGCCATCTCTGAACTTGTTCAAGGTCTATGTTCCAAGATTTTTTCCTGTGAATTTCAGGAGTCTGGCAGTAATAGGACTGGACTTATGCTGAGCACAGTCAGACGGACAGATGGACGGACGAAAAGCCTTTGCAACACCCGATGGCCATATGTGATGGCCTCGGGTAATAAACTCTCAAAAATAACTTAAGTACTCAAACTCATCTTAATTGTAAAGCTGTAACCAGTAAATGTTTGATAATTTTCTTGAGAAGTTATTCATTCCAACCAACTTATTTTCTGCTACATTGTACGCAAACATACCTAAGCGTCTGTTCCTCAGGTGGGGTTTCCACTGCATCTGTAGCAGGCTCTGAGGTCGTGCTTTCCACTGAGACCCCAGCAGAGTCTGGAGAGGCTACCGGCGACATAGCAGCTGTGTAGAAACACACAACAGTTTGACAGAACGCAGCATAAATCCTGCAATTTGGGACCTGAAGACAGATGACTTTTCACCTATTTATATGACACAGGTCATCATGTACCATTTATTGTTTGCCTACCACAATAACAAGAGTTTAGTGATTGGGATGTGACACATGATGTCACTATTATTTAATGCCAAGATATAAGACACTGCAACCTTCTCAGCCACTTTTTGCATTTCTGAGTGGCCATCAAGCCTTAATATTGCAATCATAGAGGCTATTCTTCCATAGTGGCACTTATCACTTAATAGACCCTGCATTCCTCTCTCATCAACCCTACCTTTCTCTTCTGGGGGGCTGGATCTCCCCCCTCCTTGTTGTCGTTGCAGGTGTTCCTTGTAGCAGACTGAGCACATGCCATTGGTGCGGGGGTTACCATAGAAGCCACATCCCATAGTGCAAAGCATTGGCACCTGTGTCTGATTAGTCTCCTGAGCCATGCTCTCACAGAGGGGGCAATGGGGTTGGGACAAAATATTTCTGGTAGGGGGAGAGAAAAGAAAAAGAAAGCCTTGGTCAAAGTGATAACCATTGTATTTGTCATTACATGGTTATTTTTTTTCTAGGCTGGACCTGTCATTGAAAAAAAATGCAATAAAGTTTAAATTCTCGTGCTGAGGGAACTTTTAAGATGATACCTATACTTATATAAATGGTGTAATGAAAAAATAAATAAATGAATAAAAACACGCCTCAGTGTATCTTCTGTGTGAAAACTGAAGAATGCAAAAGAAACACTTGGAAATGAGACAAATTTGTTTGTAGCAACAAAAACATTTACTGTGTGTTTATAAAACTGCTTCTTGCGCCTTATGATTAAGAGGGGTTGCTCAAAAAGCTTCCGGGTACAATTGAGACACACTGTAGTCATCATCAACTAGTTCTTTCTGCCATCAAACATAATGTTAATGTGACGGAGCCTATCATATGCAATGCTTCTTCTTCTGCTTTGTCTTTCGGCTGTTCCCGTTAGGGGTCGCCACAGCAGATCAATCGTTTCCATCTCACCCTGTCCTCTGTATCTTCCTCTGTCACACCAACCACCTGCATGTCCTCTCTCAGCACATCCATGAACCTCCTCTTTGGTCTCCCTCTTCTCCTCCTGCCTGGTGGCTCCATCCTCAGCATCCTTCTCCCTATATACCCTGGGTCCCTCCTCTGCACGTCCAAACCATCTCAATCTCGCCTCTCTGACTGTCTCCAAACCGTCCCACCTGAGCTGTCCCTCTGATATGTTCATTCCTAATCTTGTCCATTCTTGTCACTCCCAAAGAGAATCTCAACATCTTCAGCTCTGCCACCTCCAGCTCTGCCTCCTGTCTTTTTGTTAGTGCCAGTGTCTCTAAACCATACAACATAGCTGGTCTCACTACTGTTTTGGAAACTTTCCCCTTCACTCTTGTTGATATTCTTCGGTCACAAATCACTCCTGCCACCTTTCTCCACCCACTCCACCATGCCAGCACTCTCTTCTTCACCTTTCTACCACATTCTCCATTACTTTGAACAGTTGACCCCAAATATTTAAACTCATCTACTTTCACCACTTCTACTCCTTGTAAATGCACTATTCCACTGGGCTCCCTCTCATTCACACACATGTACTCAGTCTTGCTTCTACTGACTTTCATTCCCCTTCTCTCCAAAGCATATCTCCACTTCTCCAGACTAGACTCAACTTGCTCTCTACTCTCACTACAGATCACAATGTCATCTGCAAACATCATAGTCCATGGGGACTCCTGTCTGATCTCATCTGTCAACCTGTCCATCACCACTGCAAACAAGAAAGGACTCAGAGCTGATCCTTGGTGTAATCCCACCTCCACCTTGAATGAGTCTGTCATTCCGACTGCGCATCTCACCGCTGTCACACTATTCTTGTACATGTCCTGCACTACCCTAACATACTTCTCTGCCACTCCAGACTTCCTCATACAATGCCACAACTCTTCTCTTGGCACCCTATCATAAGCTTTTTCTAAGTCCACAAACACACAATGTAACTCTTTCTGTCCTTCTCTGTACTTTTCCAACAGTATTCTCAGAGCAAACATTGCATCTGTAGTGCTCTTTCTCGGCATGAAACCATATTGCTGCTCACAGATCTTCACCTGTTTTCTAAGCCTAGCTTCTACTACTCTTTCCCATAGCTTCATGCTGTGGCTGATCAGCTTTATGCCTCTGTAGTTACTGCAGCTCTGCACATCACCCTTGTTCTTGAAAATAGGAACCAGCACACTTCGTCTCCACTCCTCAGGCATCCTCTCACTTTCCAAGATTTTATTAAACAACCTGGTTAGAAACTCTACTGCCATCTCTCCTAGACATTTCCATGCCTCCATTGGAATGTCATCTGGACCAACTGCCTTTCCACTCTTCATCCTCTTCATAGCAGCCCTCACTTCTTCCTTGCTAATCTCTTTTACTTCCTGATTTACTCTCACCACATCATCCAGCCTTTTCTCTCGCTCATTTTCTTTATTCATCAACTCTTCAAAATATTCCCTCCACCTTCTCAGCACACACTCCTCACTTGTCAGCACATTACCATGTGCATCTTTTACCACCCTAACCTGCTGCACATCCTTTCCAGCTCTGTCCCTTTGTCTGGCCAATCGGTACAAGTCCTTTTCTCCTTCCTTACTATTCAACTTCTTGTACAGCTCGCAATATGCCTTTTCCTTTGCTTTTGCCACTTCTCTTCTCGCCTTATGCCGCATCTCCTTGTACTCCTGTCTACTTTCTTCATCTCTCCGACTATCCCAAAACTTTTTCACCAACCTTTCTCCTTATGCTTTCCTGGACCTCTTCATTCCACCACCAAGTCTCCTTGTCTTCCTTCCACTGTCCAGATGTCATACCCAGTACTGCCCTAGCTGTCTCCCTCACCACATCTGCAGTACTTTTCCAGTTGTCCAAAATTGCTTCCCCTCCAACTAGTGCTTCTCTCACCTGCTCGCTAAATTTCACACAACAGTCTTCCTCCTTCAGCTTCCACCATCTGATCCTTTGTTGAGCTCTCTCTTCTTCTTCTTTACCTCTAAAGTCATCCTACAAACAACCATCCTATGATGTCTAGTGACACTCTCTCCTGCTACCACCTTACAGTCTGTGATTTCTTTTAGCTTGCATCTCTTATAAAGAATGTAGTCCACCTGTGTGCACCTTCCTCCACTCTTATGTTACCCTGTGCTCCTCCCTTTTCTTAAAGTAGGTATTCACCACAGCCATTTCCATCCTTTTTGCAAAATCAACTACCATCTGTCCTTCCCCATTCCTATCCTTGATACCATATCTACCCATTACTTCCTCATCACCTCTGTTCCCTTCACCAACATGCCCATTGAAGTCTGCTCCTATCACCACTCTTTCATGCTTGGGCACACTCTCCACCACCTCATCTAACACACTCCAGAAATCTTCTTTCTCCTTCATCTCACAACCTACCTGTGGGGCATATGCACTGATGATATTCATCATCACCCCTTCAATTTCCAACTTCACACTCATCACCCTGTCAGACACTCGCTTAACCTCCAACACACTTTTAACATACTCTTCCTTTAAAATGACCCCAACACCATTTCTCTTCCTGTCCTCACCATGGTACAACAACTTGTACCCACGGCCGATGCTCCTGCTCTTACTTCCCTTCCACTTGGTCTCTTGCACACACAATATGTCTACCTTTCTCCTCTCCATCATATCAGCCAGCTCTCTCCCTTTACCAGTCATACTACCAACATTCAAAGTCCCCACTCTCATTTCCACCCTTCTAGTTTTCTTCTTCTCCCGCTGTTCGTGGCAACGTTTTCCTCCTCTTCTTCGTCGTCTTCGCCCAGCAGTAGCCCAATTTCCACCAGCACCCTGTTGGGCAATAGCACCGGTGGCGGACGTTGTTAACCCGGGCCACGACCGATCCGGTATGGGAATTCAATTCTGAGTCTGCATAGTTGAGTTGGGTTGGCTTGTTTTACGCCGGATGCCCTTCCTGACGCAACCCTCATTTATCCGGGCTTGGGATCTGCACTCAGAATGTACTGGCTGCACAACCCATATATGCAATGCAATGCACTGTATCATAGGGCTGGGAAGCTTTCAGTACCTCACGAGTCGATTATGATTCAGAGGGCTATGAGTCAATTATAAAATGATTATCAATGCAAACTGATGCATCTTTTTTTCCTATACAGGATTTCTTTTTCCAAAATGTGTGACCTACTTGTTACTTTTCAAATTTTTTGAATAAACAATAATGAATTTATTTCCAATATACTATTTAACAGCTCAACCACATCTGCACCTGTGTGGCTCTCATTCACTGATTCTATATTTTAAAAACCAAGGGGGCTGTTGCCCCTCCCCATCCCATCTGCTAAAACCACCTGTGTAAGTGTGGCTTGAGACTGACTCATGTTTGTAATACTACCACTCCAGCTTAAAAAATAAATAAATCAGACTCACATCTGCAGCTTCTTCCTGTCTTTATGATCACTTCATTGCGATGCTTGTGCACACTGGCTGTGTTGCACTAACACACTTATGTCAGAATAATTAAAAACAGGACTGCACACACATGCACTCTACCATAATCCCCTGCCCAGTGTACATTAAAATGAAAATACCAGTGGAGACAGTTTTATGTAATTAGCCATGACACTAGACAATCTATTTGGATTCTTTCTCAGCCTTTTCTGAAGCAACAGAATGAGTTTGCTTCCAGCTGAGCCTTTCACATGCTTACAGATGGTGACGATAAAAGCTTAGATTTTCTTTAGTGGTGCAAACAAGCGCCATGTCACATAATTGTTCAGTTTGGTTTTTTTTTTTTTTTATTAAATTTTGAAGTTCAAAACTGCAATCAGATGTAGCCACAGCTTGTCGCTACTCGCTTTTTGTCCTATGATGTGTCGCATATAGTCCAAAACGGGTGGTTCCTCTGTTTCTGTGGTACTCATGCAGGAAGCTGCAGTTTTTACAGAGTGAAGCAGTAACAAAGCTATATGACAAATGTACATACATAAAATGAACAGTACCTGTACAAAAACATGACTTTATGAAAGGAGAAACTCTGGTTTACATAAAGAATGTGAAACGTTCTCATTACTGGTGTCCAGCAGCCACTTTTATTAACATTTAAAAGTCCACTGACATTTGTGAATCGATTCAGAATCACCCATGTCCACATCGCAATGCATCTAAGAATTTATTTTTGTCCCCACCCCAATTATATTGCCATGTAACTCACATAACCTGCACTCATTTAGACAATGGAAAACACCCAAGTAATCTTGTATGCTATTTTGTGTCGAGAAGAAAAAAAAAAAAAAAAAAACAAAAACCAGGAAATGCTGCATGTTCAGAAAACTACAGCTCACTCACTCACTCCATACATATAGGCAGCTGACTGATTTGTGTTTTTATTGGAAGGTGAGGAGTTGAGCTAAAAATATCACTTATCTTCCACCGTTTATCCGGGATTGGATCATGGGGCAACAACTGTGGTAGGGGACCCCAAACTTCCCTTTCTCGAGCCACATTAACCACCTCTGACTGAGGGATACCGAGGCGTTCCCAGGCCAGTGTGGAGATATAATCTCTCCACCTAGTCCTGGGTCTTCCCTGGGGTCTTCTCCCAGATGGGTGTGCCTGGAACACCTTCCTAGGGAGGCGCCCAGGGGGCATCCTTACCAGATGCCCGAACCACCTCAGCTGGCTCCTTTCAACGCAAAGGAGCAGCAGCTCTACTCCGAGCTCCCCAAGCGATAGCTTCTCACCCTATCGCTCAAGGAGACAGCAGCCACACTCCCAAGGAAGCCCGTTGCAGCCGCTTGTACCCGCCATCTAGTTCTTTTGGTCACGACCCAACCCTCGTGACCATAGGTGAGAGTAGGAACAAAGATTAGCCAGTAGATTGAGAGCTTCACCTTTTGGCTCAGCTCCCTTTTCATCACAACAGTATGGCAGAGCAAATGCAGTACGTCCCTGCTGCGCCGATTCTCCGGCCAATCTCATGCTCCATTGTACCCCTTACTCGTGAACAAGACCTCGAGGTACTTGAACTCCTTCACTTGTGACAAGGCCGCATTTCCTACCCGGAGTAGGCAATCCATCAGTTTCCTGCTGAGAACCACGGCCTCAGATTTAGAGGTGGTGATCCTCATCCCAGCCATTTCACACTCAGCTGCGAACCGATCCAGTGAGTGTTGGAGGTCACAGGCCAATGACGCCAACAGGACCACATCATCTGCAAAGAGCAGCGATGAGACCCTGAGCCCACAAAACTGGAAACCCTCCTCCCCCCAACTACACCTTGATATCCTGTCCATGAATATCACAAACAGGATTGGCGACAAGGCGCAGCCCTGGCAGAGGCCAACCCCCACTGGAAACGAGTCCGACTTACTGCCAAGCACCCGACCACACAACTCTCACTTTGTGAGTACAGAGATTTGCCCTGAGAAGGGACCCCCTCACTCCATACTCCTGCAGCACCTCCCACAATATCTCCCGAGGTACTCGATCATACGCCTTTTCCAAGTCCACAAAACACATGTAGACTGGATGGGCATACTCCCACGCCCCTCCAGGATCCTTGTAGGAGTGAAGAGCTGGTCGGTTGCGCCATGACCAGGATGAAACCCGCATTGTTCCTCTTCAATCAGAGGTTCGACTGTCGGCCAAACCCTCCTTTCTGGCACCCTGGAGTAGACTTTACCAGGAAGGCTGAGTAGTGTGATGCCCTGTAAATGGCATACACTCTATGGTCCCCTTTTTAAATATGGGGACCACCACCCCAGTTTGCCACTCCTTAGGCACTGTCCCAGACCTCAACGCAATGTTGAAGAGACGTCTCATTCAACACAGTTCCTCCCCACACAGCGCCTTCACCATTTCTGGCTGGATCTCATCAACCACCAGGGCCTTGAGGTAGTGGAAAGGCCACTACCTCAGTGACTTCCACCAGGGAAATTGATGAAAAGCCTCCATCAGCTTCCAGCTCTGCCCCTACTATAGAGGGCGCTCCGGTCTGATACAGGAGTTCCTCAGTGTACCTTCTAGCGCCGGATCTTCAGTTGAGGTCAACAGAGTTCTATCCTTACTGTAAACAGCTTGGATGGTTCCCCGTTTTCCCCTCCTGAGGTGTCTCACAGTCCACCAGAAGTACCTTGGTGTCAACCAAAAGTCCTTCTCCATGGTTGCTCCGAACTCCTCCCCCACAGCAGAGGCTGCTGCCTTTCATGCCTGTCGGTACCTTTCAACTGCCTCCGGGGTTCTCCGAGATAACATATCCCAGAAGGACTCCTTCTTCAGTCAGCTAAAAATATGATTTATGATTTAACAGGTAGCATGGCATTATTTTATAACTATAGTACCATTGTTCTGATTTCAAATTTTAGTTTCCACGCCCTTTCAACAGAATTTCTTTATGGAGTTACTTTTTAACTCCAGCCTATGAAGCCAAACTGACCCGCCAAGCTGAGGACCTGAAGCCCTGATACAAGAAAAACATTTTGGCATGGCAATAGTCAGCTTTCATACACAGACATTGAGGAAATCCACTGATAACATCATACAATCAAGAACAGGTGCTCATCCACTTCAAATCAATCATTCAAAGCTTTAGCCTATTCCTAAATTTGATGCCAAATCCTGTCAAATCCAGTACATTTAAACCAAAAAATAACAATAATTGATAGCAAACATGAATAATATTGGTTCACATTAACGTCATTTGCATTTTGTGGACAATGGCTGTGGAACTGAGATTAGGCAGTTGAGTTATATTGGCATTTTGTCAATCTAGTTTAAAAAACCTGACAGTGGGAAATGTTTAGTATTTTGATTTTGTATTCATGTCATTTATTTTAAATGATTTCACTCATCAATTTATGCCAGTGTGATTTGGTTTGTGAAGAACTTTGTTTTTGTTATAGTGCTACATAAATAAAACTTATTAAAATAGCCATAATATATTGAGAATTGGCAACGCCATACTCTCTCTCCACACACACACATATATATATATATATATATATATACATACATACATACACACACACACACACACACACACACACACACATTTACTGTATTATTAAAAAGTAATGCATATTGTGGACAATGCATTTTGTATTCTCTTTCCTTCGTCCTGTAACGTGTCTTGTGAGGAGGAAAAAAGTTAAAGAACTTGACACGTCCTCAATATCTAAAAAAACCCACCTCAAATATAAAATCTAACCGAGGACTAATACAACAATAATAGAAACTATTCGAACAACAGCTGAGGGCGCTCAGATTGAGTTTGTCCGCAGAAAACAATAAGCGTCCGACCCTGTCTTCGCTGAAAGCAAACAATTAGCAAACAACCCAGCTGGAGGTTTTGTTCTTTCAGATACTGCATACCAACGCTAAAAACAAGCACAAACCCCGCCTAGCGCCATGTCAAAAATCCAGTATATCAAAACGTGTGGCATTCTTAGCAACAAACTTTAACCAGATACTGTTTTTAAATCGAAAGAAGGCTGGTGTTAGCTGTACAACATTAGCAAACCAGCTACCATAATCGGCTAGCCCAAAGCAAATGCGTTTCCTGACATCTAACATAGCGAGTTTAGAATTAGTTACAAAGACCAGGCAGAGTTTCTCGGCGTCGAGTAAGAAGTGAGTACCTTAATTTGAAGGTGTTGAGCACTGTCAACAACCTTGGGCTTCAGATTTTTTAAAAGTAGCGTCCGCAGATGTACGCGGCCTCCTACCCACTGCTAGCTCCCCACATTCGAAACGACGACCATGACGTCATCCATCCACAGCGTCGATTCACCGTGTTCCACCGCGCACGCGCACTCTGTGCAGGGGAGAGAAATTTCGGGGACTCTCCAAGGACCTGCTGCACTGTACTGGGTCAGCAGGTCAAGTGTGGAGCAATGTGCTGGTGTCACATCCACCTGCCCCATCCTAACCCATTATAAATGAGAGGTTTGGCCTTCACTGGACATGAAACATCATTTACCTGAAGCAAAGGATGAGCTGAAACTGGGGTGGTACAGATAGTACCGATACTGTTATAATTGCAGCTGATGTTGGCATTCTCTTTCCTGTTTGGTTTTTAACATCCCTGTCACACCTTGACAATTTAGCAAGCGTATGCCAACTGCATTAAAAACCCTGGCATACGCCGGCGTACATCTAATAAGTTATGGGT
Organism: Thalassophryne amazonica; assembly: GCF_902500255.1. NCBI lineage: Eukaryota > Metazoa > Chordata > Actinopteri > Batrachoidiformes > Batrachoididae > Thalassophryne > Thalassophryne amazonica. Next base: position 26,358,644 of record NC_047112.1, read on the forward strand.
AAGTTTTGTATAAGTTAAGAGTATGTTGAAGCATGCTGATATATGTCATAATACAGCGAGTACCTCGAAAAGCATGCGCAATATTTTCGATGTATGCCAGCGTATGACTCATACGTTCCGCATATGCGAGACATAAGTTGTAGGTAAATTATGCAATTGTTGACACGTTACTTATAAGTTACTCATAAGTCGAAATACGTCCACTGATACTGTCCATTGATTGGCTCAAAGCTGCAGTACTCATGCAAACAGACTGTTACAATTCACACACAGAGTAAATATAAAGTCTTAATCTTGCCTGTTCATTTCAGTTGGATTCATCATCACAGCCTGATGAAAACATATCTACATAAAGCGTCCTAATTTTGGAAAACATCTGAAAATATTTTAATTCCTTGTTGTTGCTGAAGAAACGTAGCATTTTAAAACAAGTCCCTCAGCGTTTTTTCTGCTCCAGGCACATTTCTCAGCTTGAACCAGAGGACGCTGGTGATTTGTGCCACAAGACAATTAACTTATTTTAAAACTTGAAAGAGTCACGGCGCCTCATTCGTTCACGTCAGTGTTTACCACAGACATCGGTCGATTCTTCAGCAGTCTGAACATGATGAAATAAATCCCATGATCCACCAAGGCAAAAATAAAACAAAATAAAATGTTAAATTACTCTGTTTTGCCTACGTGTGAAGAATAGATGCTGCATGACAGCATACGTGCACTCGATGATTTGCTCTTCAATATTTAAGTGTTCCACATGCCAAACAACAGGGTTCTGCCGGCAGTGGAAATGCAAACGAAGCCAGACTTAACTGTTCCCGGCACGTATCACATCATGTAGTAGTGACCCAGACCACTTGGTGGAAACAGGGCTGTCAGAATAAACTGGCTAAATCGTCAAGGTGCGGCAGCTGCATAATTTATTAGCGGTACATCCGCGTATGCCAGCATTTGTACTAAGGTCGGCATATGCTGGCTAAATCATCAAGGTGTGACAGGGCCCTAAGGTATTCACTGCAAGTGTCAACCGTCTCTTGGCTTTTAGTGGTTCCAGGTTGGAGTCATCTCCACCACAAAAATAAATAAATCAATAAAATGAAGGAACTGGTTATTGATATTATCCAATAAGAAACTATCTCCATTATTGCGAGATAAAGAAGGACATCGTGGCAAGCAGTTGATGAATTTGAAGCTCGAAATTAAAGATTAGATAAGGTTTTATTGATGCCACGCTGGAGAAATTCACTAGTTATAGCAGCATAATCAGAAGAGGCAGACAAGCGACAAAAGTAGATAAGTATCAAAACAACAAGAAAACACCTGATATAAAAGTTAAATGTTGCCAAGTAACAGTAACCAAGGCACCTGCCCACGCCATACACAAACACTACTCCTAACCTCCCTGCCCGACCACTCACTCACTCACTCACTCACTCACTCACACACACACACACACACACACACACACACACACACACACACACACACACACACACACACACACACACACACACACACACACACACACACACACACACACACACACACAAACCCCAAACCCTGCACTCAGCCTTGTGGGATTCCAGTTTACTGTCTCCTTGGCCTGCAGGTTCTTGCCAAACTCTGCTGACATTGCTGCCCACTCTGTCTCCATGATGTTCCTCAGAGCTTCCATCTCAACATGTTTCCATTCCTTCAGATGTTCTTGCTCCTCTTTGACCTCAATGAACTCATCCAGATGAGGCTGTGAGTTCTTCCATGGTCACTGTCTCTTTCCTGATGGTAGTGACCATCATTCAGCAGTTCTTTGAGCAGACTTTCCTTCTTAACTTCCTCCATCCATCATCATCATCTCTTTATTCTTCACTTCACAGCACTCTATTAAAAATAAAAATGAATATCTAGGGCCTCATGTACAAAGACTTGTGTGGATTTCCTACTGAAACATGGCATACACTAAAACCCAGAAACTGGTGTTAACACAAAATATCCAGATTTATCAAAGTGTGTGTACGCATGGATCCAAGCACATTTCATTTGTACAGCCTACAGAACGTGGAAATGAGTGCACATGCACCAAACTCCTCCCTTTCCTCGCCCCTATTTAAATATGCAAATTCAGGGCCCTGGGAGCTGGGATTCCCTCTCTATCAAATCAGTCAATATGAACACAGAAAAGAATTTATACAGAGCGTGAGTGGACCGATGGACACAGCGTGAAGACATGCAGGGATAGTTTATTTGGTACCCTTGCAAATGGAATAAACATGAAATGGGAAAAATGTTAGGGTGTGTGAGGCGCTTGTGAACTCAGAGCAGCACACACACCCATCCATCCATCCATCCATCCATCCATTTTCTTCCGCTTTATCCGGAGTCGGGTCACGGGGGCAGCAGCTCAAGCAAAGCTGCCCAGACCTCCCAATCTTCACACACCTCCCCCAGCTCCTCCAAGGGAACAGCGAGGCGTTCCCAAGCCAGCTGAGAGACCCTCCAGCGTGTCCTGGGTCTTCCCCGGGGCCTCCTCCCAATGGGACATGCCCGGAACACCTCACCGGCGAGGCGTCCAGGGGGCATCTGGAAAAGATGCCCAAGTCACCTCAACTGGCTCCTTTCAACATGTAGGAGCAGTGGCTCGACTCCGAGCTCCTCCCAAGTGGGCGGCAATCCCCGAACCTGGTGGTGGACGCCGGAAGTAAGGGATGCCGTCAAACTAAAGAAGGAGTCCTGAGGCAGCTGACAGGTACCGGCAGGCCAAGCATGCTGCACCCCGTTGCTCTTCTGAAAGGCGACAAAAATGGATTTGTTAAAGTGGTCTCTGAATGCAATTGACACTATTTTTTTCTACAAGAGTGACCGGCTTTCTGCTGTGTGACGCGGGCATAGCGCTGGTTTACTGGAAAATTAAAAAAGTGGAGGCTGTTTTGATTGGGCCGTCCAGATTGCCCCACTTGATTCGATTGGAAGGACAGTGACTGCTCAGTCGGCGGGTGTTAACCGCACATTGGAAACCATCTCTGGGAGGATTGCAGCGCTGGAAAACCGCCTTGACCGTCAGTAATGACCACATCCTTTCTACATTCAGATGCATTGAGAGCCACTTTGTTCTCAGAACTGTGGAATCTTTCAGGCGTCTGCTAATCAGACATTCATTTGGCTTCCCCAAGACAGCTGCACTTCAAGGCCGCTGCGATAAAAAACCTCCAAGAAGATTAAACACTCAAGCCTCGCTTCCCCGGTCTCCCCCTCCCTCAACTTCTCCAGAAGGTCAGGACCGGGGGATCCTGCCTGCCCAGATGGCCTGGCGGCGCGACTTATAGTTGCAGCGGCCTTCACCCACTTTGCCTCCATTCGGATGACGGACTGCTTCAAGTTTAGTGCACATAAACAATGTCAAATGTATATGTGTTGTCTTTAATTTTGATGTGTGGCATTATTACGGTAAACAAGTAATAATTGTGGATTAATTGCTGTATCTTGTCTGAGGTAATTGGAGTGTAAACATAATTGCCCTTTTTTGGGATCAATAAAGTTGTCTGAAGTCTGAAGTTAACAGAGGCAAAAACTCGGGTCTGGGAGGAGTTCGGGGAGGCCATGGAGGAGGACTATCGGTTGGCCTCGAAGAAATTCTGGCCAACCATCCGACGCCTCAGGAGGTGGGAGCAGCTCTCCATCGGCACTGTCTATGGTGCGGGTGGGGAGCTGTTGACCTTGACTGGGGATGTTGTCGGGCAGTGGAAGGAATACTTCAAGGATCTCCTCAAGCCCATTGTCACGTCTCCGAAGAGGAAGCAGAGACTGGGGACTCAGAGGTGGACTCATCCATCACCCAGGCCAAAGTCACTGAGGTGGTCAGAAAGCTCTTCAGTGGCAAGGCTCCTGGGGTGGATGAAATCCGTCCTGAGTACCTTAAGTCTCTGGATGTTGTGGGACTGTCTTGGTTGACATGCCTCTGCAACATCGCGTGGCGGTTGGGGACAGTGCCTCTGGATTGGCAGACCAGGGTGGTGGTCCCTCTGTTTAAGAAGGGGGACTGGAGGATGTGTTCCAACTACAGGGGGATCACACTCCTCAGCCTCCCCGGTAAGGTCTATTCCAGAGTACTGGAGAGGAGAATTCGACTGATAGCCAAACCACAGATTCAGGAGGAGCAGTGTGGTTTTAGTCCTGGTTGTGGCACACTGGACCAGCTCTACACTCTCCATTGGGTGCTCGAGGGTTCATGGGAGTTCGCCCAACCAGTCCACATGTGCTTTGTGGATCTGGAGAAGGCGTTCGACCGTGTCCCTCCGGGAGTACGGGGTACAGGGTCCTTTCCTTTCCTATCCGATCCCTGTACGACCGCAGCAGGAGCTCGGTTCGCATTGCCGGTAGTAAGTCAAAACCTGTTTCCAGTGCACGTTGGCCTCTGCCAGGGCTGCCCTTTGTCACCGGTTCTGTTCATTACCTTTATGGACAGAATTTCTAGGTGCAGCCAGAGGGGGTCCGGTTTGGGAACCACAGAATCTTATCTCTGCTGTTTGCGGACGATGTGGTTCTGTTGGCTTCATCAAATCAGGACCTTCAGCGTGCACTGGGGCAGTTTGCAGCTGAGTGTGAAGCGTCCGGGATGAAAATCAGCACCTCCAAATCCGAGGCCATGGTTCTCAACCGGAAAAAGGTGCCTTGCCCTCTTCAGGTCGGTGGAGTGTCCTTGCCTCAAGTGGAGGAGTTTAAGTATCTCAGGGTCTTGCTCACAAGCAAGGGATGGATGGAGCGCAAGATCAACAGATGGATCGGTGCAGCGTCTGCAGTGATGCGGTTGCTGTATTGGACCGTCGTGTTGAAGAGAGAGCTGAGCAGGGGGGCAAAGCTCTCGATCTACGTTCCTACCCTCACCTATAGTCATGAGATTTGGCTCATGACTAAAAGAACGAGATCGCGAGTACAAGCGGCTGAGATGACTTTGCTCCACAGGGTGGCTGGGTGCTCCCCTAGAGATAGGGTGAGAAGCTTGGTCACTTGGGAGGAGCAGCACACACACAGAAGTTTAAAGAAGTTAGGTGTGCCTAACACACACATTTATTGACAAATACTGAACACAGCAAGACAATCGGGCCTGTTAAGAATCTGCAGCTCTGATTTCAAATAAACACATTAATAATAATAATAATAATAACAAAAAAAATTTGAATGCACACATGCCCAAATGTGCCCACGCTGATTTTCATTCAGAACAATTATACAAATAAACTATTTACTCAGCAAGCAGCCACCCATCTCATACCATGCCAGCCCCTAGCCTGTTCCCAATCCAACCCAATGCATTTCTGCATCATGTGATTTGAACATTGATGGAATGAAAATGTTTCCTATTAACAAAAACAAATTGCTCATGTGATGGTGTCTTTATGTGTGCAGTTTGTAGCTCTGATTGCATGCAAATTGCGCTTTAATGGTGGAATGTGATGCACCTGGATGACATTTGGATGATTGTGTTCCACACAGTTGGCATGGCTCAATTCAAGGTTGACTGGCACACTCCTGACCGATCGGCCAGCTCCTGCTGGAATGCCCCTGTTGCCAGGACGCCCAGCGTGGTCAGCACCTGTGTGGGCACAGACAACCCCTGGCTTCTAGGCATATTATGCTCTGGGCCAGCTGAGTTCTGCGTGCAACTCCAGTAACACTGGCCTTGATAACTGAAATTGGCTTATGAGCCAATTATCGTCATTTGCAAGTAAATCCTTGTGTTCCCTGAATACACGCTCACTTCGGATTGCACCATTTTCGAGGTCCTCTAACAACGCTAATGCAGCCATTGTTAGTGCCATTTTACAGATGATTTTATGTCCACCCATATAATTGCAAACACATGGGTGTGTTAATTGTTCAGAAGTGTGTCTCTAATGTGCACATCACTCTGATGTCTTCTTGTTTTCAAACTATTAACGGTTCCCAGCATCATTTCAGCATTATAATAATAGCTGTAGAAATGAGCTTTTGCCAGCCAGGATTTTTTCCATGGTCATTTCACTTTTGATACATCTGAATGTTAGCATGGAGACAGACGTACGCCATGTCTTTGCGTGTTCACAGCCTTTGTGCATGAGGCCCCAGGTATTTGAATGTGATCTGCCAGCAGCACTGACCTGAACCTTGATCTGAATCTTCTCACCAAATGAAACTCATCTTTAATTTAGCTCTTTCACCACAGATGTAGGTGGTTCAAATTCATAAAAAACAAACAAAAAAACAATTAAAAAAAATACGTAGCTTGCACACAGAAAAATTTAGATTAGATCAGATTTTGGGATAACCTAGTCAACGTCACGGAAAACGGGGTCCAAAAACACTTTTTTGTGTGTCTGTTGGGTGCAAAAGTATTTTAGGACTACTATGTGCCTTTATATGATCCCACAGCTACTTTGGCTTCTCTAACATTTGGTCAAAGCCTACTGATACTTTCCATGTTAGAACATCCTTTTACAGCTGAGTCTTGGTGAAACCACTGCAAACCACAGATGACATCCTCCTTCACGCGGGTTTGTTTTCATCCCTGTGGCAACAATGAAACTAAAGCACAAAGACTGGTTTTGACCACAGACAAACTGGGATCTTCCAAAGTGATAACGTCATGCCTTCACAATTTGGGTTCATGCCTGTCACAACACAATTTCATCATATTTTGAAAGTAGTGAGATGTAAGCAAGCAAAATTGGAAGGATTCCAAAGTCGGCGCTATTCTTTATATTTGTGGACTAAATGAGATATTATGCAAATTTTGGGGGTATGTAGTGAAAAAAATGCTGCATGATCAGAGGAAAAAAATCTGATAGATTTATTTGTGTTTATTCTGATTATACAAAATTGGTATTCTAAGCATGAAGTCAAAGGAATTGTCTGTAGACCTCCAAGACAGGATTGACTCAAGGCACAAATTTGGGGAAGGGTACAGAAACATTTCTGCAGTAAGCCATCATTATGTCATTATGGGGTGCTGTGAGTAGAATTTTGAGGAGCAAAATTAATTTACTCCATTTTGGAAAAAGGCTGTAACATAACAAAATGTGGAAAAAGTGAAGTGCTGTGAATACTTTCCAGATGCACTGCGCGCGTGCGCGCACACACACACAGTACAGTTCTAAACAATTGTCAAGCATAATACTGAAATGTGTTGCATCAGTTCATTAACAACTCATTCAATCAATCAACCAACTTTTTTTTTATATAGCGCCAGATCACAACAGACAGTTGCCCCAAGGCGCTCTATATTGTAAGGCAAGGCCATACAATAATTATGAAAAACCCCAACGGTCAAAACGACCCCCTGTGAGCAAGCACTTGGCTACAGTGGGAAGGAAAAACTCCCCTTTAACAGGAAGAAACCTCCAGCAGAACCAGGCTCAGGGAGGGGCAGTCTTCTGCTGAGACTGGTTGGGGCTGAGGGAGAGAACCAGGAAAAAGACATGCTGTGGAGCGGGGCAGAGATCGATCACTAATGATTAAATGCAGAGTGATGCATACAAAGCAAAAAGAGAAAGAAACAGTGCATCATGGGAACCCCCCCACAGTCTACGTCTAAAGCAGCATAACCAAGGGATGGTCCAGGGTCACCTGATCCAGCCCCAACTATAAGCCTTAGCAAAAAGGAAAGTTTTAAGCCTAATCTTAAAAGTAGAGAGGGTATCTGTCTCCCTGATCTGAATTGCGAGCTGGTTCCACAGGAGAGGAGCCTGAAAGCTGAAGGCTCTGCCTCCCATTCTACTCTTGCAAACCCTAGGAACTACGAGTAAGCCTGCAGTCTGAGCGCGAAGCGCTCTAATGGGGTAATATGGTACTACGAGGTCCCTAAGATAAGATGGGACCTGATTATTCAAAACCTTATAAGTAAGAAGAAGAATTTTAAATTCTATTCTAGAATTAACAGGAAGCCAATGAAGAGAGGCCAACACGGGTGAGATATGCTCTCTCCTGCTAGTCCCCGTCAGTACTCTAGCTGCAGCATTTTGAATTAACTGAAGGCTTTTTAGGGAACTTTTAGGACAACCTGATAATAATGAATTACAATAGTCCAGCCTAGAGGAAATAAATGCATGAATTAGTTTTTCAGCATCACTCTGAGACAAGACCTTTCTGATTTTAGAGATATTGCGTAAATGCAAAAAGGCAGTCCTACATATTTATTTAATATGCGCCTTGAATGACATATCCTGATAAAAAATGACTCCAAGATTTCTCACAGTATTACTAGAGGTCAGGGTAATGCCATCCAGAGTAAGGATCTGGTTAGACACCATGTTTCTAAGATTTGTGGGGCCAAGTACAATAACTTCAGTTTTATCTGAGTTTAAAAGCAGGAAATTAGAGGTCATCCATGTCTTTATGTCTGTAAGACAATCCTGCAGTTTAGCTAATTGGTGTGTGTCCTCTGGCTTCATGGATAGATAAAGCTGGGTATCATCTGCGTAACAATGAAAACTTAAGCAATACCGTCTAATAATACTGCCTAAGGGAAGCATGTATAAAGTGAATAAAATTGGTCCTAGCACAGAACCTTGTGGAACTCCATAATTAACTTTAGTCTGTGAAGAAGATTCCCCATTTACATGAACAAACTGTAATCTATTAGACAAATATGATTCAAACCACCGCAGCGCAGTGCCTTTAATACCTATGACATGCTCTAATCTCTGTAATAAAACTGTATGGTCAACAGTATCAAAAGCAGCACTGAGGTCCAACAGAACAAGCACAGAGATGAGTCCACTGTCCGAAGCCATAAGAAGATCATTTGTAACCTTCACTAATGCTGTTTCTGTACTATGATGAATTCTAAAACCTGACTGAAACTCTTCAAATAGACCATTCCTCTGCAGATGATCAGTTAGCTGTTTTACAACTACCCTCTCAAGAATCTTTGAGAGAAACGGAAGGTTGGAGATTGGCCTATAATTAGCTAAGATAGCTGGGTCAAGTGATGGCTTTTTAAGTAATGGTTTAATTACTGCCACCTTAAAAGCCTGTGGTACATAGCCAACTAACAAAGATAGATTGATCATATTTAAGATTGAAGCATTAAATAATGGTAGGGCTTCCTTGAGCAGCCTGGCAGGAATGGGGTCTAATAAACATGTTGATGGTTTGGATGAAGTAACTAATGAAAATAACTCAGACAGAACAATCGGAGAGAAAGAGTCTAACCAAATACCGGCATCACTGAGAGCAGCCAAAGATAACGATACATCTTTGGGATGGTTATGAGTAATTTTTTCTCTAATAGTCAAAATTTTGTTAGCAAAGAAAGTCATGAAGTCATTACTAGTTAAAGATAATGGAATACTCAGCTCAATAGAGCTCTGACTCTGTCAGCCTGGCTACAGTGCTGAAAAGAAACCTGGGGTTGTTCTTATTTTCTTCAATTAGTGATGAGTAAAAAGATGTCCTAGCTTTACGGAGGGCTTTTTTATAGAGCAACAAACTCTTTTTCCAGGCTAAGTGAAGATCTTCTAAATTAGTGAGACGCCATTTCCTCTCCAACTTACGGGTTATCTGCTTTAAGCTACGAGTTTGTGAGTTATACCACGGAGTCAGACACTTCTGATTTAAAGCTCTCTTTTTCAGAGGAGCTACAGCATCCAAAGTTGTCTTCAATGAGGATGTAAAACTATTGACGAGATACTCTAACTCCCTTACAGAGTTTAGGTAGCTACTCTGCTCTGTGTTGGTATATGACATTAGAGAACATAAAGAAGGAATCATATCCTTAAACCTAGTTACAGCGCTTTCTGAGAGACTTCTAGTGTAATGAAACTTATTCCCCACTGCAGGGTAGTCCATCAGGGTAAATGTAAATGTTATTAAGAAGTGATCAGACAGAAGGGAGTTTTCAGGGAATACTGTTAAGTCTTCTATTTCCATACCATAAGTCAGAACAACATCTAAGATATGATTAAAGTGGTGGGTGGACTCATTTACTTGCTGTAAATTCACCAAACCACAGATGCAAAGACAAAATTAAGTGTCCATTGTAAAAATGTTGGACTATGAGATCCCTACATTTAATTCTGACAAGACACCAGTGATCAAGGTTGGGTAGGATTACTTTGAAAGAATACCTGTGGATTACATGTATGTATGTACATACATTTGGATTACTTGTAATCTGATTACATTTCAAAGTAATCCTACCCAACCCTGCCAGTGATACACACCTGCCATAACATGTAATGTTGACACGAACTACATATTTGTCTGAGGAATGTTTTAATCTCCTTGAAAACAACAAAACTCAAAGATGTGCAGGCATAAACACTGATGTGATTAAAAAAAAATCTTCCAGGAGAATGAATAACTGCACAAGTGCATACACTGAAGCCATAGCATGTTTAGTTATAACTGAATTCCACTGACTTAAAAATGAGAAAAAAAAAAAAAAAAAACAACACTACCACATATCAGTAATCTTAACACTTAATGGTATGTCCTAAAGAAACAATTGCATGAATTTAAGATTGCTTTCATTTGTTATTCTTTGCTGGACCAGCTCAATATCTGTCCAGTCTTCTGCCATAAAGTTATTTTAACTCGTGGTGATAGAAAACAGAAGTTTAGCTCTGCGAGGCTGTCTGCTCCACTGGTGTATCATCGTTCGTACGCTCAGTGATCTGAGGGGCAAACGGTCCCACCAGCCAGTTGAGTGGCACGTTATTGAGGAGATAGTCCATGACGCCATCCACAGAGTGTCGCACCTGAGATAAGGAACACATTAGTATCCAAACAAATATCTTGCATTAGAAATTAACCTGAGTGTAGAAAATATGCACAAACAAAAATAAAAACTCCAGCACCACTGTGCTTGCAGCCAGATTTGTACCTGGGTCAGATGATGACGGCTCTTCTCCAGAAGGAGGGGTGTAATGGTGCTGGTGTTCCCCAGAGACAAGTGCAGTTCTTCAGCTGATAGTCGTGCATTGGTGAGCTGGTCCTGGATTGCACCGGGCAAACCTTGTGCGCTTGACACCACGCTGGAGCAGGCTGATCGCAGATTGTCACTCAGACCACGCACCATGGTCAGAACCCGCCATTCCAGCTCCTGTAAACAGGAGAGAAGGACAAAAACAAAACAAAAAACCCTTAATTATGAATTGTGCTATATTAAGTAACTTTAGAGAATGATGTCACAGAAACGCTAGCTTCCATTTGAGGCCTGGTTTTCTTATCACAGCCAATTCTTCTGATTATAGTATAATTCTTAGCTGATATGCATTTATGGGTTCATTAAAACATACAGCACGTAAATTAAGTACTGATCACGTCACCATTTTTGGCAGTAAGTCCACTGCTAAAAGGTCCTACAGACATGAAAGTTTCACCAATGTCTGTAAAAATCCAGGTAATCCACACATGCAAAGAAACCAAAACAAATAAGTATAGAAATCAAGTTATGTGTAATAAAAGAGAATGACACTGAGAACAATTATTGAACATGCTTACTGAAATGTAATACTTCATACAAAAGCCTTTTGTTGTCAATGACAGCTTGAAGATGCCTCCTGTATGGAGAAACTAGTCACATGCACTGCTCATCTGTGATTTTGGCCCATTCTTCCACAGTCTTGAAATCTTGAAGGTTCCATTAACCTCTTCTATGAACTCTGGTCTTTAGTCCTTGCCATAGATTTTCTATTTGATTCAAGTCCGGTGATTGGCTGGGACGTTGTAGCAGCTTTATTTCCATTTCTTTGGCTGTGTGTTTGGGGTCACTGTCTTACCGAAATGTCCACCCTGGTTTCATCTTCATCATCCTGGTCTATGACAGCAGATTTTTATCAAGAATATCTCAGTACATTTTTCCATTCATCCTTCCTTAAATTATATGTTTGCCAGTGTTGTCTGCTGAAAAACAGCCCCACACCATGATGTTCCCACGTCCAAACTTCATTGTTGGTGTGGTGTTTTTGGGGTGCTCTGCAGTGCCCTTTATGGTGTGTATCATGGCATTCACAGAGTTCAATTTTAGTGTCATTTGACCAGACTATATTCTCCCAGTATTTCTCAGGTTTGTTTAAATGTTGTACAGCAAACTTTAAAACAAGCTTCAACATGCTTTTTCTTCAGCAGTGGAGTCTTGCGTGGTGAGCATGCATACAGGCTGTGGCGGTTGAATGTATTACTTCCATTTCTGGATTATGGCCCCACAGTGCTCACTGGAACATTCAATAGTTTAGAAATCCTTCTGTAAGCAGTGCCACCAGTATGTTTTGCAACAGTAAGGTTGCAAAGATCTTGAGATCTTTACTTTTACCCATCGTGAGATGTTTCTTGTGAGACACCTTGGTAATAAGACACCTTACAGGTCATCAGTTGGGACCATTGGCAGCTCCAGAGACTTTTTTCTGCAGGTGCTATGGGGAAGCTTGGCATTTTTATGAGGATGCTATGAGCTCGTGTGTCTCTCTGCTACACCTCTGCCACATTCACAGGCATGTGTACACATAGCCACATTCTGATCTGCGACAGTCATTAATGACATACAGAACCAAAATCACACACAAACCTAGGCTACTGTTCAATATAAATATCCACAGACCTACAAATGTAGCCTATATCCTCTGGGGAAAAATGCCAACAGCAGGCAGAGGAAAAAAATATTTCACCTACCATTGATGTCTTCATAACAGCACAGTGAGTCTGTTGTTGTGATTAAGAGCAAAAGCATCAATGATTTGGTTGCTGTTCAGAGGCAGTGTTCTCTGAGGGGTAATTGCCAGGAGTGACACTCATGCATATTTGGGCAGCAAAAGCTGAACCATTTCAGCAAATTTAAACTACGAGGTCTATTAGATAATAAACCGACCCTTTTATTTTTTTTTTTTAACTATATGGATTTGAATGATGTGCGATTACACCAATCATGCTTGAACCCTCGTGCGCATGCGTGAGTTTTTTCACACGTGTCGGTGACGTCATTTCCCTGTGGTCCCGCCCTCTCGGCTGAATTCCTTTGTTTCACACGCTGCTCGAGACGGCGCGCGTTGCTTTATCAAAATTTTTTCTGGACCTGTGAGGAATATCCGAGTGGACACTATTCGAGAAATTAAGCTGGTTTTCGGTGAAAAGTTTAACGGCCGATGAGAGATTATGGGGTGTTTCTGTCGGTGTAAGGACTTCCCACGGAGCGGGACGTCGTGCAGCGCTTCCAGGCGCTGTCGTCGGCCTGTTTCGAGCTGAAAACATCCTAATTTAAAGCTTAATTCACCCAGTACGTCGTGAGAGAACAGAGAAGATTCAGAAGAGGCCGGCATGAGGACTTTATGTGGACATTCCACTGTTTAAGGACACTTTTTAATGAAAGACGTGCGCGCAAATTTGCCGAGTCGTTTCCGTGATGACTCGGCGAATCTGTGTGCGCCGCGACAGGAAAAACACCTCCGTGTTGAAAACCATTTGTAAAATTCAGGCGGCTTTTGATGGCTTTCAACAAGTGAGTAACTGAGAAACTGTTTAACAGCTTGGGCATGTTCCAACTTTCCGTTAAGGTTTCCAACGGAGGTGTTTTTCCTGTCGCGACCCCCCGCGGTCGGGTCCGGCACGACATGCGACTCTGCCCGCACGTTCTTTCATTACAAAATGTCCGTTAACAATGGAATGTCCGAATAAACTCCTCATGCCGACTTCTTCTGAAAGTTCTCTGTTCTCTGATGACTTACTGGGTCAACAGAGCCTGAAATGTGGAAGTTTTCAACTTGAAACGGCGAGACGCTGCCGCCTTGAAGCGCAGATTGCCGTCAGGCGCCGTGGGCCGTCCTTAAAGCGACACTTACAGACCAAAATCTCTCATCAGCCGTTAAATGTTTTACCGAAAACCAGCTGAATTTATCGAACAGTGTCCACTCAGTTAGTTGTGCCTTACAGTTTTGAAAAAATTTTGATCAAACAAAGCAGCAGTCTCTGAGCCATTCCTAAACAATGAAAAAAAATCGACGAGAGGGTGGGCGACTCCTCACTCAAAGACTGCCCACAGGCGAATGACGTAACCGACAGGCGTGAAAAAACTCTCGCATGCCCACGAGGGTTCAAGTATGTCTGATGTAATCACACGTGATTCAAATCCATATGGTTTTTGAAAAAAATAAGGTCGGATACTTTTCTAATAGACCTCGTACACTCACTGCAGTACGACGTAATCATTGATGCTGAAAAAGTCTTCCATGTCTTTGTCTCCTCTAGGCTTGACTACTGTAACTCCCTGCTCTTTGGGATCTCTGGAAAAAAAAAAAAACTTTCAAAGGCTCTAATACATTTAAAACAGTGCAGGTTAACTCAAAACAGTGCATGATAACTCGAAAAGTTTTGAACGGATTTTGATGAACTTTTGTAGAGTGGTTGGAAATGACAACAGGAACAAGTGATTAAATTTTAGTGGTGATCCAGATCACGATCCGGATCCAGGAATTTTTTAAATGATTCTTCACCATTGCGGGATAGGGGGAATTTTGACATTCTAATTTCTAACTCCACAAAAGCAAGGCAGAAAAGCTTGAAAAAAAATTAGGGTGTAACATAGTCAAATGTTCTATCAAACAACAAAGTTTGGTGATGATCGGATCCGGATTTGGTGATCCAGAATATGCAAAAATATAGGGACAATAGAAAATGTGTCAGTGTGAGGTGACAAATGAAGCTAGAGATGCACAACTAACACCAAATTGTAGCTGAATCTGTACTGATTCAGTAAGGTGTCATCAGATTTGATGTAGCTTCAAATTGTGCCAAGGAGGAAATCTCTTTAGGGTCAGTGACCCTGTGGCCTTGGCGGAGGTTTGCACTCTCTGAGTGCTTCTAGTTTATAGAAGCATTACATAGAGGCCGGGCATATGTACTACAACATTTTCAAGCGGTTTCATTGGATCTGTGAGAACAGAGATATTTATTGAATGGAACACTTTTTGAAAATGACAAAGAAAAAGATTGCATAGCAGAAGTTCAGTTTCAGTCGACAAGGCCTTAAAACATGGGATGAAATTAAATTCAAATAATAAATGAAGAATTATTTTCTTGGGGGTGCTATGAAAATCCAGCACCCTCTAGCGCCGCCCATGGTTGGGAATGAACTAGCTGACATTAATTTGCACTAGCAAAGGGTAGGACTGCTTTCTAATTACTGATAGATTTCAGCTGGTGTCTTGGCTTTCCATGCCTTTTTGCACCTCCCTTTCTTCAGATGTTCAACACTTTTACTTTTACTGAGAAGAATGGTGACATGTTAAATAATTATTTTACCTGCTGTAAACCTTGATATGAAAACTGTTTTGGACATTTGAAGGTGTTGTCAGAAGAATACAGTGGTATGCCCATTACCAGTTTTAGGCTCAAATCCTCAAGACCAAGGCACAAATATAAGACTGGTGAATCACACACAAGCATACACAGGCTTGAGCCTGAGCATCGAGGCACCACAACACTGGCATTCACCTCTTTAGGTACAACTCCAATTCCAATGAAGTTGGGATGTTGTGTGAAATGTAAATAAAAACAGAATACAATGATTTGCAAATCCTCTTCAACCTACATTTAATTGAATACACCACAAAGACAAGATATTTAATGTTCAAACTGATAAACTTTATTATTTTTGTGCAAATATTTGCTCATTTTGAAATGGATGCCTGCAACACGTTTCAAAAAAGCTGTGACAGTGGTATGTTTACCACTGTGTTACATCACCTTTCTTTCTAACAACACTCAATAAGCGTTTGGGAACTGAGAACAGTAATTGTGAGTGTCATGATTGGGTATAAAAGGAGCATCCCCAAAAGGCTCAGCCGATCACAAGCAAAGATGGGACCAGGATCACCCCCTTGTGAACAACTGCGTGAAAAAAATAGTCCAACAGTTTAAGAACAATGTTTCTCAACATTCAATTGCAAGGAATTTAGGGATTCCATCATCTACAGTCCATAATATAATCAGAAGAGTCAGAGAATCTGGAGAACTTTCTACATGTAAGCGGCAAGACCGAAAACCAACACTGAATGCCCGTGACCTTCGATCCCTCAGGTGGCACTGCATTATCTTACCGCGTGGGCTCAGGAACACTTCAGAAAATCATTGTCAGTTAACACAGTTCGTTGCTACATCTGCAAGTGCAAGTTAAAATTCTACCATGCAAAGCGAAAGCCATATATCAACAATGTCCAGAAACACTGCCGCCTTCTCTGGGTCTGAGCTCATTTGAAATGGACAGACACAAAGTGGAAACGTGTGCTGTGGTCTGATGAGTCCACATTTCAAATTGTTTTTGGAAATCATGGACGTTGTGTCCTCTTGTCAAAAGAGGAAAAAAGACCATCCAGATTGTTACCAGCGCAAAGTTCAAAAGCCAGCATCTGTGATGGTATGGGGGTGTGTTAGTGCCCATGGCATGGGAAACTTACACATCTGTGATGGCACCATCAAAGATGAAAGGTACATCCAGGTTTTGGAGCAACACATGCTGCCATCCAAGCAATGTCTTTTTCAGGGACGTCCCTGCTTATTTCAGCAAGACGATGCCAAGCCACATTCTGCACGTGTTACAACAGCGTGGCTTTGTAGTAAAAGAGTGCGGGTACTAGACTGGCCTACCTGCAGTCCAGACCTGTCGCCCACTGAAAATGTGTGGTGCATTATGAAGTGCAAATTACAACAACAGAGACCCCGGACTGTTTAAGAACTGAAGAAGGAAAGGTGATGCAACACTGTGGTAAACATACCACTGTCCCAGCTTTTTCTGAAACGTGTTGCAGGCATCCATTTCAAAATGAACAAATATCTGCACAAAAACAAAAATGTTATCAGTCTGAACATTAAATATAGGTTGAAGAGGATTTGCAAATCATTGTATTCTGTTTTTATTTACATTTTACACAACATCCCAACTTCACTGGAATTGGGGTTGTAGTAGTGAAAATTAAGATGGATCGCATGTAATGCACTGTCTATTGCAGTACTGCAAATGCTGTGAAATTCAGGAGAAATACTGTTTAAAAATTCTACACCCCTGACCTCACTCTCATCTTTGCTACCATCTGGATCCGTCTCAGGCTGTTGAGTTACAACCTGCTCCTGCCTCCACTTTCTCCATCTCTGCAGCAGCTGCTCTGAAGCGCTTTCTACGTGGCTGCTTGTTGTACCCAAACTGGTTTTGGCCTTCTCCAGCAAATCCAGCGTACTTGTGATCTGAGCCATTGAAGCGTAGGTAGCATCCCTAGCGTGTCGTGCACGGACCAGAGATTGCTCCAGGGCTCGCTCCTGCACCTTGGCAGAAAGTTTCCCCAGACGGACAAAGTAACTGGGACTGGTCGGTGTGGTTGTGACCTCACCTGTTGCAGGTTCAGCCACAGCAGCTGAAAGTAAAATGGCATACACACATTTTCAGTCAATCGCCATTTAATGTCTACATATAGGACATTTTGTTTTCAATATCTCAATAATGGATATTAATCCACAGAGGTAAAATGAAATCTTGTCCTAATTTACCAAATTGTATCTAAAAGAAGGACATTTTAAAACCTGTAGGAGGATTTAGCATACTGCTCATTCCTTTCTCCTGCCCCAGCTCAGTCATCTTTCCCCAGTCCCTCAATGTGAAAAAGTGTGCGTTTGTGACCCATTTGTTTTAAAAATCTGTTCAGATTATTCTGGTGGGTCTGTGGGTCTGAATAAATATAGAATCCCTGTGCGTTTGTGACCCATTTGTTTTAAAAATCTGTTCAGATTATTCTGGTGGGTCTGTGGGTCTGAATAAATATAGAATCCCTCAACTGTGATTCGTGGTATTTTGCTGCAACCAAACGATTAGCATTGCAATCACATATTTGCCATGTTGGAGAAATGACGACCCGTCTTTGCCATTACTCAGAGCACAGTTGTCAAGAAAACATATCATCACACTAGCAGGTGTCAAATCTGTGGGTGCTGGAAAATCTAGATGGTTTGCATGCCAAAATAACAGAAGGAAGGCTTGCTGGAATGTCCTGCTACCATTGGCTATGAATTGCATCAACCACTCAGGTGCATAGGTCCGGTCACTGTGGAAACATTTTCCATCCAGATCACATCCACCTGCTGTTTCACCTTAACTTCCTGTTGTGATGACTTAATATTGCATAGAGGCAGGTTTACTTTGACAGTCATTTGTGAAGTTTGTCCTGTGGCCCTGCATTGAGGATTATTGGGTAAAGCACTGGAGTTACCTAGAATTTCATTCACCATTAGCATAATTTTGATTTGGAAGTCCTTCCATCTCTACCCCAGCATTAGACAAAGTTTTCTTTAGTTTCCCTGTTATTTAATGAGCCAATTATACATTCCATATTTAGAATATCTACTGACCCAGCTCTCTCTCAGTGAGTGGTAGGTTCTGGTCAACCCAGTTCTCAGATCGGCTGAGGGCCAGGCCCACCCCACTGCTGACCATCTGTCCCACTCTGGTGCCTAGGACAGTGTTGAAGCCACCACTGACGGCTGCCTTGGTCTTCTCCATGCCACCCATCATAGCTCCCATCACTGCATCTTTGGCCCCTGTCACTGATTGGTAAACCATGCCCACCGTGTCAGACACCAGCTGAGAAAGAGGAAATCTGGTGTTATACATTTCCTGCACAACTCTGACATATTCATTTTTGCCCTTTCAGAAACAGGTGACAGGAGACTGCGTTTTTGTAGTGTCAAACTTGTCACGTACCAAATATATATATATATATATATATATATATATTTATATATATATATATTTATATATATATATATATTTATATATATATATATATATATATATATTCATTAAAAAATAGCTAGTGGCAAGAGGTCATCTCTTTTAAAGTTATTTAGCCAGTTTAACCCACTGCCAAAGTTGTGTTCTTACTCACTGCCTCTTACTCATTTCCTTGCTGATATTTTCGTACAATAATACTTGACAGTATGTACTGAGTTACAGTAAAGGCTATTTAAATAAAGTATCTTTAAGGAACACCAATAAACAAAGTCTTTAAAATTTCAGCAATTTTTGCCTTCAGCATTACAGTAAAGACTATTTAACTCAAGTATCTTTGAGGTACACAAATAAACAGTCTTGAAAATTTCAGCAATTTTTACCATCATGGTGTAAAAAGGCAAGGACAATCCAACATGTCAAGAATCGAACTACAGACCACAGTTAAACTAGCCACAGACTCCACAATGATTGAACACAAATCCACGTTATGACAGGACTGTGAGATGAGACTATAACACATCAAGTATTACATCATAATGTGTATTTGTGTGGTGTTACATCAACGGTGTTACAAGCAGAGAGATGCGTACAAGATGGGAATGTACACACAGATTAACACAAGAGCAGACAAAAATAAACATGACACATTCACCTGTGACCACAGTCCACCGTACTTCCATAAAGACTTTATGTGAGGAAGAGATGCATGTTTCTGTTGTTGAAACCCTAAATAAGAACAGCCCCCCCCCCCCCCCCCCATGCACACCCCCACCCACCACCACAAAAAGTGCACTTTTAAGGGACCTAACTTCCAAGGTGCACACATGAAGGCGTTTACTGAGTGATGGAGTGACTGTACAGAACACACACACACACACCCACCCCTTATTGCGTGTGACATAATTCACTCCTACAGTTTGATTAATTTGTGAGCATGAAATAAATACTGAAATGATTTTTGGCGTGCATGGGCCAAATCTTTGGAAAAGATGTTTGCTCTCTGAGCAAAAAAAAAAAAAAAAAAAAATCTATTCTGTGCTCAATAAATGTATTTTTCTGTGTGTCATTATCCACATAAAAACTAAATATTAATGTCTACCAGGCAGGGTGTTATTTTCTAAATTAATTTCCTATGAGTGCTTAGCAATTTAGTGCAGCACAAATGCTTACGTCTGCATAAACTAGTCAAAGTTTTGGAAATAATTCGATGTTTTGCACACGTTTTGAGGTGCAGCTCCATCCAGAGATGGGTGTGGTATCTGTTCCGGAAACCGTCCTATGCACCGGCAACATTTCATGTTCATTTTGTGAATTGTTCTGTAATTTATGTCTGTAGCATGGCCCAAGCAGAGGGTCACCCCTTTGAGTCTGGTCTGCTTGAGGTTTCTTCCTCAGAGGGAGGTTTTCCTTACCACTGTTGCTCTGGGGGTTGGTAAGGTTAGACCTTACTTGTGTGAAGCGCCTTGAGGCAACCTTATTGTGATTTGGTGCTATATAAATGAATTAAATTGAATTAAATTTAAATTGTTGCAACAGTGGAACACAGAAATCCTACGTAAAGAAAATGTGAAAATGTCAAATCTCTACGGTTGCTCGGAAAGTTGCTCTCTGAATGTGCTTTATCTCATGGAACCAGTTACATTTACAGACATCTGTGTAGTGATGGGTATCAATAAGATTTTCTTGATATCACTACAATTATCGATCCGATTCCTTATCGATTCCTCTTGTGAATTTTTTGTGTACTAAAAGTAGGCTTTACAGGTTTTCTATGTCAGAGGGTCAAAGAGCTTTTTCTTACCGTGCACCTGCTCTGTGGAACGGTCTTCCTGCGACTGTGAGGCAGAGTCCATGGACATTTTTAAGTCAAGACTTAAAGCCTATTTTTAATTCTCTTTCTTATGAATTGTTTTTATTTTTATCTGTTTTATTCTTTTACTTATGTTTTTAATTATGAATTTGAATTTTTTAATTTTTATTTATTTAAATTTTTTTATGTTGAACTGTTCTACGTTGAGGCGCCTTGAGACGGCTTTTGCTGTGATTTGGCGCTTTATAAGCCGATTAAACTGAACTGAAATTGAACAACATTTTATTGAGTCTTAAAGTAAACTAGAAGCAAACCTCCGCCAAGGCCATGGGGTCACTGACGCCATAACATCTACACGCCGTGGAATCATTAAACCTAAAAAAGTCTAACAATGATGTTTGCTCAGTAGTAAAAAAAGTTTCATCTGCTGTGACTGGATAGCATGTATCCTTAGCGCTTGGCATCACAGTTTATTGCAACTTGAACCTTTCCCAGAAGCTACTGTCATCTGAGCACTGACACTGATACAGTGGTGGGCACAGATAACCAAAAAATTAACTTCGATAACAGATAATAAGATAACTGAAAAGTTATCTTTGATAAAGATAAACCGATAACCACCCAAAAATGTATCGGAAGTTACAGATAATCGATAAATTCCGGTGTTGTCTATGGGACATTTGCAGTTACTAAACAGCTGAAATTGATTTTTAACACGATCACTTTTGAAAGCATCAAAAGCAGTAAAAGACCTAAAGAATAAGTAAGAATGTTTGACCATGCTGCCCCCTGCAGGAAGCAGCACAGACAAATCCTGAGAGCACCCACGAAATCAACTCTTTACTAATCGTAATCATTTTTCTTTCAACAGTCTGTCCCTGCTGGAAGCACTTGTTTACAACAGCGCTCCCACCACAGAGGCACACCGAGAGCAGCCATAACGCCACCTCCCTATCAATTTCAACACTCTGGTCAGGCGGAGGTCTTGAAAAATAAAGTCATACTAACTTATGGTTTTTTGAAAATACTGATAGAATAACTCCATTAATGTCAATTCTGTCATTTGTACAAAGTTAAAATATAACATATCTTTTAATGTTGAATAAGGCACTAATTCTGAGGTTTTGTAACAAACACAGACCGCAAAACATTCTGGGTAAAAGTGCTAAACAGTGATTGGTTCAGTAATCCATTATGTAAACCAACACGTTAATGTGACGTGTGTCAGTTTAAAGATAAATGTGCTTTTGTAAAATATTCCATTTTTATTTGTAAAAACAGGCATTTTTACAGAGCCCTGGAAGTGTCATCACAATTGCATGTTTTAAAACTTTTATGATGTTGTAAAATGTGCACTCAATATTAGTAAGTAAGTAAGTAAATTTATTTATATAGTGCCTTTCACAGACATAAGGCCATGTACACACGTTGTCAGGTATTTGTAAAACCGAATATCTTACCCTTTCAGTTTGGGGAAAAAACTTCATCCACACTACATCGTTTAAAAAAAAAAAAAAAAAAAAAATCCATCCACATCAAACCGTATAAATGTGTTGCAATTAGTCTGCCAAACCTGTGGGTGGCGGTACTGATTAAAATTCTATCCAATCAGGAGCCTTATTCTCTTGTCGTCACTTCCACAAAAACTAAAAACATGGCGCTAACCTCGTTCGTGTGGACCGATAAGGAGTCGGAATTACTTCTAACCGTAGTTTTAGAAAACAAAGTTAACAAATATATGCACACAAAAAGCGCCTGGACAATGGACAATACCAACACTTTGAGAGCAGCCATGTACCCAGATGTTTAATACTGCCATGAACACTCCTGGCCAGTAGATGGCAGTAGCGGCCTTGAAAAAATGTCAAACAAAATTCCAGATAATCTGTGTCTGCTACATTTAAGATGCGTGGAATTTAACAGACGCAAATACACTAACGTCTATAAACCCAGAGAATATATTCACGAGAGTTTTAGGCACTAGAGTTTAATGCTGTTATCTGTGGACCCTGAACAGTGTGTCTGAAATGCATTTGTCCTGTCGTGAACATCTGAGATGACCTATATCTGATATTTTCACTTTATAAACTTCAGACATGACAATAATTTTAAATAACTTGTCTAAAATGAGTGGTTAAAATTTGAACCATAAGTTAAACATGTATGCCTCTGGATGACTTGGTGACACTGCGATTATATTAGTATGGTGTTAAAGGAAATTACTTTTTTTTTTTGGTCACCAGTTCTCCTTTGCTTACAGACGATACAGTGGTTTCTGTTTGCAGAGGGTAGAACAACATGCCTATTAGGAAACTTTTAACAGGTAGGTCTCAACAGCTTTAACAGTTTTAAAAATGTTTTTCACTGTTCAGCTTAGTTTTAGTACGTTATTGGTGTAAAAGTTATCGGACGGTAATTCATCGGAAGATAATTAGTCCGATGATGGTTTTTAAATTTATCTAAAAAGATAATCCGATAATGAAAACATTATCTTCGATAATTATCTGTTATCGGATTATCGGAAGTGTGCCCACCACTGCACTGATATTGCATGTGCTTATAGACAAAAAAACAAATAAGAGACAAAATTCAATTTATTATTCAACTAAACTGCAAATATATGAATTTTTTAACATTTATGAAACACTTCTCTAAACAAGGCCATAGGGTCACTGACCCTAAAGAGATTCCCTCCTTGGCACAGTGATCTATTTCTTTTTGTCTCTTTCTCTAAAATTGTATATAATAATCATTACATTATTAATACATAAACAAAAATAAATTTAAGAAATATTACAATTTGAAAACAAATGCACCCGAATGTGATGACAGCTGCAACTGCTTAATGGTAACTTTTAACATTGAAAATGCCATAGACATGCTAACACGTTAGCATCGGGATCCAGATCGTGATCCGGATCACCACTAAAATTTAATCACTTGTTTCTCTTGTCATTTCCAACCGCTCCACAAAATTTCAACAAAAATAAATTTAAGAAATATTACAATTTGAAAACAAACGCACCCGAACGTGATGACAGCTGCAATTGCTTAATGCTAACTTTTAACATTGAAAATGCCATAGACATGCTAACGCATTAGCATCGGGATCCGGATCACCACTAAAATTTAATCACTTGTTCCTCTTGTCATTTCCAACCACTCCACAAAATTTCATCAAAATCCGTTCAAAACTTTTTGAGTTATCCTGCTGACAGACAGACAAACAAACGCGACCGAAAACATACCCTTGCCAAAAAATAGTACTGATAAGTATATAAAAAGTAAACTAGAAGTATACTTGAAACATACTTGCATATACTACTTTTTGGTAAGGGTAACCTCCTTGGCGGAGGTAATAAATATGAAATTGGTCACTGGATCCATAAACTTTGGACATAATAAACTCTACATGGTGGATCCTTGATCTCCATAAATAGGAATAAACAAAATCTGTAGTTTTTGTCAAAAGCATTTCCTTTCAGACATTACTGGCATGAATGTCTTTCCATACATTTGAGCTGAGCTGCACGTCAGGATGTAATTCATAAAGAATGCAGCACGTTTCATTTCGAGAGGAAAACAAATGTTTTCGTCGATTGTAGTTTCTTGTCTGTATTACAACGTTTGTAAGAGGTGTCATTTTATTTAAAGCGGCAATTTGTTTTGAAGTTTTTAATTCCGCCCGGACTCTGCCTCGGCAGAGAGCCACGCAGCATTTGGAGCTATGCCAACAGAAAGGAAGACGATTCTCGTTTCTTGACTGCAACAAGACAAGAGTCCCAGTTAGTGACTTTAATACACATAAAAGTGACTCACGATATTTTAATGGCTTTGAGAGGGGTTAAGAAGCAGACTTGCCGCTTCTGAAGAGCAGCAAATCAAAGAACCAACGAGCTAGTGGATCAAAGCATTGCTTCAATGGTTCACGCTTCAAAGTGGAATCGCGCTGCAGAAACGGTTGATTACAGAGCCGCTGCAGGGTTTGTAATCAACGTAGAGGAATGATCATTCTCCCGACAAACACCCTCAAAAATAACCGTCACTCTGAAGGACCGATAAGGGAATCATTAAGCAAAAAGGCTATTGATATTGGTGGATCGAATCATTTCTTAATACTCGAAAAGAACCGGTTCTCGATACCCAACCCTACATCTGTGCCACCAGAATGTTATATGGACATTTTTTCCCCATGTAGGTTTATAAATGAATGAAACATTAATGTAACACTAGTTTAAGCCTGACCTTGTCTGCTGGTTGGTGAAGAATGGGCAACTTTTCTTCCATTTTATCCAGTCCTTTCATGGCATAATCATTTACTGCAGCAACTGAAAGCAAGTGCACAACAGCAACACAAGATAAGAATCATCATACTGCCAATGCCAATATCCAGATAAAACTAAAGCTCTGTGATCACTCTGCAATAACAGTTGCTTGCATGTTTTATATGAATGGCAATACATTTTTGTGACTAAACACCTGATTTAGCAAAAACCTCTGTATATGTAACTGACAAATATGATATATTAAATAAATCTGCCCAAATATCTCCGCTTAACAGCATTGGATTGGAATTATTCCTTCATGCACATCTTCATATGGCGTGCTTCGTATGTATGTTGTTTCTTTGAAATCCACCTGTTTTCAGAGGAATCGTGCCTATAATCTCATGGAGAGAGGAAAAAAGGATGGATAGAAGATTCCTATATGTAGCCCCCTTATGCCAGAATAGTTCCTTGAATGTATTATATATACGTAAGTGGCAGCAAATCTTTTGTGACAAAATACCTGAGTTAATAAAATGGCCAACCTCTGTACATGTAACTGACAAATATGATGTATTAAATAAATGAAGTGAAATATCATCCCTTGATGGTGGCTGCAATGGGGATGGGAGATGTTGGAAAAAACAAACAAACAAAAAAAAAAAACTGTTCAACACATAGTACAAGAAACAAAAAGGTTCTACAATTCAAATATATTCATATACATATATACTGTAGTACTGCAGCATGGGGAATAAACTACAAAGACCTGACATCAGATCACTTCCCAACAGTAATGTGCAACAACCTTACTCAATACTTTCACATTTCAATGATGTGAATGTGTGCACTCATTGCCTTTTAATTATGTCAGACTTTGGGGAAAAAGACATACGTTGTGGCTCTAGAAAGTCAAGAATCGGCTTGGAACTGGTGGTGGCTGCTGCACCGAGGGTTCGCACTCCACTCTCTGCTGCATCCATTACCCCTTTCAGCATCGGTACACTTTCTTTGGTGCTAGTGTATGCGTGTGACACCGCCTCACAAGTTGAACTGACCAGGGGCAAATGGGTCACTCGTGAAACAACATTCTGGAGTGGGGGGAGAGAAAGATTATTGCCCTTTGTAGAAATTCAAAGCAGAGGAAAAACGAGCACTCACAGGGACCAGGAGTGGAGGTGCACGGCTCAAAAACCAAGTCAATATAAAAATAAAGCCAGCAACACTTAAGTGTCCTTCTTAATACTCGTAAAGGTTTTAATGACTCACAGCAAGGCAACAGGATCAGGAGCACAGACACGTTTCGACTAGGTCTTCCTCAGTGTGTGGAGACCTAGTCGAAACGTGTCTGTGCTCCTGATCCTGTTGCCTTGCCGTGAGTCATTTAAACCTTTATTAAGAAGGACACTTGAGTGTTGCTGGCTTTACCTTTGTAGAAATTCACCAAAACTATACAATGCAAGGTAACAGTTTATTTTCTACTGTATCAGAAATACTGTACTCAAAATTTCTAACTGGTATTCTTTTGGGTCACAGCTCACCTCCTGGTCTTCAGCAGTTGGTTCTGCTGCGGCAGCTGCAGTATTCTCAATTTTCTCATTGTCTGCCATCATGAGTACTGGATTCAATCTGTTACTATAGAAAGGCATTAACATTTAATGTCACATTACATGATTATTCAGGATGAATTACTCCTATATCTCCAATAGTCTTTATATTAATGGCATATATCACCATCCTGCAGAGCAGAGTGTGTGTGTGTGTGTGTGATGCTTTATTACAGGCTATAAACAGAAATACAGCTCAGGCATGTTTAATTTATTTGACACCAGTATGATGCAATAAGGATGAAACCACATTAAAAAAAAAAAAAAAAATGCTGCAGTCTGGCTCCCAACTCAAGGCTAGTACACCATGTCAAAGTGGGAAATCAAAAACATGAAATGATGGATCTGGATGCCCCCACCCCCATTTAGATTTGCAAGACGACACTGAAGCACCCTGAAATCATAAAGTTGTGATAGTCATAGAGGCTGCACAAATTTGAAGGGGGGGTGGGGTGGGTGGAGAGCACACCAAAGTTTTGTTTTAAAAGGTGCAAGATTGTGTACGGAGCCCGACTAGGGACATGGTGGTTAATATTTTTTGGCACAGATTATTGCGTTCCCTCGCAATAACCTAATATCATATTAAAGCTCATGCCTATCAGAGCACACAGTGAGTGGAATCAGGTGGGGGGAGACTGAATGCATATGCGCGCGCGCGCACACACACACAGCAACAGGATTCACGAGAGATGAGGGAGTAAGTTGCTACACCTTGCACAGCTGTAAGACTGCATATGAAATATAGTTTATTTATAAAACAGTGATAGTAAGTAGCAACACCTGTTAGTGTGGCTTATGAACGTTTGTTTTCTTGTGTTTTTTTTACCGTCCCCTCGTGAATCCTGTTGCTGTCAGCTGTGTGTGTGTGCACGCGCGCTCATATGCGTTCAGTCACCCCCCAAACCTGATTCCACTCACTGTGTGCTCTGATAGGCCATGAGCTTTAATGTGATATTAGGTTATTGCAAGGGAATGCAATAA
This sequence comes from Thalassophryne amazonica, assembly GCF_902500255.1. Taxonomy (NCBI): domain Eukaryota; kingdom Metazoa; phylum Chordata; class Actinopteri; order Batrachoidiformes; family Batrachoididae; genus Thalassophryne; species Thalassophryne amazonica. The sequence goes on from NC_047112.1 coordinate 26,386,043, forward strand.
TCTGGGCAAAATAAATAAATAAAATGAAATAAAAAAAATCACCATGGGCTCCATAACTGTGTTATTTATTCTAACAGAATAATAAATAAAAAAATATTTTGAAAATATTTTGATGATAAACATTTTATTGAAAATATCTTAATGAATGGCAGTCTAATAAATAAATGGAATTAGTTTCACCCCCTTTGGCGATACTTTTTTTTTGGGGGGGGGGGGGGGGGAGCACATATAATCCTCTCCAATCTTTTACACAGTGTTGTCAACACCACCAGCATTCAAGGAGGAGTGGAGCGTTATATTCACCACAGCTACAAGTCAAGGATTTTAAAATGCCAGCCATAATAACCCAACAAGTTTTCTTGCTTAACATCCCAAATTCTTGTGTATACCTGACCATGTGTCTAATGTAGCACAGTAAGAATCCGTGTTGTTGACAGTTGTGGAACAACTCTCTTCTACTTAAAAGTAACAGCAGACAAAAGCAGCCCATGTCCTGAAACAGCTGGGTTTTTGTTTTAATAGAATACATCACCTCAATGTCTACGGGGCTTGGGGGTGGGGGACAAACAAAAAAAATTATTTTTGGCAACATTAGCACTCACTGCAGGACTTAGCCACAGCTGAAACACCCACTCCCATGTGGTTTGCCTACCAGTGATGAAAGTGGGCCATGGGGGGGGGGGGGGGGAGACTTGAAATTTTGGCAATCTGATTGGTTAATCATGTGAGATTTCAGACAATAAAATATTGAGTAGACGGTGGCAAAATATTCAACCGTTTCACATTTGATGTATTATGCCGCACCCTGACTGATTTGCTACGCAGATGTCATTCGACTGTTTCACATTTGATATATAACTCTGCTCCTTGACCGCGTTGCTGCACAGGTGTCAACAATGGCGCTGTCAGCTGAGAGCGACAGAAACTAGTACTAGGCCGAAATGCATGGATTTAATGGATTTAACTGGACTGAGTGATGGATTTAACTCAATGCAGGTGACGAGATGGAGAAATCTGTGGATCTGCTCACAGAATTTCCAGCTTCATGGTAAGCTTTGACGAGCCACACCCTTTCACAACGATTCGCCAACCGAATTACTTACAGAAAAAAAACGTGCAAACTATGGAATTGCATTAGAACGGAAATAACCCTGTTGTGTCTGATGATTTGCAGACGTTCATGCTGGATTTTATGGTCGGAAAATGAGTTTTACCGGTGACGTGTTAGCGGAGCCAGTAAAACAGATATTTGCGACCGAAATCCAGCATGAACATTCGCAAATCAGACACAACAGGGTTATTCCCTAATTAAACCTTCAATAAAGACTTTCATAAAACCCAAGAATTTTTCAATGCCAATACTTAAAAAAAAAAAATGTAGCATAACAGTAAACAGATTTTACCTAAAAGTCAGCTGTCCTCCATTTATAGTACAAACGACCACACCTAGAACCCGCAGTTCCCCATGGTTCAACATCCTCTAAATCTTAACTGAATGAGGTACATAGATGCTATCCCAAGTTAATTTATTCAAAATAACTGAGTGAAGGACTTTGAAATTACATGGGAGGAACTATGATACAGGACAACAGCACAAGTAAAGGAAACAAGGGCATGAACTGGAAAAAACTGGGCCGGGCCTTCTCCTTATGGGTTCTGTAAGACTGCAGAAAGAAACTGCAGCTGCATCCAGGAACACTGCTAATGAGTGCATTACAAACTTGACCTGATGTGTCAGACAGGAAAGTCAATAAAGGACATGAACTCTGTTATCATACAGCTGCATAGCTCTATCTCTGCTGCAAGGGGTGGCCCACCAGCTGTAACCTGTGTATCAGCAGCAAATGCTCAACCAGATGTGAACAAACATCTACATGGCAGGAGGCTCAATAGTGAGAAAAACAGGGGCCTTGTGAAAGCTGGCAGCACATCAGCACTGCTTTACAAAACAAAATAATAAAAATTTATGCTCCTGGTTAAAACTAACAACATTTGTACTCATGATGTAATATTATCATGCATCCATTTCAATTACTGCATTCAACATTTATATCTGGACCCCTCTGCTCTCACCATTTGTTTGGTTTTGAAGCTACATGTAGCTTGAAATAAGCTTGTTTGTCAGCTTCTTTCAGTTTCAAATGTCCATGTCTAGTTGCCATTAAGGTCACTGGTACTTTTTGGTAACTTTTGTTGAATTTACACAATCACTTTCACAGACAGTTTTCTTTACACAAGACAGTGGTGGATTCATACATATTTCGAAGTCAGTAAATGTGTCTTGGAGTTGATGCTTAGGTTTTCTAAAGCCTCTTTCACACTGGCGTATTCATAGAGCTACGTATTGTGGCGTATCGTCTACGCTGAGTCGAGCACCTCTATGTCAAGTTTTTTCTCCCTACGCAGCAGTATGCTGAGGGCTATGCACGTAGGACAGAGGAAATTAAGCATGTTTAATTTTCTTTGGCGTAGAGCGCTGGACACAGTTTTAACCCTCTGGGGTCTGAGAGCATTTTTTGGACAGTTCACTCGCCTGGCATAAATTATTATTGCTGTTAACAGCTCTCCCTGCATCCCACAACCAAGTTTTATGTCTCTTTTTTCAGGACAACCTGTGCTTTCAGAATATATATGCTTTTGTTGTGTTTTATAAGTTTAATAAAGGTTTACAATCAAAAATAGGCAAGGAAAAAAATAAAGCGAAAAATAATTTTCCACACACATTTATTCAAAACACACAGCAAACTATAATAAACAACTGTTTTGGCACTTTATAGAGGTAATTTGAGGTCTTGTGTTAAAGACTGTACAACAAAAAGGTTCAAACAATAAACACAAATGCACATTTTGAACAATATATACAAAATGGTCTATGCGTTTTGTTGTCCATTGATATGGTAAACAGTGCTTTACGCAGAGAAAGCAACAGAGTTATCCAGTAACATTCACATGCAAACTAGTGGAGCAATCCTGATAGTTACACACTCTGTTTGAGCACGTGACATTGTCATCAGAGGCTCTCCGTGTGCTCCTGCTTTCACTGATCGCTGTGCGTAATGGCGCAGGGCACACTGCGTATGTACTAATAGTAGTTACTCATTGGAGCACCCAGGGGGCTATTCAAACGGGCCAACTAGTAACATATCACTCCTGAAAACGATCTTTGGCTTTTCACGTGAGGTAAATCTGCCCTACAATTGGATTTTGGAAAACCATGTGACGGTGAACCAATTCCGACTGGACACTCACATTGCGCACGTCATCACACAGCTTCTAGGGGTACAAAGATGGCCCATGGCTGTCTCGAAAGTCTGCGGAGTTAACTTTTCAGCAAAAAAAAAAAAAAAAAAGCAAGTTTCTATCTCATATAATTCAAAAGTTATTTATAATTTAGTAAAGTTGGTCTTAGCCATTGTATACGAAGGCGTCGGCCCCAGAGGGTTAAGCAGGTCTGCGCAGCACAGCGTTACTCCATGCAAGTCTGTGCAACACGGCACTCCTGTACACAACCAAAAACTGAGTGCTGCATCCAGAGGAATCAGCTGGAGAACATGAGAACAGGATCACACAACCCACAGCGTCTGTGTGTGCTCACAGCTGATGTAACTGATGGACGTGTGTGTGCTCAGAACAGGGAATCGAACTTCAACTCAGAAATCCAGAAACGGTCGGTCGGTCTCTCTCTCTGATCAAACAATAAGCGCTGTGACTTTAAAGCAAAAGCCTCGTCGCTACATGTCGGTGCGATCATCAGATGTCCTGATCAAATCAGCGGACCTGATCGGAGCAGCCAGAGCTTTAAAAGTTTAGAGTCACAGCCCTTCATTCACAGTAGCTTTTACCACAGCCAGACTCAGCAGCATCTGTTCACAATGAAAATGATCCACAAGACAAAAAAAAAAAAAAAAAATTATATATATATATAATAATAATAATAATGTTAAACGACTGTTTCTGACGTGCACCACACCATGCAGTAGAGAACAGAGCACACTTCCACAGAGGCAGAAAATAGCAGCTTTGGCTACATATGTGGCAATAATTCAACTGTAAAAACCTCATGATACAGTCCACTATTTTCCAAGCGCAATGATGTGTTCTGCACAGCCGGCAGGAATGAACTGGTTTGAAATAGCGGCAATGTACATGCGACTGTGTGCACACATTAAAAAGCGAACACATGCACACGGAAAAAGGCTGAGTACGTGTGCATTTCGGGCGTATTTAAATGAAACAACTCCGCAATACGCAGCTCTACGAATATGCCAATGTGAAAGGGGCTTAAAACCTAGCTCTTACAGGTTCTCAACATGATAAATAAAAACATATTGGGCTGTCTCCCAATCCCGGATAAGAGGTTGAAGATGAGTGAGTGAGTGAGTGTAGACTGGCACTCACTATTGCCTGACAAAGTTTGATCTGGGTCTGATCTGATGTCGCAGACTGAACGCCCCCGCCCCCCCCCAAAAAAAATCGGTCCCCCTGCCTTCACTGCGCATGTGTCATTTCTGAGCGTCAGCAGTGATTCACCGATTACCACTTTGTTTCTTATCTCAGTGACAGATATCTGCAGTTTTTGTACAACAATCATTTCCACATAAATTAAGCATTATTTCATAATAAAAGACGGGGGAAGCAATCAGAGTGCCACAGCAGCATGTCTGAGTCTGACGTGCTGCTGCTGCGCCTGCATCATTTCAGAGAGTCAGTGGACTGACATGAGAATGATTTAAGAGGTTTGATGTTGTTATCTGATGGTTAATAATCACATTATTCCCTTTGATCACTTTGGGTGTAAAGAGTAAGACTCAGACGTGCTGCTGTGGTCCAAAATGACACATGCGCAGTGAAGGCAGGGCGGACCAATTTGGGGGGGGGGGGCTTATTTAGTGTACATTTTGCATTATATCTCAATCTAAAGTGCCTCAATCACTCTCATTTGTGACAATGAGGCGCAGACTGACACTCTCAATGAATAAACTAAGTCTGATCCACATCTCATCTGTGTTGCGGATTTAGCAGATATTTGATTTTAACATTGGAAAGCTCTTTTGATCTATATTTTGTATTATATTTTAGCTTATGAAAAGCCACTTCTAACAGGACTTTGATCTTGAACATTTTTTCCAGCGTAAAAATTTGTGGAATTGGAAACTAGCAATGATATTGACGTAGGATTGAGTTCTATGAACGTAGTGCTCTAGCTGATGTTCTGTGACGTGGTGTGTGTCGCACACCACGTCACATAGGGGAGGTGATGGACTAGTGGTTAAGGTGTTGGGCTTGAGACAAATCCCCGCCTGACTGGAAAATCACTAAGGGCCCTTGGGCAAGGTCTTTAATCCCCTATTGCTCCCGGTGTGTAGTGAGCGCCTTGTATGGCAGCACCCTGACATCGGGGTGAATGTGAGGCATAATTGTAAAGCGCTTTGAGCGTCTGATGCAGATGGAAAAGCGCTATATAAATGCAGTCCATTTACACACACACACACACACACACACACTTCAATTAACAAAACTCACAATTCATCATTACACCCCTCTGCTGTAGGTTATATTTTTTTGCATTGTCTGTTTGCAAGAGTTTTCTCAAACTGTAATACTTTGTCTGATTGACGCACGTTCTTCACAATTGCTAGTTTTGTCTTAATGTGGACGTGTTGTGTCCTCTTTTGGCCACCATACTTCATGGTTCCATTATGACCAAACCATTTCATTGAGCAACAATTGTTTTTTTATATATATATATATATATTTATGAGATCTCCACTTGCTTTATTGTGAAGCAAAGTCTGACATTATGTACCCAGATAACACTTTAGAGATAAACCCATCATAATTTGCAGTGATACTATGAGGTAAAAGGGAGACAACATGTTATTGTGCAACAACAGATATTCACATTATGCAACACAACCTTAAAATGTGAAATGCTCATTTGACTGGCAAGTCATTTCAACTGACTAGCTTCTTCTTATTGTGTCATAAGACCACATACAGAAAAACATTATATTCTGCTCTGAGCAAAAATCAATGTTCGATCTATGATTTTTAATGGGAAAAACTGGAACATCTCCAGCAGCAACTGAATTATGTGGTGCCAAGTCAGGGATCAACGTCACAAATGAAAGGCCAGAGGTTAAAGGGATTCAAAGGTTAGAACTGCACAAGAAAAACTAGTATGAACGAAAGCGCACACGGCAAGGGACACGTTTAAAAAGGCAATAGTCGCATTTATAGCATTACTGGTTTGACTCACTTTGCACTCTATGGTCTGAAGCAGAATGAAAACCACACACTATTTCCAGACTTTTTATAAACGAGTAACGGGATTATAATCGCAGCCTGGCACGATGGTTGATAAACTTTACTTCAGATAAGAAATACGAACTACAAACTTTTAACATACATGGGCTATTTTAACACGTTATCAAAAGTTTTGTCGTTTAGAATGCGAAGCAGGAAGAGCCTTAGCTTGACAGCTAGCCTGTGAAAGTTTCAATGTGAAACCATCATTTTTTTTTTCTTCCTTGTTTTTTTTAAACCACTGACCTCAGTGTGTTGCTGCTGTCTTTCTGCGACCTGGAACAAGCTGCTCAACGCCTCCAACAACTCTGTCGTGAGGACGGAACCGCTTCCACTTTGGGCAAGAAGGCGGAGAGTGAACTTTGAACTTTGAACCAGTTAAATCAAACCACACCAAGAAGGCGGGTAACAAGCTAACAGCTAACGGGGCCTGTCGCCAGCTACACACTGCTGGACACAGTCACATCTGATAAATACCATTAACATACATTTGTAAGATAGTATTGTTTTAAACCCCTTAATATTAGCTTAAGTTACAATCAGAAGAAGTCAGGATATATAAGAAATAGGATAAAATTCAAGCTATTTATCTTAGATTATTTATTTATCTGTATGTTTGTTTATTTTAAAATGCCTGTCTTATACACATAAACAGTCGCAAAGAAAACTTAAGACTGAGCAAAAATGTAAATTAGAATTTTGAAATATACTCTTAAAACAGCAAAGCACTCGGAATAGTCTCTGCGACATAATGTGCAAGAATCGTGAGAGAACTTTGTGAGGGGTTGGAGAGCCATGAAACTACATTGTGAGTGATTTGACAAAAAATGATCTGACATTCTGGGTGCGAGACACGTGACCAATAGCCCTGGGACCCCTTGGAGCGCAACAATATATTGAATAAATTGTTCTGGTCCTGTCCAGTTTGGTTGGTTTTGTCTTCTATTCCTATTTTTCACACTTCATCCCAGCTTTTGTCTAAGTCGTGTCTTCTTTCTCATTGCTCTATTTTCTATCTGTCTCAGTAGTTTCTGTCATTTCCTTCTCAGTTGCTTCCTGCTCTGATTTCATAGCTTGTCTGTTTCACCCTTTCTCTGGTAAAGTATTCTCTGAATTGGCCCTTTATCACCTTTCAGTATTTGGCACCCTCTGGTGATCCTATGTCCTCACAGTTCTTAGTCTGTCTTTGCTTTACCTCCATCTAGTGCTCATTTTTTTTGTTCCTACACACAATTAGATATTGTCACCTGCACCTTGGTTGGTCTGCACCTGTAGCTGATTAGACATGCTACTTAAAGTGACTCTGTGTTTAGTTAAGGGCAGGTCCATTGTCTGTATGCATGAAACGTTTGCCTTTTGCAGCTTGTGTGCTGCCTGTCCTCTGTCTCCTGGGATCGTGTTTGGAGTGTGAGTAAACATTGGTTTTGCACTTTGGAGCTTAATTCACTCTTTTTTTACTTTGTGTGTGCTTTTATATGTGTTCATGTACCAGGCTGGCTTATGTGTGTTGTCTGTCGTCATGAGGCCGGTCATGGTTTGCTCAGCCCTGCTGTTGACCTAAGGCAGGATATACATCTGGAGCTGGTCCCCAGGCGCCTAAAGGCGACTTCTGCTCCTAACTGGCAATTAGGATGGGTTAAATGCAGTAAACACATTTCATTGTGCAGGGAACATGTTCCTTTGTGCATATGACAATAAAATGCTTTTGAATCCTTTGAAAGACTTTTGTTGGAATCCTGTTTGAATCACAAAGACTTTTTGTTGGAATCCTGTTTGAATCATAAGACTGATATCTGTTTGAACATTATTCTGTATACCAGAAATACTCTTGGTTGAATTTGGTGGTTCATTTTGGAAATGCACTCCAAGCAGCAAAGACATTCATTGGCTCTTCTTATTCTGTTTGGTACTCCCTCTTTTATGTAAAGACTGTTTAGTGCACTCTTCTTTACAGGAAGGAGTCCCCAGTTCTGGTGACCATTCCCCTGGAGCTTCCAACGGCAGGGCAGTTGCATTCCTCCGTGGCCCTCACCAGGATTTAGAAGAGGACTCCCGACTCCGAGTTTTGTTACCACATGATGTGCTTGACTGGTTTCTTTGTCGCTAATAAAACTGTGCTTTAATGCCACTCTCCTCGCCTCGGCTGCCCTGCATCTAGGTGTTCCCCTCGTCCCTTGATTCACCTCCTCCCGACCGTAACATAAATGTCCACATTGATCCACCAGGCAACTGATACATAGCACTCCCATGACTGTCGACAGCCACTCGTGTGGCCTTTGCAGGTGCTTGTCTCGTGCATGCCAAAAGGCATGCGCAGGGGTGGGCATGTCACTATGTTCTCACCAAGATGCACCATGAGTGCCACTTGAATATCATGCCATGTGGAACTCGTGCAATATCTGTCGACATTTTCACTGTGACCCCGTGTGATGTTTCGGGGGCATGTGGTGTTAGTACCAATTCAGTGAGATGCCAACTGCAAACTTGTTGCAGATGTGCATGTTTTGTCACTAATTTTCATCTCCAACAGTTGCAGTGAGAGAGTACCCTAATGGATTGAAATAATTTCTGTTGGCAAAAATCGCCTAAACCGTCAGCCTCTGGTGGATTTGGGGCTCTTACAAAAGGAGTAGACTACCACCTTATGTGGGTGTGCAGCCCTTCCAGACGCAAACAGAAAACAAAGATAACGCACAGATAAAACTAACATCTACCGGAATGAAAAAGGACAGGACAAAAATGGTAAATAATTAACCAGCCACCAGGGAAGTGCTCCATCTGATGTTTGCTCAAAGTTTTAGGGATACACAAAACTTTCTGACAGATTAGCTGGACATCAGCTAACAAGGAATGCATTTAACAAATGAAAAGGATTTGCACAGGACAAAAATGGACATGAACGGATATCAAAATTTCACATCCCTTACTCATGTTTTCTCAATCTAATCAGTGTGACAGCAGCACAGAGGGGAGGACCTGGCTCAAAACCTTTGGAGGAACTTTGGCCTCTTAGCTGTTCCATGCACGACCCACCGGCGTGTGGGCATGCTCTGCTACCCAGCAACCTAAGTCCCACACATGGACAAATGGGATTGAGGCAACTAATCTGAGATGGAGAACTCCCTTAAGGAAAGCCTGAGGTGTGCTCTACATTGGGTACATGTCAAACTTTTGCACTAGCCTCTTATCAGCATAACCAAAAACTGCTGGGTTCTACAATACACAAGCATGCACTACTATAATGAAATCCTCTTTGTAGGTAGTTAAATCAATGGAGCTACTGTTCTGCCTTTTATTTCTAACAAGTCCATTGGCATGAGAGCGAAGGTGATGGGGACAAGGATATTACTGGAGGTCCATAGCTAGCACCCTACACTATAGTGACCATCGGGTTGGTTGTTCCTTTCACAAACCTTGAGCAATTGTGCTGTCCATGTCCTGATTGTGACAAAGCAGGTCTTTTTAGATATAATGCTGTTTTCCTCAGTCTGGGTAGGGGTTGAGAAAATAAGCCAAAAACAAAAGTGTCTGAATCCATCCCTCAAAGGCCACAGTTACCAGAACATGTTGCCCAAGCATGGAAAATCCCCCAAATTTCCATAACTCAGTTTGCAACAATTCTCATTGTATCTCATTCCATTGCATAGTAGGAAAGTTCCTTCCTCTGATTATCCTTAATCACATTTTATCCAGTCTTATTGATCAAATCAAGCCTGAGACTCAGTATGGTTTCTGTTCTGGACATGGTACAGTACATGATCTTCTACCTGAACTAGGTTGCTGAGACAGTTGGAGAAAAGAACCAGGTTTTTATTGATTTGACCAAAGCCTTGGACATGGTCAGTCATAATGCTCTGTGGAAAGGTTTCTGAAAAGTTGGTATACCTGACAAGATGATAGAGATCATATCATTCTATGAAGGCATCTGTCATCTCAAATGAATGCTCCAACCGGTTTGATGTCACAAACGGCAGTAAGCAAGTGCATGTTATGGCGCTTGTACTCTTTGCACTTAACTTTTTTGTTACTGCTTTGATACACATTCATTGATGTTTATACTGGAGTTAGGTTTGAATTCAGAATGTCAGGTGGTTTCTTCAATCACCAACACTTTAAAGCATTTATAAGAACTACTTCTTTCGTGATCGCCTCTTTACTGATGATGTTTCAATGTTTGTAACATCTCTACAGGAAGCACAGGATCTCATGGAGTGATTTTCAATTGGCTGTAAACCACTTGGCCTGTCACCATTGGCGGTACAACCCCAATTCCAATGAAGTTGGGACATTGTGTGAAATGTAAATAAAAACAGAATGCAATGATTTGCAAATCCTCTTCAACCTATATTCAATTGAATACGCCACAAAGACAAGATATTTAACTCCGAGGAGTTCCGGGTTATCCGAGTGTGAGCAGCGTGAGAAGAAGCAAAAGAAACTTTGAAAACGTATTTATATAATTTTTTTTTCGGAATCCGACTAAACGGACAATGGCTATGGATAAAAATACAACGTAAAAAAAAAGGATATTGGACCTCGGACGTATGTAAAACAGTAACTTTCAGCGTAGTTTGGGACCGGGGCTAGCGGTTAGCCACGCTGCTACCAGGTGAGGTACCGAGCAGAGTAAACAGCCGAAGACGAAATCACTACAAAATGGGACCAAAGAAAAGCTCAGTGGTGGAGGAGTCGGAGGAGGTTAAAAAGGCGCTTGAGTTAGTGTCACTGGACGTAGCTGACATAAAGAATAAGCAGGACAAGATACTCAAGCTAGTGGAGGAAGTCGCGCGACTACGAGCCTTAATAGAGGATAAGGACAAGAGGATCGAGGCTCTCGAGAAGAGAGTTGAGGACTTGAAGCAGTACTCAAGGATTAACGATGTGGTTGTGACTGGTTTAAAGATTAAAACCCACTCATATGCCCACGCAGTGGCCGAGGGCAGTGATCTCGAACCTGGCGAGATGGAGGAGAGTTCTGCGGAACAACAGGTCGCCGCGTTCCTGGCGTCCAGGGACATTGATTTGGACATAAATTGTCTTGAAGCTTGTCACCCTCTCCCTACGAAGAAAGGCGCTCCTCCTGTGCTTATCATGAACTTTCTCAACAGAAAGGATAAGGTCACATTGTTGAGGCAAGGAAGAAAATTGAAAGGTACGAATGTTTATTTGAATGATCACTTGACAAAAACAAATGCAGACATTGCTAAAAAGCCAGATACTTAAGGAAAACAAACAAAATTCAGAATACATGGGTCAGGAATTGTAAAGTCTTCATTAAACTGAATGGGTCTCCTGAAGTAGCCAAGGTGCTGGTTATTAAGGACATAAAAGAGCTGGAAAAATATGAAATATGAGTCAATAATATGGAGAAATAAAAAAGTAAAAAAAAACAAAAAAACAGCTAGTTCTACTTCACAAACCATTGAATCAAAACCCATAATCTCTACTTCAGGAGATGAAATAATACAACAGAGGATAATAAACCAGGAATTATTGGAATTAAAAGCAACTGAGTACACCGAACATAAGATAATGGATTTGGAAAACGAAATAGACCCGGATAATATGTTTTTTCGACTGATACCGTTCATTGCAACTACTATACGGAACAGGATTACAATAATACAGTTAAAACAGAAGGTAAATTATCAATCATCCACTTTAACAGCAGAAGTATGTACACAAACTTTAACAGTATCAAAGAATTTCTTCAGCAGTTTACAAAACCCTTTAGTATAATAACAATTTCAGAAACGTGGTTCAATGCGCAAAAAGGAATACAATTTGAGTTGGATGGTTATGATCTAAACTACATCAACAGAGTGAATAAAGGAGGTGGAGGTGTTGCTATATATGTGCGGAAAAATATTAAATTTAAGGTAATAGAAAGTATGACGTTAACAATAAAAGATGTGTTAGAATGTATATCAATAGAAATTTATAATGGAAACAAGAAAAAACATTATTATAAGTTGTTTATATAGGGCACCAGGCTCAAATATGGCTACATTTACAAACTGGGTGGACAGAATGTTTTCATCAATAAATAACAAAAAAAATTTATATGTGGAGATTATAACATTGATTTAATAAACCCCAGTAGGCACACATTAACTGACGAATTTATAAACACAATGTACAGCATGAGCTTATACGCAGTTATCACCAGGCCAAGCAGAATTACATTGAATAGTGCAACTGTAATAGATAACATCGTCACAAACAACATAGAAACTAAAAATATAAGTGGTTTATTGATTTGTGACATAACTGACCATCTTCCTGTGTTCACTGTGTATGACTCCATTTGTAATTTTCAGGTAAAACCCCAATACTCTGTATTTAAACGAGTAAGAACCCAAAAAGCAATAGATCACCTCAATAATGACTTAACAAAACAGGACTGGCGCACTGTGTATAGGGAGAATGATGTGGATTGTGCCTTCAATAAATTTCTAGACATTTTCAATTCATTATATGAGATAAACTGTCCAATACGCCAAGTCAACAAAAACAGTACTGTCGTCAAAAGTCCATGGTTAACAAAAGGTCTACAAAATGCTTGTAAAAAGAAGAATACATTATACAGACAATTTGTTAGACTAAGGACAAAAGAATCTGAACATAGATATAAATTATATAAAAACTAACTAATATAATCAGAGCCAGCAAGAAATTATATTATACCAATCTATTAAATAATAATAAAAATGACACCAAGAGAATCTGGGAAATTCTTAACACTATAATCAAAAATAAGGTAAGAGGTAATTCTTATCCAAATTATTTTATTGATAAGAACAAGGACATCTATAATATGTATAACATAGTTAATGGTTTTAATAACTTCTTTGTTAATATTGGACCTGACTTGGCAGCAAAAATTCCCGATGGTTGTAACAAGGAGCAGGAATCACTCATAAAAATCAATCCAAACACAATGTTTCTCTCCAATGTTAGTGAAGCCGAAAAAATTGATATTGTTAATAAATGTAAAAATAAAAAATCAACTGACTGTTATGACATAGATATGAAGCTAGTAAAAACAATAATCAAAAGCATATCAAAACCTCTGACTCATATATGTAACTTGTCATTTCAAACTGGGACATTCCCGATCAAAATGAAGATGGCAAAAGTTATTCCACTATACAAAAATGGAAATAAACATATCTTCACAAACTACAGACCGGTCTCTCTACTTCCACAATTTTCCAAAATTTTAGAAAAGCTTTTTAACAACAGGTTAGGATCCTTTATAGAAAAATATAACATAATTAACGAATGTCTATGGGTTTAGGTCTGGTAGGTCAACTTCACTTGCAATAATTGAAGCAATAGAAGAGATTACAAACACCTTAGATAGTAAAAACTATATAGTTGGAATATTCATTGATTTAAAGAAAGTGTTTGACACACTTAATCACTCAATTCTACTCAATAAATTGGAAAGATATGGTATCAGGAGTGGTTTGGAACTGGATTCAAAGCTATTTAACGGAGAGACATCAGTTTGTGCAGATGGGTGCATTTAAATCTGGGTGTTTGGGCATCCCTTGTGGGGTCCCACAGGGATCCATACTGGGTCCACATTTTTTTAATCTTTATATAAATTACATATTTAATGTGTCACAATTATTAAAATTATTATTATTTGCAGATGATACCAGTATATTCTATTCCAGTGATAACTATAGCCTAACTTATTAATGTGGTAAATAGTGAATTAATTAAGTTGAAAACTTGGTTGAATATTAATAAATTATCCCTAAATATAAAAAAGACTAAAGTCATGTTTTTTGGAAATCATGTCAATTCTAATTTACCAATAAATATAGACTGCGTCGAAATAAAGTGTCAGAAGTCAAATTTTTAGAGATAACCATTGCTAGTAAATTAAGCAGGAAGTCTCATATCAGCCACATACATAAAAAAGTTTCCAAGAATGTCTCTATTATGTACAAAGCAAAATATTTTCTGGATCATAATGCATTATATTTATTGTATTGTTCTTTAATCTCTCCTTACTTAACATATTGTATAGAAATCTGGGGTAACAATTACAAAAGTTTGCTACATCCCCTCTGTATAATCCAAAAGCGGGCAATAAGAATCATCTATAAGGTAGGATATCTTGATCACACAAACAGTCTATTTTGCAATCCAAATTGTTGAAAATGCCAGATCTGGTTAATTTTCACACTGCACAATTATTATATAAAGCCAGTAAAAACTCATTACCCAGTAATATTCTGAGTCTCTTCACCCAGAGAGAAGGAAGCTATAACTTGAGGGGATGTGGTAACTTTAAAGTCAAGGCAGTGAGAACTACCAGGAAAAGTTTCTGTGTGTCCGTGTGTGGCATTAAGCTGTGGAATAGTTTGGCACCTCAGCTCAAGCGATGTCCTAACATCCATCAATTCAAAAAAAGATACAAAGAAATGGTTCTGTTGAAATACATGAATGTGGAGAGAGGTGCGTGATTGTCACGTCTTTTTAATTTATTTCTAGTTAATTTACCTTTGCTTTTTTGCCTTGTCAGCAATAGAAGGGGTCTCGCTAGGACACACAAACTTTCATAAAATACCTGGAATTACCCTGTACATCAATTTAATTATATATATCATAGCCATAATTGTAAACTATATTATAAAAAAAAATGATAATAATGATAATAAAGTCTTACTATAGGTTTGTTAATATAATAGATGTTAACATATTTGCATAATACCTGTTATTGCCGGTGTCGTAACCATGGTCAAAAGTATTATTTTTATACATCATGATCCTGTAGTTGAAATGCTAGTCAAATAGAAGTATGGTGATGATGGTAATAACTTAGAGAGAGGGGGAAACATGTATATGTATGTATGTGTGTGTATGTATGTACGTACGTATATATATATATATATATATATATATATATATATATATATACGTGCGTTACTTGTGCTGCTTCATGGCCTGTCTGGTGCCTTAACTAAAGCACTCCTTCTGCTGAATCACCTCTAAATTATTTTCACATTATTCACTTTGCGTGTTTTTAGGAATCCGCTAGGTTGCGTAGCTACTAGCTCTTAGCCGATTTAGCATGGCGGCTTCTCCTGTCTCTCCCGCACTTTTCTGCTCTGGTTGTGAAATGTTTAGTTGTTCCTCGGCCTCCTTTAGCAGTAACGGTACTTGTAATAAGTGCAGCTTATTCGTAGCTTTGGAGGCCAGGCTGGGCGAATTGGAGACTCGGCTCCGCACCGTGGAAAATTCTACAGCTAGCCAGGCCCCTGTAGTCGGTGCGGACCAAGGTGGCTTAGCCGCCGTTAGTTCCCCCCTGGCAGATCCCGGGCAGTCGGGAAAGCAGGCTGACTGGGTGACTGTGAGGAGGAAGCGTAGCCCTAAACAGAAGCCCCGTGTACACCGTCAACCCGTTCACATCTCTAACCGTTTTTCCCCACTCGACGATACACTTGCCGAGAATCAAACTCTGGTTATTGGCGACTCTGTTTTGAGAAATGTGAGGTTAGCGACACCAGCAACCATTGTCAGTTGTCTTCCGGGGGCCAGAGCAGGCGACATTGAAGGAAATTTGAAATTGCTGGCTAAGGCTAAGCGTAAATTTGGTAAGATTGTAATTCACGTCGGCAGTAATGACACTCGGTTACGCCAATCGGAGGTCACTAAAATTAACATTAAATCGGTGTGTAACTTTGCAAAAACAATGTCGGACTCTGTTGTTTTCTCTGGGCCCCTCCCCAATCAGACCGGGAGTGACATGTTTAGCCGCATGTTCTCCTTGAATTGCTGGCTGTCTGAGTGGTGTCCAAAAAATGAGGTGGGCTTCATAGATAATTGGCAAAGCTTCTGGGGAAAACCTGGTCTTGTTAGGAGAGACGGCATCCATCCCACTTTAGATGGAGCAGCTCTCATTTCTAGAAATCTGGCCAATTTTCTTGGATCCTCCAAACTGTGACTGTCTAGCGTTGGGACCAGGAGGCAGAGCTGTGGTCTTATACACCTCTCTGCAGCTTCTCTCCCCCTGCCATCCCCTCATTACCCCATCCCTGTAGAGACGGTGCCTGCTCCCAGACCACCAATAACCAGCAAAAATCTATTTAAGCAAAAAAATTCAAAAAGAAAAAATAATATAGCACCTTCAACTGCACCACAGACTAAAACAGTTAAATGTGGTCTATTAAACATTAGGTCTCTCTCTTCTAAGTCCCTCTTGGTAAATGATATAATAATTGATCAACGTATTGATTTATTCTGCCTAACAGAAACCTGGTTACAGCAGGATGAATATGTTAGTTTAAATGAGTCAACACCCCCGAGTCACACTAACTGTCAGAATGCTCGTAGTACGGGCCGGGGCGGAGGATTAGCAGCAATCTTCCATTCCAGCTTATTAATTAATCAAAAACCTAGACAGAGCTTTAATTCATTTGAAAGCTTGTCTCTTAGTCTTTTCCATCCAAATTGGAAGTCCCAAAAACCAGTTTTATTTGTTATTATCTATCGTCCACCTGGTCGTTACTGTGAGTTTCTCTGTGAATTTTCAGACCTTCTGTCTGACTTAGTGCTTAGCTCAGATAAGATACTTATAGTGGGCGATTTTAACATCCACACAGATGCTGAGAATGACAGCCTCAACACTGCATTTAATCTATTAATAGACTCTATTGGCTTTGCTCAAAAAGTAAATGAGTCCACCCACCACTTTAATCATATTTTAGATCTTGTTTTGACTTATGGTATGGAAATAGAAGACTTAACAGTATTCCCTGAAAACTCCCTTCTGTCTGATCATTTTTTAATAACATTTACATTTACCCTGATGGACTACCCTGCAGTGGGGAATAAGTTTCATTACACTAGAAGTCTTTCAGAAAGCGCTGTAACTAGGTTTAAGGATATGATTCCTTCTTTATGTTCTCTAATGCCATATACCAACACAGAGCAGAGTAGCTACCTAAACTCTGTAAGGGAGTTAGAGTATCTCGTCAATAGTTTTACATCCTCATTGAAGACAACTTTGGATGCTGTAGCTCCTCTGAAAAAGAGAGCTTTAAATCAGAAGTGTCTGACTCCGTGGTATAACTCACAAACTCGTAGCTTAAAGCAGATAACCCGTAAGTTGGAGAGGAAATGGCGTCTCACTAATTTAGAAGATCTTCACTTAGCCTGGAAAAAGAGTTTGTTGCTGTATAAAAAAGCCCTCCGTAAAGCTAGGACATCTTTCTACTCATCACTAATTGAAGAAAATAAGAACAACCCCAGGTTTCTTTTCAGCACTGTAGCCAGGCTGACAAAGAGTCAGAGCTCTATTGAGCTGAGTATTCCATTAACTTTAACTAGTAATGACTTCATGACTTTCTTTGCTAACAAAATTTTGACTATTAGAGAAAAAATTACTCATAACCATCCCAAAGATGTATCGTTATCTTTGGCTGCTTTCAGTGATGCCGGTATTTGGTTAGACTCTTTCTCTCCGATTGTTCTGTCTGAGTTATTTTCATTAGTTACTTCATCCAAACCATCAACATGTTTATTGGACCCCATTCCTGCCAGGCTGCTCAAGGAAGTCCTACCATTATTTAATGCTTCAATCTTAAATATGATCAACTTATCTTTGTTAGTTGGCTATGTACCACAGGCTTTTAAGGTGGCAGTAATTAAACCATTACTTAAAAAGCCATCACTTGACCCAGCTATCTTAGCTAATTATAGGCCAATCTCCAACCTTCCTTTTCTCTCAAAGATTCTTGAGAGGGTAGTTGTAAAACAGCTAACTGATCATCTGCAGAGGAATGGTCTATTTGAAGAGGTTCAGTCAGGTTTTAGAATTCATCATAGTACAGAAACAGCATTAGTGAAGGTTACAAATGATCATCTTATGGCTTCGGACAGTGGACTTATCTCTGTGCTTGTTCTGTTGGACCTCAGTGCTGCTTTTGATACTGTTGACCATAAAATTTTATTACAGAGATTAGAGCATGTCATAGGTATTAAAGGCACTGCGCTGAGGTGGTTTGAATCATATTTGTCTAATAGATTACAGTTTGTTCATGTAAATGGGGAATCTTCTTCACAGACTAAAGTTAATTATGGAGTTCCACAAGGTTCTGTGCTAGGACCAATTTTATTCACTTTATACATGCTTCCCTTAGGCAGTATTATTAGACGGTATTGCTTAAATTTTCATTGTTACGCAGATGATACCCAGCTTTATCTATCCATGAAGCCAGAGGACACACACCAATTAGCTAAACTGCAGGATTGTCTTACAGACATAAAGACATGGATGACCTCTAATTTCCTGCTTTTAAACTCAGATAAAACTGAAGTTATTGTACTTGGCCCCACAAATCTTAGAAGCATGGTGTCTAACCAGATCTTTACTCTGGATGGCATTTCCCTGACCTCTAGTGATACTGTGAGAAATCTTGGAGTCATTTTTGATCAGGATATGTCATTCAAAGCGCATATCAAACAAATATGTAGGACTGCCTTTTTGCATTTACGCAATATCTCTAAAATCAGAAAGGTCTTGTCTCAGAGTGATGCTGAAAAACTAATTCATGCATTTATTTCCTCTAGGCTGGACTATTGTAATTCATTATTATCAGGTTGTCCTAAAAGTTCCCTAAAAAGCCTTCAGTTAATTCAAAATGCTGCAGCTAGAGTACTGACGGGGACTAGCAGGAGGGAGCATATCTCACCCGTGTTGGCCTCTCTTCATTGGCTTCCTGTTAATTCTAGAATAGAATTTAAAATTCTTCTTCTTACTTATAAGGTTTTGAATAATCAGGTCCCATCTTATCTTAGGGACCTCGTAGTACCATATTACCCCATTAGAGCGCTTCGCTCTCAGACTGCAGGCTTACTTGTAGTTCCTAGGCTTTGTAAGAGTAGAATGGGAGGCAGAGCCTTCAGCTTTCAGGCTCCTCTCCTGTGGAACCAGCTCCCAATTCAGATCAGGGAGACAGATACCCTCTCTACTTTTAAGATTAGGCTTAAAACTTTCCTTTTCGCTAAGGCTTATAGTTAGGGCTGGATCAGGTGACCCTGACCTGTCCCTTAGTTATGCTGCTATAGACGTAGACTGCTGGGGGGTTCCCATGATGCGCTGTTTCTTTCTCTTTTTGCTCTGTATGCATCACTCCTGCATTTAATCATTAGTGATCGATCTCTGCTCCCCTCCACAGCATGTCTTTTTCCTGGTTCTCTCCCTCAGCCCCAACCAGTCCCAGCAGAAGACTGCCCCTCCCTGAGCCTGGTTCTGCTGGAGGTTTCTTCCTGTTAAAAGGGAGTTTTTCCTTTCCACTGTAGCCAAGTGCTTGCTCACAGGGGGTCGTTTTGAACGTTGGGGTTTTACATAATTATTGTATGGCCTTGCCTTACAATATAAAGCGCCTTGGGGCAACTGTTTGTTGTGATTTGGCGCTATATAAAAAAATTGATTGATTGATTGATATATATATATATATATATATATATATATATATATATATATATATATATATATATATATATGTATGTATAATATGTATGTATATGTGGGTGTGTATGTATGTATATATACATATATGTATATTTATGTTTACATTTATATAAATATGTACATATGTAAGTTTATTGATACATAAAAAGACTTTTCCTTTTCTTTCCTCCTTGTTTCCCCGTCTTACATCACTTACATCATTATCACCAGATCAGGGTCGGCAAGTGGGGGTCTGTTGCTCAAAGGTCTCCCCCTTCTGCCAGCAGACTCCAAAACCTTGTCTTTTAATGCAGAGCCTAGGACATTCAGCAAAGGGTGGACCTGTGTCAGGGGGCGACCCCTCTCTGGCAGCAGGTTTTCAAAATACTTTGCATCTTTTAATGCACCACACACATGACAAATGGGGAAGGAGGGGAAGGGAAAAAAAAAGAAAATAATGATAATAATAATGATAATCATAAATTAATAAAAAAGTTAAGGTAATTCAATTAATAAAATAATATGAATGTAGCATAATTGTATATATGTATATGTATTATGTGTATACGTGTGTGTATAGGTGATGTATGTGTGTATTTTGTGTATGTATGTTCGCATGTATGATGTGTATGTATATATGTATATATATATATATATATATATATATATATATATATATATATATATATGTATGTATATATATATATATATATATGTATATATATGTATGTGTATATATATATATATATGTATATATATGTATGTGTATATATTGAGACAGAATTACCATCGACACACACAAGAATAGTCCTTTTAAATAGTCATTTTCTGAGTAAATGTGGGGAATTTATTGACATATGAAAATGGCTTAAGGAATGATACCAGCAATATCAATAGCAATTAAAAAAAATGGTAGTAATAATAATAATAATAGAAAAAAAATTTTTTTTGATTGACAATAATTATTGTCATTATTACTGTCTATTATGGTGAGAATTGTTTTTATCATTATTATTATTATTATTATAGATACTCATCACTAATATATGATATCAATTACATATTAATAAAAAAGGAATATTGGTCACACTCGGTAGTCGTAATAACATATGGGTATTTGGGGGTGGGATTAAATAAGTTCGTCTCCATCCCACCCCTTTTCGGGTTAAGTGCGCGGGTATGTATGCGTGTATGTTTGTATCTCCTGTTCTTTTCAACCCAATGTGGGTAAATGTAGATGTCAAATAAATGCTTATTTTGTAAAACTCAAAATAAATGATCAGTCAGTCAATATGTATGTATATGTACGTGTATATGTGTGTGTATATATGTATATGCATATATGTAGTATGTATGTGTATATATGTATACTTGTGTGTGTGTGTGTGTATGTATGTATATGTGTGCGTGTATATATATATGTGTATATGTGTAGGGGTATGTATATGTATGTGTAGGTATAAATGTATGTATGTGTATATATATAGTGTATATTTATTTATGTGTTAGTGGGTATGTATATAGGTATATATGTGAGTGTGTATATGTGTGTGTATAAGTGTATATATGTATATAATGTGTGTGTATGTATGTACGTATACAGGTATATATGCACGGCCCAAGCAGAGGGTCACCCCCTAGAGCCTGGTCTGCTTGAGGTTTCTTCCTAAGAGGGAGTTTTTCCTCACCACAGTTGCCTAGTGCTTGCTCTGGGGGTCGGCAGGGTTAATATGGAGTGACTTGGGCCAAGTTTGCTGTGATTTGGCGCTTTATACATAACATACTTATACATACTTATACATGAATTGAAATGTAATTGAATATTGAAGTGTATGTCTATGTTGATATGTAGTGTGTTGTGAATTTGTGTATATGTTGTTATGACTGTTATAATTGTTGGACTCATTCTAGCAGGGGTAGGCGTTGATAAGCTTTGCTTCTGCCCACACCCTTTCGGACTCACAGGCTTGTTTATATAACATTCATATTATTGGTATTTTTCTGTTCTTTCAGATTTGTGTGTGTGCCGAATAAATCCATTAATTCATTCATTCATTCTAATGCTAGACTGCGGTAAACCAGAAAATAGAACATTGCAGTAGTCCAATCTAAAAGAGATAAATGCATGGATCAGGGTCTCAGCATCAGTCATAGACAGGATGGGATGAATCTTCGCTATATTTCAATGTTCAAACTAATAAACTTTTTTGTTTTTGTGCAAATATTTGCTCATTTTGAAATGGATGTCTGCAACACATTTCAAAAAAGCTGGGGCGGAGCAACAAAAGACTCAGAAGTTGATGAATGTTCAAAGAACACCTGTTTGGAATATTCCACAGGTGAACAGGTTAATTGGAAACAGGCAAGTGTCATGAATCGGTATAAAAGGAGTATCCCCCAAAATGCTCATCTGTTCACAAGCAAAGATGGGGCGAGGATCACCATTTTGTGAACAACTGCGTGAAAAAAAAAATAGTCCAAGAGTTTAAGAACAAAGTTTCTCAAGGTCCAATTGCAAGGAATTTAGGGATTACATCATTGTCAGTCCATAATATAATCAGAAGATTCAGAGAATCTGGAGAACTTTCTACACGTAAGCGGCAAGGCCGAAAACCAACATTGAATGCCCGTGACCTTCTATCCCTCAGGTGGCACTGCATTAAAAACTGACATCATTGTGTAAAGGATCTTACCGCGTGGGCTCAGGAACACTTCAGAAAACCACTGCCAGTTGACACAGTTCGTCGCTACATCTACAAGTACAAGATAAAATTCTACCATGCAAAACGAAAGCCATAAACACCAGAAACACCGCCGCCTTCTCTGGGCCTGAGCTCATTGGAAATGGACAGATGCAAAGTGGAAAAGTGTGCTGTGGTCTGATGAGTCCACGTCTCAAATTGTTTTTGGAAATCATGGACATCGTGTCCTCCAGACAAATGAGGTAAAATATCATCCAGATTTTTACCAGCGCAAAGTTCAAAAGCCAGCATCTGTGATGGTATGGGGGTGTGTTAGTGCCCATGGCATGGGCAACTTACACATCTGTGATGGCACCATCAATGCTGAAAGGTACATCCAGGTTTTAGAGCAACACATGCTGCCATCCAAGCAACGTCTTTTTCAGGGACATCGCTGCTTATTTCAGCAAGACAATGCCAAGCCACATTCTGCACGTGTTACAACAGTGTGGCTTCATAGTAAGAGTGCAGGTACTAGACTGGCCTGCCTGCAGTCCAGACCTGTCACCGTTGAAAATGTGTGGCTCATTATGAAGCGCAAAATATGACAATGGAGACCCCGGACTGTTGAACAACTGAAGTCATACATCAAGCAAGAATGGGAAAGAATTCCACCTACAAAGCTTCAACAATTAGTGTCCTCAGTTCCGAAATGCTTACTGAGTGTTGTTAGAAGGAAAGGTGATGTAACACAGTGGTAAACATACCACTGTCCCAGCTTTTTTGAAACTTGTTGCAGGCATCCATTTCAAAATAAGCAAATATTTACACAAAAACAATAAAGTTTATCAGTTTGAACATTAAACATTAAACATTGTTTTTGTGGTGTAATCAATTGAATATAGGCTGAAGAGGGTTTGCAAATCATTGTATTCAGTTTTTATTTACATTTTACACAACATCCCACCTTCAGTGGAATTATGGTTGTATTAGGCAGGAGCAGACAGCTCGTAACCCCCCCCCCCCCACTGCCCAACTGTACCTATAAATGTTGAAGGGTAACATCTGAAATATGTAAAGTCCTTTACTTACCTTGGCAGCAAAGTCAACCATTCAGCTTCCCTTGGTGATGAGATCATTAACCACGTCTCTAAAGCAACACAAGCTTTTGGCAAACTTCACCATTGCCAGTGCAATGTCAGAGAAAGATCCTTGGGAAAAAAAAATATCTGTGTATTGTGCTGTGATACTCACTATTTGCCTTTATGGCTGTGAATCATGGACCCTGTATTGCACCGATATCCAGAAGCTTGATGTCTTACACAAATAATGTCTTGTACCATCTGTGGGTATACTTGGAAGACAGACTCTCCAATGTTGATCTGTTTACTAAGTGCAACATCAGTGGGTTTGAATCTTTTTTGATTCAGTCCCAGATCAGGTGGACCAGCTATGTTGTACATATGAGCACTAACTGGACACCCAAAATCCTCATGTACAACTCCGAGATGGTTGACTCAATGTAGAGAGACCTCTTCTCAGCTATAAAGACAAACTGAAGCATAATCTTAAATCTATCAACATTCTGCTTCCATCTTTTGAATTGGTTACTTCTAATAGTACAAAGTGGAGAACCTTATGTTATAAAGGGATCAAAATGTTTGCGAGATTATATCTGGAACATGTTTGTAAATTAAGGTGAAACAGCAAGCATTGTCCCGTCCTTTCAGCATGCGATTCTACTAACCCTGTTGGTTGCTCCAAACGTGGAATGCTGTGCAAATCACACACGCATACGTATATGTGTGTGCATGCATGTGTATATATATATATATATATATATATATATATATATATATATATATATATATATATATATATATATAGATATATATATATAGATATATATATATATAGATATATAGATAGATAGATAGAGGCAGAAGTCCACCACAGCTGAGAGGACCCAAGTTGCAGGCTGTGCAAATGTGCCCCAGAGACATTCCAGCACATAGTAGCAGGATGCAAGATGCTATTAGCTGGGACAGTGTACACTGAGAGGTACAACCAAGTGTCGGGAATAGTGGACAAGAACATCTGTGCTGCATAAAGATGATAAGTCCCCACATCCCGATGGGAGACACAGCCGAAGATTATTGAGAATGGCACGGCTATTGTTGTGTGGGCCGCTGAAGAGGAGGACTTCCGTATCGCGGCTGCGTGGTCCGGCTGGAATAACGTTGCACTCCACGCCGCCTTTGTAAACGGACTGTCTCTGTTCCTAAAGGAGCATCTGGTGGCTAAGGACGAGCCGCGGGATTTGGACGGGCTTATTGATCTAGTCATACGATTAGACAATTGGTTAGAACAACGCCGTCGGGAGCGAGACGAAGGACGTGGCCGGGCACGCCATTGTTAGGGAGACGAGCAGGGCCAAAAGGAGATCTGATGACAGAATCAGGAGGCTGGCCCGCGGTGAGTGTTTTCTCTGCAGGTTAAATAGAGCATATACAGAAAAACTGCCCCAAACGGCCAAAACAACAACACTCGCCTTTAGAAACTGGGCTAAGGGTGGGTCAGAACATTCACGTGGAACATAAATGCATATCTGCACGTCTCCCAGTTACGATCCTGAGTGGGGATCTAACCCTTCAGGCCCCAGCACTGGTGGACACGGGATCAGAAGGGAATCTGCTGGACAGCAGATGGGCTAGGGAAGTAGGGCTCCCTCTAGTGGCGCTCCCTTCACCATTGAAGGTGCGGGCCCTAGATGGCACCCTTCTCCCTTTTATCACACACAAGACACTGCCAGTAACTTTGGTAGTGTCTGGGAATCATCGGGAGGAGATTGAGTTCTATGTGACTCCTTCTACCTCCCGCGTGATTTTGGGCTTCCCATGGATGATTAAACACAATCCACGGATTGATTGGCCGTCTGGGGTTGTGGCTCAGTGGAGCAAAACCTGCCACCGGGAGTGTTTAGGATCCTCGGTTCCCCCCGGTTTGAATGCTAACGAGGAGGTAAAAGTTCCCCCCCCAATTTGACGGCGGTGCCGATCGAATACCACGATCTTGCTGACATTTTCAGCAAAGATCTGCCGCTCCCCCTTCCCCCGCACTGTCCGTACGATTGTGCCATTGATTTGATCCCGGGCGTTGAGTACCTGTCCAGTAGGCTGTACAACCTCTCACGTCCTGAGCGCGAATCAATGGAGACCTACATCCGGGACTCGTTAGCTGCCGGGCTGATCCGGAACTCCACCTCCCCGATGGGTGCTGGTTTCTTTTTTGTGGGCAAGAAAGACGGCGGACTCCGTCCATGCATTGATTACAGGGGGCTGAATGAGATTACGGTTCGCAATCGATACCCGTTGCCGTTAGATTCAGTGTTCACGCCCCTGCATGGAGCCCAAAGCTTCTCAAAGTTGGATCTTAGGAATGCGTACCACCTGGTTCGGATCCGGAAGGGAGACGAGTGGAAGACGGCATTTAACACCCCATTAGGTCACTTTGAGTACCTGGTCATGCCGTTTGGCCTCACCAACGCCCCCGCGACGTTTCAGGCTTTGGTAAATGACGTCTTGCAGGACTTCCTGCATCGGTTCGTCTTCGTATACCTAGACGATATTCTCATCTTTTCCCCGGATCCTGAGACCCATGTCCAGCATGTATGTCAGGTCCTGCAGCGGTTGTTGGAGAACTGGCTGTTTGTGAAAGGCGAGAAGTGTGAGTTCCACCGCACTTCTTTGTCCTTCCTGGGGTTCATAATCTCCTCCAACTCCGTCGCCCCTGATCTGGCCAAGGTTGCGGCGGTGAGAGACTGGCCCCAACCGACAAGCCGCAGGAAGCTGCAACAGTTCCTCGGCTTTGCGAATTTCTACAGGAGGTTCATTAAGGGCTTCAGTCAGGTAGTTAGCCCCCTGACAGCTCTGACCTCCTCCAAAGTACCATTTACCTGGTCAGATTGGTGCGAGGCCGCGTTTAGGGAGTTGAAACGCCGGTTTTCGACTGCACCAGTTCTGGTGCAGCCCGATCCTGGCTGCCAGTTTGTGGTTGAAGTGGATGCCTCGGACTCAGGGATAGGAGCCGTGCTGTCCCAGAGCGAGGTGTCCAATCAGATACTCATTCCTTGTGCCTATTTTTCACGCAGGTTGACTCCGGCAGAACGGAACTATGACGTGGGCAATCGGGAACTCCTCGCGGTGAAAGAGGCTCTTGTGGAGTGGAGACATCTGTTGGAGGGAGCCGCGGTGCCATTTACGGTTTTCACTGACCACCAGAACCTGGAGTATATCAGGACCGCCAAGCGGCTGAACCCCAGGCAAGCCCGCTGGTCATTGTTCTTCGGGCGTTTTGACTTCCAGATCACCTACCGCTCCGGGACCAAGAACCAAAGATTGGATGCCCTGTCCCGGGTTCACAAAGTCGAAGTCAAAACTGAGCTGTCGGATCCGCCGGAAACCATCCTGCCAGAGTCTACTATTGTGGCCACCCTCACCTGGGATGTGGAGAAGACCGTCCGGGAGGCCCTGACACGGAACCCGGACCCGGGTAAAGGACCGAAGAACCGCCTCTACGTCCCACCAGAGGCCAGAGGTGAGAAGGACCGTGGCAGTGGTCCGGCAGCGCTTCTGGTGTGCGTTTATGGAAGCCGACATCCGGGACTATGTCCAGGCCTGCACCCCCTGCGCCAGGGGTAAAGCTGACCATCAACGGGCACAGGGACTCCTCCAGCCGTTACCTGTGCCCCATTGCCCCTGGTCCCACATCGGCCTGGACTTCGTCACGGGCCTCCCGCCGTCCCGGGGCATGACTACCATCCTCACGATAGTGGACCGATTCTCCAAGGCGGTCAACTTCGAGGCCCTCCCGAAGCTCCCTACGGCCCAGGAGACAGCAGACCTCCTGGTCCACCACGTCGTGCGTCTGCATGGGATACCTGTGGACATCGTCTCGGATCGAGGTCCCCAGTTCTCCTCTCAAGTCTGGAGGAGTTTCTGCCGAGAACTGGGGGCCACCGTGAGCCTCTTGTCCGGGTATCACCCGCAGACCAACGGACAGGCAGAACGGGCCAACCAGGAACTGGAGCAAGCCCTGCGCTGTGTGATGTCCGTGACGGCCTGGTGTGAACATCTGGCCTGGATCGAGTATGTGCATAACAGCCAGGTGTCCTCCGCCACCGGCCTCTCCCCGTTTGAGGTATGTCTGGGGTACCAGCCCCCATTGTTTCCTGTGGTGGAGGGAGAGGTCGGTGTGCCCTCGGTCCAGGCCCACCTGTGGAGGTGCCGTCGGGTGTGGCCCGTTCTGCCTTGTTGAAGGCCCGGACAAGGGCTAAGGCCCATGCAGACCGCCGGCGTTCCTCGGCCCCTGCATACCAGCCTGGGCAGGAGGTGTGGCTTTCTACGAAGGACATCCCCCTCCAAGTGGACTCACCCAAACTAAAGGACAGGTACATCGGTCCATTCAAGATCCTCAAAGTCCTCAGTCCAGCCGCAGTGAAGGTCCAGCTCCCAGCTTCACTGCGGCTGGACTGAGGTCCAGCTCCCAGCTTCACTGCGGGTCCACCCGGTTTTTCATATTTCTAGGATCAAGCCACACCACACCTCACCCCTCTGTGCTCCCGGACCGGCGCCGCCTCCTGCCCGGATCATCGACGGGGAGCCACTTGGACTGTGCGTCGGCTCCTGGACGTCCGCCAGAAGGGCCGGGGTTTCCAGTACTTGGTGGACTGGGAAGGTTATGGACCCGAAGAACGCTCCTGGGTGAAGAGGAGCGTCATCCTGGATCTGGCCCTCCTGGCCGATTTCTACCGGCGACACCCGGACAAGCCTGGTCGGGCGCCAGGAGGTGCCCGCTGGGGGGGGGAGTCCTGTTGTGTGGGCCGCTGAAGAGGAGGTACTGCTGGCCCACTACAAAAGGGCACCCTGCCTGAAGTGCGGGCTTCAGGCACGAGAGGGCACTGCCGCCTCACAGAAACAGCCGGGGTGACAGCTGTCACTCATCAACTATGACAGCTGTCACCAATCACCTGGTCATCACCCACACACACAAAAGCCAGACGACATCTCCATCTCGTCGCCGAGATATCATCTACCTTCACGGTAAATTCTCGGCCGTTGTTGTGTTGACGCACGTTACTTGTTTTCGTGTGTGTTGAACTGTTTGCAGGTGTCCTGATCGCTACTTTCAGCTGGAGGCTGGGTTCGCGGATGGTGGAGGAGTGACGCACTTCACTCCTCACTCCGAACTTCAATAAGTAGTATTACAGCCTCTGCATAAACTGTGTACTTGAAGTGGAGGTGTTTTTCCCACCCGACTAATACAAGAAGAACTTGCTGACTGTTTACTGGGTGTGTTTGTCACACACTCATTACTTCTGTCTTCTGCTTCCTGCCAGCAGTACCAGATCCAACAGTCGGAGACGGTGACCACCTGGGTACTCAGGACTTGGTGGCGCCAGTATCCTTCGGGTTCGGTGGCAGTGGAAATCGTGTGGGATCCGGTTCTCCTCGGGACGGACGTCTCCTATCCTCGAGCCTACCCACACGTCACTTTGTATATTTTGATTGTGAACCAAATTCTGCATTTGTCTGTATTTCGTTGTGCACATTTCACAACAGTAAAGTGTTGTATTTTTGACTCATCTATTGTCCGTTCATTTACGCCCCCTGTTGTGGGTCCGTGTCATTACACTTTCCCAACAGCTATGGTTCTATGGTACTTCCAAATTCTAGACAAACTGGTTGGCGGCTGGCCAACCAACCAGACAGAGAGACTGGTTGACAAGGGGAAAGAACACTGCACTTGTGACTGATGTGGCAATCCCAGCTGACACCAACATCAGAAAGAAGGAGCATGAGAAAATCAAGAAGTACCAAGGGCTGAAGGAGCAACTGGAGCAGATGTGGAAGGCAAAGTCAAAAGTGGTCCCAGTGATAATATGAGCTGTAAGATCCAAACTGGAAGAGTGGCTCCAGCAGATTCCAGGCACAACATCAGAGGTCCAGGAGAGTGTAATTCTAGGAACAGCTAAGATACTGTGCAAAACCAGCAACTCCTAGGCCTCTGGTAGAAGACCCGAGCTTGAAGAAGACACATGCCACCCTCACTGGGGGGTGAGAGGAGATGTTGTGAAAAGTGTGATGACACAGACCCACAACAGGGTCATTATCATTATTTTAAAGGAATTAACGATTTCATATGACTTTAGCAGCAAAATAAAAAGAGAATATGGGACATATAGGCAAGGGGCAATTTCCAAACAAGAGATCTATTTCTGGAGTTTAATGCAACATATCTGCACACTTACAACATACACCATTTTAAAGGTAAATGCTTGCTCTGGAATTGTGACCAATTGTGTGTGTGTGTGTATGTTTTCTTTCTTTTTTTCTTTTTTTTCTTTTTTTTTTGTTTTTGAGGCATGGTACTGAATTCAATTACCCAATCTGACAAGTTTTATTTTTTTTGTGTTCAGATATGTTTGACAATAAAGTGATATTTTTCAAAACTGTCCATATGTTAGTGGTGTTGAAAATATGACATTTATTCGCACTTTAACTAATTCTGATAACCAGTCAGTAAAATTAATCATTTAATTAGATCAAATTTAACACATTTACAATAGTCTGACAAAAGCATCATCAAAGTATTTTACTACCATACATCTTCCTCTGGTATCATTTAAATGAGTCCAGTTCCCCTTTGTAGTTATTTATAAAGTAAAGAAATAAGACAGATTTCGTGTGATGAGTCACACCAGTAACAAAAAGCCTAGTTTACCTTGATCACATAAACTGCTAGAATTTGCATCAACATTTTGATTGTGGTGCAATTAGCTTTCCAGGACTTGAAACATTAGAGGAAGCTGAAATCTTTGTATGTGATAATTTCACCAGTGCCTGGAAGGCATGTTAATTGTAAACCAGGCCGAGAATTAATCAGCACGAGAGAATTAATACAGTGGAAAAAAAAGCAAATAATGAGGTTTAGTTTCAGTCGCAGGCAATTACTTTAAACATTTGTTCCAAACATGTATGAGGAAAAGATAAAAGAATTTAATTGGCGCAAGATAGGTATGATATTGTACCTTGTTCAGTTAATGTAAATATAACAAAATCTCTTTTTGATGTTCAATTCAGCGGTTGAGCTTAAAATATAATATTATACCTGCTATCAGTAACTACGGTGATACTGCAAAGTAATAATTGTGGAATAAATTGTATTTTACATTTTATGTAAACTTGCTTGTACAAGAAAATTAATTCCACAGGAAAAGATTTAATAAAACTTTCTGTTTTTTTAGTTTATGAAGTAGTTATCTGCAATGGAGTAACCTAGTTAACAGCCAAGTTACTCTTACTGAAAGAGTTTTATGGACCAGTAATGCACATTTAATAATAAGTACCTTATTTCAAGTGTATTTTTTGTGGTGTTGGGTAACTGTAATACATTATCAATGGGTCAAAACTGCAATATAAGTCAATGCCACAACAGGCATTTCTTAAAAATAAAAGCAATAAGCTTTATGTATGCTTTGCAATGTATGTTGTAGCTTTGTGTAGAGATGTTGCATTCGATTTGAAAATTTCTGGTATCTGCTGCTCACCTAATAGGGTGCAGTCATTCAATGATACAACAGTTGGAGAAATGCTCCTCTGTTTGTTCCTGAACTCCTCCCAGGTCTTTTGGCTGATTTCTACCAAAGTTGACATTTGAATAATGGTTGACCCCAGAATTTCTCTTAAAGGATTTGTTTTGGAAAACATCAATTTCATTGGGTTCAAAGGTCAAACTGTAAAAAATTCACATTGATGTACAGTGAGGAAAATAAGTATTTGAACACCTTGCAGTTTTGCAAGTTCTCCCACTTAGAAATCACGGAGGGGTCTGAAATTTTCATATTGGGTGAATGTCCACTGTGAGAGACATAATCTAAAAAAATAAAAAATAAATAAAAAATGGAAATCACAATGTATCATTTTTTAACAATTTATTTGTATGTTACTGCTGCAAATAAGTATTTGAACACCTACCAACCAGCAAGAATTCTGGCTCACACAGACCTGTTAATTTTTCTTTAAGAAGCCCTCTTATTCTGCGCTCTTGACCTGTATTAATTGCACCTGTTTGAACTTGTTACCTGTATAAAAGACACCTGTTCACACACTCAATCAATCACACTCCAATCTGTCCACCATAGCCAAGACCAAAGAGCTGCCTAAGGACACCAGGGACAAAACGGTAGGCCTGAACAAGGCTGGGATGGACTACAGGACAACAGGCAAGCAACTTGGTAGAAGACAACTGTTATGATTATTTATTAGAAAGTGGAAGAAACACAAGATGACTGTCAATCTCCCTCGGTCTGGGATTCCTGCAAGATCTCACTTTGTGGGGTAAGGATGATTCTGAGAAAGCTCAGAACTACACAGGAGGACCTGGTCAATGACCTGAAGAGAGCTGGGACCACAGTCACAAAGATTACGTTAGTAACACATGATGCTGTCATGGTTTAAAATCCTGCAGGGCAGCAAGGTCCCCCTGCTCAAGCCAGCACATGTCCAGGTCCATTTGAAGTTCACCAGTGACCATCTGGATGATCCAGAGGAGGCATGGGAGAAG
The DNA here is from genome assembly GCF_902500255.1 of Thalassophryne amazonica. Lineage (NCBI taxonomy): Eukaryota > Metazoa > Chordata > Actinopteri > Batrachoidiformes > Batrachoididae > Thalassophryne > Thalassophryne amazonica. The sequence continues at coordinate 26,418,128 of NC_047112.1, forward strand.
GTCATGTGGTCAGATGAGACCAGAATAGAACTTTTTGGAATCAACTCCACTTACCATGTTTAGAGGATGAGAACAACCCCAAGAAAACCATCCCAACTGTGAAGCATGGGGGTGGAAACATCATACTCTGGGGGTGCTCTTCTGCAAAGGGGACAGGACGACTGAACCGTATTGAAGGGAGGATGGATGGGGTCATGTATTGTGAGATTTTGGCAAACAACCTCCTTCCCTCAGTAAGAGCATTGAAGATGGGTCATGGCTGGGTCTTCCAGCATGACAATGACCCCAAACACACAGCCAGGGCAACTAAGGAGGGGCTCCGTAAGAAGCATTTCAAGGTCCTGGAGTGGCCTGGCCAGTCTCCAGACATGAACTCAATAGAAAATCTTTGGAGGGAGCTGAAACTCCAAACCTGAAAGATTTGGAGAAGATCTGTATGGAGGAGTGGACCAAAATCCCTGCTGCAGTGTGTGCAAACCTGGTGAAAAACTACAGGAAACGTTTGACCTCTGTAATTGCAAACAAAGACTACTGTACCAAATATTAACATTGATTTTCACAGGTGTTCAAATACTTATTTGCAGCAGTAACATACAAATAAATTATTTAAAAAAAATCATACATTGTGATTTCCAGATTTTTTTTTTTTTTTAGATTATGTCTCTCACAGTGGACACGCACCTAAGATGAAAATTTCAGACCCCTCCATGATTTCTAAGTGGGACAACTTGCAAAACTGCAGGGTGTTCAAATACTTATTTTCCTCACTGTACACCAAATCTAGCACACATGTGCAGGTGGGTTCTGGAACTGGCCGGACAAGATCAAGTTTACCAAAAGTCAGTCATTGTGGTCAAGGTATTTGGGGTCAACGGTCAAGATACCAGCACTAATACGTACAAAACTTGGCATACTATCTAGGTTGGTTCTGGAAATGCCTAGGCAAGGTCAAAGTTGTCAAACATGAATCAATGGGTCATGGTGTTGGAGGCCAAAGGTCGATATTTGACACACATACAGTATGGACGTGGTATCTAGAAATTCACAGCAAGGTCAATCATTGTAGCCAAGGTTATGACGGCCTGTTTGCTGGGTCCTCTTCAGTCCTTTTGATGATTTCCACCAAACTTAGCATGTCATGAAGACTGACCCCAAAGTCACCCTGAAATAATTCATCTTGGCAAAGGTCAAGGAATTTGATTTTTAACCTGATTTGCACCAAATGGGGAACACACTTAGACGGATTCCAGCGCTGCCTATACATTACTTCAATCATTTGGTTGAAGATTGTGGTCATTGGTGTGAAATGTCTGATTGCTGGAGACCTTACTGTCTCCATGTCCACAGGTACCTAGTTTACTAAATCAGAGATGAAAACTACTATTTTGTCATTGTTTAGCAGTGGTTACATTCTAAATGTCAAATAACACATTCACAAGTCCACAGAACCCTGCAAGAAGAACGTAGCCAAGCTAATTCACAGACTTTTTAATTCTATCTGTCTCTCTCATACGTCCTGATTTTGACCACTAAGTCACAGCGGACCACTTTGAGAACTCTGTGATAGACCCACATAGATCAACCAAAGACAGAGAATCCTCAGTGGGATATAAGTCACTGGTTAATGGCTGGCTGACCAGTAAAGGACATCTGAAGGCACATTGAAACTGCTGTCGTAAAGGTGGATGGACCCCACGTCACAAATTGTGAAAACTATCACAAAATGACAAACAAAAAGTCTCTAACTAATTTTTGCTACATCAGTTGGATCAAAAGTCTGGTTCCCTCTGATTTAGTACATCTTAAAACCCTTGCATGCAAATTTCTATGCCAGAAGTGAACATTTTTCTGGAATGCTGTGTCCCTGACTGCAATGCTCAACCATATTAATTGCAATTGCACTCATAAACCCCGAGAGGGCAGTCTTAACTCAGAAAGACTTCTTAGACTTTTTATAGGCAGAACTGGTCTCATTGACATTCACATCTGTTCACTGCAGATGCACATGTTCAAGTCCAGAGTCTGTTTTGTATTAAATATTAAAAAGAAAACATTTAAAGAATATAGAGGAAATAAGAATGAGACACAGACAGCAGAGTTGGTTTATTCAGTAATTGCATTTTTCCACCCCCATAGGCCTTTTTCTGGAGGTGGAATTCACATAATAGCTGTACTTTAAGTGACTTCCTTTGCTTGTTGCAGTGTATCATCATCACTGAAACTCTATTTCCTATTTCATTAGGACAGCACTTTCATTAATCAAGTCATTACAGTTTTCACTGTGTCCTTTTGTATCTTAACAACCGCTGGCGCTGGGCTTCAAAGAACGCCAAAGATTAGTTCTAATATTGCCATTAGAACTGAACAGGATGTTCTGCAGTGAAACTGAATGTGCACTGGTTCTGTTTGTGAGGCCGAGGCAGTGACAGTAAACAGCTCAGTGTGAGAGAAAGTAACACGTGGGTCCATTGTGACTGAACCTCTCCTTGGAGTTTATGAACACCATACCTGCAACATACAGCCATTCCTCTGTACCCACACAGTCTTTCACCAGACGGCAGGCAGTTTCCAACATGTTCCCTCAAGGCTTCATCTGTTCCTGCTTAACTCTTAACTCTGATACGCTGGATCAGTTGATTGAGGCCCAAATAACTCGGGATATTGAGTAATTGAAGATTAGCAGATAACGGGAAAATCACCCCCCCCCCCAAGAGTAAAATGATCACTGTCTTTCTCTTCTCATTTTCTTTCTTATGCCTAAAAAGCCATCTTTGAAGATAATGGTAATAAATTGGAAATTTAACCTGATTTCCATGCGGAGATGTCCAGGGTTTTTTGAGGGCGTAATCAGCTGATGTGGCAATAATTTCATGCACATGTACCAGAAACATTTATTTAATTTAATAACATATAATTTTGCTTTTCATTTTGTGATTTATTAGTAATCCTTTAAAACTGAAACCATACTTTAAATCAGGGGTGGGCAAATAATTTTTACAAGGGGCCACACAGGGAACCTGAATTATGTCCGAGGGCCACACCATCGATAACTCGGCTGTCTCCCATTACAAATTTTACAAAAAATTACCTATTTAATAGCTTTTATAGGTAATTTTTATTATTGTAATAATATGTAAATATTTAAATAAGGGCCGCATGTGGCCCCCGGGCCGCAGTTTGCCCAGGTCTGCTTTAAATCCTTCATTTGAACATATACTATATTTAGGTTTTTTTTTTTCTTTTACTTTAAAGTACAAAGAAAATTCAGCAATGGACATTCAACCAGTGGATCTTTCAGTCATCAGTGATGTTATTCTTCACAATTGTGTTAATTTTACAGAAACATATATTAAAGTTAGCAAACCACTCACTCATCTTCAACCGCTTGCTACAATCAAGGGTCACTGGGAGCTGAAGCCTATCCCAGCAGTCATAGGGAATGAGGTGGGGTACACCCTGGACAGGACGCCAGTCTGTCACAGGGCCACATAAACAAACACATTCACACCCGCAAGCACACCTACGGACAATTTAAAGTTTCCAATCCTCCTAACCTGCATGTTTTTGGATGTGGGAGGAAACTGGACCGAACCTAAGATGGGAATCCATCCCATGATCTTCTTGCTGTGAGGCAACAGTGCTAACCATTACACCACTGTGCTGCCCGAGTTAGCTAACCATATATATAACACTTGTTTTTCTCCAATTTTTCAGAGTGGCCTTTTATTGTAGCTAGCCTAAGGCACACCTGTGCAATAATCATGCTGCTGTCTAATCAGCATCTTGATATGCCACACCTGTGAGGTGGGATGGATTATCTATATCTATATCTATATCTATCTATCTATCTATCTATCTATCTATCTATCTATCTATCTATCTATCTATCTATCTATCTATCTATCTATCTATCTATCTATATATATATATATATATATATATATATATATATATATATATATATATATATATATGGTCACGGGGGATAGGACCCCAGTGGATTGTAGGGCCACAAATAGAGAGGCAAACTCAGCCATATCCTCACTCATACTTACAGCCAATTTAAAGTTGCCATGCAATAATTCTTTTTAAAAGGTAAACAATAACAACAAGATACATATTTTGCTTAATATTTATTGCTTAGCACCCTTTATTATATTTTTCCATATCCTCCCTGTGATTAGCAAGGCATGCATATGATTAATGAAGTCAGTCAGTCACTGAGTCAAAGACTACGTTTACATGCAGCCAATAACCCTTTCATAACCGGAATATTAGCAATAACCCGGTTGCGCAGCCCCGGTTTACTCCTTTTCTAACCTGAATATCAGGTCATGTAAATGTGCATCAGAATAGCCCCATAGAAAGGAACATTAATTTGTGTTCTGTGCATGTCCTATCCGCAAGGAATCTAGGTCTTTTGAGTACGGCAACTACTTGTATGCGCTGCGCGCAACCCACCGGACACCACAGAAGCAGAGGTAAACAAGCATGGGGAAATCCAGACGTGGCAGCACAGCACCACACTTTTGGAGCGAGGAGGAAACCGAGTACTTCATTAGTATCGTGAAAGACATGAATATAATGTCTTTTATTGACGATAGAAAGTACAGAGATATCGACATTTACAAGAAGGTGGCCGAAAACGTATGCGAAGCAGGATTTGCACGAACGCCAGACCAAATCAAGCACCGGTGGAAGACGTGCGTCGCTGTTTAGATGGGGATATTCCAAATGATACCAATGACCATGTATACAGGAGTAACTCTGTCTGCTTAAGCATGTAAATGGGTTATTCCTAATGATTCAAAACCGGAATATTGACCTTATCCTGAATATTAATGGCATGTAAACGTAGTCAATGAGCTTGAAAATTTCCATCAATAATGTCATAAAAGCTGTTGCATATTCCGTAGTGATAATTTAGATTCAGATATATACAGGTTCAGTGAGCCTCCTATCTTGGGCCGTATTGGTGACTTTTAACATAACATTGTGCAATTTTTGTTTTATATGTGAATTTTAATTGGAATTTGCCACAGTGACATGTCTGGGCTTGTTCAGCCAAGCATAAGTAAAGTAGGCCATTGGTTTGTATGTGATTGTGAAGTCTGTGCCACTATTATTGATATGAGAGTAGAAGCCACTACGTTTAATGAATTTGGTATTTCTTTCTTTTTTGCTCAGTCAAAAGAGACCTAACATCATACAACAAACAAAATCTTAACTGAAATGGGAAAAAGCAGTAAAACACAGCAAACATACATACCTTTGCATAAACACCAATAATAAAATATCCATTGCAATTCTTATATCGCCAACCCATTAAAAATACAAAAACAGAAGAACAAAACAACAACAATAATAGAACCGAAAAATTAAAATATGTGAAATTAAGCAAAAACCTCTAATGGGAATAATAAGGCTTTAATATGTTCAGATCTCAGGTGCATCTTGGCTCTCTGAAGCTTTGTGTGCAAAAGATTAATTGTTTCAAGAAAACAATATCCATCATCATCATCATCAAAGAGCACTTTTGCAAGGATGTGATTTTGCAAAACAACGAAGGAAGACTACATTCATAATGTAATGAAATCCATTTGCTCTGTTTCATGTTGAGGATTAAAACAGATGTCTCAGGTGCACACAGATTAGTTCTCATAGATCTCCTTGGCTCAGTGCTTATTTGGTCTCACGTTTCACCTTCTGCTCTTGGTTGTCCTCAGTGCCAAACTGAAATTAGAAATCAGCTCCATCCATTAATAACTGTGCGGCTCTGCGCAGTTTCAGCTGCACCGCACTATCAATGAGAATCTTATTTCCAACATCCTGCAACAAATTTCCGGGGTTTTGCAACATGAGATATCGGTAACATGCAACATGTCAACAAATCATCTCCAGCTTGAAACTTGATATGACCCTTTATCTATACTATTGTTTAAACAATATTATATTAATAAAGCATAACAAAAGCCTTTGTAATGGACCTGCATCCTGTTGCATTAATCAAGATTAAACAAGACGTTGATAAGCATATTAAGGGTGCCTCATGAATATTAATATCACACAAATTCAACCAGAACATCATAACTGCAAACTGCACTTATTGTTTATGATTATTACTTTATTTAACTGTGTTTAAGTGAGTAACTATAGTGAACATCCTAATGTGAAATTACATTTTCCATGTGCTGGTAACAGCATAGGGCTTGGCCAACAAAAATGTAGACACTTGGGTGAATGAATTTGTCCATACAGCCAGTTTGGGGAACCAATCAGTCAATCAATAAATAAAAAATTCAAAAGTGCACATTGTGAGCATGTGGCAGGGATGGTAGCCAAGTGGTTAGTGTACTTGGTTTCAGTACAGAAGGTTCCCGGTTCAAACTCCACCCCTGCCACATGTGGAGTGGAGTTGTGTCAAGAAGGGAATCTGGCATAAAACTTGCCAGTTCAACATGCAGGTCCATCTCGGATTTGCTGTGGCGACCCCGAGTGAAAACAAGGGCGTAGCCGAAGGGACTTACTTACATTGTAATCATGTAAACACAGACGCTTTGTATAAGAAAGGTCAGAGCCGACTGTACTTCCTCAGGAGGCTCAGATCTTTCAATATCTGTAAAAATATGTTGCAGATGTTTTATCACTCGGTGGTCTCCAGTGTCATCCTCTACGATGTAGTGTGCTGGGGCAGCAGGCTGAAGGCAGCTGACACGAACAGACTCAACAAGCTCTTCAGGAGAGCTGGCTCTGTCCTGGAAGTTGAGCTACAGTCTGTGGTGGAGGTGTCAGAGAGGAGGATGCTGAGGAAACTGCTCAGCATCTGGAACAGCACCTTCAGTTGTAGACTGAAACCACCAAGGTGCACCACAGAATGCCACAGGGGGTCGTTCCTACCTGTGGCAATCAGACTGTATAATTCCTCCCCCCTCTGCACAATGAATACATAATAAACAGAGATATACAGTTCCTCAGAGTTACACTCAACAAAAATATAAACGCAACACTTTTGGTTTTGCTCCCATTTTGTATGAGATGAACTCAAAGATCTAAAACTTTTTCCACATACACAATATCACCATTTCCCTCAAATATTGTTCACAAACCAGTCTAAATCTGTGATAGTGAGCACTTCTCCTTTGCTGAGATAATCCATCCCACCTCACAGGTGTGCCATATCAGGATGCTGATTAGACACCATGATTAGTGCACAGGTGTGCCTTAGACTGCCCACAATAAAAGGCCACTCTGAAAGGTGCAGTTTTATCACACAGCACAATGCCACAGATGTCGCAAGATTTGAGGGAGCGTGCAATTGGCATGCTGACAGCAGGAATGTCAACCAGAGCTGTTGCTCATGTATTGAATGTTCATGTCTCTACAATAAGCCGTCTCCAAAGGCGTTTCAGAGAATTTGGCAGTACATCCAACCAGCCTCACAACCGCAGACCACGTGTAACCACACCAGCCCAGGACCTCCACATCCAGCATGTTCACCTCCAAGATCGTCTGAGACCAGCCACTCGGACAGCTGCTGAAACAATCGGCTTGCATAACCAAAGAATTTCTGCACAAACTGTCAGAAACCGTCTCAGGGAAGCTCATCTGCATGCTCATCATCCTCATCGGGGTCTCGACCTGACTCCAGTTCGTCGTCATAACCGACTTGAGTGGGCAAATGCTCACATTCGCTGGCGTTTGGCACGTTGGAGAGGTGTTCTCTTCACGGATGAATCCCGGTTCACACTGTTCAGGGCAGATGGCAGACAGCGTGTGTGGCATCATGTGGGTGAGCGGTTTTCTGATGTCAGTGTTGTGGATCGAGTGGCCCATGGTGGCGGTGGGGTTATGGTACGGGCAGGCGTCTGTTATGGATGAAGAACACAGGTGCATTTTATTGATGGCATTTTGAATGCACAGAGATACCGTGACAAGATCCTGAGGCCCATTGTTGTGCCATACATCCAAGAACATCACCTCATGTTGCAGCAGGATAATGCACGGCCCCATGTTGCAAGGATCTGTACACAATTCTTGGAAGCTGAAAATGTCCCAGTTCTTGCATGGCCGGCATACTCACCGGACATGTCACCCATTGAGCATGTTTGGGATGCTCTGGACCGGCGTATACGACAGCGTGTACCAGTTCCTGCCAATATCCAGCAACTTCGCACAGCCATTGAAGAGGAGTGGACCAACATTCCACAGGCCACAATTGACAACCTGATCAACTCTATGCGAAGAAGATGTGTTGCACTGCATGAGGCAAATGGTGGTCACACCAGATACTGACTGGTGGCCTTTCAGAGTGGCCTTTTATTGTGGGCAGTCTAAGGCACACCTGTGCACTAATCATGGCGTCTAATCAGCATCTTGATATGGCACACCTGTGAGGTGGGATGGATTATCTCAGCAAAGGAGAAGTGCTCACTATCACAGATTTAGACTGGTTTGTGAACAATATTTGAGGGAAATGGTGATAATGTGTATGTGGAAAAAGTTTTAGATCTTTGAGTTCATCTCATACAAAATGGGAGCAAAACCAAAAGTGTTGCGTTTATATTTTTGTTGAGTGTATGTGTAATATTGTCAAACATCTTGAACAAATGTCTTAAAAAAGTCACTGTTTCTGGACTCTGACTAAATAATTGCCTTTGGGATAAATAAAGTTGATCTTATTCTTATTTTTCTTACTATGAACTGATTAGTTTGTGGTTAACTTCAATGCACCAGAGCAATGAAAATAGTAACTTTGATCTGGTTTGCTGATGTAATATACCCTTGACGTTGCACAGACAAAAGCCCACAAGACAAAAGCTCACACCCTTACTGAAAAAAGACAGACGTTCACATCACAAAATTTTTGTTATTTTGTTAATTATACACAACCATTTACATATCACATTAGACTCATCACATGACTTTATACATATCAAATCACAAATTCTAGGTTTCACATTAAATCCAGCAAATTCGTTGTAGTCGGTTGCAGTGCCCCACTGCACTGAGGAAGTTAGCTGTAGACCTATGTTCAGCTGTGAAGTCCTGGCAGAGGGTCTGGAGGTGCTTCTGAAATTGGTTTTTTGAAACTTGGTTTTTAAAAACCTGAATATGACCCCTGGGTTACTCCTTTTCTAACCTGAATATCAGGTCATATAAACGCGCTTCAGGATATCCCCATAGAAAGGAACATTATTATGTGTTCTGCGTATGTCCTAGCCACAAGGAATCATGGTCTTTTGAGTACGGCAACTACTTGTATGCGGCGTGCGCAACCCACCGGACACCACAGAAGCAGAGGTAAACAAGCATGGGGAAATCCAGATGCGGCAGCACAGCACCACACTTTTGGAGCGAGGAGGAAATCGAGTACTTCATTGGTATCATGAAAGACATGAATATAATGTCTTTTATTGACAGTAGAAAGTACCGAGATATCGACATTTACAAGAAGGTGGGCAAAAACATACGCAAAGCAGGATTTGCACGAATGCCAGACCAAATTAAGCACTGGTGGAAGACGTGCGTCGCTGTTTAGATGGGGATATTCCAAATCAATCAATCAATCAATCAATCAATCAATTTTATTTATATAGCGCCAAATCACAACAAACAGTTGCCCCAAGGCGCTTTATATTGTAAGGCAAGGCCATACAATAATTACGTAAAAACCCCAACGGTCAAAACGACCCCCTGTGAGCAAGCACTTGGCGACAGTGGGAAGGAAAAACTCCCTTTTAACAGGAAGAAACCTCCAGCAGAACCAGGCTCAGGGAGGGGCAGTCTTCTGCTGGGACTGGTTGGGGCTGAGGGAGAGAACCAGGAAAAAGACATGCTGTGGAGGGGAGCAGAGATCAATCACTAATGATTAAATGCAGAGTGGTGCATACAGAGCAAAAAGAGAAAGAAACACTCAGTGCATCATGGGAACCCCCCAGCAGTCTAAGTCTATAGCAGCATAACTAAGGGATGGTTCAGGGTCACCTGATCCAGCCCTAACTATAAGCTTTAGCAAAAAGGAAAGTTTTAAGCCTAATCTTAAGTAGAGAGGGTGTCTGTCTCCCTGATCTGAATTGGGAGCTGGTTCCACAGGAGAGGAGCCTGAAAGCTGAAGGCTCTGCCTCCCATTCTACTCTTACAAACCCTAGGAACTACAAGTAAGTCTGCAGTCTGAGAGCAAAGCGCTCTATTGGGGTGATATGGTACTATGAGGTCCCTAAGATAAGATGGGACCTGATTATTCAAAACCTTATAAGTAAGAAGAAGAATTTTAAATTCTATTCTAGAATTAACAGGAAGCCAATGAAGAGAGGTCAATATGGGTGAGATATGCTCTCTCCTTCTAATCCCCGTTAGTACTCTAGCTGCAGCATTTTGAATTAACTGAAGGCTTTTCAGGGAACTTTTAGGACAACCTGATAATAATGAATTACAATAGTCCAGCCTAGAGGAAATAAATGCATGAATTAGTTTTTCTGCATCACTCTGAGACAAGACCTTTCTGATTTTAGAGATATTGCGTAAATGCAAAAAAGCAGTCCTACATATTTGTTTAATATGCGCTTTGAATGACATATCCTGATCAAAAATGACTCCAAGATTTCTCACAGTATTACTAGAGGTCAGGGTAATGCCATCCAAAGTAAGGATCTGGTTAGACACCATGTTTCTAAGATTTGTGGGGCCAAGTACAATAACTTCAGTTTTATCTGAGTTTAAAAGCAGGAAATTAGAGGTCATCCATGTCTTTATGTCTGTAAGACAATCCTGCAGTTTAGCTAATTGGTGTGTGTCCTGTGGCTTCATGGATAGATAAAACTGGGTATCATCTGCGTAACAATGAAAATTTAAGCAATGCCGTCTAATAATACTGCCTAAGGGAAGCATGTATAAAGTGAATAAAATTGGTCCTAGCACAGAACCTTGTGGAACTCCATAATTAACCTTAGTCTGTGAAGAAGATTCCCCATTTACATGAACAAATTGTAATCTATTAGATAAATATGATTCAAACCACCGCAGCGCAGTCCCTTTAATACCTATGGCATGCTCTAATCTCTGTAATAAAATTTTATGGTCAACAGTATCAAAAGCAGCACTGAGGTCTAACAGAACAAGCACAGAGATGAGTCCACTGTCTGAGGCCATAAGAAGATCATTTGTAACCTTCACTAATGCTGTTTCTGTACTATGATGAATTCTAAAACCTGACTGAAACTCTTCAAATAGACCATTCCTCTGCAGATGATCAGTTAGCTGTTTTACAACTACCCTTTCAAGAATTTCTGAGAGAAAAGGAAGGTTGGAGATTGGCCTATAATTAGCTAAGATAGCTGGGTCAAGTGATGGCTTTTTAAGTAATGGTTTAATTACTGCCACCTTAAAAGCCTGTGGTACATAGCCAACTAATAAAGATAGACTGATCATATTTAAGATCGAAGCATTAAATAATGGTAGGGCTTCCTTGAGCAGCCTGGTAGGAATGGGGTCTAATAGACATGTTGATGGTTTGGATGAAGTAACTAATGAAAATAGCTCAGACAGAACAATCAGAGAGAAAGAGTCTAACCAAATACCGGCATCACTGAAAGCAGCCAAAGATAACGATACGTCTTTGGGATGGTTATGAGCAATTTTTTCTCTAATAGTTAAAATTTTATTAGCAAAGAAAGTCATGAAGTCATTACTAGTTAAAGTTAAAGGAATACTCGTGTTGTGTGGGCCGCTGAAGAGGAGGTACTGCTGGCCCACCACCACCAGAGGGCGCCCTGCCTGGAGTGCGGGCTCCAGGCACCAGAGGGCGCTGCCGCCGACGAGGGCTGCCAGGGTGACAGCTGTCACCCATTACTGGACACAGCTGACTGCACTCAGGACGGAGGTATATCAGCAGGACAGCGTCTCCACCTCAGTGCCGAGATATCGCCTTGAGATTAAGGTAACCTTCTCTGCAAGCTCATATTGAAGACTCTGATAAACCTTGGTAAACCTTTTCAGGACAGCTGACTACAGAAAGCTACTTGCTTGGATAAGTACTCACCTTTCCTGCTTCATTGTAACAAGAGGTGGAGGCGGCTTCTCCCCTCTCCGTCTACTGGGTGCTGTCGCATCCATACCTGTGTGTTTGTGCTCTTTCCCGCCAGCAGTACCGGATCCGACGAGCGGAGGCAGTGGCCACCTGGGAATTCGGGACTTGGCGGTTCCAGTACTTCTGGGGTTCGGTGGCAGAGGAAATCTGGGTGGTTCCGGTTCGACTAGGACGGACGCCTCCTACCTTCGAGCCTGCCCACACGACACCAGCAGATTTCGGCTTCAAACTCCAAATTATTAATTGTTGTATTGGTTGTGCTCTTTTCACAACAGTAAAACTTGTTATTCACCTTTCTCCATTGTCCGTTCATTGCGCCCCCTGTTGTGGGTCCGTGTACCTACACTTTCACAACAACTCGGCTCAATAGAGCTCTGACTCTTTGTCAGCCTGGCTACAGTGCTGAAAAGAAACCTGGGGTTGTTCTTATTTTCTTCAGTTAGTGATGAGTAGTAAGATGTCCTAGCTTTACGGAGGGCTTTTTTATAGAGCAAGAGACTCTTTTTCCAGGCTAAGTGAAGATCTTCTAAATTAGTGAGACGCCATTTCCTCTCCAACGTACGGGTTATCTGCTTTAAGCTGTGAGTTTGTGAGTTATACCACGGAGTCAGGCACTTCTGATTTAAAGCTCTCTTTTTCAGAGGAGCTACAGCATCCAAAGTTGTCTTCAATGAGGATGTAAAACTATTGACGAGATACTCTATCTCACTTACAGAGTTTAGGTAGCTACTCTGCACTGTGTTGGTATATGGCATTAGAGAACATAAAGAAGGAATCATATCCTTAAACCTAGTTACAGCGCTTTCTGAAAGACTTCTAGTGTAATGAAACTTATTCTCCACTGCTGGGTAGTCCATCAGAGTAAATGTAAATGTTAATAAGAAATGATCAGACAGAAGGGAGTTTTCAGGGAATACTGTTAAGTCTTCAATTTCCATACCATAAGTCAGAACAAGATCTAAGATATGATTAAAGTGGTGGGTGGACTCATTTACATTTTGAGAAAAGCCAATAGAGTCTAATAATAGATTAAATGCAGTGTTGAGGCTGTCATTCTCAGCATCTGTGTGGATGTTAAAATCACCCACTATAATTATCTTATCTGAGCTAAGCACTAAGTCAGACAAAAGGTCTGAAAATTCACAGAGAAACTCACAGTAACGACCAGCTGGACGATAGCTAATAACAAATAAAACTGGTTTTTGGGACTTCCAATTTGGATGGACAAGACTAAGAGTCAAGCTTTCAAATGAATTAAAGCTCTGTCTGGGTTTTTGATTAATTAATAAGCTGGAATGGAAGATTGCTGCTAATCCTCCGCCTCAGCCCGTGCTACGAGCATTCTGGCAGTTAGTGTGACTCGGGGGTGTTGACTCATTTAAACTAACATATTCATCCTACTGTAACCAGGTTTCTGTAAGGCAGAATAAATCAATATGTTGATCAATTATTATATCATTTACTAACAGGGACTTAGAAGAGAGAGACCTAATGTTTAATAGACCACATTTAACTGTTTTAGTCTGTGGTGCAGTTGAAGGTGCTGTATTATTTTTTCTTTTTGAATTTTTATGCTTAAATAGATTTTTGCTGGTTATTGGTGGTCTGGGAGCAGGCACCATCTCTACCGGGATGGGGTAATGAGGGGATGGCAGGGGGAGAGAAGCTGCAGAGAGGTGTGTAAGACTACAACTCTGCTTCCTGGTCCCAACCCTGGATAGTCACGGTTTGGAGGATTTAAGAAAATTGGCCAGATTTCTAGAAATGAGAGGTGCTCGCTTTGCCAATTATCTATGAAGCCCACCACATTTTTTGGACACCACTCAGACAGCCAGCAATTCAAGGAGAACATGCGGCTAAACATGTCACTTCCGGTCCGATTGGGGAGGGGCCCAGAGAAAACTACAGAGTCCGACATTGTTTTTGCAAAGTTACACACCGATTCAATGTTAATTTTAGTGACCTCCGATTGGCGTAACCGGGTGTCATTACTGCTGACGTGAATTACAATCTTACCAAATTTACGCTTAGCCTTATCCAGCAGTTTCAAATTTCCTTCAATGTCGCCTGCTCTGGCCCCCGGAAGACATTTCACTATGGTTGCTGGTGTCGCTAACTTCACATTTCTCAAAACAGAGTTGCCAATAACCAGAGTTTGATCCTCGGCGGGTGTGTCGCCGAGTGGGGAAAAACGGTTAGAGATGTGAACGGGTTGGCGGTGTACACGGGGCTTCTGTTTAGGACTACAAATGATACCATTGACCATGTATACAGGAATAACTCTGTCTGCTTAAGCATGTAAACGGGTTATTCCTAATGATTCAGAAACCGGAATATTGACCTTAACCCGAATATTAACGGCATGTAAACGTAGTCAATGAGCTTGAAAATTTCCATCAATAACGTCATAAAAGCTGTTGCATATTCCGTAGTGATAATTTAGATTCAGATATATACAGGTTCAGTCTGGAGGTGCTTCTGAAATTCAACATAGGATCGTTGCTTTCGCTTCTTGATCGCCTGCCCTCTAGTGTGTTGTGGTAATTGTGTCTGCTGACTAAGGCGCAGTTCTTACAGAACCCATCCACAGCAGTCCAGAATGAGTGTGGTGATGCCCGATGAGTTGGCAGAAGGAAGTAATCCAGCCCTCGCATGCATTGTTTGTCCTATCTCCTTCTTCCAGGGTGACCTGATGCACGTTCCGGATGAGGATGCCAAACCTTTGTATTTACTTCAATCACATAAATCCAGTCCACTAAATTGAAGGGATGATGCTCAGTCAAAAATTAGGAGGTTGTGTGACTTCTTGACCTGAGGGAAGGCCGTATATACAAATGTATGACCCAATAGACTGAACAGTAGGACCCAGTGAGTATGCTAATGTGGTTGAACTAAAATAAATAAATTACAGGTTTTAGGGCATAAGAAAAATAGAAATTCTGCAACAGTGGGTCCTACAGGGTTATTATGTGTACATTGTGAAAAACTAGGCGTGAACTGAGCCGTGGAAAGTGCGAACAACTCTAGATCATTCATTAAATGTGTAAATTGAGGAGAAAAACTGCTAACACAATATTTATGTTTGTGATCTGTTGTATAATAATTTCTATCTTTTTAAAAATGGGAGCTTTGGTCTTTTTACATTAAAGGTGTGAGCTTTTATCTTGTGAGCTTTTCTCATGGAATCAACATTGATGTGTCTGCAGTAACAGACTGGACTGGTCCCTGGGACATCTTGAGAATTTGTGGGATATCCAAGAAGTTGATGAATATCATAGCCAGTCTGTACATAGTGCTGTGCTGACTGGGGGCAAAAATTCTGAATATTTTTCCAGTGAAAACTAGCGCTCATCAAGGACATCTGACACTGTTTAATGCTTGCATGGACTGGGTGTTGGCTAGGATTGTGGAAACCAGTGTCTTATATAACATACTGACCTTAACTTTGCAGACGATGCTGTGATCTTTGTTGACTCAATACATACTCTGATTGTAACACTTGAATGGCTGATTGGACTTGGCCAGCAGAGGTGTATCTGTATCTGTATGCAGAGAAAGTCCTGAACTTCTAGAGACATTCACATTTCTTGAGATTCATGTCTCTGGGTCCCTGGGATTTGAGATCAAGAGGTGGATGAGAAAGAGTTTGTGGAATCATGAGATTGCTGGGCAGAGTTGTTTGGCAATATACCTTTTCGGGACAATGAAGGTCCAAGTCATTAGTGTGCTGCTGCTTCCTTTATGGTTGTGAGATTAGACACTGACCAGAGACCTAAGGGAATGACCACATATTTTTGATACTAGGTTTTTTGGAGAATCCTTGGGTGCTGATGAAATTACTTTGTGTTAAACGAATGGTTACATTGCAGTAGAGCTGAAACAACTAATCGAGTTAATCGATTAAAATCGATTATTAAAATAGTTGTCAACTAATTTAGTCATTGATTAGTTGCTAAATAACTTTGTTTTACCGCAAATGTTTCATTTCTTCCATATAATCAACCGAGCTTTGCTTTGAATCTTGAATCAATGAAGAAGTGCTTCCAGCTGTTGCTTCGTTGGTTTCATTTATTTTATTTCCCTTTATCTTAATTTTTCCCCACTAAAACCCTAAAGAGCATATGACTGTGAGGAATATTTATCTTTTTATGTTAAACTGACCTGTTATGGTCTTCTGAAACAGTTGATAGATGTATTTTATGCTAACGTCGATGCTAACACATTAGCATGTCTATGGCGTTTTCAGTGTTAAAGTTAGCATTAAGCTGCATGTTTTCTGCATGTTTGTGCATTTGTTTTCTGTATAGTAATTAATGGCTCAGTGTTTGTTGTCGTAAAAGAGTCAAATGTATTACAAATTATAATGTTTTTTAATTTATTTTATTTATATATTAATAATAATAGCAACAATAATAATAGTAATAATAACTAATAATAATGCTGCAATACAATTTTAGAGAAAGAGACTTGAGTGACATGTGTCATTGTGAAATGACCATATAGTTTACAAGTTATACAGAGAATGTTGCACATATAATGAGTCAGGCTACAGTTTTTGATTTAGGTTTTATGGTTAACTGGTTATGCTAATTGCTCATTTGCAGCAACAAAAATACCTCTTTTTTCACCATATATTTTATAACATTTATATGTTTCAATGTTGTTTTATGGCAACTTGGCACTTTGAGGAAGCAATGTCATTTGAAATAATTATTTTTGTTCTTTATTATAAACTGTTTTATTCTTTATTATTTTATATTTCAACAGCCAAGGGACATTTGACGATTTGTTGATTTTCAAGTATTTTAAGTTTTCAACTTCTGTTGTAAAGTGATGGAAGGAGAAAAAAATAGTTTCCCTGGCACATTTTAAAAAAAATTCCCCGCTAATCCGATTAATCGATTAATCGTGTCGAAACCCCATCAGATTCATCGATGATCCAAATATTCGTTTGTTGCAGCCCTACATTGCAGACTCTGTTGAGGAGCATCACGTGCATTGTGAGGAAACGTCAGTTAACATACACTAGCCCAGTTGATAGTAAGTCCCTTCAGCTTCTCCCTTGTTTCACTTGGTCACCACAGCAGATACAAGGTGGATCTGGATATTGGTCTAGTACATGTTTTATGATTTTGATTAAACTTGGCACCTTTAATTTTTCTGAGCTTAAGTGTCCCCTTTCCTCTCTAGCCTCAGGTATGTCTGATCATATATAAAAGCAAACCTGAGCCACGCAGGGAAGGTCTTTTTTTGAAAACCAAAGCTCAAAATGAAAGCTTATGAACATCATTAACTTTATGCATTTACGTTTTTGTGAGAGTAGCTGTCTTTAATCTTGTGAGTAAAACTGCCCTGTAAGGAAGAACGTAAGCAGCTACAGACATTTATGGTGGTTGTGCCTTCGGCTTAAAGGATATTGAAAAGTGATTTGTGGGGGAACCTCTAAAAACACATAATCTAAAAGATTTGTAGCTACAGCCACAGAACATAGGAAACGTCCAGGTCATTGGATGCACCGTGAAATGAAATTAAAGGAAACAAATGACAGCTGTTGGACAACAGTAGTCTGTACTTTTACAGAAACGGTCTTGTAATGTGTTTAGTGGCTTTCCATTGGGTTTTGAATACACTCAAAAAAACCAATGCATTGGATGAACTCAATTCAGTTATGAGCAGGATTTCCATCTAAAAAATATATGTAGCCCCAACTCAAATAAAGGACATCCATGCAAGATAATTTAATTTAATTTAGTTGGGACTACATATATTTATTAGATGGATATCCTGCCTATAATTGAATTAAGTTCATCCAATGAGTCATTTATTTGAGTGATACGCTCAAAAAACTGACTCACTGGATTGGATTCCACCTAGTCCCAACTAAATTAAATTACATTATCTTGCATGGATACACTTTATTTGAGTTGGGACTACATATATTTATTAGATGGAAATGCTGTCCATAATTGAACTGAGTTCATCCAATTAGTCATTTGTTTGAGTGATACAGTAAAAAAAAAACAAAAAAAAAACCAAACAAACAAACACACAAAAAAAACTGACTCATTGGATTGGAATCCACCTAACAAATACATGTAGTCCCAAATAAATTAAATTACATTATCTTGCATGGATGCACTTTATTTGAGTTGGGACTACATATATTTATTAGATGGAAATCCTACACATAATTGAATTTTCACCCAATTAGTCATTTGTTTGAGTGATACACTAAAAAAAAAAAAAAATGACTCATTGGATTGGATTCCACCTAACAAATATATGTAGTCCGAAATAAATTAAATTACATTATCTTGCATGGATGCACTTTATTTGAGTTGGGACTACATATATTTATTAGATGGAAATCCTGCCCATAGTGGAATTGAGTTCATCCAATGAGTCATTTTTTGAGTGTACTGGAGATTCCATTTCTGTTTATCTGCTCTGAGAGCTGCCCTGTGACAGACTGGCGTCCTCTCCACGGTGTACTTCACCTCACGCCCTGCGAAAGCTGACATAGGCTCCAGCCCCCCGTGACCCTTAAATGGAGTAAGTGGGTACATAAAATGAATGAATACTCTGAGAGCTAATTCTACCAGTGGGTCAGCAGGTACTGTACACGGCAACATTTTGTGGTTGTATGACTTTTGACAGTGATGACTCTTCCCCAAACTAAAGACTTGGCCTGTTGCATCTAGCAAAGGGAATCCTCCACTCTTTGCTTTTTCTTTGCTATGAAAGATAATCTCACTTTTGTCTGTTTTGTATTGATCAACAGGCTTTTCACTGCCATTTCATTCCCTTTATTCCTTTCTAGCACTTTCTCAAAAGTCTTTTTCTTCAAAGTGTTGCCATCTCTTCTCCACCCACTTTTTCCAACTCTTCCCGATCCATAACCCATCTCATTTCCTCCACCTTGTCATTTCTGCGCGCAGTCATAATGACATATTGATGGCTGCCTCTGCAGTATGTCACCGTTATAACACAGTGACCTAGACGGCGCTAATTTACTGCAAGCAGAGCAGGTCTGCTTCAATGCTGATTGTAAATTCTTTCATAATTACAACAGCCTAAATCACATAAGTGGTGGATTGGATTTACTCTAACGCATTAATTGCTATATTATCTTTCGGTTCAGCTCGTATTGCTTTGCTGTAGACTAAGTACATTTGTGTACAAGCAAATAACACAGTGAGACAAGGACAAGCGTTACCCAAACACTGAAGATGGAATAGACACGACAAGACAAAATTGCCTTTGCTTATTTGGCTTACAGGCGCTGAACCAACATCTGTTATTTATGAAAGCAGACTTCGTCTTGCTCTCATTCAAAACCAACAAAAGATTTTTTTTTTAACGGAGACTTCTCTGATGTACTATTTACACATCATGCTGAGAAGAGGAACTATGAAAGCTCAATCTCTCAGCAGGGACTCTGGTCATTTTCTGTATTTTCATCTCATATAAGCTTTCTGCTTGGCATGGGCTTGAAAGAGAATTTTGTGAGCATTTTAGAGATTTTATCGCAACAGATTTTAATGACAACCCTTCCAATGGGTGTCTTATTTAATGCACAATTTTTTGTGCATACGTGTATGTACAAGCAGTGTGTATATCCACGTAGCTGAATATCTGGCTGCACAATTAGTAGAAAAACATTCTGCAAGACTTTAGATTGTTGCTGGTCTGTTCAGTTAATTAATACAGCAAATCACTGGCATTTATTTATTTGTCTGTCTACCTGTTAGCAGGATTTTGTCAAAATTTTTACAACAGATACATATTAGGCTATGGAAGAATCTATTAAATTTTGGAGGTGATCTGGATCCGGATTCTGGATTAAGTTTCACTTTATATAGGCTTTGAAGGATTGCGGTTTGCAGGATTACGTCAAAACTACTGCGCAGATTTTGACGAAATTTTCAACACAGATATATATCAGGCCATGGACGAAGCCATTAAATTTTGGAGGTGATCTGGATCTGGATTCTGGATCAAATTTCACTTTATATAGGGTGTGAAGGATTACTGTTAGCAGGATTACATCAAAACTGCTGCACGGATTTTGATGAAATTTTCAACACAGATATGGTAGTGTTCAGAATAATAGTAGTGCTATGTGACTAAAAAGATTAATCCAGGTTTTGAGAATATTTCTTATTGTTACATGGGAAACAAGGCACCAGTAGATTCAATAGATTCTCACAAATCCAACAAGACCAAGCATTCATCATATGCACATATGCATCATATGAAATTGGGCTATTAGTAAAAAAACGTAGAAAAGGGGGTGTTCACAATAATAGTAGTGTGACATTCAGTTAGTGAGTTCGTCAGTTTTGTGGAACAAACAGGTGTGAATCAGGTGTCCCCTATTTAAGGATGAAGCCAGCACCTGTTGAACATGCTTTTCTCTTTGAAAGCCTGAGGAAAATGGGACGTTCAAGACATTGTTCAGAAGAACAGTGTAGTTTGATTAAAAAGTTGATTGGAGAGGGGAAAACTTATACGCAGGTGCAAAAAATTATAGGCTGTTCATCTACAATGGTCTCCAATGCTTTAAAATGGACAAAAAAAAAACAGAGACGCGTGGAAGAAAATGGAAAACAACCATCAAAATGGATAGAAGAATTACCAGAATGCAAAGGCTCACCCATTGATCAGCTCCAGGATGATCAAAGACAGTCTGGAGTTACCTGTAAGTGCTGTGACAGATAGAAGACGCCTGTGTGAAGCTAATTTATTTGCAAGAATCCCCCACAAAGTCCCTCTGTTAAATAAAAGACATGTGCAAAAGAGGTTACAATTTGCCAAAGAACACATCAACTGGCCTAAAGAGAAATGAAGAAATATTTTGTGGACTGATGAGAGTAAAATTGTTCTTTTTGGGTCCAAGAGCTGCAGACAGTTTGTGAGATGACCCCCAAACTCTGAATTCAAGCCACAGTTCACAGTGAAGACTGTGAAGCATGGTGGTACAAGCATCATGATATGGGCATGTTTCTCCTACTATGGAGGTATCATGGATCACTTTTGATATGTCAAAATACTTGAAGAGGTCATGTTACCTTATGCTGAAGAGGATATGCCCTTGAAATGGGTGTTTTAACAAGACAATGACCCCAAGCGCACTAGTAAATGAGCAAAATCTTGGTTCCAAACCAACAAAATGAATGCCTCGCAGACATGAAGAAATCATGACAAACTGTGGTTATACAACTAAATACTAGTGTAGCGATTCACAGGATTGCTAAAAAAGCAGTTTGAACATAATAGTTTTGAGTTTGTAGCGTCAACAGCAAATGCTACTATTATTGTGAACACCCCCTTTTCTACTTTTTTTTACTAATAGCCCAATTTCATAGCCTTAAGAGTGTGCATATCATGAATGCTTGGTCTTGTTGGATTTGTGAGAATCTACTGAATCTACTGGTACCTTGTTTCCCATGTAACAATAAGAAATATACTCAAATCCTGGATTAATCTTTTTAGTCACATAGCACTACTATTATTCTGAACACTACTGTACGTATCAGACCATAGAAGAATCCATAAAATTTTGGAGGTGATCTGGATTCAAGTTTCACTTTATATAGGCTTTGAAGGATTACATCAAAACTGCTGCACGGATTTTGATGAAATTTTCAACACAGACACATATCAGATCATGGAAGAATTGATAAAATTTTGGAGGTGATCTGGATCTGGATCCAGATTCTGAATCAAGTTTTACTTTATATAGGCTTTGAAGGATTACCTTAAAACTACTTTAGGAATTCTCACCAAATTTACACCAAAGATAGATGTTAGGGCATGGAAGACTCCACTGAATTTTTGAGGTGATCCGGATCTGGATCAAGATTTCACTGTATATATGCTTTGAAAGATTACCTCAAAACTACTTCACAGATTCTCACCAAATTTGCACCACATAGACTCCACTGAATTTTGGAGGTGATTCAGTGTTCTGTGGTGTGCCGTTGAGATGAGGTTCCTCGTGTAACTGCATATGTGTGCACTGAAAAAATTACTTGACAAAGTTCGCTTATTTTGATGGGCAAGTAAATGTATAAATTGTTTATCCGAACATAGTAATGTATAAAATCTACTCACTATAAAACGATAAGTATTTTTAACCTGGAGTTAGCTTATTTTGACAGGCAAAATATACATATACATACATTTATGCTCGTAATGTAAAATACAGAAAATGTTTTACTTACTAGGCTATAAATACACTGAATACAATTAATAAAAAAAACTTTGACGGAAAGAACAAAACAAAAAACAAAATGCGCATGCGCAGTTGTACGTTGAGCGAGTTACATCATCTCCCCATGTGCAGTTGCGCGAGGCACCTCATCTCGACGGGTGACGTCTTCAAGTCCGGGGTAGAGCGATGTGTGCATGCGCATGCATGCACAGTAGCGCGACGCACCTCATCTCGACGGGACACCTGTTCCGGATTGGCGGATGACAGACATCTCTGACTAGTTTTGTTTTCCATTGCCACAGGACAGTGTAAATGAGTGCAATTACATTTGACATGAGTGGCAGGTGTGAAAATGATACCTACTGTATGTTGGTGTATGCTAGCCATGATATTTGTGCTGTGCTGCAGACTGCTATGCACCGGGTGGAAGGTCAGTCCCTGTAACTCCAAACTGTTAAACTCTTGGGCAAATCAGCACAATATAAACATGACAAAACATGGACAGAAAGAATAAAAAAAAAAAAAAAAACTGGTCACACTACTTGTCTGTGTCCTTGGACAAGACACTTCATCTGCATGATCCCAGTCCACTCCTTTAATAAGCTTAATAATGCCTTTGATAAGCACTGGCACCAATGGGCTGTAGGGCCCATATAGGACTTCTGCTCTGTGCCACAGAGAAGGATTTTCTGCAGTTTTCTACAGTTTTCAGGAAGGCAAATGAACACTCAAGCCTAGATTTGATTAATTTTATTGTATAAACTTGCTCCTTAGTTCAATTTCACCATGAAGGTGTAACTGGTAGTGCAACAGACAAAAGCTGCAGTTTCTTCACTTCTGGCCACAGAAGCCTATCACACCTTCAAAGCTGTCTGGGTGTCTTGGGGGTTTTCCTCACTCGTCTCCTTCTTGCATGGTCACTCAGTTTTTCAGAACTACCAACTCCTGACAGATTTACCATGGAGTACCATGCTGTTTGTATGTCTTAAAAATTAATGTAAATGACGTTTAAGCCCCATTCAGTGACTGGAAAAATTTGTGTATCCATCCTCTGACTTGTCTGAAGAAAACTGGCTGTCAAACTGGTGATTTATATTAAAATAATTCTGATGTTTGGGTTGGCCATTTGCTTATGGCCTTTGAAAATGGGGAGACTGTATTTCCTAAATACAGTCTCCCCATTAGGGGAGACTGTAATTCCTAAGTGGTTATTGCAGTATTTTTCTTACCCCACCCACCCTTGAATTAAAGATGAAAGTCTACACTATAAACACAGTTGGATTCTTTCATTTCAACTCCACTGTGGTTATGATGAGGAAAAGATGAGGGGTATGAATGGTGAGGGAATGTGAGCTCCATCATTTTGGCCATGTGCCTTGTTCTTCTGGGTATGATCCAGCGTGCAGGGGCCTCATTGCTGAGAACCCAGTCGTCTACAGAATGTCAATGGGACACCCATGTTATACCTGAATGCAGCAGATTTATGACTACATGGAATAATTGCCTGCTTGGATGATTGCCATCTAGAACCCAGGGCAGTTCTGTAGCATGCTGAATGAATACTTCCAGACCTGATCATCGTGGTGGTGTACAGAGAAAATAATTGCAAAAATTGTGTCAGCCCAACTATACGTATTTTGGACCTGAGTGCAGATGAACAAATCCTCCACATGAAGCGACTGAGCTGTGTTGTGTTAAACAGTTTGAGCCTGGGAGGCTGAAGGTCTGATGATGAGACCCCTCTTTGTATGTTTGCAGTTTGGTGAACCAAATGATTACTTAATCATCACACTGAAGAGTTTTTTTTTTTGTGTGTGCTGAGTTTTCTTGAAATGAAACTTTGGGGACAAATAGTGCTTTTGCACAAACACGTCTTTTTTTTTTTACCACCTGCATTCACTTGACCTCTCCCTTCCTTCTTACTTTCAGTGATATGAATGCTGTGAGGCACTTTTCCATTTCACATGTTTGTGAACGATTAAAAAATTGTTTCCATTATCAAAGGTTGCCTGTTTTCCCCCTCTCACTTTCTTGCAGCAACTATTTTCCTATTTTTCTCACTCATGTCGACTCCCTACCTGCTCTGACGCACTGAGTGGGATGAAAGGAAAAAAAATGAACAAAGCTAATCTTTATTTATTTACCGTCAGCAAACAAACTTTGACAGGAGATGAAATAGCAAAAGTCTTTTGTTGAACACAGCTTCTCTGTGCTGAATCTTTGCAGCACATGGGAACAGAAAATAATGGTAATCTGGGGACTTTAAAAGTTTTGGAGAAATATATGAGTTATTGCAGAACGGAGTTTGGAGTACAGGTTTTGTATCCCTTGGTTTCTATCCTGTATAGTAAAGAGAGAACTGTAGATCACATAATAAGGGGCAGCCAATGAGGAGCAGGAACTGAGCAGTGTGCCCAGTGTTTACTGCTTTTTCCATCTGTGGCAGATGCAGACCTCTATTGTGAGAGAAATAATAAATTAGTGTGTGTGCAAAAGATACACTTATTTCTGATGTTTGATAAGATTGTCTGCACATACGAGTTTGCCTTGTGTTAAATTGCCAAATTCTCACAGAAACCTGAGAGAAAAAGTGTATCCGGAAAGTATTGACAACACTTCAATTTTTCCACATTTTATTATGTTATAGTCTTATTCTAGAATGGATCAAATTAATTTTCCCTCAAAATTCTACACACAACACCCCATAATGACAATGTGAAAAAGTTCTTTTTTTTATTTCTATTTTTGTTTTTGTTTTTATTTTGGAAATTTATTACAAAACAAGAGCAATCAGAGATTTCTGACGTCCACCAATCAGGATCCCCAAATTTGTGCCTTGAGACAATCCTGTCTCAGATGTCTACAGACAATTCCTTTGACTTCATGCTTGGTTTGTGCTATAACATACACTGTCAACTGTGGGACCTCATATGTAGACAGGTGTGTGTCTTTACAAATCATGTCCAGTCAACTTAATTTAACCCAGGTGGACTCCAATTAAGCTGTAGAAACATTTCAAGGATGATCAGTGGAAACAGGATTCACCTGAGCTCAATTTTGAGCTTAATGACAAAGGCTGTGAATACTTATGTACATGAGGTTTCTTAATTTTTTTTATTTTTAATAAATTTGCCTAAATTAAAAAAAAAACAACTTTTTTTCACATTATCATTATGGGGTATTGTGTGTAGAAAATTGAGGAAAAAAATAGTTTACTGAAATATTCAGTGGGATCCAGTACACAGCAAGGCAGTCCAAGATAAGCAAACAAATACAAAACATCAGGCATAAGGCGTGGTCGGTATAAACAGGCAGGTGATAAAAAACACAATGTGGTAGCAGGACTAGAAAACACAAAAATCATCCGGAAGCGTAGGCACAAGGCACAATGATCTGGCAGAGAACTAGTGCAGCCAGTGAAGCTTATATACACCCTGGTGATGAGCTACAAATTGGAAAAAAGTGTGTGGAAAGCTCCAGAACAGGGTGTGGCCCAGTGTGCCCCGCCCACCACCAAGCACCAAGAGGGACAGACAAGAGAGATAGGGAAAGACAAAGCCCAAGCAGGAAAACCAAACAAGAGAAAACACACACAGAAAACCAAACCAAAACTAAATTAAGCAGAATAAATTAGAACAAAACCTAATACAAAAGTTCAGATTATGACAATGGGTTGATGGCAGCATAATAAAACAATAAAACAAAACAATAAAAGTGAGAGGTTCTCAAAGTCTTGTTGCAGTGTACGTGTATATTTAAAGAAACACTTACAAATTACAGTTTTTAGCCCTTAGTTTTTTAAAACTGTGCATTATGTATACACTATTGCAAAACAAATACACTAGAAAACATTTCAAGCCAGTGTAACTTGGAAATTAAAGTTAACCTGTTGCCTTGAAAGAGAAAGTTAAGTTAACATGAAGAATACCTTTGTATCAACTCAGAAATGAAAGTTTAAATAGTCCATTTTTGTTTACTACAGTGCCTTTATTTTAGTTGTAATTTCAAAATATATGACAAATCTACAGTGCATAATAATTTGATTATGTCTGTGACTCCACAATGGTTTAATGACGACCGTTTTTCAAACTCTGAAGCCAAGACAGCTATTTCTTCTCTAGCTGCAATCCTCGACCCCCCCAGCCCCAGGACTGCCTTTTTTATAGTCATCGTTTCAGCTGATAATTTGTACAGTCAAAAACTGCAGATCTACCAGTCACACATCATATTGTAATCATTGAGAGGTGAATTGAACAACAATGGTTATGTTGTTACAATCAATCAATCAATCAACTTTTTTCTTATATAGCGCCAAATCACAACAAACAGTTGCCCCAAGGCGCTCCATATTGTAAGGCAAGGCCATACAATAATTATGAAAAACCCCAACGGTCAAAACGACCCCCTATGAGCAAGCACTTGGCCACAGTGGGAAGGAAAAACTCCCTTTTAACAGGAAGAAACCTCCAGCAGAACCAGGCTCAGGGAGGGGCAGTCTTCTGCTGAGACTGGTTGGGGCTGAGGGAAAGAACCAGGAAAAAGACATGCCGAGAAGGGGGGCAGAGATCGGTCACTAATGATTAAATGCAGAGTGATGCATACGGAGCAAAAAGAGAAAGAAACAGTGCATCATGGGAACCCCCCCACAGTCTACGTCTAAAGCAACATAACCAAGGGATGGTCCAGGTCACCCGATCCAGCCCTAACTATAAGCCTTAGCGAAAAGGAAAGTTTTAAGCCTAATCTTAAAAGTAGAGAGGGTATCTGTCTCCCTGATCTGAATTGGGAGCTGGTTCCACAGGAGAGGAGCCTGAAAGCTGAAGGCTCTGCCTCCCATTCTACTCTTACAAACCCTAGGAACTACAAGTAAGCCCGCAGTCTGAGAGCGAAGCGCTCTAATGGGGTAATATGGTACTACGAGGTCCCTAAGATAAGATGGGACGTGATTATTCAAAACCTTATAAGTAAGAAGAAGAATTTTAAATTCTATTCTAGAATTAACAGGAAGCCATGAAGAGAGGCCAACACGGGTGAGATATGCTCTCTCCTGCTAGTCCCGTCAGTACTCTAGCTGCAGCATTCTGAACCAACTGAAGGCTTTTAGGGAACTTTTAGGACAACCTGATAATAATGAATTACAATAGTCCAGCCTAGAGGAATAAATGCATGAATTAGTTTTTCAGCATCACTCTGAGACAAGACCTTTCTGATTTTAGAGATATTGCGTAAATGCAAAAAGGCAGTCCTACATATTTGTTTAATATGCGCTTTGAATTACATATCCTGATCAAAAATGACTCCAAGATTTCTCACAGTATTACTAGAGATCAGGGAAATGCCATCCAGAGTAACGATCTGGTTAGACACCATGCTTCTAAGATTTGTGGGGCCAAGTACAATAACTTCAGTTTTATCTGAGTTTAAAAGCAGGAAATTAGAGGTCATCCATGTCTTTATGTCTGTAAGACAATCCTGCAGTTTAGCTAATTGGTGTGTATCCTCTGGCTTCATGGATAGATAAAGCTGGGTATCATCTGCGTAACAATGAAAATTTAAGCAATACCGTCTAATAATACTGCCTAAGGGAAGCATGTATAAAGTGATAAAATTGGTCCTAGCACAGAACCTTGTGGAACTCCATAATTAACTTTAGTCTGTGAAGAAGATTCCCCATTTACATAAACAAAACTGTAATCTATTAGACAAATATGATTCAAACCACCGCAGCGCAGTGCCTTTAATACCTATGACATGCTCTAATCTCTGTAATAAATTTTATGGTCAACAGTATCAAAAGCAGCACTGAGGTCCACAGAACAAGCACAGAGATAAGTCCACTGTCCGAAGCCATAAGAAGATCATTTTAACCTTCACTAATGCGTTTCTGTACTATGATGAATTCTAAAACCTGACTGAAACTCTTCAAATAGACCATTCCTCTGCAGGTGATCAGTTAGCTGTTTTACAACTACCCTCTCAAGAATCTTTGAGAGAAAAGGAAGGTTGGAGATTGGCCTATAATTAGCTAAAGATAGCTGGGTCAATGTGATGGCTTTTTAAGTAATGGTTTAATTACTGCCACCTTAAAGGCCCGTGGTACATAACCAACTAACAAGATAGATTGATCATATTTAAGATTGAAGCAGTAAATAATGGTAGGACTTCCTGAGCAGCCTGGCAGGAATGGGGTCTAATAAACATTGATGGTTTGGATGAAGTAACTAATGAAAATAACTCCGACAGAACAATCGGAGAGAAAGAGTCTAACCAAATACCGGCATCACTGAAAGCATCCAAAGTAACGATACATCTTTGGGATGGTTATGAGTAATTTTTTCTCTAATAGTCAAATTTTGTTAGCAAAGAAAGTCATGAAGTCATTACTAGTTAAAGTTATGGAATACTCAGCTCAATAGAGCTCTGACTCTTTGTCAGCCTGGCTACAGTGCTGAAAATAAACCTGGGGTTGTTCTTATTTTCTTCAATTAGTGATGAGTAGTAAGATGTCCTAGCTTTATGGGAGGGCTTTTTATAGTAGCAAGAGACTCGTTTTTCCAGGCTAAGTGAAGATCTCTAAATTAGTGAGACGCCATTTCCTCTCCAACTTACGGGTTATCTGCTTTAAGCTGTGAGTTGGTGAGTTATACCACGGATCAGGCACTTCTGATTTAAGGCTCTGTTTTTCAGAGGAGCTACAGCATCCAAAGTTGTCCTCAAAGAGATATAAAATATAGACATGAGATAATCTATCTCACTCACAGAGTTTAGGTAGCTACTCTGCCCTGTGTTGGTATATGGCAGTAAGAGAACATAAAGAAGGAATCATATCCTTAAACCTAGTTACAGCGCTTCTGAAAGACTTCTACGGTAATGAAAACTTATTCCCCACTGCTGGGTAGTCCATCAGAGTAAATGTAAATGTTATTAAGAAATGATCAGACAGAAGGGGGTTTTCAGGGAATACTGTTAAGTCTTCAATTTCCATACCATAAGTCAGAACAAGATCTAAGGTATGATTAAAGTGGTGGGTGGACTCATTTACATTTTGAGCAAAGCCAGTGGAGTCTAACAATAGATTAAATGCAGTGTTGAGGCTGTCATTCTCAGCATCTGTGTGGATGTTAAAATCGCTCACTATAATTATCTTATCTGAGCTAAGCACTAAGTCAGACAAAAGGTCCGAAAATTTACAGAGAAACTCACAGTAACGATCAGGTGGACGATAGATAACAAATAAAACTGGTTTTTGGGACTTCCAATTTGGATGGACAAGACTAAGAGACAAGCTTTCAAATGAATTAAAGCTCTGTCTGGGTTTTGGATTAATTAATAAGCTGGAATGGAAGATTGCTGCTAATCCTCCGCCTCGGCCCGTGCTACGAGCATTCTGGCAGTTAGTGTGACTCGGGGGTGTTGACTCATTTAAACTAACATATTCATCCTGCTGTAACCAGGTTTCTGTAAGGCAGAATAAATCAATATGTTGATCAATTATTATATCATTTACTAACAGGGACTTAGAAGAGAGAGACCTAATGTTTAATAGACCACATTTAACTGTTTTAGTCTGTGGTGCAGTTGAAGGTGCTATATTATTTTTTCTTTTTGAATTTTTATGCTTAAATAGATTTTTGCTGGTTATTGGTGGTCTGGGAGCAGGTACTTCAAAAAACCTCATCTCCATTTTCTTAGTCCATCCAGCTGTGTGTACTGAAGATAATGAACTAACAACCCTCCCAGGGGAAGAAACTCTCATCCTCTTCATGCTACACAATACACAGATAGACCCTGGTACCAGTAGGCCCTACAACATATTTTGGACTTGCTGCTTCATCTTAATTAAGTTTCATGTTAGACATCCTCATCATGCTTGTTGTCTCTTCATGGAGAAGGTGAAGCATGATTTAATCCTGATGCAGCTCGTTTTACACTTCCGTCACACATCACATGCAGATGTCAATGTCCAGTTTTTTGTTTGCTCTGTACGACATACTCACATAGGCTGTTCAAGGCAGATAGAGAGCTATGTCCTCTCTGAAAATAGAGAGGACAGGAGTATCAGCATCTTTCCATTGTAAACAACAGACACAAAAAAGACTTTTTTTTAAAGCCATGCATGTATGCATTTATTTATTAAGGGTGGGGAGTATTTTGCCGAAAAGGAATATAATGTGACCACAGACTAAAAATAGTCAAAAACCCTCTGTGATGCCACTCATAGATTTCCTGAAGGGCGCGTTTGAAGCTTAAGTAAAGTGGTTCCCGATAACGCCAACTTGGCAGTGTCTAATGCACTCTCACTCCAGGACAACCCACATAGTGCAGCAGATAAGAGAATGTTTACAGAGGAATCCTTCAAATGGTGACGCAAGCACCAAATTTTGGCACAAATACTCCTTAGACATTACTGTTTTGTTGGAAAAGCAGAGTGTTCACTTGAATTTTGTGTTGAATGCTTGATCTGCAAAATAAAGGTTAGACAATGTCAATGGCCATTGCATTCTATGTGACAAACAGTATGTTACCTCGTAACGTGATAACTAAACATAACACATGATACAAACTATTCCTTTTTAAAACCCTATTGACTCAACCAGTAATTTGCATTGTTTTTCCAAAATTACAGCAACTTTAACTTTTGACCCCTTTACAAACTGAAATTGACCTTTGTCACCATTCTTGCTGTTTTTACCCCATAACTCCATAACATTTAGTCACAGATAGTCCAAAGTATACCTTTTTGGAATATCTGTGATCAGACAAATAATGTGGTGTAGTTTTCAATATGATTGGAGCATCTTTTAATTTTGACCCCTGTGTAATTCTTCATTTGACCCCTACCTTGCTGCCGATTGAAAATTCAAGTGGACACCCTGCTTTTTCCAAAAGACTAATGTCTAACGTGCATTTGTGCCAAATTTGGTGCTTGCATCACCATTTGAAAGATTTTTTTCAGTTATCCGTTGCACTAATAAATGAGTAAGGGAGTGGAGCGTGGGCACACACTATACTGCACACACAATGCAACTTTATTGCAGCCAGTGCTATGAACAGGCAACTAATGGAATTCTTATATTATCAGAAAAGTGAAAAGGTCAGGAAAAAGTGCATTAAAATACACTGAGTACTGTGTATCCAGAAAATATTCACGGCACTTCACTTTTTCCACAATTTTTTATGTTACAGCCTTATTCCAAAACGGATGAAATTCGTTTTCCCCCCTCAAATTTCTACACACAATACCCCATAATAACAATGTGAAAAAAAGTTTATTTTTAGACTTTTGCAAATTTCTCTCTCTCTCTCTCTCTCTCTCATATATGTGTGTGTGTATATATATATATATATATATATATATATATATATATATATATATATATATATATATATATATATATAAATGAAAAAGGAAAATCACATATGTTTCATAGTCCTTTTTGCCATGAAGCTCAAGTTGAGCTCTGAGTGCATCCTATTTCCATTGATCATCCTTGACATGTTTCTTCAGCTTAATTGGAGCCCACCTGGGGTAATTCAATTGATTGACATGATTTGGAAAGACACACCTGTCTACATATAAGGTCCCACAGTTGACAGTGCTGTCAAGCACAAACCAACCATGAAGTCAAAGGAAGTGTCTGTAGACCTCTGAACAGGATTGTCTCGATAACACAATCTGGGGAAGGGACAGAAACATTTCAGCGTGCTTTGAAGGTCCCAATGAGAACAGTGTGCCATCCATCATCTTTAAATGGACAGATGTTTGAATCCACCAGAACTCTTCCTTGAGCTGTTCGTGAGCTCTAAACTGAGCGAGTCGCGGGAGAAGGGCCTTAGTCAAGGAGGTGACCAGAACTCGATGGGGACTCTGTCAGTGGTTCTCCATTCCTCTGTGGACAGACGAGAACCTTCCCAGAAGGACAACCATCTGGTGCAGCAATCCACCAATCAGGCCTGTATGGTAGAGTGGCCAGACAGAAGCCACTCCTTAGTAAAAGGCACATGGCAGCCCACCTGGAGTTTGGCAAAAGGCACCTGAAGGACTCATGAGAAACAAAATTCTCTGGTGTGATGAGACAAAGATTGAACTCTTTGGTGTGAATGCCAGAAATCATGTTTGGAGGAAACCAGGCACCATCTCTACAGTGAAACATGGTGGTGACAGCATCATGTGAGGATGTTTATCAGCAGCAGGAACTGGGAGACTAGTCAGGATTGAGGGAAAGATAAATGCAGCAATGTACAGAGACATCCTGGATGAAACCTGCTCCAGAGTGGTCTTGACCTCAGACTGGGGGTGATAGTTCATCTTTCAGCTGGACAGTAACCCTCAGCACACAGCCATGATATCAAAGGAGTGGCTTCAGGACAACTCTGTGAATGTCCTTGAGTGGCCCAGCCAGAGCCCAGACCTGAATCTGATGTGAACATCTCTGGAGAGATCTGAAAAGGCTGTGCACTGGACACACCCCATCCAACCTGATGGAGCTTTCGAGGTGCTGCAAAGAGGAATGGACAAAACTGCCCAAAGATAGGTGCACCAAGCTTGTGGCATCATATTCAAGAAGACTTGAGGCTGTAATTGCTGCCAAAGGTGCATCAACAAAGTACTGAACAAAGGGTGTGAAAACTTATGTGCATGTGATTTCTTAGTTTTTTTACCTTTAATGAATTTGCAAAAATTCCCCACAATGTTTTTCATGTTGTCATTATGGGATGTTGTGAGTAGAATTTGAGGAGGATAAAATTAATTTAATCTATTTTGGAAAAAGGCTGTAACATAACAAAATATGGAAAAAGTGAAGTGGTGTGAATACATTCTGGATGCACGTACCCACTTACCTCCAATCAAGGGTCAAGGGTCACACCGTTTAACTGCTTTCCCAGCAGTCATACGGCGGAAGCAGTGTACCCCCCAGAATGGACTCCAGTCTGTCACAGGGCCACATATAGAAAGATTAACACTTCCACCTGTAGCAGCTGCATTCTGCTTTGTGTTATGACTCCGCCCCATTCGCTCCCCCTCTGGACGCAAAACTCATGATCCTCGGGATGGGAGTCGGACTCTCTAACCAGAAGACTAAATCCCATGAGGGCCTTGTGAGCAGAGAATTCTTTTGAGCTGTTGAGAGTGAGGTTTACTAACTACATCTGCACAGTGACACCTGCTGGCCTCCGCTACACATGCACACCTATGATCAATTTAGAGTCACCATTTCACCTAACCTGCATGTCTTTGGAAGTGGGAGGAAGCTGACGCACCTGGAGGGAACCCACAAAGACACAGGGGAAACGTGCAGAGTCCACACAAAAAGGACCAGCTGAAAAGTGACCCCACGACTTTCTTGCTGTGAGGTAACGGTGTCAAACAGTAAGTCACTGTGCCAGCCCTGCTTGAATATGACCCCTTTAACAGAAAAGTAACAAATGGGCCGTACCACAATGTAAGTGGTTTAGATGCTTGCCTCCCCAACACAAGATTGTGGTTCGA
Organism: Thalassophryne amazonica; assembly: GCF_902500255.1. Lineage (NCBI taxonomy): Eukaryota > Metazoa > Chordata > Actinopteri > Batrachoidiformes > Batrachoididae > Thalassophryne > Thalassophryne amazonica. The sequence continues at coordinate 26,451,920 of NC_047112.1, forward strand.
GGCCTCATGTGCTCCATTTTCATGTACGTCTAAAACTGTGTCAGCAAAAAACTTTTGCCAAAACACATGTGGATACAGACACATTCCCAAAAAACAGAAGTAGCCAAAAGAAAGCTGAAATTGATTTATTTTGTTTATAAGATTGTATCACAGTACAGATAACAGAAATACATCAGAATTATAACAAACATTTTAATTAAAATAACTTAAATGTTTGCACAGTTTACATTTGTCATAAACAAGAAGCACTAAAAGAATATACTTATTTCCATAATGGTCTCGAAAAAAAAAAACATATCTTGAAAATTGTATCATGCTCAAATTTTTACTGTTTTTGTATCATAAAAGAGAAATGATGCTCAGGATGATCACAAAAGCGGGATGAGTCAGCCTTGTGGGGTTTAAGTCATGGGCTGTGGAGAAACAGCGTTTAATCCATTTGTCTTTTAAAAAGGCCCTTTTGGAATGAGGATGTGCGCTTTTGGACGTGATGACCGCAGCCTCAAGACGAACGCAGTCACGTTACTCCCGGGAATTTTCCTAACATTTACTTTCAGTTTTATGTGCCTCGGTATTTGAGAGCATTTTTCAAACGATTTGGCGCCTCCGACATTAAACGCAATTATGCGTCATTCCGTTCCAGTCGCTGCGTAAATTCTGCTTCAGGTTTTGGCACCAGCAGTCGTTAGGAGCATCTTGGCGATGACAGTACCTACTCCTGGAGATGCTGTAGCTCGCAGAAGACAAACGCAGTTGTTCTCCAACTGCGCCACAGCTCCTGAGTGCAACTATTTAAAAAACAAAAACAAAAAACAACAACCTGCGATCGGGACTGACTGCGCCCCGCCGCGCCGGAGCCGGACACTGTGGAAGCAGCAGGATCGGACAGAAGAACTGAGACACCCCGGGCTGGGAACGGAAAGCGGCAATGACAGCAGCAGCAGCAGTCGGCAAAATAGATGAAGTTATTGTGAGCTGCGAAGATTGATCACACAACTGGCTGAGCGAAAGCGGCGACAGATGTAATTTCCAGACGACGCACAGCTGGTTCGATCCCGCGGCGGAGTGCCGGTTGGCTTATTACTGCCATCTCCTTTTCATCATTCTCAGCTTCCAGCCTCTCCAAATGACTCGGGCATCTCGTCTGTGAGGGAACGCTGCTGCAGCGGGGAATGCCATGTGTCGCTGCGCCACATAGAAGCTTCTTTGTGGGCCGTTTCGAACCGGGGACAGGTGGTGCCTCGCGCGTGTATGACGCCAGCAGGGGGGCACAGACACACAACCCCCTGAGACAGTTGTCCCCGGGATGTCAAACCACCGTCTTTTTGCCAAAGACAGGTGCGACGAGCGGGAGGAGTCGGTCTGGTAACGCGCCGCGGACGAGCCTCCTCTCTCCTACCGGATTGTTGTTCCACAAATTGCGCACACGATTGAGTCGTCCAGCGACGGTTTTGGCGGCACCTTTTTACCCGACAATCAGAGAGAGGTGAGTGCGCAGGTCTGTGCAGTGAGGAGGTGTGGTGGTCGGGCTGGTGCGCGCTCATTCACGCGCTCTGTCGCGCGTATAGATTCTTTGGGTAAACTGAATAGTTTGGGGGAGAATCGAACTGCACTCACCGCTTTTACCTTTGTCAGCTCTGTTTCATTGTGTAACTCTCAGTCTTACTGCGCAGCTCCTCTGGTGATGGTGGAACGTCTCCTCAGGCTCCAGCCTCACAGTTCGATTATTGATTTGGGTATTGATGTGACGTGATTGAAAACGGCATACGGATTTGGATTGGCATATATGACGCATAGGTGGTCGTAGAGATTTGTGCGTGCGTGTGTGTGTGTGGGTTATAGGAGGTGATGGTGCGATACATTTTGAAATGTACAAATATGCCCTTTATTCCAAGTCCCTGTTGTCTCACAGTTCACTTGTACAATAAATATTAAACACAATAACTATAAGTAGTAATACTCCAGCATTTATTGATTGAATGTAGGAAACTGCCTAAAATGGGGCATTTCTTGTTGCTGTTGATAACTTAAATTTTTCATGAGGATTTTTTAATCATATTTATTGCAGTTATTCAGATCTTGTTTTTTTTTTTCTTAAAAAAACATATGATGATTTTAGTTATGTTGTGCCATTGTCTTTTTCTTCCTCCATTGTCGATTTGATCTTGATCTGGCATAGTTGTCTTGTTTTTATTTGTCCTGTGTTTGTTCTATCCAAAATTCCTTTGGCATATTGTTGATGAAGTTGATGTTAAGGTTAATTAGAGTCTATAGTCTCCTAAAATGCCAGTTTAAACTTGCGAGTTTGCATGATGGTGAACATTAAATTGAAGATGAACTGATTAAAATTTGGCACATCCAGTCATACTCAATCACAAGGTATAGGTACTTGTTTTGAAATGTTGAATTATAAAAGAAGTGACCAGCCCAGTCTCACAGTTTTGTTTGTTTCTTGTGTTAGATTTTTTGTTTTGGTCACTATTTTAACCCTAGCATCCCTCCCCCTAAATTTATTTCAATTTATTTAATTTATACAACGCCAAATCACAACAACAGTCCATCCGGAAAGTATTCACCGTGCTTCACTTTTTCACATTTTGTTATGTTTCAACCTTATTCCAAAATGGCGTAAATTCATTTTCCCAATCAAAAATTCTACTCACAACAGTCCATAATGACAACATGAAAAATGGTTTGTTTGTTGTTTTTTTAATTTTTGAAAATTTATTTAAAATAATAATAATAAAACCTCTAAGAAATCACATGCACATAAGTATTCACACTCTTTGCTCAATACTTTGTTGATGCACTTTTGGCAGTAATTACAGCCTCAAGTCTTCTTGAATATGAAGCCACAAGCTTGGTGCACATATCTTTGGGCAGTTTTGCCCATTCCTCTTTGCAGCACCTCTCAAGCTCCATCAGGTTGGATGGGGAGCGTCAGTGCACAGCCATTTTCAGATCTCTCCAGAGATGTTCAGTCAGATTCAGGTCTGGGCTCTGACTGGGCCACTCAAAGGCCTTCACAGAGTTGTCCTGAAGCCAGTCCTTTGATATCTTGGCTGTGTGCTGAGGGTTATTGTCCAGCTGAAAGATAAACCGTCACCGCAGTCTGAGATCAAGAGCGCACTGGAGCAGGTTTTCATCCAGGATGTTTCTGTGCATTGCTGCATTCATCTTTCCTTCAAACCTGACTAGTGCCTAGTTCCTGAAAAACATTCCCACAGCATGATGCTCCCACCACCATGCTTCACTCTAAGGATGGTGCCTGGTTTTCTTCCAAATACGACACCTGAGTTCAATCTTTTGTCTCATCAGAGCAGAGAATTTTGTTTCTCATGGTCTGAGAGATGGTTGTCCTTCTGGAAGGTTCTCCTCTCTCCAAAGAGGAATGCTGGACCTCTTACAGAATGACCAACAGGTTCTTGGTCACCTCCCTGACTAAGGACCCTTTCCTCCAGTCGCTCAGTTTAGACATGTGGCCAGTTCTAGGAAGCATCCTGGTGGATCCAAATGTCTTTCATTTGCAGATGATGGAGGCCACTGCGTTCATTGTGACCTTCAAAGTAGCAGAAATGTTTCTATACCCTTCCCCAGATTTTTGTGTCGAGACAGTCCTGTCTTCATTTGACTTGGTTTGTGCTCTGACATGCACGGTCAACAGTGGGACCTTATATGTAGACAGGTGTGTGCCTTTCCAAATCATGTCCAATCAATTGAATTTACCAATTTTCCAATTCATCTCTAGAAACATCTCAAAGATGATCAGTGGAAACACGATGCACCTGAGCTCAATTTTGAACTTCATGGCAAAGACTGTGAATACTTATGTACATGTGATTTCTTAGGGGTTTTTGTTTTTATACATTTGCAAAAATATCATAAAAGCTTTTTCACATTGTCATTATGGGGTATTGTGTGTGGAATTTTGAATTTTAGAATAAGCCTGTACCATAACAAAATGTGGAAAAAGTGAAGCGCTGTGAATACTTCCTGGATGCACCGTACGCCTCACACTAGAGCCACATATATTATGAGGCCTGCAACAGTAAATGTACCTCGTTGTTTGTCATTTTCTCATCACAGATTTTTTTGTTTTTGAAATTTTGCCTTTCCACTCATGTGCAGGAGTCTCTCTCTCTTGCTGAAATATTCCACTCTTGTTTCTCTGTGTTGGCCCTGATCCTTCTTTATTTAATTATTTTGCTTGTTTTTGTCTGTATGTGCTGGTGGTTGTCTGTATTCTACATTCCTGCCATCTGGGCCTCTGGTGCCTACCCTTCTCACTGCCCTCTGGCGCTCCCTCATGTGTCTCTGCAGTAGCTGCTATCTTCACAGTGCTTTGAGCCAGTTGGCTGGATAGTTTCAGAATCACATTTTTGAGAGCTGCTAACTCAATAGATGGCTCCAAGTCTCCTAAAGTTTCTGCATGTTTTTGTTGCGGTCCCTGTTTCAAATTCAAATTGCCTTTCAGCCGTCTTTTGTCCAACTTTAAGGTTTGTGGACTGGAAAGAGAAAGAGAGTAAGGAGAAGGAAAGTAAAATTGAAGAGTCTGAGGGTCAGAAAATTCTTCTAATGAACCTCAGTGTGTGAGGGGACAGGAAATAAAATAGAAGGACGTGGTCAGGGTACTTTCGTACCTACCCTGCTAGGTTTGGATGCCTGGACCTTTCACTTTGGTCCAAAAGGAATGAAAGCTTCCAGGGGCTACAGGCTGGACCAACCAGCCAAATTTTGGTCCAAACAAAAGTGGTGGTCTAAGTCCTTTTCAAATTGAACTCAGGTTCAATTTGTTTATCGTGTGAAATTCATTCACAGTAATTTGTGGAAATTTCAGCAAAATAGCCGGTCGTTGCTCGCCTTATTGTTCTCTTCCTTAACAGAATTACCACGGCTGACAAGATTTTTTTTTTCATTCTTGTCCTCTTTTCCTGTCAGCAAAGACATGGTTTTTGCACACAGAGGTTGTTCATTTCACAAATTTGAAGTATTCTCAAGTATAACTGAAATTGGAATTGACAACATGCCAAAATCAGACATACATCCTTCTATAAACCAATGAATTCCAAGTATACAGAGATGCTGATCCAACCCAGTCTCATGGAGTGTCGTGATTCAGCAGCACGAAATATACATTCATTTATTGGTTCGTCATATTGTCATGAAAAGTCCAAAATTTTCATCATGGGAGCACAAATTCATTGTAATTCATTCTGTGGTGGCTGCACGTAACTAAAGTATGTGGGGGGAGGGGGGGGGGCTGTTATGGTTATGGTTAGAAGGAGTAGGGTTAGGTTATGGTTAAGGTTAGGGTTGGGGGTAGGAGCAGGGTTAGTAATAATGAGTTTAAAAAAATCCCATCACAAACATCTGAATCATTTTGTGATGGGAGGACGAAATAAAAAACAAAAAACGGAGGTAAGAATTGATAAGATTTTATCGATGTAGATACCGTTATCAATTCTGCTTATCGGCCCAATTCATTTTTGATTCCCTTATCGATTTTCTGTGTGGACCAGTGAAGGTCACCACAGGTTTTCAATGTTAATGTAACTATTTTCCTGGTTGAGAGATGCAGTTTGAAATTATGACGCATGAGCTTGCAATGCAGAACAGGCAGCAAAACATGATGGCATTGATAAGAGGAATTGATAAAGTGTTATGCGTATATTTCCGATGGATTGGAACATTTGGAATCGATTCTCAAGTAGAAGTGGGTCCTGATTCCCATCCCTAAGGTCACACGTGTGCGTGTGTCTAAGCATCTTTGGTGTGCTCTTATAATTGCATTTTCAAACCAACCCCCCACCCCCACCCCCACAACCCTCAGATTAACTTTGAGGTGTGAAAACACTTTTAAAGATATAAGACAGAGCTCCTCAAATAGAAACAAAGCCAAATGAATATCACCACCTTTTCTAACGTTTCTGTTTTTCTGACAGTGCTTCTTTAATTCTTCTTCCACTTGGCTGTCAGCCACTCTGACAGCTGTGGCTCGGAAGTGCTGCCGCAGGTTATACGTGGGACCTTCGTGTCTCGTTAGCACTGTCATAATCCACCAGACCTGTTCTAATATCATGTAGAGCACGGCATGGAAAGCTGGAGCACATATGATCTTAAAGCCAATACTGTCTATTCTGTAGCTGCTGCTTGGAGTGACAGAGGAGGACTGGTGCCCCTTTCTCTCATGTGCTGATGTTCTGTCTTGTTGGCCTATTGTTCCTGCAGTAATTAGAAGAGAAGAGGTATCAGAGAAAATGTATTAAGAGACACTAGAGGAAATACCTGTCTGATAATAAGTCCACTGATATTCTCATTGTAAGACTTGTCATTTAGATTAATTGAGAAACCAAGGACAAAACGATGTGTTCTAGTTGAGAATACAGCAATTAGTTACTTTTGCTGACATTTTGGAGGTGAAAAGCTTCAAAAGAAAATGAACCTCAAAATAGAATTCAGATGCGTATAGGGATCAGAACGTCTGCATTAGAGTGTTATAGGTAAGATGCATAGGGGACAGTGAAAGCACCAAGAGACAAAACATGAAGCTCCACTGATGCTTTTAAATAAATTCAGGTCAGATTAAGAAGCATAGTGCCACAAGTCACCATATCCACCACACATTGGAACTGCTCTGGGTCCACATTGGAAAACAATTCTTGGAGACCACTGGTTCATCTCCTCCTCCCGAAAATAGCCATCTATCTGCCACAGCTAGTTGATATGTGGGTGTACCTTTGGCATTTTCCACTTGTTGGGGTTCACAGTACTGCAACACCTGCATACTTGATCATGCTTAGGGAAGCATGCCACATGGCTGTGGTGTCACAGGTATTACTCCCTTACAGGGCTATTCCACAGGGCACCGTTCTACTATGATCGCCCACAATCCAAAAAAAGTGCAGAAATGGGATGAAACAGCTTATGGTCTAGTGGTTAAGCATTGGGCTTGAGACCAGAGGATCCTTAGTTCAAATCCCTGCCTGACTGGAAAATCACTAAGGCCCCTTGTGCAAGGTCCTTAATCCCCTAGTTGGTCCCGGTGTGTAGCACGTTGTATGGCAGCACCCTGACATTGGGGTGAATGTGAGGCATGATTTGCAACAATTATTTGATTTAAGAACTGAAATGATAAAGTTGAAGACTTAGTTTGATATTAACAAATTGTCACTAAATTGGTCTAAAACTAAAATGATGTTATTACCTCTGCCAAGGAGGTTATGTTTTCAGTTGCGTCCGTTTGTTTGTTGGTTGGTTGGTTGGTTGGTTGGTTTTTTTGGCAGGATTACTCAAAAAAAAAAATCCTCAACGGATTTCAATTAAATTGTTACCAGGGTTGTATCTTGGCCTAACTTAGAAGTCATTAAATTTTGGTAATGATCCGGAACACGATCCGGATCCAGTAATTTTTTTTAAGAATTCTTTATCATTGCAGGATAGGGCCAATTTCAACATTTTTGCATCTAACTTCATGAAGACGGGTCACAAAGGCTGAACAAAAATTAAGTTACGACACAACAATAATTTAGCATTCGGTTCTCCTCATTGAATAAACTTGTTATTAGAAAATAAAAAAAACTTGTGTAGTTCATGCAGTTTCTCTTTATAAATACATTTGCTGAAGATCTAAGGGTTTAACCACTGAATCTGAAACATGACGGTAGATGCGTGAAATGACGTGGAATAAGTCTCTTTGCCAAAGGGTATTCCATGTGACATCAGTGACCCTATGGCCTTGGCGGAGGTTTGTGCCCTCCGAGTGCTTCTAGTTTGAATATTACAAAAAGGATGTACATATACAGTTAAATATACTTGGGGTAAACACAGCATATGTCAAAGAGAACAAGTTGTTTGGTGTGATTATTGATGATAGAATTAACTGGAAAGCTCATATTCAACATATTCAAAAGAAAAGATCCAAAAGTATTGCAGTATTAAATAAGGCAGAGCACATTCTTGATGGGAAATCACTACACACTCTGTATTGTGCATTGATTACACCTTACTTGACGTACTGTGCTGAAGTCTGGGGCAATAACTATAAAACTACAGTGCAACCATTATTCATCCTTCAAAAAAGAGCATTATGAATAATTCACAATGCAGGGCATCGGACCATACCAATCCATTGTTCATTAAAACGAAGATATTAAAACTTTATGATATGATTTCATTCAAGACTGTTCAATTGATGTATAAAGCAAAAAATAAGCAATTACCATTTAGAATTCAAGAATATTTTACGGAAAGAGAAGGAATGTATAATTTAAGGGGTTTGTATGTATCATTTTAAAATTGCTGGCTCTCAGATGACCAGGAAATGCTTTTGTGCCTCCATTTGTGGTCCTAAAAAATGGAATAATCTACCTGGGAAACTCAAGCAATGTCCAGATATCAACCGGTTCAAATATTTATACAAAGAAATGGTATTCTCCATTATGTATTAGGTGAAAGTGGTTGAGTTGTGTTGTATGAAGGTGTTATACTTGAACCTTTTCTACTGAATTATGTAGATGGTAACCAGCTTGTACTGGGAGCTGTTGGGAAATATTTATTTTCTTTTAATTGTAATTATGAGCTGCTGTTGTTCAGATTTTGTTTAGAAATGAACATTTATGAACAGGCACATATGCCTGGTTTGATTTGATTTCATAGAGGGGTGTAGGCGTTGATAAGCTTTGCTTCTGCCTTTGCTTTTAGGCACCGTGTACATTGTTTATTTTTTCTTACTGTCTTTTTTTCTTTGACTACTTGTTTATGAATTTTGTTGTATATGAGTGAAATTTAGTTACATCGGTGTCTAATAAATTCAAATTCAAAAATTCAAATTATTGTAAAACACTTTGAGTGTCCGATACAGAAGGAAAAGCGCTATATAAATGCAGTCCATTTACCATTTTTAATCAGGCTTGCCCTCTAACAGGCTGACTTATAAAGTGCAGACCTGGCAAACTGCCCCAAAACAGCCTGAATTGTTCAACTTTAAACAAAAATCGCAACAAACGCTGCTTCAGCTTCAAATTTTTTACCCCGATACAGCACGATCAAACAAGTTCCAAGTCATAGTCACTATGTATACTCTGTTTAAAGAAGTTCGAACATGATTGAAGCCATTAAACCTACAAAGTTACCACATACTATCAATGATCTCAAGAATCGGGATGAAATTTTTAAACAGTTCAAAATTCAATTCCCATTTCAAATCTGGTGCTGATTATGGCTGTTACTGCTATTTATACCAAGTTTGTTCAACCTTGACAAAGATGAATCAAGGAGTTACGATAATGCTACAAAACACGCCCCAGTTTGCTATTTGGGATTAAACGGGAAGGAATGACACTGTGGAATAGCTCCATTACAATTCAATAATACACCTGGTTTGAGTGTTCACAAGTGAAGAGAAAAAACAATGTTCTAGGTCCTCACCTGCTTGAGCCAAATTTAGTTTAAAAATTGGCACTGCCATGCACTCAATAATCCCTCAGGACCGCTCCAATGTCCATCCTCTAGGGACAGGATCCTTGGTGTGCTTCAATCATTTCTTCTTTTCCTGAGATAAGAATCCAAACAACTTACCCCTTTCTGTCAGAATGCACAGTGTCCTCCAGTGAAAGACAGCAGTTACTCTGATGGAGTACATGAACAGAAGATATCTTTTTTTCTGGTGTAATTTTTACCATGGCTGGAGTGACAATCCTGCCCTCAACCTCCCATCTGGTGACATTAAATATTTATTTGGGAAATAAGATATTAAAATGAAAAGTTTCACTTCAACCATTTGAATGGATTTATTTGTTTTGTAACTTTATTTTTTCATGAGATTTATCCATATATAATCTCTAGTTATTGGTTTGTTGAAGCATTACAGACAAGCCACCTTCCCCAAATAACAATTGACCATATTTTGAGCTTTGGTAATAAGAGGGAAAATGAGAACAAAAATAAACTATTGAGAGACTATTTGAAACTCAATGAGCATAAACTATGGTTTAAATTTCTTCTTACCAAAGACATCTCCATTGTATATTATGCGTCTGAATCTGAAAATGGAATATTTATTATCAACTTTATTTGCCTGTTCATTATCTGCCCCTTCTTTTGATTGCTCTGTACAGAATAGAGGGACTGCCCCCAAAATTTGACCATCACTGAGTCGGTGTCGCAGACTGAACGCTTCCCCTGCCTTCACTGTGCATGCGTCATTTCAGAGTGTCATCAGTGATTTACCAATTATCGCCTCATTTCTGCTTAAAACTGACTTTAGAATGATTTAAGAGATTTTACGTTGTCATCTGAATTGGTTAATAATCACATTATTCCCTTTGATCGGTTTAGGTGAAGAGAGTCAGACTCAGAGTCAGTCTCAGACACACTGGTGTCGCGATGTGATCACTCCCCCTTCTTTTATTGTGAAATAATGCTGAATTTATGTGGAAATGATTGTTGTACAAAAGCTTCAGAGCTCTATCACTGAGACAGATGATGACTGGAGTAGAGGTGGGCGATACTGGGAATTTTGGTATTGATCCGATACCAAGTAAATACATGCCCAATATCGCTGATATCGATACAGATACTTTTTCATATTTAAGTTTCATAGATTCAAAGGATCCAAAAGACCTAGAATAGAATTTCGCCAACATTTTTGTTTAAAAAATATCACTCAACACAACTTAAAACAAAATTTCCTGAGGTAGACGGCTGACAAAACACAATACAAGGGTGCGCTGCTCCGGGCTGTGTGACACAGCGCAGTGCTGCTCTTACAGAGTAGACTGATGAATCTGAGTGCGCAGCAGTCAGTGCATGCAGGAGAGAAAAAAAAGCTTGAGTATCACTCTTTTTACATGAGGATCGTTCAATATCAGTACCAGCATTGGTATTGATATTATCAATATTAGGATCGATCCGCCCACCTCTAGACTGGAGTGCAGGTTTAAGTAGAAATGAGGCGATAATTGGTGAATCGCTCTGAAATGACACATGCACAGTATGCAAAAGGGGACTGGTTTTTAGGGGGGACTGATCAGACCACAACATCGGTCTTTCATGCAGCTTTTTTTTTGTCAATACCAACAACAGAAGAAGGTTCCATGAATCAGCTGAATGGACATCGAAAAGATGTTCTGTGATGTTCTGTGTTTCATTTCACCGGTCAACACACACGTCATCTTGACGTCTTTTCAACATGATTTTACTCAAGGGAATATTTTTACTGTGGCTACAAAAATAATTCTCAAACTGCAGGAAGTGTTGCTCCTGCCAAAAGAAATGACTCAGTCAGAGGCAAGTTTGCACTGTGGATTATGTATGGAAGACATGAAGAAAGGAATTTCTTTTTTTTTTTTTTTTTTTTTTAAAGTGCACAGTATGTGATATTGCAGCAGATGTCTTCAACGATAATAGTGATCAGTAGAGAGAAACTGTGAAGGGGCAGTGTGGTGGTCAAGTGGTAAGTGCACTTGCTTTCAAAACAGAAAGTTTCCGGTTCAAGACCACCCGTGTCCACTCTCCATGTCACGTGGATTTGCATTAGCAAAGGAATCTGATGTAAATCTTGTGCCAAATCAACATGCAGATCCATGTTGCATTTGTGGTGGTGACACTGAGCATAAAGAGGATAGCATAGCTGAAAGAACGTACAAGAGACTGCGAGCGGAGTTTCCAGAAAAGGCCTTACAGTGTATGGCACTTGGGTTTTCTGTTGGTGAACTCCAGTAATGACGCTAAATGTGTAAAAATGGAGGGATTTTACCTTTTCAAAGGGTTGATGCTACTGTCAGTTTTCAGCAATGTTTTTCTTTAGTGCTTCTCCTCAGAGCTTAAGTAAATGCTAAGTGGATCTTGGCTAATCCTTGGTTTAGTAGTGCCCAGTGATTTAATGCAAAATTAGTTTATTTGGTGAAATCTGCAAAATCCATCCTTGCGCACATTCCTTTGACAGATCCCCAGTTTCTTTATGGTGGAATTGTCAATTAAATTTGCATTTGCCTTAATGTAGCGTGTGTGTGTGTGTGTGTGTGTGTGTGTGTGTGTGTGTGTGTGTGTGTGTGTGTGTGTGTGTGTGCGTGTGTGTGTGCAGAAGAGACAAAGAGTGAGTTGACTTGTTTTCAATTGACGAACATCAGAGACAGTTGTCGCATTGTTTCAGTTTGTCTTTCTGTATTGTTAGGAGTTTGTGCATGTGATTCCGTGCTCATGCACAACTGTGATTCAGCAGTGTAGTCTTGGTTGAATGGGTGCCTTGTTTGTGCTTCCTTTCTGACGCCAACAGCCATCCAACACCCGCTGCCAAGGAGCAAGTGTTGTGTAGTATGTGGTAAAATAACAGGTGTCCATATACAGACGTAATCCTTTTTCTTCACCTCCCACTTTGACTCTGAGGAGGATATGTCACCCATTCAGCTCAAGGCGGCTCCAACTCAGGAATAAAATGCATGTTACAGTTAAGCTGTATTTTTGAAAACGCAGGGTTAAGTGTACATCTCTGATTGCAGAGTGGTAATCCAAGTAAGAATCTGGCTTTTGTGATTCCAGAAATCATGAGGGATGTGCATCTCTCCCCTATAAAACTATACAATACATAGCTTTATACATGAGCATTCAGGAACAATTCTTTTTTATTAAGGAACAATTCATTGCCATTTGATCTGATATGATGCAGTCCAACAAAGTTTTTTGTTTAATGTAGACATTCATTTTCTATACCCGCTTATTCCAGTCAATGTTCAGGCCCTATCCCAGCAGTCATAAAGCATGAGGTGGAGTCCACCAACTCAATATTTTTCAAGTGTTTAGAAACAGTAAAATGTGCACTAAAAGCAACTGAACTTCTGGCCCAGGGTGCAATTTACTTTCGTTTTGAGGCAGATTGCCAGGTCTGCACTTTATAAACTAGTCTGTTAGGAGGCAAGTCATACTAAGCTGTTTCATCCTATTTTAGCACTTTTTGGATCGTGGGTGACCATAGCACAACAGTGCCCTGTGGAATAAGCTGCAAGAGCCAATACTCGTATGCATTTTGAGTGAATAGGCAATTCACACACCCCATGCCAACAGTGGAGGTGGGAGCTCACACTTAAGGTCCCCTGACACGAGCATGTCTTTCACTCACACACTAGCACGACCTGTGTTATGCTGGAGAGTAAACTTGTCATTAACGGGTGCAGACAGGATGCAAGAGGGGCGCCGGTGTGTGCTATTGCACACAGAGAACTTTGAAATATTCAAAAAAATCTTTCACACGTAAATGTCGTGGCGCGATGTCATCTCCAACACGACGTGCAGTTCGTCAAGTGGAGTAAAGAAGAAGTGAACAGAGCGAGTGGTGACGTCAGCGGATCGCATCCGAGCACAGCTCGTCTGAATGATTATAACAAGAATTTAAATCTGTTATGAACATACTTTAACAGCTGCACACAAGAAGGAAAGAACACACAACTGTTTTACCAAGCCATGACAATGTAAACATGACAAATAATGACCTTTTTAGACGGCTCAAAATGCTTTCTGCAGGTAGTTAGGTGCGCGAACGGCTGAAGCTGGAGTGGTCCTCTGTGATTCAGGAAGCGATTACAGCCGTTTTCAATGGCCAATTTGCAGAGAAAATGTTTAATCCAACATGAAATACCTATTATATATACAGCGTCCAGCGCAGAGTGCGTGGCAGGGGGTCGAACAAAGAACAGCGTCCAACTGGGAACACAGCGGGTGGGATCGTCACAATGACGTGCGTTCAAGTGTGTAAATCAAAGTCATGCACGTGTCAGGGGGCCTTTAGTCATGTGAGATTTGCACACTACTGAGCATGCGCATTGAGAAAGTTAACAACAGTCTATCAGACCCCCGTGAAATCACTGTTTCATTGTAAATTAACACGTCAACATGTTAGTACAGCTGTCCCTGTACTATATACTGTACAAAGATGTGCCGTTTGCTGCCACATCCTTCTGTCTACTTTACAAATTTGTACACTGATAAAACTTTGCTTAACGTCCTCAAAAGTGATTTCAGTTTTGTTAAATTGATTCAAACACAACATGTGCAAGAACCGGTTTCCATATTTTCTTAAGATTGTCCTTGTCTTTGTTAAGGTTTGTGTTCTTCATGTCCTCAGCTGAGCAGAGCTGTCACCTTTTACATCATTCCAGTCCAGAGAACGACGAATCGTATTGATCTGGGGGGGCTGGGGGGGCTCACCTTAAACCTGACACCAAAGCCTTTCTTTTTTTTTTTTGTCTGTCACTCTTTCTCTTCAGCATTCCTCTGCTTGGTTTTCCCTCAGACATTCTGTGTGTATGCTGCCGCCGTCCTCTTTCCCTGTCCTTCGCTTTACTGTCCGCTAACTCCGTTCCCCCCCCCCCCCCCCCCCCATCCTACCCCTTCAGACCTTGACGTCAAGGCCTCTCAGGCAGTGTGGTCCCTTCGGCAGGCTGTCAGGGCAGGAACGCTGCCTGCTGGGACTCTGAATGGGACAAATTGACTGTAACAATGTTCCCACTTAGCATGTGGACCTGGGAGAAAGAGATGGTAAAAAGGAGGGACTGGTGATTTTTTTTTGGGGGGGGGGAGGAGGTTGGAGATTTATATAAAATTGCACCGCGTCTTTTAATTCCTCTCTTCACGTGTTCCATCGTTCTTTTACACAGTCACACGCACAAACACACACATATGGCACTGCTTGTTGTTATTTGCCCAAGGCTGCTGCTGCAGCGGGGGTTGCCATGGCAGCAAGATAAACATGTTTGCCTGTGACCCCGCTCGCTACGCTCAACACACCTAATTCTCAGGGCACCAAGTGCCTCCCAGGGGTTCTTCAGGCCTGTAGGTTTTGATCGGCGCAATGATGCCACCGCTGCCTCACGAAGAGTCAAAGGTCATTCAGCCCTCCATTAAAATGTAATAAGCACTGCACTCCAGCGGGACCACCTCTGCCATTTAATCACACACCGCTGCTCCTTCTTCATCTGTTCTCTTCCTTTTTATCTTGTAATCATGCGTTTCGTTTTTTTTTTTTCCATTCCACGCTCCCTTTCAGTCTCAGCTCTCAGTCTGCTTTATATGGATTTCATACATCCTGCGCAACGCTCGAGCAGTCGGAATAGATGAGCGAGTTCAAAGAAGGAAGCCTGATATAGTCAATAAGTTTTCTTTCATTTTTTTTTTTCTTTGAGAAGTCTTTCATATGTCTGCTCTCATTAGCAGCTGATGGCTTGTCTCTGCTCAGATTTGGCTCAGTTTTTTTTTTGTCTTCACGTTTTAGCTGTGATAGAACGTGTGCGAGACGTTGGAGTGGCATCACGTTGTGTGAGCCTGAGGTGGCACAGTATGACAGGAAGAAAGAATGCAGCCGCTATCACTAAAGGCCAAGTGGCTGTTGAATAAAGATGCGTCCCGTTGGTTAAACTGTCCTTCCAGTGTAGGCTTATTGTACCTCCACAGGGGGAGTGCACGCTACTGTGCGTGTGTGCATGAGCACAGAATGCACAGGGGGGTTCTTCCATCCTCTGCAGCAGTGGGAAAGAGACATTTCCAAGTGTATAAATTCCGTGCGGTTGGCAGCGGACCATGAGTGATACTGAGGGAGACGGGATGAAAAGACTGGCAGACACGACGGAGACGGACATGGACATTAACTTCCTGGACACGAATAAACAGTGTGTGAGCGGAATGTTTTTCACAGCCATGTGTGTGTCATTAAGCTGAATCATGCTCTCACATACGGACACACACACGGATACACACACTCATAGCTAAACTAGACAAGTTAAGGATTCAACACCCTCAGCCATCAACCATTTTAACCTTGAAAAATGTTCGAAGAGGTTGATGGCGGCTCATCCGTGGCTGGCGGCGGAGGCATCGGTGGAGGCGGTTCATCCAGGCCGAGGCATCGGTGGCGGCGATACATCCAGGCCCGAGGCGTCGGCTACATCCGAGGTTAACAGCGGCTACATCCGCGGCTAGCAGTGGCTACATCCAGGGCTGGCGGCGGCTACGACCGTGGCTGGGGCGGCTGTGAACGAGGTTAGCAACGGGGAGGGTTGGGGTGCGGCTACCGGACCTGTGGTGGTGGAGGCTACTGGTGAGAATTGTTTTTGTAATCAATAGTGGCCATACTGAGCCACGACAGTCGGCATGGCACCACCCAGGAAAACAGATAAACTCGAGGAAGATATAGAGGAGATAAAGACCTCATTAAACCATATATCAAAAGACATGTCTAATCTAGACAAACTGATGGTGGAAATTAAAGAACTCCAAAATCTGGTTAAAGAGAAGGACAAGATCATTAAGAAACTTGAGCAACGTGTAGATGAACTTGAACAATTTACTAGAAAAGATGACGTTATAATATCTGGACTAGAAACAAGGCATCGGACATATGCAAGGGTGGTGGATTCTGGTGGAGCCAGTGGGGAGGATGCACCACCTGAAGAAAGACAATCATTGGAACAAGTTACAAACTTTTTATATCAAAAAGGTGTTGTCATCCATCAAGACACAATATCAGACTGTTATACTATTCCAACTAAAGATAGAAAAAATAAACTATCTAACATTGTTATACGATTTACAAGCAGAAAATATAAATATGAGTTATTAAGACAGGCAAAGAATTTGAAAGGAACGAGTGTCTATATAAATGAGCATCTAACAAAAAAAAATGCAGATATTGCTAGGGAAGCAAGACTACTAAGAAAACAGAAACATATTGTTGCTACATGGGTCTGGAATTGTAGGGTGTGGATTAGAGTGAAAGAAGGAACAAACGGTATACAAATCAAAAGCATGGAGGACCTTACGAAATACAGACCTGAATAGACAATCAAATATAACATCTGTTGGTAATTGGACCAACAAAAAATCAGATCAAACATGGAAACAGAGGATAAAATATATGACATAGACACTAATATTGATGAAAGTATATTTGACTTAAAAACGATTGGTTGTGAGTATTATACGGTAGAACAGCTGAATAGTGAAAAAATTGCAGAAGATACCCTGTCACTCATACATATAAACAGTCGAAGCTTGTATTGTAAATGTCACAAATAAAAGATTATTTAAATCAGTTTAAAAATAGATTTAGTATTGTTGCAATCACTGAATCTTGGCTTAAAGATGATCTCATGGATGAAGTTCAAATGGAGGGATATGAGCTGTATTTTGTAAACAGAAGATATAAAAAAGGCGGGTGGTATTGCTCTGTTTACAAAACAGATCTGATGTGTACAATTGTTGAAGAAATGACAATTATGAATGATGTCATAGAAATTGTAACAGTGGAACTTGTACATGAAACATCTAAGAATATTTTAATTAGTTGTGTATACAGAGCACCAGATTCTTGTGTTGTGAAATTTACAGATAAAATAATTGAATTATTCCATCAAATTAAAAACAAAACGCTTTTTATGTGTGGGGACTTTAATATTAACATAGAAAGCTCCAGCTGCCAAAGATTAAGTGATTTTGTGAATACAATGTATAGTTTGGGGTTATTCCCCTTGATAACAAAACCAACCAGAATTACATCGCAAAGTGCAACGGTAATTGATAATATATTTACAAACAGAACAGATGAAATTATCAAGAATGGGATCTTCATGACAGATATTAGCGACCATTTACCAATTTTTTCAATATTTAAATATAAAAATAGGTACAACAAAAAAACTGATATAAACTTTAAAAGAGATAAGTCAGTAAAAGCCTTAGAGGCATTAAAATATGACCTTAAAAATCAAAACTGGGAAGAAGTTTATGTCAGTGATGTTAATGTAGCATATAACTCATTTATGAAAATATTGATGAAATCATACAATAAAAATTGTAAATTAATTGAAATTAGTAAGAAAAGAGTAAATAAACCATGGCTGACAAAGGGAATAAAAAATGCTTGTGCAAAGAAAAACTATTTATACAGGTGCTTTTTAAAATTGCAAACAAAGGAATCAGAACATAAATACAAAAAATATAAAAATAAACTATTAACAATAATTAGGAAACAAAAAAAAGATTATTACAGTGAAAAACTAAATAAGAGTAAAGATAATATGAGGGTAACATGGGGAATTATAAAAAGTGTGATTGATAGTGATGGAACGAAAGAAACTATTCCAAATTACTTTGTTAAGGAAAATAAAGAGATATATGATATAAAAGAAGTTGCAAATGGGTTTAATGATTATTTTTCAAATGTAGGGTCAAGTCTGGTGGGAAATAAACCAATAATAGAAGATAAATTATGTACATTGGTAAATACGGTCAATAGTATTTTCCTGGACAATGTGGAAAAAGATGAAATAAGAAATATTGTAAAAACTGTGTAAGCAAAAGATCAACTGACCATGAAGATTTAGACATGATGACTGTAAAAAGTATAATAGAAATTGTTATTGAACCATTTACTTATATTTGTAATCTGTCTCTGTCAACTGGGGTTTTTCCAGATGAAATGAAAATTGCTAAGGTAGTCCCATTATATAAAAATGGAGACAAACATAATTTTTCTAATTACAGGCCAGTATCATTGCTTCCACAGTTTTCTAAAATTATGGAAAAAGTTTTTGTAACAAGATTGGATAAATTTATTGAGAAACATCATATTTTAAATAATGCTCAGTATGGATTCAGAACAAAACATTCGACAGCTATGGCAATTATGGAACTAATAGAGAAAATATCAACAACAATAGATAATAAGGATTATTTTGTAAGTATTTTTATTGACCTGAAAAAGGCTTTTGATGTTATAGACCACTCAAGATTGCTCCACAAGTTACAACAGTATGGAATAAGAGGTGTTGCACATCAGTGGGTAAAAAGCTACTTAGAAAATAGAAAACAGTTTGTTCAGATAAATAATACCAAATCAGAATTGTGTAACATTATTTATGGAGTACCACAAGGATCGGTACTTGGACCCAAACTGTTTATTTTGTATATCAATGATTTTGTGAATGTATCCAATGTGCTTGGCAGCATTTTATTTGCTGATGATACAACGCTGTTTTACTCTGGATCAGATATACAGGAAGTAGCACAAGTGATAAATACAGAGTTGGAAAAAGTTAAACATTGGTTTGATATAAACAGATTGTCACTAAATATTAATAAGACAAATTTCATATTGTTTAATGATAGAGCGAAAGAAAATAATGTGTCATTACAAATAGATGGAATGGATATACAAAGGGTAAAAGAAATGAAATTTTTAGGAGTCATGATTGATGAAGATCTTACATGGAAGTCACACATAAATTACATAAAAGGAAAAATAGCGAAAGCCATTGCTGTTTTGCATAAAGTAAAATATTCATTAAATAGTTATGGTTTATTAACATTGTACAATTCATTGATTGTCCGATATTTAACTTACTGTGTAGAAATCTGGGGATCAACATATACAACCTATATACAACCTTTATTTATTTTGCAGAAAAGAGCTTTAAAAGTGATTAGTAACAGTGGTTTTAGAGATCCATCTAATCCATTGTTTATTAAGTATAGGGTACTTAAATTTCATGATTTAGTTGATTTGAAAATATTACAAACGATGTACCAAGTTAATAAAAATACTTTACCAACAAACATTCAAAATATGTTTGAAAAAAGAGTAAGTAGTTATAAATTGAAAGGAATAGAAGTCTTTAAAAACCAAGATTTAGAACCAAAGTAAAGGAAAGGAGTATTGCAGTAAATGGTGTCAAATTATGGAACAATCTTAATAAAGAAATTAAAGAATTAAGGTCACTTAAATTATTTAAAAAACATATTAAATTAGATGTATTAAGTAAGTATGAAACTATGAAGTAAGTCAGTGGGCTGCAAGAAAGTAAAAAAAAAAAAAAAGTAAACTGTTAATAATGTTTGGAGTGTCTTAAGTTTAAATATAACCTGTCAGTGATGTAATCTATTAATTAATGGTCATAATTATGAAATGGGTCAGTGGTATGTGACAAGTTAAAGAAATGCAATCTGTTAAATAATGTTGACTATGATGCTGTATATTGAAAGATTGTATTGTTAAAAGGGGCAGAAATCATAAGACTTGTTCTTCTTTCTGCTCCTTTTCATTCTGGTATTGTGGTGCTTTTGTTTTTTGCTTTTCTGTTTTTCTTTTAAATGAATGAAATAAATATTAAAAAGAAAAAAGAAAAGAAAGAAAGATTAGTATGACAGCTTTGGAAACTTCTATTTCATTTCCTTACATGAAAACCCCCTTTGGCCTTCACCAGCTGCTGGGGTCCTCCACCTGCATGCTGGATCATACCCAGAGAGAGACACACCACATGGCCAAAATGTTGTTTCTGACATTCCCTCATAATATTAAGGATAGTCTCCCTCAGTCACCTTTTGATTGACTTAAGTCTTTCCAGCACTAGCCAAGGAATCTCCAAAGAGAACCACTACCAAAGTCACCCAGTCGTCAATGTAGGTCACTGGTTAGTGCCAAAGTCATCCCATTGGTTTCCGTCTGGGTCTTTGTCATCCAAGATCCAATGTGTTTAAGTGGTGTGGTGGATGT
The DNA here is from genome assembly GCF_902500255.1 of Thalassophryne amazonica. NCBI lineage: Eukaryota > Metazoa > Chordata > Actinopteri > Batrachoidiformes > Batrachoididae > Thalassophryne > Thalassophryne amazonica. The sequence goes on from NC_047112.1 coordinate 26,472,456, forward strand.
GGCGATGTGCAGTACCAAAACAAGCCCCCAGGCCTGAACTTGCATTAACAAGGAGACCCTTTTTTGGGGGTAGGGGGGTTTACTGGCCGATAGTCCGCTAATCCTATGTCGTGGCGTGGTGTCCGTTGTAGCCATCTGCCTTGTCGTTTGTTTATTGCGATATCTTAAAAACTGTGTGATCATTTTTTTTCTAATTTGGCAAGGGCGTGTTCCTGTCTAAAAATCATAAACGTAGATGCATTCATTCATTCATTCATTTTGAGCACTTAAAGGCAATTTCCTCAAAAACTGTTGGATAACTTTGTTTCTAACTTGTCAAGGGCGTAATATGGGTCGTTGACATATTTCATGTCAAAAAATTATCGTATAGATTCATTCGTTTGGAAATGGCGGCCATTTTTTATGCCAAAAACAGCAATTTGGGTACTTGGAGACAATTTTCTCAAAAACTGTCTGATAATTTTTCTTTTCATTTAAGAAGGGCACAATACTGGTCACTGACATTGTAGATTCATTCATTTGGATGGCGGCCATTTTTATGCTGAAAATGGGCATTTTGCCTTGGGCTTTAATTGAGCCAGTAACCCACAGGGCCTTTGGCACTCTAGTTTTGTTCATTGCAGCTAGAAGCCTAAATGTCAAGAATAAACAACGTGGTTCTTAATGCTAATCAATCATTTATTTAGCTTCATAAAACTATTTTAAGTTTGACAACGTGCTTGGCTTTTCATGAGAGGGTTTCAAATGTAAAGGTAGCACACATTTGCAGAAACTGTCAAAACTATATATTGTACTGTCATCAATTATTTGAATATGAAAGGGTTCGTTATCACACAAATCCATACCGATATGGGTGGTACATTAGGAAACAATGTTCATTTGTTTGAGACCCTGAAAACATAGGCAGCGAGATTACACAAGGTCTAGGTGGCCTTTAACAGCTGCTACTTGCAGAAAAACATTGATTGTACAAACTACTTGATATTTGCTGTGTAGCTACTGTTGTTGGCATCTCCCATGAGAAAGTTAAGACCCTTGTGATGAAATAGAACAGCAAAAGTTTTCTCCATGGGTGCTACTCTTTGTGATTCATGATTATAGTTACAGGAGACCTATAATTTCAAAAGAGGATTTCACTTGTTTAGAAGTGGATCCAGCTGATTGCACTGAAGGGGAACCACCTATTCTAACCTCTGCCAAATCGGACTGCAATAAGGCATTGTGTTTGTCAACTAATATCCTTCTAAAGGGCAAGATTGTAAATGGAAATTACTTTGCCAACTTACTGTAAAAGGTACCCAAGGCTATCCAGATGAAAGTTAATATAAAGCATCTTGTTTCATTGGTTTGTTATTGCTACAACTACTGTGCACATCTGTGGCTTCACACACATTTAATATCTACCATTTCCTGATTTGATTCCATCTGGTTTCTGTGGGCTCCCAAAGATAAAGAAACAACTTCCTGGAAACCATGTGAAAACATTGATCCCTGCTTGCCGGTGTGTGTGGACTTTCGAGGGACTGTGTTAATAAAATAATGAGCAACAAGCCCATAGTCAGCATTGGCTCAAACATTTTCAATTGACAGTCAGATCAAAGCTATTGAATAGCTGATAAAAGTTCTCCAGGGATCTAGCAGCTCTTAGTGACATGCTTCCTGACTGGATAAATGCCATCTAGGACCAGGGGCAGTTCCATGTTGCTGTGAAAGCGGTGATGCATGGTACCAGCACGTGCTTCCAGACTTGACTTCCTTGTGCAAGAGTTTCAAGTCACTCAGCACAGAAGTTCTTCAGTCATGGATACAGACACATGGGACATTCACAGTACCCTTAATAAGAACCCACGACACTCCTCAAGCAACAACTCCAATACCTGCAAGCAAAGTGTGTTTACTCGTATGTACATCATTTGTTTCTCATGCGATATAAATACCTTCAGTTACTTTATACAGTATCAATTAGAGACATGAACTCTAATTTAATAGGGCAATAGGATCACTAAACAGAAAAGTAATAGGCCACAGTCTGCTGTATGCATGGTGGGAGCCATTGTGGAGAGGATGATGGTTGCATACATGCTGAATCATTTCCCGCATCAGCACAGCATGATCCTAAAGAAACCATGCCCCGTGGGCCATGCTGGCATTATCCTGCTGCTGGTTTATAGCTGATTCACTTCTTTGGGGAACTTCCAGCCTGAATGGCAGCTATCCTATAGTTTTATAGTCACAGAGAAGCTGCAAAAATGAAATGAGAATGTTCTTACTGGCTTTGTGCATTCCTGTTGTTAACAGAATAGTTTATGTGGTTGCTCTGCTTCTCTTGGGGAGACAAAAGATTAAAGCTATTTTTACTTTTGTACTTCTGTATCATCATTGCCACCCAATGTAGAACAGAGAATTATGAGTATTCAAATGACATCGAGGGTTTTTGACATGAATCACCATCAACTCTCAAACGTGCATCATCTCTGGTGTACAATGTCGAGAGAAGCTGATTGGTTGAAATTATTGCTGTTGTCAGGTGACGAACTTGAACAGCCGTCGATCCTCGATAACTGCAACAAAATAATGTTTTATTGCAGTTATCGGGGAGCTCAATATTTGTGTCAGACATCAAGATGAATTTCAGCATTGAGAAAGCCTAGGTATGAGATGAGATATACTTTATTGATCTCACAGTGGAGAAATTATGTTTACACTCCAGTTACCTCAGACAGCAATTAGTCCACAATTATTACTTGTTTACCGTAATAATGGCACACATCAGAATTAAAGCCAGCACATACACATTTGACATTGTTTATGTGCACTAAGTTTGAAGAAGTCAGTTATCCGAATTGAGGCAAGTGGGTGAAGGTCACACAGCAACCCTGAGATGCGCCACCATCAGCTTGGGGGGGTGGAACGGGGAACGGCAGCAGCTAAAACCGCGCTGCCCCCGCAGAAGGGGGAAGGAGTGACGTGAGCAGAAGCCGGAGTGGGGGGTGTTTGATGGGGGGTGGGGGGAGGGAGTGGAGCATGCTTCAATCCTATGAAAACAGCTTATTGTCTTTGTGAGGTGAGATAAGAAAGAGCCAAATGATCACCAAGGCCTGAAGACATTCCTCTGGAGGAAAACAGTCAGGCAATTTGTCCTTCAGGCTTGATAAGCCTGCCGTGTTGTGGTTTGAGCAGTGAAAAACACTTTTTACAGCTTCACGAGAACAACCAAATCCCAATTATGAATTAAGAATATTCCCTGGCCTCCGAAATCTTCAACTTCAACTGCAAGGCATGCATCTGCTCCAAGATGTCATCCAATTTGCGTCAAGAGTCATCGCAGTCTGAGAATGCACTACCTTGCCAACCTCATTAATCATGACAGACAAGCGAGGGGCCGTGGTTCTTCATGCTGCTGTCTTGCCAATTTTCCGGTAGATCAGGGCAGCACATAAGCCAGAAAGTACCAGCCCTGCTACCATAAGACAAAAATGAATAAATCCTCGACGTCCTCAATGGAGAAAGGCGCCAAGCATGCCACACGCCAAGACCCCCAGGAGTCGAGAACATAGCCTGCAGGATACATTCCATCTGGGCAGGTAGGATCCCCCGGTCCTGACCTTCTTGTAGAAAAAATGGTGTCACTAGCTTTCAGAGACCAGCTGATCAATTCCATGGTTAATCCAATAGTAGTCCAATAGATCCAGTATACAATATAATTTGAGGAATTCACAGTGTGGTGAAGTAGGGACTTGAAGGTTAAAGCAGAGAGCAGAGATAAGGGAGAGTGGAGGAGATGCGACCGCCCTCGTCGGAGTCCCAAGCTGAAGTATGAGCTGGCCTGGAGAGATAATATGCTATGCCTTGCTGTGCAGTGCTGTGCTGTGCTATGCTAGGCTAACAGGCTTCTTCATTAGATTAGATTAGCTAGAACTTTAGTAATCCCTTGGGAAGACTCCCTCAGGGAAACTGAGGTTCCAGCAGCATTGTATAGCAGCACACAAGGTAAGAAGCACCCAGAGTATCAAACAATTTAAAAATATTAATATAAATACACAAATACAGTTGTATAAATACCAGAAATATTGTGTTATGAATGTTGAGCCAACCCTGTCAGCAGCCTGGAAGTACAAACTAACGTTTCATTGATGTAGTGGGTCTTCAGCTAACCCACTGGTTCTCAATCACAGTCCTCGGGGACCTTCAACCTGCACATTTTTAATTTCTGCCTAAAATGTCAGAATGTGAATACAGTAGCTCTTTGAAGTTTGCTCGGCCAATCGAGAGCCAACAGACACCTGACTGAGCCAGCCAGCTGTGGGTAGAGCAGGTATTGATAGAAAATGTGTAGGATAGAGGTTCCTGAGGGCTGGGTTTGGGAATTACTCACTAACTGAAAGGGTGGTGGGCTTGAACCCCAGTTGTGGCAAAACATTAGCCTTGGAAAGTGTATAGTCTTGGGACACATTTCCCCATTCAACCTCACTGGTACATTTGGTAAAGTTGTATATAGAAAAATATAGAAGATGTTTTGCTTTTGTCCTCATTGTGTTGCGCAAATCAGTTTAAAATGAAAAATCTCACTAGTAAATAAAATGTCAAATGAGCTAACTATTATAAATAAATAAAGAATTATAAAAATATTGATGTATTTTGTTTTATTGTTGGTGCCGTACGCCCTGAGAAATTAAGCCATAAACATGAGGAAATTGGCATGATTTCACCTGCCTCTGATAAATGCGCAGAAATCTTAAGCTGTCAGGAATATGAACTTCGCTGACCTCATCTCAGGTCATGCCTCTGAACTGAATGGGGGGAAATGTAATTTTTTACAGTGTGAAATCAGTGTTTTTGTGGGCTTTGACAGTGAATACGTGAAAATGCATAAAGTGTGTATTTTGCAGGGATGAAGTCATGTGACTAGTGTTACTTATTAGATGGATGGATTTTCCATTTTGAGGAGGAAACTGAGAGTTTTTTTTAATTGCGCATCTCGTACAAACAAGTGAAGCCCAGTACACTGTGAGAATGGTCTTCAAAACATGATGGATCTAACCAAGGAGTTCCTCCCTTTCTTTTGTCTGACCATGAGAAAATTCTTAGCAAAGTGTGTTTCCACTGCTGAAAGTGTGGAAATGGCCATGTTTGTGGTTTGCGCTGCGGCGACACGCCATGCTAAGAGAAGATGCTACACGCGGGGCAGCGGACAGTCTCGCTGAGGAAGCCACTTCTGTGATAATCAGACAGAACGTGATGACGAGTGATTGCTGTTAACAGGACAGCCGGGAAGTGGACCAGCTTCAGTGTTTGTGTTATTGGCTAAGCTGAGCTAAACCGATAGCTAAACTAAGCTCTTGGTAGCCCCACAGTCAGTGACACCGGATCCACCTTCTGAATAAGGCTGGAGGAGGAGTGTTATTTTTCTGTCGATAAAAGACAGCGCCACACAGTGGAACAATAATTCTGCATTGCTCTGTGTGCGAACACAACAGGAGTGAAATCAAACACTACTTTTGTGGTACATAATCATTATTATTCAGTCTTATTGAGATGTATGTAATGTTTTTTTCTGAATACACTGCAGGTTACAAAGAGGCGGAGACAGACATTTGATTTGAAAGCGAAATTAAAGCCACATTAAAACCATATTAAAGCCCTATAGGGCAGCAGAGTCTTGTTTGAACCCCTACATAATATTGTGGGATTTGACCACATCTGGGACAGCCGGCACGAGCACGGCAGAGAATCCCCGGGCGGAGTGTGGGCAGTGAAGGCAGGGCAGACCGATTTTTTTTGGGGGTGGGGGGGTGGGGTGGTGGTGGTGGGGAGGTTTGGTTGGCGACACCAGTTTAACATGGTTTCTGCTGAAACTCTCATCCTCCAGATAGTTTGTGCTGACGCTCCCACACTCCACCTGGGGGATGAGTCTCTAACCACAAACAGCATTAATTCTAACAGGAAATTGGTGTACTGTTTTGTTTTCGGCTACAATCACCGAAGCAGTCGCGAAAAGTGCAGTTTTTTTTCAGTTCCCAGTGGAGAAGAGAAGACGAGGCAAATAGGAGCGGTCATGTCAGTATGTGTTAGCCTACACAGCTAACCAGAGTTACTACGTTCACTCGCCTGCACAACTGCCTCGACACGTTTGAGCTCCGGGTCATAAACAAACTGCAACACATGTCCACTTTCCACCACATCATCACTTTTTCTTTGCATTTTCACTTTGTTTGCGTGTAATTTGTCCAAAAACTCAGACAAAGTCCCGTGTTTCTGTACCCAGAAGTAGAGAAATTACATCATGTGCGTCATATTTTACCCCTTTAGCACCCACCCTCAAACAAGACCGCGCTGCCCAATTACATTTAGATGGCGTGCAGCCATCACGGAATGAATTAGAATGAATTTGTGCTGCCGTGACGAAAATGAGGCGCTTTTCGTCACAATATCACGAACCAATAGATTAATGTATATTTCACGCTGCTGAATCACGACTTGCCGTGAGACCAGGTTGGCATTTTTCAGATGTTAGATAGCTAATTTTATTTTTATCAGCTCCATCAGCACCCGCACAACTTAGTGTTGGAAGTAATGATTCATAATCTGGTATATAACTTTTTAAAAGATAGCAGTGGTTGGAGTGTATGACGGTGTTTTAGGGCCACAGTGAATTTTTTTTTTTTAAGACTTCGAGAATAAAGCCGTAATATTACGAGAATAAAGTTGAAATATTACAAAAATAAAGTCGTAATTTTAAGACTTCGAGAATATATAATATAATATTATGAAAATAAAGTCAGAATTTTACGAGAATAAAGTGGTAATTTTACGAGAAAAAAACTCGTAATATTACGAGAATAAAGTCATAATTTTATGAGAATAAAGTCGTATTTTTATGAGAAAAAACAAGTTTCCCGGTCGACACACATCAGCACAGCTAACATAGGCTAACGCTATCATGTGGAAGCAGCCTTAGAAGGTTTTTTTTGAAACAGCCTTAGAAGTAGTTAACTAAACAGTGCCTCAGACTTGGGTTTATGAACAAGCAAAACTGTTTTATAGAAGTTTGACGTGGATGCGCCGCAACAGAGAGGAGTCACGGAGGCTGTTTTGTGTGCTGTCGGTCGACTCCAGTGCAACCAGCTAACTGCTGGGTGTTCTGCTGTATCTGTTAGCTGTTTGAACTGAGCTGTTTGAGTTCTTTGAATTAACAGTCTTTTTCAAGACTTTTCTACTTTTTTACTTTTTTTTTACTTTTTCACCGTGCTCCAACGCCTAAAGAAGACCTCTAACGGTCGAAGCATCGCGACGGAGCACTTTTATCAGCTAACCTTCAACAGCGTTGGCAAGCTAACTAGCTTGCTAACGCTTTCGTTTTTATTTTTATTTTATTTTTTAGCACTGTTGTCGTGCTGCTCCACAGCCTGCCTAGTGGATTTTTATTTTATTTTAGCACTGTTGTCGTGTGTTACCTGTGCTGCTCCACAGCCTGTCCAGTGGATTTTTATTTTATTTTTTAGCACTGTTGTCATGTGTTACCTGTGCTGCTCCACAGCCTGTCCAGTGGATTTTTATTTTATTTTTTAGCACTGTTGTCATGCGTAACCTGTGCTGCTCCACAGCCTGTTCAGTGGATTTTTATTTTATTTTTTAGCACTGTTGTCGTGTGTTACCTGTGCTGCTCCACAGCCTGTTCAGTGGATTTTTATTTTATTTTTTAGCACTGTTGTCATGTGTTACCTGTGCTGCTCCACAGCCTGTCCAGTGGATTTTTATTTTATTTTTTAGCACTGTTGTCATGCGTTACCTGTGCTGCTCCACAGCCTGTTCAGTGGATTTTTATTTTATTTTTTAGCACTGTTGTCGTGTGTTACCTGTGCTGCTCCACAGCCTGTCCAGTGGATTTTGATTTTATTTTTTTTTTAGCACTGTTGTCGTGTGTTACCTGTGCTGCTCCACAGCCTGTCCAGTGGATTTTTATTTTATTTTTTAGCACTGTTGTCGTGTGTTATCTGTGCTGCTCCACAGCCTGTCCAGTGGATTTCTATTTTATTTTTTACCACTGTTGTTGTGTGTTACCTGTGCTGCTCCACAGCCTGTCCAGTGGATTTTTAGTTTATTTTATTTTATTTATTTATTTATTTATTTATTTTTTAGCACTGTTGTCGTGCGTTACCTGTGCTGCTCTACAGCCTGTCCAGTGGATTTTTATTTTATTTTTTAGCACTGTTGTCGTGCGTTACCTGTGCTGCACCACAGCCTGTCCAGTGGATTTTTATTTTATTTTTTACCACTGTTGTCGTGCGTTACCTGTGCTGCTCCACAGCCTGTCCAGTGGATTTTGATTTTGATTTTATTTTTTTTAGCACTGTTGTCGTGCGTTACCTGTGCTGCTCCACAGCCTGTCCAGTGGATTTTTATTTAGCACTGTTGTCGTGCGTTACCTGTGCTGCTCCACAGCCTGTCTAGTGGATTTTTATTTAGCACTGTTGTCGTGCGTTACCTGTGCTGCTCCACAGCCTGTCTAGTGGATTTTTATTTTGTTTTAGCACTGTTGTCGTGCGTTGCCTGTGCTGCTCCACAGCCTGTCCAGTGGATTTTTATTTTTATTTTATTTTATTTTTTAGCACTGTTGTTGTGCGTTACCTGTGCTGCTCCACAGCCTGTCCAGTGGATTTTTATTTTTATTTTATTTTATTTTTAGCACTGTTGTCGTGCGTTACCTGTGCTGCTCCACAGCCTGTCTAGTGGATTTTTATTTTATTTTAGCACTGTTGTCGTGCGTTACCTGTGCTGCTCCACAGCCTGTCTAGTGTCGGATTCCCTGTTTGGGAATCCGCTAGCTTAGCGTAGCTACTAGCTCTTAGCCGTTTTAGCATGGCGGCTTCTCCTGTCTCTCCCGTACTTTTCTGCTCTGGGTGTGAAATGTTTAGTTATTCCTCGGCCTCTTTTAGCAGTAACGGTACTTGTAATAAGTGCAGCTTATTCGTAGCTTTGGAGGCCAGGCTGGGCGAATTGGAGGCTCGGCTCCGCACCGTGGAAAATTCTACAGCTAGCCAGGCCCCTGTAGTCGGTGCGGACCAAGGTAGCTTAGCCGCCGTTAGTTCCCCCCTGGCAGACCCCGTGCAGTCGGGAAGGCAGGCTGACTGGGTGACTGTGAGGAGGAAGCGTAGCCCTAAACAGAAGCCCTGTGTACACCGTCAATCCGTTCACATCTCTAACCGTTTTTCCCCACTCGACGATACACTCGCCGAGGATCAAACTCTGGTTATTGGCGACTCTGTTTTGAGAAATGTGAAGTTAGCGACACCAGCAACCATTGTCAATTGTCTTCCGGGGGCCAGAGCAGGCGACATCGAAGGACATTTGAAATTGCTGGCTAAGGCTAAGCGTAAATTTGGTAAGATTGTAATTCACGTCGGCAGTAATGACACTCGGTTACGCCAATCGGAGGTCACTAAAATTAACATTGAATCGGTGTGTAACTTTGCAAAAACAATGTCGGACTCTGTTGTTTTCTCTGGGCCCCTCCCCAATCAGACCGGGAGTGATATGTTTAGCCGCATGTTCTCCTTGAATTGCTGGCTGTCTGAGTGGTGTCCAAAAAATGAGGTGGGCTTCATTGATAATTGGCAAAGCTTCTGGGGAAAACCTGGTCTTGTTAGGAGAGATGGCATCCATCCCACTTTAGAGGGAGCAGCTCTCATTTCTAGAAATCTGGCCAATTTTTTGGGATCCTCCAAACTGTGACTGTCTAGCGTTGGGACCAGGAGGCAGAGCTGTGGTCTTATACACCTCTCTGCAGCTTCTCTCCCCCTGCCATCCCCTTATTACCCCATCCCCATAGAGACGGTGCCTGCTCCCAGACCACCAATAACTAGCAAAAATCTATTTAAGCATAAAAATTCAAAAAGAAAAAATAATATAGCACCTTCAATTGCACCACAGACTAAAACAGTTAAATGTGGTCTATTAAACATTAGGTCTCTTTCTTCTAAGTCCCTGTTGGTAAATGATATAATAATTGATCAACGTATTGATTTATTCTGCCTAACAGAAACTTGGTTACAGCAGGATGAATATGTTAGTTTAAATGAGTCAACACCCCCGAGTCACACTAACTGTCAGAATGCTCGTAGCACGGGCCGGGGCGGAGGATTAGCAGCAATCTTCCATTCCAGCTTATTAATTAATCAAAAACCTAGACAGAGCTTTAATTCATTTGAAAGCTTGTCTCTTAGTCTTGTCCATCCAAATTGGAAGTCCCAAAAACCAGTTTATTTGTTATTATCTATCGTCCACCTGGTCGTTACTGTGAGTTTCTCTGTGAATTTTCAGACCTTTTGTCTGACTTAGTGCTTAGCTCTGATAAGATAATTATAGTGGGCGATTTTAACATCCACACAGATGCTGAGAATGACAGCCTCAACACTGCATTTAATCTATTATTAGACTCTATCGGCTTTGCTCAAAAAGTAAATGAGTCCACCCACCACTTTAATCATATTTTAGATCTTGTTCTGACTTATGGTATGGAAATAGAAGACTTAACAGTATTCCCTGAAAACTCCCTTTTGTCTGATCATTTTTTAATAACATTTACATTTACCCTGATGGACTACCCTGCAGTGGGGAATAAGTTTCATTACACTAGAAGTCTTTCAGAAAGCGCTGTAACTAGGTTTAAGGATATGATTCCTTCTTTATGTTCTCTAATGTCATATACCAACACAGAGCAGAGTAGCTACCTAAACTCTGTAAGGGAGTTAGAGTATCTTGTCAATAGTTTTACATCCTCATTGAAGACAACTTTGGATGCTGTAGCTCCTCTGAAAAAGAGAGCTTTAAATCAGAAGTGTCTGACTCCGTGGTATAACTCACAAACTCGTAGCTTAAAGCAGATAACCCGTAAGTTGGAGAGGAAATGGCGTCTCACTAATTTAGAAGATCTTCACTTAGCCTGGAAAAAGAGTTTGTTGCTCTATAAGAAAGCCCTTCGTGAAGCTAGGACATCTTTCTACTCATCACTAATTGAAGAAAATAAGAACAACCCCAGGTTTCTTTTCAGCACTGTAGCCAGGCTGACAAAGAGTCAGAGCTCTATTGAGCTGACTATTCCATTAACTTTAACTAGTAATGACTTCATGACTTTCTTTGCTAACAAAATTTTGACTATTAGAGAAATAATTACTCATAACCATCCCAAAGATGTATCGTTATCTTTGGCTGCTTTCAGTGATGCCGGTATTTGGTTAGACTCTTTCTCTCTGATTGTTCTGTCTGAGTTATTTTCATTAGTTACTTCATCCAAACCATCAACATGCTTATTAGACCCCATTCCTGCCAGGCTGCTCAAGGAAGTCCTACCATTATTTAATGCTTCAATCTTAAATATGATCAATCTATCTTTGTTAGTTGGTTATGTACCACAGGCCTTTAAGGTGGCAGTAATTAAACCATTACTTAAAAAGCCATCACTTGACCCAGCTATCTTAGCTAATTATAGGCCAATCTCCAACCTTCCTTTTCTCTCAAAGATTCTTGAGAGGGTAGTTGTAAAACAGCTAACTGATCACCTGCAGAGGAATGGTCTATTTGAAGAGTTTCAGTCAGGTTTTAGAATTCATCATAGTACAGAAACAGCATTAGTGAAGGTTACAAATGATCTTCTTATGGCTTCGGACAGTGGACTTATCTCTGTGCTTGTTCTGTTGGACCTCAGTGCTGCTTTGATACTGTTGACCATAAAATTTTATTACAGAGATTAGAGCATGTCATAGGTATTAAAGGCATTGCGCTGCGGTGGTTTGAATCATATTTGTCTAATAGATTACAGTTTGTTCATGTAAATGGGGAATCTTCTTCACAGACTAAAGTTAATTATGGAGTTCCACAAGGTTCTGTGCTAGGACCAATTTTATTCACTTTATACATGCTTCCCTTGGGCAGTATTATTAGACGGTATTGCTTAAATTTTCATTGTTACGCAGATGATACCCAGCTTTATCTATCCATGAAGCCAGAGGATACACACCAATTAGCTAAACTGCAGGATTGTCTTACAGACATAAAGACATGGATGACCTCTAATTTCCTGCTTTTAAACTCAGATAAAACTGAAGTTATTGTACTTGGCCCCACAAATCTTAGAAGCATGGTGTCTAACCAGATCGTTACTCTGGATGGCATTTCCCTGATCTCTAGTAATACTGTGAGAAATCTTGGAGTTATTTTTGATCAGGATATGTCATTCAAAGCGCATATTAAACAAATATGTAGGACTGCCTTTTTGCATTTACTCAATATCTCTAAAATCAGAAAGGTCTTGTCTCAGAGTGATGCTGAAAAATTAATTCATGCATTTATTTCCTCTAGGCTGGACTATTGTAATTCATTATTATCAGGTTGTCCTAAAAGTTCCCTAAAAAGCCTTCAGTTGGTTCAGAATGCTGCAGCTAGAGTACTGACGGGGACTAGCAGGAGAGAGCATATCTCACCCGTGTTGGCCTCCCTTCATTGGCTTCCTGTTAATGCTAGAATAGAATTTAAAATTCTTCTTCTTACTTATAAGGTTTTGAATAATCAGGTCCCATCTTATCTTAGGGACCTCGTAGTACCATATTACCCCATTAGAGCGCTTCGCTTTCAGACTGCGGGCTTACTTGTAGTTCCTAGGGTTTGTAAGAGTAGAATGGGAGGCAGAGCCTTCAGCTTTCAGGCTCCTCTCCTGTGGAACCAGCTCCCAATTCAGATCAGGGAGACAGATACCCTCTCTACTTTTAAGATTAGGCTTAAAACTTTCCTTTTCGCTAAGGCTTATAGTTAGGGCTGGATCGGGTGACCCTGGACCATCCCTTGGTTATGTTGCTTTAGACGTAGACTGTGGGGGGGTTCCCATGATGCACTGTTTCTTTCTCTTTTTGCTCCGTATGCATCACTCTGCATTTAATCATTAGTGATCGATCTCTTTTTCCTGGTTCTTTCCCTCAGCCCCAACCAGTCTCAGCAGAAGACTGCCCCTCCCTGAGCCTGGTTCTGCTGGAGGTTTCTTCCTGTTAAAAGGGAGTTTTTCCTTCCCACTGTGGCCAAGTGCTTGCTCATAGGGGGTCGTTTTGACCGTTGGGGTTTTTCATAATTATTGTATGGCCTTGCCTTGCAATGTGGAGCGCCTTGGGGCAACTGTTTGTTGTGATTTGGCGCTATATAAGAAAAAAGTTGATTGATTGATTGATTGATTGCTGTCAATGTTTTATTTCCGGAATCAAGCTTTTTTCTCTTTTACGATTACGTGTTTTTTCTCGTAAAATTATGACTTTATTCTTGTATTATTATGAATTTATTTTCGTAATAATCTGAGTTTTTTCTCATAATATTACGACTTGATTCTCAAAGTCTAAAAAAAATTAAATTTTTTTTTTTATAAATTGTAAATGACTGCATACTTTCTTTGTGCTTTGAGGTACGTAATAAGTTCAGTGATCTCAGGGAGTCAGTTACACTGATAAACTAAGAAAAAAATAAGTGGCTTGCTGGCCCTGGTCATCAGACAGTTGGTAATGTGGAGGGACAGAGCAGAAACTGTGACCCGCTGTCTCTTTTCACTCTGCAATGTGATTGGAAAAAAGAAAAGTAGGTGATGCAAGAGGGGGCGGTGATGGGTAAGGGAAGAAAGTGGACTCTGAGAAGGGTAGAGAGTTGTTGAGTAAAGCAGAAAGAAAACCACATATACACACACAAAGGAACAGAGATAGCAACTACGTAGAAACAGTTTTTGAGTCTGGAGAGTTTTGCTCTGTTTTGGGTTTTTGCTGGAAAGTCCAAAGAAAGTAGACTCTTGCAGGAACTAGTCGAAAGTAACGGTTCACAAGCACCAATTAAAGTAAAGCCTTGCTGTTGGTCTGTGCTGTGTGCAATCAAAGAGGTCATACTGTGCAGTGCGTCTGCTCATCGCTCAAGCACAGACGCCATGCTTGCTCATGTGCACGGGGGAACTTTAGCCAAGAAACCCAAGAGGGTGACTGAGAGATTAAAGATCACATGGAAGGAAAGATGAAAGTCAAGGTTAAAGAACAAAAAGAATCTTGATTTGGAATTTTTTTTGTGTGTGTGTGTCATTGTGGCGATGAAGGGATGAAAAGAATGCTATGGCTGATATGCCTCTGATGGTTGGAGACAATGAGAAGATGAAAGAAGGAGGAGTGGAGCAGAGACTGTTCTCCGAAGGCGGGAATCACAGAATCAGACCGAAGGTCCATCTGGAGGCAACAGGTCTGGTGACAGCAGGCGGGTTCCCAGTCCAAGTATCCCAGCCGTGGGTGACAGCCAGGAAGAGAGCCAAGGTTTCCCCATGTCCAAAACCCCCAGAGACCGAACTGGTCCACAAGCAATCTGTGCCTACATACTAACCACTTGAGTGTGACAGAAAGCCTGTTTGTTATGATGGGTTCTGGACTGTGATTGTCCAAATTGAATGTGGATGGTTGATTACATGGTATTAGCACTGCTGTCAGAGATGAGTGGATTTTGTCAGGATGGTAGACAGTCTCTATAATGAAGAGTTACGTCAAAATAACAAAGGATTTAAGCTTCTTCACAGCAAATCTGTTAATGCAGCACATTTTGTCCTGGTCTGAATTCATTAAAATTAATTTCACTTGATACGAGGACCAGCAACAACAGCAGTCACAAACCAATACCCCGCAAAAGCAAAAATAATTGATATCCCCCACACATAGCTGTGACTTCTAAAGCCTGGGTGCTGTTACAAGAGAGCTGTTGATTGGCAAGTTTTCTGTGCCTGGTTTTCTGTGGTTGCTGTGAATTCGGAATACTATAGTTAGTGTGCTCACAATAGTGAGTGGGTCATTTGTATTTGCATGCAAATGTTTTTCACCCAGTGACTTTGACTGGTGGCGCAATCAGAATGGCTGTCTGTATCACTTTTTTCAAAGTTTGCATTGCTGGAGACAGTATGACACTCCGTTCGGAAAGTGCCAGTTGGGAACTTGGATGTGATCGGGAAACAAACGTGGATCACCGGCATGACAGTCACATGCAAACCATTACACCACCACTTCTCTATTAAAGAAGTGGGATCAGGGATCAAGCTAGCATTTCTTATCATCTGTAACAACAAAGCGTTTGCTTTTTCGCGCAATTAAAATTGGGTCTAGTGTCTAGTGCCGATTGACGCCTTCATGGTGTCAAATCTCGTGTGTAATCACATTCTTGCTGGGGAAGCCGAGATTTCGTTGTCAGTGTAAACAAGCGTTTGCAGCAACTTGTTTGCGGCATTGTGTCATTATGGAGGTGAGTTCAACCAAAATATGTATTTAGGTGTTTAACTAAGATAATCGTGAATCTTTAATGTGAGTTATATATATATATATATATATATATATATATATATATTAGGGGTGTCGGAAAAAATCGATTCACGTCCAAATCACGATTCTTATTTATTACGATTCTGAATCGAAACACTTGTGCGCTGCAGAGTTCAGTAGCTGTAGCTTAGCATGGCAGACGAAGAGCTAATTCAGCCAGAACCTTCTTTGCTGAAGGCAAATGTTTGGGCGCATTTTGGATTTTATTATTTGCTGCGTAAGAAGGAGCTTGACATGACTTATGCAGTGTGCAGAATCTGCAAAATGAAAGTGAAGTACTTCGGAAACACTTCAAATCCGCAAGCCCACATGCTACGCTATCACCCGGAGCTAAAAGAGGGGAGCAGCGGTATCTGCCAACTACTGACCAGTGCTTTGCTAAACTGCCAGCCAACTCCGAACGAGCAAAGCAGATACGTAAATTTACATCTAGAATCACTTGATTAACCTTGTAAAGCTGCATTTTCTTAAACATAAACATTTTTTAAGTAACATAACTATTTCTCAGAGCTCTTTGAATCGAAAATCGATTCTGAATCGAATCGTCACCCCAAGAATCGGAATCGAATTGAATCGTGAGTTGTTGTACGATTCACATCCCTAATATATATATATATATATATATATATATGTGTGTGTGTGTGTGTGTGTGTGTGTGTGTGTGTGTGTGTGTGTGTGTGTGTGTGTGTATATAAAGCGTGTTAGGGTTGTGTGTCAGGAACCGGTTCTTTTCAGGTATCCTTAAGAAATGATTCAATCCATCAACACCAATAGCCTTTTTGCTTAACGATTCCCTTACCGGTCCTTCAGAGTGGCCATTGTTTTTGGGGGTGTTTGTCAGGAAAATGATCATTTCAAAATGATCATTTCTCTACATTGATTACAGACCCTGCAGCAGGTCTGCATAATCAACCGTTTCTGCAGCGCAGCTTTGCTTTGAACCAATGAAGCAGTGCTTCAATCTTCGATCTGCTGTTTCGTTGGTTCTTTGTTTTATTTTCCTTTATCTTAATTTTTCTCTGCTAAAACCCTAAAGATCATATGTCTGTGAGTAATATTTACCTTTATGTTAAACCGACCTGTTATGGTCAGCAGCATTTGGCTCTTTTTATGCGCTTAAGATCAATGTAAATCACATTTAAATTTGTCATTATTGTTCACAGTTAGAAAAAATAGTGTAGGTCATGTTTCAGTTTATTATACACATATCAGTTACTCAAGAAAATTATTCTGACAATTACAAAATGTTTTTGTCCAGTTTTAGACACACAAGTACATATGACAAATGGTCTGGTCTGGTACGAGTTCACCAAAATGAAACATTCATTTTGCATTTTCATATTATCACTTTATTATTTATATTTATCAACTGAATTGTTGATTATTCAGCCAACAGCAAACATGAAAGTTTAATTTGTAATGACGCATAATTCAGATTTACATTACAGCTATTAGCCCTTTAATGTGGTGAATGGACAACATGAGTGATAGAGACTATTACAGAGTTGCGTCACTCGGCGGGAGCACACAGTGTTTCTCATATGTAACAATGTCATTTTAATACTTTTAGTAAACATTTTAAAACTTCATTACATTGCCTGCCATTTTTGTCATACTGTGCTGTTGCTATGGCTTCGCTTAGTTTTGGGGCACATTTAGAAACACCAAGCTGGAGCGTGGCGACATGAAAATTCAGTAAGCTATATCTTATATATTATATTCCAATTCTAAGGTGGAACTATGCCAGTATACAAAGGTATATCTAAATATCTAAAAAGGAAGAGTAAAATAGAAGAGTAGAAAAGAGTAGAGTAGAGCCACTTAGGTGCCTGGTCTTGAGAACCAGGGATGGTAGGTTAAAAAGCTTTTTTATCCCATGGGAACTCTCCCTACCCACCCAAGCAGCTCAAGAAAAAGGTATATATAATATAATAAATAATAAGACATAAGAAAGATAAGACATCACAGGAGAAGATTGTAGTAAAGGTAATTAGTATGTAGACTAGTAGTAAAATCAAATATAGTTAGTAGGCTAAGCTGTAGAAGCAGAAGCTGCGAGTGTGTGAGTGTACTGGTATCTATCTAAAGTAACTCTGTAAGCATACTATAGGACATAATCTATATGCTATCAAATGGAAACCTAAGAACTTAGGTACTATATGTTGATGTCTTTAGAGGAACACATAAACTGATGAATCATTAAAAATCTACACCATGTAAAGTAGAATTGCAAATGGCGAAAATAGGCTAGTGGAAGAGCTAAATTAGCCGTGAATAAGCTAATCGTACCCAGCAAGCTAACACGATAAACAAAAATGGTAATTAGTGTATAAAGTATAATAGCGTAGTTAAACATGCAGTAACAGTATTAACAAATACATATAAAATAAATGTGGGCAAAAGTATGAATTAATGTGGGTTATCAAACACAAAAGCACCATTTTTTAAGCTACGATGAACGTTGCTAAGGCCGGCTAGATAAGCTAACATTAGCTAACTAATTGTACCCCACTCCTCCAGTACTCACTTAAATATAATAATATTAAAAAGGGGGGAACAAGAAAAAAGTAAATGTTCATTTACATTTCTGTGTCTAACAGTATCAGCTTGAATCACTTCTGATTTACAGACTCACACTTTTCTAAGGATGATGAAAACAATCCATCTAATCATATGACAGATAACACAGAAATAAGATTTAATGCTATTATGTTTAAGCATTATTCACCATAAAGTAACGTAATTGTCTAATGGCTTTTTAACATTTTGTTATTTATGTGAGTTTGTGTGACTTTTACACAATATGCAGGCTTTTTCTTGTGGTTAGCAGGGCTTTATGCTTAGACCCAGAGGTCATTTACCTTGCAATGCAAGTTTGGGGTCACACACACACACACACACACACACACACACACACACACACACACACACACACACACACACACACACACACACACACACACACACACACACACACACACACACACACACACACACACACACAAAGTTAGGAAGTGTCCCTAAATGAAACTTAAAACTCCTCAACCTTGGACACCACAAGGTTGGGAAAGGAAAGGCTGCGGGTCCTGATGGCCTCACCCCCAGAGTGCTGAAGGGATGTGCTATACAGCTGTGTGGGATTTTCCAGCACATCTTCAACTTGAGCTTCAGTGAGGTGGTTGTTCCTGAGTGGTGGAAAATCTCATGTCTGGTATTGTGCTCAAGAAGAAGAAACCAAACACACTTACTGACTACAGACCTGTGGTCCTAACATCACATGTTATGAAGTCACTTGAGAGGCTGATCCTGAGACACCTTCGCACAGTCGTCAAATCTTCACTGGACCCCCTGCAGTTCACATACCAGCCCAACAGAGGAGTGGAGGATGCCATCATCTTCATGCTGAGCAGAGATTACTGTCACCTGGGGGAGGCAGGCAGCACTTTGAAAGTCATATTCTTTGACTTCTCTAGTGTGTTCAACACCATCCGGCCTGAGTTACTCAGCAATAATCTACGTGACATGAAAGTGGAGGCTCCACTGGTGGCCTGGATTACTAACTACCTCACAGACTGCCCATAGTATGTGAGCCTTCGGGACATTACATCAGACACCATCAGGAGCAGCACAGGGGCACCACAGGGGACGGTCCTGTCTCCCTTTCTGTTCACACTCTACACCTCAGACTTCAGGTTCTGGTCACAGTCCTGCCACCTGCAGAAGTTTTCAGACAACTCTGCCATTGTGGGCTGCATCGGTAGTGACCAGGAGTGTGGTGGACAAGTTTGTAGAGTGGTGTGGACTCAACCACCTACAGCTCAGTGTATCGCAGATGAAATAGCTGGTGGTGGACTTCAGAAGATGGAAGACCCGTCCAAACCCAGTTACCATCAATGGAATTGAGGTGGACATTGTGGACTACTACAAGTAACTGGGTGTCCACATAGACAACAAACTGGACTGGACTGTAAACACATATGCTGTGTATAAGAAAGGTCAGAGCTGACTGTACTTCCTCAGGAGGCTCAGATATTTCAACATCTGGAGGAATATGTTGCAGATGTTTTACCACTCACTGATCTCCATCGTCATCTTCTATGCTGTAGTGTGCTGGGGCAGCAGGCTGAAGCAGCTGACACAAATAAACTCAACAAGTTCATCAGGAGAGCTGGCTCTGTCCTGGGGGTTGAGCTGGAGTCTGTGGTGGAGGTCCCAGAGAGGAGGATGTTGAGGAAACTGCTCAGAATCTGGGACAGCACCCCTGCATGCCACACTGATGTCCTGTCAGAGCACCTTCAGCCACAGACTGAGACCACCAAGGTACACCACAGAATGCCACAGGTCTTTCCTACCTGTGGTATTTAGACTGTATAATTCATCCCCCTCTCCAGGATGAATACATAATGAACAGAGTTGTTCACTTACTCAGAGTTATGTGCAATATTGTTGAACATTTTGTGCAAATGTCTTAAAAAATAAATTCCACTGTTTACTGTCACTGTTTCAGTAATAAAGATGATCTTACTCTTATTCTTATATTGCTGTCACATATCAAGCCCACATGACATAAGTCCCATACAAGCCCTGAGACCTATCAGGCCAGTGCTTATCCTCAGATATTGTAACGTGAAGTGGACAGAAATGTTTGAGTTCCCCGGGGTGGGACACAAGTTAATCGCAAGTGACTCCCCTAGCCAAGGCTGGTACCCATTTACGACCACCTGACTAGGACGATGTAGATGAATTTTCTAGTCCATGTACACAGATACAGTAGATAACCTGAAACACACAGGTAGGATAGAACCCTGACATCTATATTTTTAGTCCAACCCATTTCCATTCACAGCCACCTCGCTTCTGAATTCCCACAACATGGGAAAAAGTCTCTTTGTGACCCAAGCCTCCCTTATGTGTACTTTAAGATATACTGTAAGCTTGAATCAAAATGGTGTGCTCTAACCAGGAATAAATGACTGGTAAAGCACAAAGCTTTTTTTTTTCTTTTTTTTTTACCTGCATCACAATATGGTGTTCTCTTCTACACCAGCATCTCCTCTACAATGGCTGAAATAAAATAAGCTTTAGCTGTAGCAATAGATGGATATTTCTCTCAAGAGACACCGCCTACACATTCATGAACTGGAGGAAAAATACTACAACCATGTTAAAATTTGCCTTGCAGACATCAGTCCCTTCCATACATATGGCACTTGTTTGGATAAACTGAATATAAAGGCCATTTCCTACATTCACTTTTTTCCATGAAATTTCCAGTTGTCCCTTGAGCTGTATAATGGAGGAGGTGTTTGCCTCAGTCGCTAAAAATCTGTCTGTGGAGCTCTTAAAACAACTCTCCTGCAACAAACCTGAACTTCTTAGTGAAATTACTGTATGTCATCCTGTATTTAGCATTGCTGGCTAGCATCGCTACAGCTAGCATGGGTTTTAATGCTGTAAAATCTTACCCGGGGCTTCTGTTTACGCATATAGGAGAAAATAACCTTTGGTAAAAATAGTTTCGGTGTTATGTTTTTCAATAAACACCACACCGATAAGTTTTTTTCTGCTTTGGGGGGCTTTTGACAACAGTAGCCTAATCTATCTGGTTGTTAAGTGTGACGTAACGCATCATGTGATTTTCAACTTCCGGCTCCAAACAAAAAAGGCGCGCTGTAACATTGAGAACTGCACTGAGATGCTCTGATCAGGCTGCACTTACACCGCTGCAACAGCATTAACATCGCAACATTAAACTCTTTGTATATTGTGCCTAAAACTCTCCTGGATATATTAACTGGGTTTTTAGACATTGTTACT
The DNA here is from genome assembly GCF_902500255.1 of Thalassophryne amazonica. Classification (NCBI taxonomy): domain Eukaryota; kingdom Metazoa; phylum Chordata; class Actinopteri; order Batrachoidiformes; family Batrachoididae; genus Thalassophryne; species Thalassophryne amazonica. Next base: position 26,493,641 of record NC_047112.1, read on the forward strand.
GCGTTTGTTTTATGTAAAAATCTCAGACGCTTAGGTCGTTTCTCCATTATTTTCAATGGGAGTTGCTGCGATCGCTTCCTGTTCATGTCGTTCGGGGAGACAGTGAAGTTTGCACTTTAATGTCCTGTTTATTTAACAAATAATTTTTTATTAACAAACAGATGTATATTTTACCTGTGCATAATAAAATATGTAAAGTAAAAGAAAAAAAAGTTTTATTAAGTGTTCTGACCATAGAACCAGACGAATGCGGTTAACGTAGGTGGAGGCGGAGAACGGAGGGACAGAGGTTTGCGCACAATGTAAATATAAACTAAACTTAAACTGTCAATCCTTAAAAGGATCAAACAGATGTAACTTTAATTGTAAACCTGGAGGTCTTTGGACCTGGAAACAGATTTATCACGTGATGCGTTACGTCAGTGCTTAACAACCGGATAAACAGAATATCACTTTAGTGATGTGCTCTACTGGATAAGCAACACTGGAAAAAATTTGTTTTCCCTCAGAGTCCCGCCGGGTCCAGAGAGTTTTGCACATGAGCGTCAGAACGTCTATCCTCCTGTTTCATCATCCAGTCTGCATCCTGAGCCTGAGATCGAGCGTGTCCACCTCCAGGATCTCATGGCACCACTGAGACGGACACCTCCGAGGATTTTATACGCTCAGAGCAGCGTGACACAAACATAGGCACACATACCGATACATGCCTCCCACATAGTGATGATGGATACATGTGGAAGCACTGCACAATGGAGGAGTGTTTGCGCTGGTTTGGCAGTCTGTCAGCTATCTATCAGCCCCCATCATCAAATGATCCTTTGAGTCTCTGAGCTTGACTAACTTGGTTTCTGTGCTCGCTGAGTGAGGCAGGCACACGGGAAATCAGCGGATGTAAAACTCAGGAGGGAAGAATGTTTTTTTGCAAAGGATGCAGGCAAGAAGTGAATGAGTGAATGATTGCTGAACTTTGATCTTGATCTTGATAGCCTTGAGCTAAATCTGGCATATTTACAGTACCTGTTTTCTGTTCATTAAAATGCATTGTCCCATTCAAATAAATTAATAAATGAAATTAAAAATCAGTCACCTTTGATCCTAGCCTTACATCCTGATTGGTGTTCCTTGATCGTAGTCTTTGATCTTGACCTTCACTGCAAAAACTGATATCTAAGAAAGTCGAAAAAGACTTAAAAAAAAACTCATTTAATTTTTTGTCTAAATAGAAAAATAATCTTGTCAAGCATTTTTACATAAGAAAAAATGACTTATTTTGGGAAAATGTATCTCACTTTTTCTTAATAGGTTTTTCCACCTACTATCAAGCTGTATTTAACCAGTAACAAGGAAAGGCAATGGATTTCAAATCATCCAAGCAAAGGAACATTCATTTTCCTTAGTTTAAAACATACGCTAATCTTAAAATAAGAATTCTGTCTAGTTTTAAAGGCACATTTTATTCAGTGCCTAGACATTTTGCTAGTTTTGAGGATTCTAACCAAGTACATTTTTCTTACCCCGTTGGCAGATTATTTATTTATTTATTTTTTTGCTTAATGCAAGACAGTTTGGCTAGATTTCAGATTATTTGTCTTATTTTGAGGGGGACGGTTTTTGCAATGTTCAAACCAGATTGAGGGACTTTGAGAACTGAGCTTTTTCTTGATGAATTCTCTTTGATCTTAACATCATAATTGATGGATTTTGATCCTGATCTTTGATCTTGAGCGCTCATTATTGAACCTGATTACTGATTTCTCATCTTGGAAACCTACTATGGAGAATAATTGTTGTAATAAAGACATTTCTGAAGCTTCCAGCGTGCTAAAATTAGTCTGAATGATTTTGCCTCATCAAGCTCCACCATATTCTTTGTTGTTGTGTTGTTCTTCAAGCCCATTGCTTGACCACAGCAGTAAATTCAGCAGCCCTTTTGACATGCAGCAGAGATGTGGCAGTGTTGAAAGTTGGGAGGGCTGTATGTCAGCACGTCAGAAGCCTCAGGATTGTTTGATTATCTGTTATTCTCTTTGATGTATTATCCAGAATCCACACAGATCTACAGCAGCGCAGAAGTATAAAAATGGGCCTTTATGCTGTTCATGTTTGCTGCAGCTTTACTGGAAACATACTTCAGTTTCATGGTGTGATGTGGGTGCAAAGAATGTATATGGAAAGCATCTCTTTTTTCGGCATTCTTGCTTGCTTGAAAGACTCAGAAGTACAGTATATCCATTGCCACAGTCATATGTGGTCAATGCCAGAATTCCTTGTAGTGCAGCGGATAACTGAAAAAAATGCTTCAAATGGTGATGCAAGCACCAAATTTGGCACACATACTCCTTAGACATTACTCTTTTAAAAATGCCAGGTACCCACGTGAACTTTCAATAGGCGGCCAAGAAGGGGTCAATTGAAGTATTACACAGGGGTCAAAATTGAGAAATGCTCCAATCATTTTGAAACGTATTCCATATTATTTGTCTGATCATAAAGATTCCAAAAGGTATAGTTTGGACTATCTGTGAATGAATGGTCTGGAGTTATGGGGTAAAAACAGCAAGAACAGTGAGAAAGGTCAATTTCAGTTTGTACAGGGGTCAAAAGTTAAAGTTGCTCCAATTTTGGTAAAAAGTGGTGCAAATTACTGGTTGAGCTAATAGGATTAATAAATGGAATAGTTTTGACTGTGTTGCGTGCTTGGTTTGCAAAGTAAAGGTTAAACAATATCAATATATGGCATGTGACATATGCTACCCTGTAACATGATAACTAAGCATGATACATGATGCAAACTATTCCTTTTTAAAACCGTATTCACCCAACTAATAATTTGTATCACTTTTTACCAAAATTGGAGCGACTTTAACTTTTGACCCCTGTACAAATTGAAATTGACCTTTGTCACTGTTCTTGCTGTTTTTACCCCATAACTCTGGAACATTCATTCACAGATAGTCCAAACTAGACCTTTTTGGAATCTTTATGATCAGACAAATAATATGGAATACGTTTCAATATGATTGGAGCATTTTTAAATTTTGACCCCTGTGTAATACTTCAATTGACCCCTTCTTGGCTGTCTATTGAAAGTTCATGTGGGTACCTGGCATTTTTAAAAGAGTAATGTCTAAGGAGTATGTGTGCCAAATTTGGTGCTTGCATCACCATTTGAAGGATCCCTTAGTAAATATTCACTTATCTGCTGCACTTTTGGCTCCGATGACATGCTTGTCAATTTGGTGACATAATTGCTCACAGAGTTCCTCCTCAGAGGTTTAATTCTAACTTTTTTCTGCTTTGTACCTCTTCTACTGCTTTGCGGCCTCTTTCGCTGAAGTGAGTATTGCAATTTTTAGATGTAATTTTGATAAATAACACGAGTCTATGATTGTTTAGACTTTGTCTGCTTCAGAGATAAAATACTAATAAAGATAATTGGCTACCATGGGCGGTCCCAGGGTTAGTAATGTTGCCTCACGGTGACAAGAGCCCAGGTTCGCTTACCACCTAGTTTTCTTCTGTGTGGAATTTGCATGTTCTTTTCTCTCCGGTTGCTTTGGCTTCCTTCCACTTCCGAAGACATGCAGGTTAGGCCATTTGCTGACTCTAAATTGGCTGTGGGTTGAGAGAGTGTGAATGTGTTCATCTCTTTATGTGTTGGCCCTTTGATACCCTAGCGGCCTGTTGGGGGTGTACCCCACCTTTCACCAAATGACAGCTGGGATAGGCTCTAGTCCCCCCCCCGTGACCTTTAATTGGACTGTCTGAGGTTTAGAAAATGAATGAGTGAGTGATTTTATAGGGTAGATTGCAAATGGCAATTGCTTCTGCCTGCCATTCTTCTGGTGATTGTTTGATTGATGACCCTCTGATTGATTGACTTCAGTTTCCAAGATATTTCAGATTTAGATTTTTATGCCATGTATATTGTGACTAAGTAATAATCAGTGTATTTAGATATTTAATATTATATCCAAATTTACAGGACTAATGTCTGATGGGTGTAAGTGGGCGGCATGATCCGGCTCTTTAGGGTCAGTTGTTATAGTTCTGGACCTTTTTCCGTGTTCTGAGCATCTGTGTCATGTCTTACTATCATTGTCATGTTCATGTTATGATTGGTTTTGTTTTTTTTTAGTCTCTGTGTATCTTTTCTTTGCCACATATTTAGCTTTGCTTTATTGTTTATTATTTGCTTTCACTCTTGGTCCCTTAGTTGCTTTAGTCTTAGTTTCATTCTGTTTATCACATTTATTATATTATACCATTATATCACTCCACTCTGTTTTCCTGCCTTCACTATCTTGCCCCTTGCATATCTTTGTTCACTAGAGACACCCCCTTCCAGAACTTTCACTAACACCTGCATCTTGTTTCGCTAATTACACCACCAGTTATTTAAGCCCTCACAGTCTCACAGCTCACTGCCAGATTGTTGTCTTTGTACACTTTCCAGCCTTGTTTCTCGCTCTGTTTTTGCCTGCATGTATTTTGACTCAGCCTCGTTTTTTGACCTTGACTTTGCCTTGCCTCTGATAGCCCTTACACCTCATTTTTGACCTGTGCCTGTTTATTGTACCACGTCTCAGCCTCTCGCCTTTTTGCTACCTTTGCCTCGTTGCTGGACCTCCTGTGTACTGAATCCTTGCCTGTTATTAAACCATCTGAACTTTATCAGTCAAGTGAGCTTGCATTTGTGTCCATCCGGTTTGTGCCATGCCTGATAGTGGGCAATCGTGACCCTCTTGGATTATGATGTCATACAGTTTAACTAACACTGGGTCAGCTTAGATCTGTTTGTAATTTAGGTTTACATACACTGAACCACCTCTATGCCAAATGGCATGTTCATTTCACATTACACAAGTTTGTTGGATTACTCACCTTAGGGCCCTGTCCCACTGGCGTTTAGGAGGATTTGCGTATGGATTGCGCACAAAATTGGCCCATATTCACCAGATATCTGCAATATCCACGTAACATGCCTGTATGAGTCGGCCGTCATCCGAACACGCCCGTGATCATCCACAGAGGCACGCATGTTCACAGCCAGGATTTTTGAGCTGTTCAAAAATCTGGATGTGGATGACAGCCGCCTTACATATTCCATATATAATCAATTCATACATAATACATACTCACTCTATGTGCTGTATATCAATCAATCAATCAATCAATTTCTTTATATAGCGCCAAATCACAACAAACAGCTGCTCCAAGGCGCTCCACACTGCAAGGCAAGGCCACACAACAATCACGCAAAACCCCAACGGTCAAAACGACCCCCCGTGAGCAAGCACCCGGCCACAGTGGGAAGGAAAACCCCCCCCCCCCCCAACAGGAAGAAACCCCCAGCAGAACCAGGCCCAGGGAGGGGCAGCCCTCCGCTGGGACCGGCCGGGGCCGAGGGAGAGAACCAGGAAAAAGACACGCTGCGGAGGGGAGCAGAGACCGATCACCAACGATCAAACGCAGAGTGGTGCATACAGAGCAAAAAGAGAAAGAAACAGTGCATCATGGGAACCCCCCAGCAGTCTACGTCTATAGCAGCATAACTAAGGGATGGTTCAGGGTCACCTGATCCAGCCCTAACTATAAGCTTTAGCAAAAAGGAAAGTTTTAAGCCTAATCTTAAAAGTAGAGAGGGTGTCTGTCTCCCTGATCTGAATTGGGAGCTGGTTCCACAGGAGAGGAGCCTGAAAGCTGAAGGCTCTGCCTCCCATTCTACTCTTACAAACCGTAGGAACTACAAGTAAGCCTGCAGTCTGAGAGCGAAGCGCTCTATTGGGGTGATATGGTACTACGAGGTCCCTAAGATAAGATGGGACCTGATTATTCAAAACCTTATAAGTAAGAAGAAGAATTTTAAATTCTATTCTAGAATTAACAGGAAGCCAATGAAGAGAGGCCAATATGGGTGAGATATGCTCTCTCCTTCTAGTCCCCGTCAGTACTCTAGCTGCAGCATTTTGAATTAACTGAAGGCTTTTTAGGGAACTTTTAGGACAACATGATAATAATGAATTACAATAGTCCAGCCTAGAGGAAATAAATGCATGAATTAGTTTTTCAGCATCACTCTGAGACAAGACCTTTCTGATTTTAGAGATATTGCGTAAATGCAAAAAAGCAGTCCTACATATTTGTTTAATATGCGCTTTGAATGACATATCCTGATCAAAAATGACTCCAAGATTTCTCACAGTATTACTAGAGGTCAGGGTAATGCCATCCAGAGTAAGGATCTGGTTAGACACCATGTTTCTAAGATTTGTGGGGCCAAGTACAATAACTTCAGTTTTATCTGAGTTTAAAAGCAGGAAATTAGAGGTCATCCATGTCTTTATGTCTGTAAGACAATCCTGCAGTTTAGCTAATTGGTGTGTGTCCTCTGGCTTCATGGATAGATAAAGCTGGGTATCATCTGCGTAACAATGAAAATTTAAGCAATACCGTCTAATAATACTGCCTAAGGGAAGCATGTATAAAGTGAATAAAATTGGTCCTAGCACAGAACCTTGTGGAACTCCATAATTAACTTTAGTCTGTGAAGAAGATTCCCCATTTACATGAACAAATTGTAATCTATTAGACAAATATGATTCAAACCACTGCAGCGCAGTGCCTTTAATACCTGTGGCATGCTCTAATCTCTGTAATAAAATTTTATGGTCAACAGTATCAAAAGCAGCACTGAGGTCTAACAGAACAAGCACAGAGATGAGTCCACTGTCCGAGGCCATAAGAAGATCATTTGTAACCTTCACTAATGCTGTTTCTGTACTATGATGAATTCTAAAACCTGACTGAAACTCTTCAAATAGACCATTCCTCTGCAGATGATCAGTTAGCTGTTTTACAACTACCCTTTCAAGAATTTTTGAGAGAAAAGGAAGGTTGGAGATTGGCCTATAATTAGCTAAGATAGCTGGGTCAAGTGATGGCTTTTTAAGTAATGGTTTAATTACTGCCACCTTAAAAGCCTGTGGTACATAGCCAACTAACAAAGATAGATTGATCATATTTAAGATCGAAGCATTAAATAATGGTAGGGCTTCCTTGAGCAGCCTGGTAGGAATGGGGTCTAATAAACATGTTGATGGTTTGGATGAAGTAACTAATGAAAATAACTCAGACAGAACAATCGGAGAGAAAGAGTCTAACCAAATACCGGCATCACTGAAAGCAGCCAAAGATAACGATACGTCTTTGGGATGGTTATGAGTAATTTTTTCTCTAATAGTTAAAATTTTGTTAGCAAAGAAAGTCATGAAGTCATTACTAGTTAAAGTTAATGGAATACTCAGCTCAATAGAGCTCTGACTCTTTGTCAGCCTGGCTACAGTGCTGAAAAGAAACCTGGGGTTGTTCTTATTTTCTTCAATTAGTGATGAGTAGAAAGATGTCCTAGCTTTACGGAGGGCTTTTTTATAGAGCAACAGACTCTTTTTCCAGGCTAAGTGAAGATCTTCTAAATTAGTGAGACGCCATTTCCTCTCCAACTTACGGGTTATCTGCTTTAAGCTACGAGTTTGTGAGTTATACCACGGAGTCAGACACTTCTGATTTAAAGCTCTCTTTTTCAGAGGAGCTACAGCATCCAAAGTTGTCTTCAATGAGGATGTAAAACTATTGACGAGATACTCTATCTCACTTACAGAGTTTAGGTAGCTACTCTGCACTGTGTTGGTATATGGCATTAGAGAACATAAAGAAGGAATTATATCCTTAAACCTAGTTACAGCGCTTTCTGAAAGACTTCTAGTGTAATGAAACTTATTCCCCACTGCTGGGTAGTCCATCAGAGTAAATGTAAATGTTATTAAGAAATGATCAGACAGAAGGGAGTTTTCAGGGAATACTGTTAAGTCTTCTATTTCCATACCATAAGTCAGAACAAGATCTAAGATATGATTAAAGTGGTGGGTGGACTCATTTACTTTTTGAGCAAAGCCAATAGAGTCTAATAATAGATTAAATGCAGTGTTGAGGCTGTCATTCTCAGCATCTGTGTGGATGTTAAAATTGCCCACTATAATTATCTTATCTGAGCTAAGCACTAAGTCAGACAAAAGGTCTGACAATTCACAGAGAAACTCACAGTAACGACCAGGTGGACGATAGATAATAACAAATAAAACTGTTTTTTGGGACTTCCAATTTGGATGGACAAGACTAAGAGACAAGCTTTCAAATGAATTAAAGCTCTGTCTGGGTTTTTGATTAATTAATAAGCTGGAATGGAAGATTGCTGCTAATCCTCCGCCCCGGCCCGTGCTACGAGCATTCTGACAGTTAGTGTGACTCGGGGGTGTTGACTCATTTAAACTAACATATTCATCCTGCTGTAACCAGGTTTCTGTTAGGCAGAATAAATCAATATGTTGATCAATTATTATATCATTTACCAACAGGGACTTAGAAGAGAGAGACCTAATGTTTGCCATTAACCGCTGATATCCGCAACTGATGGGGATTTGCGGCTTGGCAACGGACTGGTACAGTGTATAAAATAGATATATTGCGTACCCATCATGTCCACATCACAAACTAAAATATGTTGTAGCGAATGCATACAAACTGGCCACGAATAAAGCGTTTTTATTACATCTGCTTTGCAGGTGATTTGCAGACAATCTGTGAATGCATAACAAACACATCACGTAAACCCAAAGTACTATATGTGGCAGAAAGCGACATACCTGCCAGTCAATGCTGGTCCGGCTGTGTAAATCCACAAAGACGTAGCTGCTGCAATCCAGGACTTTTATTTAACACCAACAAAAGGAAGAGTTGCTGTTTAGCCACAACTCATGCTGACATCTGTTTTCTGTGACACTCTCAAAAAAAACAAACACTGTCTCACACCCGAGCGGCTTCCCCCCTCCCGCTCCCCAAACTCATGAACAGTTAACCCTCGCATGACAACACTCTGTGATCAACTTGTCCAAGTCCAGCAAATGCTCCAGAGGCTGTATTGTTGGTGTGAATAGTGATGCTGACGGCCCGAGTGCGCTTCTTTTATGACCGCAATGCAGATGCCGTGCACGCGCAACACGTGTGCGATGCATTCATAATACACCCGTAATACTGCAGTGATAATCTCAATGTGTCGGATCAGTTTCCTCACTACATGCGTTATATAACCGTGATTATTCATCATATATTTGCTATATATTATTAATATATCTGTAATTCATACCGAGACATTTGTCATTTTTGGCCATTTTTGTTGCGGACGACAACGAACGCCCGCAATTTGTATACTCAATTCATGCACAATTAATCCTCTCCCCTTAATAACTCACTTATCCTCTGCCATACTGAGGTCATTCGAATAATATATGATGTTCTTGTGAAGGAACTGCAGGAAACAGGCTTTTCTGCAGGCTTGGAACCTGCTCTGTTGCAGGTAGCCTGTCCTGTCCTTGTAACCGCCAGGTGTTCAGACAATGGGCCTCGTACTCAACACTAACATACCTCTAACATCCTTATTTGTCCTCGTACACAAATTGCCGTGCTATTTAGTAAATTTTGAACTTCTTTAAATTAGTGTCACGCTCAGAGATGAGCGTCATTAGCCGAATGATCTGCCTCTAAGAGCCACTATTCTCCACATTTCTTGAATAACTCCATTCGTACCAAAAAACAAACAAACAAACAAACAAAAAACAAAACAAAACAAAACAAAAAACCACGCTACATGCCTCATTATTCATCGTTGATTATTCGTGTGACCAGGGCTTAACTGGCTACTGCTGATCCTCTCCTTCCCGTCCTCTGTCTTCCTGTTACTCCTCCTCCCCCTGAGTGAGGAGTTGTACAGTCTGATGTCCTGAGGGACAAAGGAGTTTTTCAGTCTGTTGGTCCTGCACTTGGGAAGGAACAGTCTGTGGCTGAAGAGGCTCCTCTTTTTGCTGATGATGGTGTGCAGAGGCATATCTTGAAACCTAGAGCCAATCAACAATTTTAAGCATCATTTCCATTGTCAGTGACCCAGAATTAATAAAGTTTGACGGCATTTTTTTTCCAGAATCATTCTGGCTGTGGATCAGTGTAACAGCTGGAATGAATACAGAATATTTGTTAATTTGCTTTCATCTGTATTTTCTCACCACAGGTGTAGGTGCATTGTGAGGATTTTGTTGCCATAGCCGGAGCCATGAGGGGGCGTTTAGGGGTGACGCCCCCTCACGTCATCAACCTCGCCCCCTCGGATGTTAGAGTTATCAAAAAAATAAAAAAGAAAGAAAAAGAAATACTGGAAAATATAACAAAATATTAGTTATTCAATAATATCACGTATTTAACAAAAAAACAAATTAATTAACTAAAGTAATTAATTTTAAAACAAATGGATATGGAGTGTGTCTGTGTTCAAGGGATTTGATAGGTTGAGGGTTGCGCTTGTCAGTACGGCAGAGGGCGGTGCGTTTCCAACGCGTCGTGACGTCAGACGCGTCGCTTCGGAAGCGGCAAGGGGGCAGAGATTGCTACGTCACACTCTGGCTGTTTCCACAATCTGAAAAAAGTTCAGCGATCGCCGTCTTGAACTTCGGTCACCTGAACCACAAAAAAACAGCAGTAGAATGATTCTCTCATCACCTTGCTGGGAGAAGCTTTTTTCAGCTGCTTTTCGGAGTGACACCGACCGATGGAGAACTGTCGACTTGGTGGGATATCGATCGAACCGCGACAGCGGGCCGACCCGCACGGAGAAGCTGGCCTTCAGGCATCATCACTGGGCAGAGCGATCCAGGCCGCCGGGGTGATGGAGCAAACCCACTCAGTCCGAAATCTCCAACTTTTTGGATATATGCGAAGTCCCAGTTTGCCCAACGGAGTTTAGTTCTGCAGCTTTACTGAGGTGAGAATAATGTAAAAATAAAACGTGACATTTACTGAACTGTGAAGGTTTAATGATCGGCTAACGTTAGCTTAGCCTTTTAGCACAGTTGATCTGAGTGAACGCTTTAATTTGTAAATGGTTCAGTCTTTTTTTATTTTTACCAAATAAAGCTACAGCTTTTTTCAGACACCACAAAAGCTCAACTTTAAATAACTTATTTTTTCGGGCGTTTTTTCCATCGTTTTTTTTTTTTTTGCCGTTTCTCCCCCCTTTTTTTAATGTATAAACTGTTTAGTGTTTCTTTATATTTAAAGAAATATTTTTATTTGTCCCAATCAGGAACATTTGCTGTGCAGACAACCAAACTTCCATTGATGAGCTGAACACCGCGAAGTCCAGTCGAAAGAAAACATCTCTGCTCTTCAGCAACACCACCAGAGTTAAAAACTGCAGAAGAGACCTTCATCTGGTCCCGAGAATTCAGCATAACATCACCTGCTTCTAAATAAAAAGCTCTTTGAACAGCAACTATTTTATTATTTTTAAAAAAGCTGTTTCATTTTATATTTTAACAATAAATGAATAGATCATTAAAAATGTCCACGAATCAAAGTCAAAAGACATTTGCACAAGTAGAAGCTCTCCACTTATTGTGCTCAAATTCATATTTTAGAAATGACTCTGTCCTGATAACATTAAAGGCAATTACATATTTTGACGAAATTACAAGTTTAAATGACTATAAAAAAAATTCATCATGAGGTTTATGTCACAGAAATCCTACTTTACAATCACACTGCAGTCATTGTTAAATTATTTCCTTTTGTATTTATAATAAACATTTGTATTTATTTAGTGTTTGTTTTTCTGGTTGAAATGAGATATAAATAATCTACCAGACTTAAAAAATATACAAGATTCCATGTTATTTTATTTGTCTAAAAATAAATGTCTGAGGTTCCTTATGTTAAACAAGAAATTATCTAATCTGAAATAACAGGTGGTTTTAATTTACAGATGAAAGGTTTCTAAAGAACCATTTATTGATTTATTTAGCTATTTTAATTACAAGTGTTCTAAACTTTTTTTTAACAGTAATCAGAAATTTTGAGGTAACAAACAACAACAAAAAAATTTAAATTAAATATTTCCAAGGATTTTTCTTCAGAAAACTGCTCTCTAAATGAGCAGTCCTGTCACACGTTAATGTTTTGTACAGATCAGTGGTTTCTGCACCAATCGGATTGGTCCAATCCATTTTGTACAGATCAGTGGTTTCTGCCACGAGTCTTCCGTGTTTTGGCCCGACGCGTCGTTCCTATTGGACAACACGAAGGTACGTCACAGCTCAGAGTGTCGAAAGTTGGCGCACCTCATCTCGACAGAAGACTGGCTCTGTGTGGTATGCAGGAGATCACTTGACCGAGGGTCTATACGTTCAAATAATAATTAAAAAAATACTGTCATCACTCTTTACTCTTAGTCAGTCAGTCTCTTACAACAGTGTAGCCTAAATACACGAGCTTTCTAGGAGCGCATCCAGTTCATTACGCACGCTGGCGCCGGGCCTGGTTGTTGCCATCGGAGAGACTTTGTCTAAATAAACACAGGAAGTCTCCTTTTTTCTATCTTATTCTGTTGTGCGTCTGTGACACCACTTTAAACATTTCTCTAATCCTCCTGCTTGACAGCTGAATGCGGGGCGGTCTGATGTTTTATTGTGATGTTCTGTATACTTGAAGATTTTCTTTTCTGCTTGATAGTTAAGTACTCACATGATAAACATTTCTTTGCTTTTGTTATTTTGGAGTCACTGTCGCTATGTTACCTTTCTTCAGATGTGGCAATTTGGTTGTTGTACAGAAATCCCTATCTCTAAGATGTCTCTCAACAATGTGACCATCCTGGTGAATTTCCTTTCTTATCTTGTCTTCATGTTGCAGCATCATGACAATGTTGTCAGGACATCGTGTAATAGGTACATCAGCACACAGCTTACTGATTATCACGGACGTTCTTACCATTTCAACAATTATCTGCTTGTCTTTTATAAATAGGCATGCATGTTCTGCCTGTTTCATTTCAAACTCAACCACACTCTCCCCTAGGTCTCTGCAGTAACAAGGGAAACTTGATCCCAGAGTCTAAACTGAAGTAATAAACAGGACTGAATGCCTGACAGCAAGCTCTTGCAGACCTTAGCTATGTCATGTGCCATGAAACATTACAGGTGCTGTAACAAAAGGCAGCACTGACAGTTTTTCTTTTCCGTGTGGATGTTAAAGTAGAATAACAATACTAATAAACCATGCTGTTGATGACATAGCAGGTAAACACCGGCCTTAGCCAGAGTAAGTGAGCTTCTCATAGATTTCATTACAAAGATCATATTTCTGCACGTCTCCTTGCAATAACCTGCAGAATAAGATCAGATTCCAGGACCTAGTTTCACTCAATGAATTTAAAAGAATTGTAATGTCCATGGAATCTGAGTCTTCTTTTTGAAAATATTTTCATATTATATATATATATATATATATATATTAGAAAAGTATCCGACCTTATTTTTTTTTTTCAAAAACCATATGGATTTGAATCACGTGTGATTGCATCAGCCAAGCTTGAACCTTCGTGCGCATGCGTGAGTTTTTTCACGCCTGTCGGTTGCGTCATTCGCCTGTGAGCAGGCTTTGAGTGAGGAGTGGTCCACCCCTCTCGTCATTTTTTTCATTGTTTAGGAATGGCTCAGAGACCGTCACTTTGCTTGATCAAAATTTTTGCAGAAACTGTGAGGGACATCAAAGTGGACACCATTCGAGAAATTCAGATGGTTTTTAGTGAAAATTTTATGGGCTTCAAAGAGATTACGGAGTGTTACTGTCGCTTTAAGGACATCAAAGTGGACACCATCTGAGAAATTCAGATGGTGTCCACTTTGATGTCCCTCACAGTTTCTGAAAGAATTTTGATCAAGCAAAGCGGCAGTCTCTGAGCTATTCCTAAACAATGAAAAAAACGACGAGAGGACTAGACCACTCCTCACTCAAAGCCTGCTCACAGGCGAATGACGCAACCGACAGGCGTGAAAAAACTCACGCATGTGCACGAAGGTTCAAGCTTGGCTGATGCAATCACACATGATTCAAATCCATATGGTTTTTGAAAAAAATAATAAGTTCGGATACTTTTCTAATAGACCTCCTACTCAACAAAAATATAAACGCAACACTTTTGGTTTTGCTCCCATTTTGTATGAGATGAACTCAAAGATCTAAAACTTTTTCCACATACACAATATCACCATTTCTCTCAAATATTGTTCATAAACCAGTCTAAATCTGTGATAGTGAGCACTTCTCCTTTGCTGAGATAATCCATCCCACCTCACAGGTGTGCCATATCAAGATGCTGATTAGACACCATGATTAGTGCACAGGTGTGCCTTAGACTGCCCACAATAAAAGGCCACTCTGAAAGGTGCAGTTTTATCACACAGCACAATGCCACAGGTGTCGCAAGATTTGAGGGAACATGCAGTTGGCATGCTGACAGCAGGAATGTCAACCAGAGCTGTTGCTCGTGTATTGAATGTTCATGTCTCTACCATAAGCCATCTCCAAAGTCGTTTCAGAGAATTTGGCAGTACATCCAACCAGCCTCACAACCGCAGACCACGTGTAACCACACCAGCCCAGGACCTCCACATCCAGCATGTTTACCTCCAAGATCGTCTGAGACCAGCCACTCGGACAGCTGCTGAAACAATCGGTTTGCATAACCAAAGAATTTCTGCACAAACTGTCAGAAACCGTCTCAGGGAAGCTCATCTGCATGCTCATCGTCCTCATCGGGGTCTCGACCTGACTCCAGTTCGTCGTCGTAACCGACTTGAGTGGGCAAATGCTCACATTCGCTGGCGTTTGGCACGTTGGAGAGGTGTTCTCTTCATGGATGATGCGAAGGAGATGTGTTGCACTGCATGAGGCAAATGGTGGTCACACCAGATACTGACTGGTATCCCCCCCAATAAAACAAAACTGCACCTTTCAGAGTGGCCTTTTATTGTGGGCAGTCTAAGGCACACCTGTGCACTAATCATGGTGTCTAATCAGCATCCTGATATGGCACACCTGTGAGGTGGGATGGATTATCTCAGCAACGGAGAAGTGCTCACTATCACAGATTTAGACTGGTTTGTGAACAATATTTGAGGGAAATGGTGATATTGTGTATGTGGAAAAACTTTTAGATCTTTGAGTTCATCTCATACAAAATGGGAGCAAAACCAAAAGTGTTGCGTTTATATTTTTGTTGAGTATATATATATATACTCGGATTCTCATGATTTTTTTTTTTTGCAAGTACCTACATACAGTGAGGAAAATAAGTATTTGAACACCCTGTGGTTTTGCAAGTTCTCCCACTTAGAAATCATGGAGGGTTCTGAAATTTTCATCTTAGGTGCATGTCCACTGTGAGAAACATAATCTAAAAAAAAAAAAAAAAAATCTGGAAATCACAGTGTATGATTTTTTAATAATTTATTTGTATGTTACTGCTGCAAATAAGTATTTGAACACCTACCAACCAGCAAGAATTCTTTCTCTCACAGACCTGTTAGTTTTTCTTTAAGAAGCCCTCTTATTCTGCACTCTTTACCTGTATTAATTGCACCTGTTTGAACTTGTTACCTGTATAAAAGACACCTGTTTACACACTCAATCAATCACACTCCAACCTGTCCACCATAGCCAAGACCAAAGAGCTGTCTAAGGACACCAGGGACAAAACTGTAGACCTGCACAAGGCTGGGATGGACTACAGGACAACAGGCAAGCAGCTTGGTAGAAGACAACAACTGTTATGATTATTTATTAGAAAGTGGAAGAAACACATACCACTGTGTGTATTAAAGTCACTAACTGGGACTCTTGTCTTGTTGCAGTCAAGAAACGAGAATTGTCCTCCGTTCCGTTGGCACAGCTTCAAACGCTGCGCGGCTCTCTGCCGAGACAGAGTCCGGTTGGAATTCATAACTTCAAAATGAATTATCGCTTTAAATAAAATGACACATCATTAAAACGTTGTATTACAGACAAGAATTGACAAACTTTTTTTCCTCCCAAAATGAGACGTCCTGCATTCTTTATGAATTACATCCTGACGTGCAGCACAGCCAGCTGCAAGAGCTCACCTCAGGTGTATGGAATGACATTCGTGTCAATAATGTCTGAAAGGAAAAGCTTTTGACAATAACTACAGATTTTGTTTATTTCTTTTTATGTCCAGAGATCAAGGATCCACCATGTAGAGTTTATTATGTCCAGAGTTTAAAGATCCAGTGACCAATTTCATATTTATTTACTTTAAGACTCAATAAAATGTTGTTCAGTTTCAATTCAATTTCAATTTAATTGGCTTATAAAGCACCAAATCACAACAAAAGCCGTCTCAAGGCGCCTCACATAGAACAGTTCAACATAAAAATTAAAATAAATAAAAATTAAAAAAATCAAATACATAATTAAAAACAGAAGTAAAAGAATAAAACAGATTTAAAAAAAAAAACTATTCATAAGAAAGAGAATAAAAATAGGTTTTAAGTCTTGACTTAAAAATGTCCACGGACTCTGACTGCTTCATGGTCGCTGGAAGACCATTCCACAGAGCGGGTGCACGATAAGAAAAAGCTCTTTGACCCGCAGACATAGAAAACCTGTAAAGCCTACTTTTAGTACACAAAAAAGAGGTATTGATAAGGGAATCGATTTTAATCGGATCGATAAGTGGAATCGATAACGGCATCGATATCGATAAAATGTTATTGATACCCATCCCTACTGAGGACTGAAGCACCCTGCATGAATTGTGTGTCTGTTGTGTTGATTTTCATTTCGGCAGCCATGTAAATAGATTAAACTTGCACATGGCCTGCATGAGAGAAGTGTCCCAGAACCATATTTCCCATCATGGGTTAGATGCCTCTCAAGACAACAGACCTGATGCCTATTTTTCAGAAAAAAAAAAAATCATTTTCATATCATAGTGGCTGCATTAAATAGACTGAAAACAAAGTTAAGGGTTTTATCTTGCCCCATACCATTACACTGTGAAGCTGTTTTAATCCCTGGCTGTGTCTGTATTTTAATTTAATACTGTTCCAATTAAAATCATTTTTTATTGAGGGTGAAAAGTTGACCTCTTAAACATCTACAAATAAGGTCCAGGGTGAAAAATCCAAAAGTTCCCCTTTAAATAAGCATAGCAGTCTTCCTCCTGCCTTCCCAACATGCCCCTGGGCCCGGTGTTGCAAACTGAATGGTCTCCCCCTAAAAATCAGTTCACCCTGCCTTCACTGTGCATGCGTCATTTCGGAGCGTCGGCAGTATTTCATCGATTATCGCCTCGTTTCTGCTTCAAACTGCACTCCAGTCATCATCTATCTCAGCGACAGATATCTGAAGCTTTTGTACAACAATAATTTCCACATAAATTCAGCATTATTTCATAATAAAAGGCGGAGGAAGCAATCAGAGCGTAGCATCCAGACGAGCTGCTGCTGATGCTGCGTTCAATGCGCGTCCGTCATTTCAAAGCGTCACCAATTATCACCTCCTTTTCTGCTTAAAACTGACTTTAGAATGATTTAAGAGGGTTTTTTTTGTCATCTGATGGTTACTAATCCCATTATTCCCTATGATTGCTTTGGGTGAAGAGAATCTGTCTCAGACCAGCTGCTGTGCTCCCAAATGACGCATACGCAGTGGAAGCAGTGTGGATCAGTTTTTAGGGGGGGACCGTTCGGTCTGTGACATCGCTTTCATAAAGCAATCTAATCTTTCAGTCTATTAAACTGACTTAGTTAACCACAGTTAGTCGCCCAACATTATTCGCCTAATCACCGTTTCACATCAACGGTTAAACTTGTAGATTGGCCGACTTACCTTAGTCGATGGTTTTCACAGGCATAACAGCCTTGCGTGTGCTGTTGCCAAGAGATCCAATGCGCGACAGGTTTGTTTATTTCCGGTTTTGTCATTGTCGTAAACTATGTAGCCGTTGTTTTGTTAAGTGGCTTTATTAACATTCACGGACCCATACGAACAGCAGAACGAGCAGCTTAGCTCTTAGTGTAGCAGTTTCACTCTTCAATTTCTTCATCTACACTTCCGTCAAGCCTTTTTGTGCACACATTGGGGTGAATGCGTGGCATTACTTGTAAAGCTCTTTGAGCGTCTGATGCAGATGGAAATGCGCTATATAAATGCAGTCTATTTATTTATTTCACACAACATTGCTCAGTGTAACAGTGACACCCGGTGGCTAGTGTGAGAACTGTCACAAACGCATCACGACAGTTGTCTGCTGCAACCTTGGACAAAAGCGGAGGAAGCTCTCCTTTTGAAGGAATACGAGTGATGTAGGGGTGCACTTGAGTGTTCCATCAAGTGGTGGTACATGATAGCCGCCATTTTTTGAGGTAAGACACTGATGTTTTGTCAACTAAAATAAGATTAGGCTCCTCTGTACCAGGCTAAAAACCTTAGTCGGGTAACGTGAAACTTTAGCCGACTAAACACTTTGAGCAACAGCTAAAAAAAAATTAGTCAGCTGAGTTTATTTGACTAAACAAGATTAGACTTCTTTATGAAAGCGGGCCCTGATGTGTAATGGACATTTTTTTGGTCTTCATTTTTTGGTCTTCAATTTTTGCGTCATTCATGATACCGTGCTGACCCCCGAGGCCTTGAGTCAGTCACAAACACAGGCGAACACTGTTTTCACCAAGTACTCAACACCAAAGTTATTGATGAGTTATGAGGTTTGATATTTTTATAGCCCAAGCGTTGGACAGCGCTCCTTCTGTGTGTTGGTCTTGCTGTATTATTTAATCGTTTCCTTTTTCTCTGCTTTTTGGCTCGGCTCATTTCACCTGGTACGGAGACCCCCCTCTACTGTCATCATCACTGTTAATGGCCACAACAAAGTAGCTTTGAAGCGCTTTAGGCCGTAACAGCACAGCTCCAGGCTCATGCTATAATAGAGGGGAAAGCTCAGGGGCTTTACTTTGGCTCTTTAGCTTAGATTTTTGTCCTTTTTCATATGATAAGGCTCTGAAGACATCTCGATCAATTTCTTTGTCTCGCTCTCTGGTTGCCTCTCCATTTGACCAGACATCAACATTTAAAATTGTGCACATTTAAAAACACACAACAAATGTGACAACGCAAGTCAACTACAGAGAGAAACAAATAAATGGAATCAGAGAGTAGATTCTGTGACAGCAGCCTAAAAGTTCTTTTTTTTCATTCCTCTCCAGATTCAGATGTAACAACTGCTGGCTGGTAGCTCAGCATTTATTGCTGTCTGCTGTTAATTAGACACATTACGTTCATCGCGTCTCGAATCTCAATCAGATGTCCGTCGATGAAGGTATGTCTAGATGTTCTAATCAGACGGTTAATTTAACAGCTTGTCTCCATATTTAGACGTTCTCTTCTCTAGTGTTAGGGTTTTACTTTTTGTCATCAGTGTGTCTTCGCAGGCCGTCTGTGCTTGTTTAGTAGTCGAGCAAACACAGCTTTGTATCTGTGTACTCTTGATTTTGTTTGAAGGTTGGAAATGATATTTGGTATTCTTGTCACAACACGAGGCATATTTTCTGAGACAATGTTGTTTATTGTCAACTACGGCACAGCAACACAAATACAGTGCTGCCGTAACTCACTCACAGCAGATTAATGGGTTAGCGAGGTATGTTAAGCCTAAAGCCACAGTTTTCAGAGCTCTCTTTTCACCTGTCGAGATCACCTATGCACAAACTTATTGACTTATGAACAAACTTAAGGCACCTTGACAGTTGCACAAATTTGATCCCACAGTGCCGCACAATTCGTTGTGCCAATGCATCTGGCTTTGTGCTGCTTGATGCCACATCAATCAATCAATCAATTTTTTTTTTATATAGCGCCAAATCACAACAAACAGTTGCCCCGAGGCGCTTTATATTGTAAGGCAAGGCCATACAATAATTATGTAAAACCCCAACGGTCAAAACGACCCCCTGTGAGCAAGCACTTGGCTACTGTGGGAAGGAAAAACTCCCTTTTAACAGGAAGAAACCTCCAGCAGAACCAGGCTCAGGGAGGGGCAGTCTTCTGCTGGGACTGGTTGGGGCTGAGGGAGAGAACCAGGAAAAAGACATGCTGTGGAGGGGAGCAGAGATCGATCACTAATGATTAAATGCAGAGTGGTGCATACAGAGCAAAAAGAGAAAGAAACAGTGCATCATGGGAACCCCCCAGCAGTCTACGTCTATAGCAGCATAACTAAGGGATGGTTCAGGGTCACCTGATCCAGCCCTAACTATAAGCTTTAGCAAAAAGGAAAGTTTTAAGCCTAATCTTAAAAGTAGAGAGGGTGTCTGTCTCCCTGATCTGAATTGGGAGCTGGTTCCACAGGAGAGGAGCCTGAAAGCTGAAGGCTCTGCCTCCCATTCTACTCTTACAAACCCTAGGAACTACAAGTAAGCCTGCAGTCTGAGAGCGAAGCGCTCTATTGGGGTGATATGGTACTACGAGGTCCCTAAGATAACATGGGACCTGAATATTCAAAACCTTATAAGTAAGAAGAAGAATTTTAAATTCTATTCTAGAATTAACAGGAAGCCAATGAAGAGAGGCCAATATGGGTGAGATATGCTCTCTCCTTCTAGTCCCCGTTAGTACTCTAGCTGCAGCATTTTGAATTAACTGAAGGCTTTTTAGGGAACTTTTAGGACAACCTGATAATAATGAATTACAATAGTCCAGCCTAGAGGAAATAAATGCATGAATTAGTTTTTCAGCATCACTCTGAGACAAGACCTTTCTAATTTTAGAGATATTGCGTAAATGCAAAAAAGCAGTCCTACATATTTGTTTAATATGCGCTTTGAATGACATATCCTGATCAAAAATGACTCCAAGATTTCTCACAGTATTACTAGAGGTCAGGGTAATGCCATCCAGAGTAAGGATCTGGTTAGACACCATGTTTCTAAGATTTGTGGGGCCAAGTACAATAACTTCAGTTTTATCTGAGTTTAAAAGCAGGAAATTAGAGGTCATCCATGTCTTTATGTCTGTAAGACAATCCTGCAGTTTAGCTAATTGGTGTGTGTCCTCTGGCTTCATGGATAGATAAAGCTGGGTATCATCTGCGTAACAATGAAAATTTAAGCAATACCGTCTAATAATACTGCCTAAGGGAAGCATGTATAAAGTGAATAAAATTGGTCCTAGCACAGAACCTTGTGGAACTCCATAATTAACTTTAGTCTGTGAAGAAGATTCCCCATTTACATGAACAAATTGTAATCTATTAGACAAATATGATTCAAACCACCGCAGCGCAGTGCCTTTAATACCTATGGCATGCTCTAATCTCTGTAATAAAATTTTATGGTCAACAGTATCAAAAGCAGCACTGAGGTCTAACAGAACAAGCACAGAGATGAGTCCACTGTCCGAGGCCATAAGAAGATCATTTGTAACCTTCACTAATGCTGTTTCTGTACTATGATGAATTCTAAAACCTGACTGAAACTCTTCAAATAGACCATTCCTCTGCAGATGATCAGTTAGCTGTTTTACAACTACCCTTTCAAGAATTTTTGAGAGAAAAGGAAGGTTGGAGATTGGCCTATAATTAGCTAAGATAGCTGGGTCAAGTGATGGCTTTTTAAGTAATGGTTTAATTACTGCCACCTTAAAAGCCTGTGGTACATAGCCAACTAACAAAGATAGATTGATCATATTTAAGATCGAAGCATTAAATAATGGTAGGGCTTCCTTGAGCAGCCTGGTAGGAATGGGGTCTAATAAACATGTTGATGGTTTGGATGAAGTAACTAATGAAAATAACTCAGACAGAACAATCGGAGAGAAAGAGTCTAACCAAATACCGGCATCACTGAAAGCAGCCAAAGATAACGATACGTCTTTTGGATGGTTATGAGTAATTTTTTCTCTAATAGTTAAAATTTTGTTAGCAAAGAAAGTCATGAAGTCATTACTAGTTAAAGTTAATGGAATACTCAGCTCAATAGAGCTCTGACTCTTTGTCAGCCTGGCTACAGTGCTGAAAAGAAACCTGGGGTTGTTTTTATTTTCTTCAATTAGTGATGAGTAGAAAGATGTCGTAGCTTTACGGAGGGCTTTTTTATAGAGCAACAGACTCTTTTTCCAGGCTAAGTGAAGATCTTCTAAATTAGTGAGACGCCATTTCCTCTCCAACTTATGCGTTATCTGCTTTAAGCTACGAGTTTGTGAGTTATACCACGGAGTCAGGCACTTCTGATTTAAAGCTCTCTTTTTCAGAGGAGCTACAGCATCCAAAGTTGTCTTCAATGAGGATGTAAAACTATTGACGATATACTCTATCTCACTTACAGAGTTTAGGTAGCTACTCTGCACTGTGTTGGTATATGGCATTAGAGAACATAAAGAAGGAATCATATCCTTAAACCTAGTTACAGCGCTTTCTGAAAGACTTCTAGCGTAATGAAACTTATTCCCCACTGCTGGGTAGTCCATCAAAGTAAATGTAAATGTTATTAAGAAATGATCAGACAGAAGGGAGTTTTCAGGGAATACTGTTAAGTCTTCAATTTCCATACCATAAGTCAGAACAAGATCTAAGATATGATTAAAGTGGTGGGTAGACTCATTTACATTTTGAGCAAAGCCAATTGAGTCTAATAATAGATTAAATGCAGTGTTGAGGTTGTCATTCTCAGCATCTGTGTGGATGTTAAAATCGCCCACTATAATTATCTTATCTGAGCTAAGCACTAAGTCAGACAAAAGGTCTGAAAATTCACAGAGAAACTCACAGTAACGACCAGGTGGACGATAGATAATAACAAATAAAACTGGTTTTTGGGACTTCCAATTTGGATGGACAAGACTAAGAGTCAAGCTTTCAAATGAATTAAAGCTCTGTCTGGGTTTTTGATTAATTAATAAGCTGGAATGGAAGATTGCTGCTAATCCTCCGCCCCGGCCCGTGCTACGAGCATTCTGACAGTTAGTGTGACTCGGGGGTGTTGACTCATTTAAACTAACATATTCATCCTGCTGTAACCAGGTTTCTGTAAGGCAGAATAAATCAATATGTTGATCAATTATTATATAATTTACCAACAGGGACTTAGAAGAGAGAGACCTAATGTTTAATAGACCACATTTAACTGTTTTAGTCTGTGGTGCAGTTGAAGGTGCTATATTATTTTTTCTTTTTGAATTTTTATGCTTAAATAGATTTTTGCTGGTTATTGGTGGTCTGGGAGCAGACACCGTCTCTACGGGGATGAGGTAATGAGGGGATGGCAGGGGGAGAGAAGCTGCAGAGAGGTGTGTAAGACTACAACTCTGCTTCCTGGTCCCAACCCTGGATAGTCACGGTTTGGAGGATTTAAGAAAATTGGCCAGATTTCTAGAAATGAGAGCTGCTCCATCCAAAGTGGGATGGATGCCGTCTCTCCTAACAAGACCAGGTTTTCCCCAGAAGCTTTGCCAATTATCTATGAAGCCCACCTCATTTTTTGGACACCACTCAGACAGCCAGCAATTCAAGGAGAACATGCGGCTAAACATGTCACTCCTGGTCCGATTGGGGAGGGGCCCAGAGAAAACTACAGAGTCCGACATTGTTTTTGCAAAGTTACACACCGATTTAATGTTAATTTTAGTGACCTCTGATTGGCGTAACCGGGTGTCATTACTGCCGACGTGAATTACAATCTTTCCAAATTTACGCTTAGCCTTAGCCAGCAGTTTCAAATTTCCTTCAATGTCGCCTGCTCTGGCCCCCGGAAGACAATTGACTATGGTTACTGGTGTCGCTAACTTCACATTTCTCAAAACAGAGTCGCCAATAACCAGAGTTTGATCCTCGGTGGGTGTGTCGTCGAGTGGGGAAAAATGGTTAGAGATGTGAACGGGTTGGCGGTGTACACGGGGCTTCTGTTTAGGGCTACGCTTCCTCCTCACAGTCACCCAGTCGGCCTGCTTTCCCGGCTGCTCGGGATCTGCCAGAGGGGAACTAACGGCGGCTAAGCTACCTTGGTCCGCACCGACTACAGGGGCCTGGCTAGCTGTAGAATTTTCCACGGTGCGGAGCCGAGTCTCCAATTCGCCCAGCCTGGCCTCCAAAGCTATGAATAAGCTACACTTATTACAAGTACCGTTACTGCTAAAGGAGGCCGAGGAATAACTAAACATTTCACACCCAGAGCAGAAAAGTGCGGGAGAGACAGGAGAAGCCGCCATGCTAAATCGGCTAAGAGCTAGTAGCTGCGCTAAGCTAGCGGATTCCTAAAAACACGCAAAGTGAATAATGTGTAAATAATTTAGAGGTGATTCAGCAGAAGGAGTGCTTTAGTTAAGGCACGTGGAGATTACACTGGGAAACAAATCGTAATCTAGATAACTAGATCAATCTAACTGCGCAGATTAAACAGCTAACAGATACAGAAAAACACCGCTGTGCTCCGGAACAGGAAGTGATACAATACCGCAGTGAGAACCAACCACCAGTAGAGGCTTTATATAAAATAAGAATTTCATAGCCAATGATGCATTTGCTCTCAGAACCTGTCTGATGAAACCATTCTCACATAGCTCCCAGAATCATAGAGAAATTATCAACAGCTGCAGGTTGTCTCGTGCACGTTGTGCAGTGGAGAACGTATTTGGAAAACGCATTTGGAATCATGTCTCAAAGGTAATTATTTATAATATGTATATTGTAATGGATTGGCAAAGCAGTTGAATTTCATTCCTTCTCATGAGTTTCGATAACGTATCTGTAAAGTTATGTTTATTATAGACTCGCTGAGTTACCCTGAGTTCTACGCACGGGTAATAGAGATTAATTTTAGCCGTCATTGTGTATGTTTCATGTCACTTTAGTTAAGGTGTAGTACAATGTGTGTATGTTGTCATCATTAATTTTCATGGAGCAATTTGTGACATTTATGAGACTCGATTGAATGATGATAAAAAGTCAAATCATGGCAATGATCTGGTATGTTGTACACAGCAGGTACATTTTAATTGAAAAAAATGCATGCTTTAACTCACACGCAGTGAGTGCTGGCCTGTTCGTATTGTAATTAAAGTGCAACCTGGCCAGCTGCTACTATGTAGTAAGTAAATTGTGATGCTTGCTACATGATCTGAGTACCACATGAACTGCGAAAATAAGGGCTCTAGTGATCTAATATCGTCACTTTCCTAAAATAATAGCCATGTCATGTTTTCATGTTTTTGAGAAAACACAAAGGAAAACGCAAGAGCTTCAGTGGCTGAGTAGTTTAATTTTCCTGAAGCAGTCGCCATTTTGAAAAGCTTCTAAAATTACCTAAGTCACATACTCTTTTGATTTGGCAAAATAATATGGCGTGAGATAGGCGCCATATTATTCAACTGGGGTGGAATTGTATGATCTCCTCAACTGAAGATTTAAGCGATTTTAACACGAGTGGCCAGCATCGCAGGGAGATGATTTAGGCAAAAAAAATTCACTTTTGGAAAAAATGACTTAGGCCATTATTTTAGGAAGGTGACGATATATAAGGCTGACCGCGTGTGTGTGTTCATGCACGTATGCATTCCACCTAAGGGCCCCAGTGACCTCCCCCTTGGTGCCCCCAGTCATCGTACCAAGTTTGGTGTTGATTGCTTAATTACTGTGGCTGTGCATAGCCAACACACACAGTCAGTTTTATATGTTAGATGCAATGTTTTTGAATAGGCCGCGCAATGTTCATGACTAGTTCACGCAAGTGGCACGAAATTACTGTAATGCGGGCCAGAAATTTTGAACATTTCAAAGTTTTCTTTGCGCACTGGCACACAGCCGTGCACAGTTCACGCACAGTTTACAACAGTTTAGACAAACACAAAAAATGCAATGCTGATGTACCTCAGTTAAAATCATATCAAGGTACAATATGGGGTCATTCCGTGTGAAATCATCAGATTTCCAAAATCTTCCCAGGTCACTGACTCAGATTCTCATGATTTTTTTTTTTTTTACAAGTACCCACATATGTCTGATGAACAACCAAATTTGAGCTTTATGCTTCCATTCAGAGCTGATATATTGCTTTCTGAATATGCAAATACAGGTTCAAAATTGGTTCGTGCCATGTTACGGTACCCTACTTTGCAATTTTTTTTCACTATGAAGGCATTTGAGCTAGATAAAAAAAATTTTGACATAAAGTTGGTATATCAATATGCTCTCCACAAAAAAAAATAAAAAAAAAAATAAAAAAAAATTATGAAGTGTCTGAGCACTTGCCCACATGGTCAAATCATAAAGAGACTGGAGGCCTATTTTTGACTTTCTACGATCATGTTCAATTTTCAAGAGTCAGTCATTCAAAAACCCTTCAAGTTATGACCACAATGTTTTACACACATTGTTGTATGACCCCATGACCCCATTGTATCACCCCAGATATGTGTATTCTACAATATGAAGATTATCCATTGAATCCCTTCTTTAGTACAACTATGAAATTTTGTAATTTTTTTGCGAGAATGGACACACTGCCATTTTTGTGATGCTACAGAATGAAAAATTAGCTCTGTATCCCATTTTTAAAATTTACTACTCTATATGGGGTGCCCAAATAGGGTGTATTCCAAGTTTGAGCTTTATATATGCATTTTTAACTGAGATAATGCCTTTTAAAAATGAAAGAAAGCTCAACATGCATTCACGAGTGAAGAATAGGATTGTGGGTACCCTGATTAAAAAAAATTATATCTAAAAAACTACTTGGAATTAAGCAGAAATATTTTGCATGTGTTCATCAGACATATGTAGGTACTTGCAAAAAAAAAGAAAAAAAAAAGAAAAAAAATCATGAGAATCCGAGTTGGTGACCTGGGAGGCACCTGATGATTTCACACGGAATGACCCCTATGGATAAGTGGCACATTTTAATGCCAGATACAAACACTGTGATTCACAACATACATACTGTATCCACGCATCAGAACGCCCAGGGTGTTCCCTGCAAAATTCTGACTGTAGAGGAGGTGAGAGGAGGCTTGAGTGCGGCTAATATTATGTTCATCTGAACATAATATTGCATGCATGGGTTAAATAATTACAATAAATAAATAAATAAATAAATCCCTATGCAAAACAAAAGTTACTGTGAGTCACCTGGTACATTTATGGAATTTGGGAAACACCAGCTCAAAATGATAGTGGTAAGATGTGGAAGTGACAAGAAAAACCTTGTGAAAACTGTCTTTTTTTTTCTTTTTTTTTTGCTTTTTAAGATGTGCTGGGGTCACAAAATTCTTTTAATTTCAAGTGGGCATTTAATAAACTTTAATTAAAATTTTATTTACAGTAATTTTATGTTACGTTACGTTTTGTTTACGTGAGCCAATTTGTTTGTCCATTTGCATATTTTGAAATTTAGGGACTTGATTGATTACATCATAATACAAATTACACTCAACAAAAATATAAACGCAACACTTTTGGTTTTGCTCCCATTTTGTATGAGATGAACTCAAAGATCTAAAACTTTTTCCACATACACAATATCACCATTTCCCTCAAATATTGTTCACAAACCAGTCTAAATCTGTGATAGTGAGCACTTCTCCTTTGCTGAGATAATCCATCCCACCTCACAGGTGTGCCATATCAAGATGCTGATTAGACACCATGATTAGTGCACAGGTGTGCCTTAGACTGCCCACAATAAAAGGCCACTCTGAAAGGTGCAGTTTTATCACACAGCACAATGCCACAGATGTTGCAAGATTTGAGGGAGCGTGCAATTGGCATGCTGACAGCAGGAATGTCAACCAGAGCTGTTGCTCGTGTATTGAATGTTCATTTCTCTACCATAAGCCGTCTCCAAAGGCGTTTCAGAGAATTTGGCAGTACATCCAACCAGCCTCACAACCGCAGACCACGTGTAACCACACCAGCCCAGGACCTCCACATCCAGCATGTTCACCTCCAAGATCGTCTGAGACCAGCCACTCGGACAGCTGCTGAAACAATCGGTTTGCATAACCAAAGAATTTCTGCACAAACTGTCAGAAACCGTCTCAGGGAAGCTCATCTGCATGCTCATCATCCTCATCGGGGTCTCGACCTGACTCCAGTTTGTCGTCGTAACCGACTTGAGTGGGCAAATGGTCACATTCGCTGGCGTTTGGCACGTTGGAGAGGTGTTCTCTTCACGGATGAATCCCGGTTCACACTGTTCAGGGCAGATGGCAGACAGCGTGTGTGGCATCGTGTGGGTGAGCAGTTTTCTGATGTCAATGTTGTGGATCGAGTGGCCCATGGTGGCGGTGGGGTTATGGTATGGGCATGCGTCTGTTATGGACGAAGAACACAGGTGCATTTTATTGATGGCATTTTGAATGCACAGAGATACCGTGACGAGATCCTGAGGCCCATTGTTGTGCCATCCAAGAACATCACCTCATGTTGCAGCAGGATAATGCACGGCCCCATGTTGCAAGGATCTGTACACAATTCTTGGAAGCTAAAAATGTCCCAGTTCTTGCATGGCCGGCATACTCACCGGACATGTCACCCATTGAGCATGTTTGGGATGCTCTGGACCGGCGTATACGACAGCGTGTACCAGTTCCTGCCAATATCCAGCAACTTTGCACAGCCATTGAAGAGGAGTGGACCAACATTCCACAGGCCACAATTGACAACCTGATCAACTCTATGCGAAGGAGATGTGTTGCACTGCATGAGGCAAATGGTGGTCACACCAGATACTGACTGGTATCCCCCCCAATAAAACAAAACTGCACCTTTCAGAGTGGCCTTTTATTGTGGACAGTCTACGGCACACCTGTGCACTAATCATGGTGTCTAATCAGCATCTTGATATGGCACACCTGTGAGGTGGGATGGATTATCTCAGCAAAGGAGAAGTGCTCACTATCACAGATTTAGACTGGTTTGTGAACAATATTTGAGGGAAATGGTGATATTGTGTATGTGGAAAAAGTTTTAGATCTTTGAGTTCATCTCATACAAAATGGGAGCAAAACCAAAAGTGTTGCGTTTATATTTTTGTTGAGTGTATGTTCAAAGTGAAAAACAGACTTCTGCCACAACGCGTCCAGGACCTGTTTAAAATGAGGGACTCCAATTATAATTTACGAGGAGCATTATTATTTCAGAAATCAAAGATTCGAACTTCCGCAAAAAGTCCATGTATTTCTGTTAAAGGTGTAAATATTTGGAACAATTGTCTGGAGAACATAAAATCACTCGGTAGTTTGGTTGCTTTTAAAAAGCTCTAAAAAAACTATTTGATTACTTGCTACAGCATGCTAAATTGTTGTGTGGGCCGCCAGAAGAGGAGGTACTGCTGGCCCACCACCAGAGGGCGCCCTGTCTGGAGTGCGGGCTCCAGGCACCAAAGGGCGCAGCCGCCTCACAGGAGCAGCCAGGGTGACAGCTGTCATGCATCACCTGCAACAGCTGTTACCAATCACCTGATCAGCAGGGGTACATCAGCAGGACGATGTCTGCACCTCTTTGCCGAGATATCGCTTTACCTGGAAGGTAACGTTCTCAGCTGACTGTGAGATCTTTCGACAGTAACCTTTTGTGACTTTTGTGCATTGTATAGCAGACTCTTTTTCCAACGAGAGGTGGAGGTAGTTTTCCTGCCGTGTGGATTGCTGGGTGCATACGCGCCCACATTTAATTGTTTTTTGTTCCTCGCCAGCAGTACCAGGTCCGACACGCGGAGGCAGTGGCCACCTGGGAGTTCGGGACTTGGCGGCTCCAGTATTCCCGGGGTCTGGTGGCGGAGGAAATCGTGTGGTTCCGGTTCTGCTTCGGACAGACGTCTTCTATCTTCGAGCCTGCCCACACGACACCTTTTGTGATTTGACTTTTTGTCTATTGTTGTAATCTGTTGTGTTTGTTGTGCCCATCCACAACAGTAAAGTGTTGTTATTTGACTTCCTCCATTGTCCGTTCATTTGCGCCCCCTGTTGTGGGTCCGTGTACCTACACTTTCCCAACAGGATATCTCGGCCAACGTCATGGACTCCGAGGGGCGTCAACCGGCCGTTGAACGGCCAATGGAAGAGCAGGGCACACAGGCGTCTGCAGGAGGAATGATCGGTGAGTTGCAGCGAATCCTCACCGCTTTTACGGCTCGGCTGGATCTGATGACCGAGCAGAACGTCCTCCTTAACCGCAGGGTGGAGGCTCTCGCCGCGCAGGTGGAAGCGCGCCCTCAGGGCGCTGCTGCGGCTCCCCCTCCTGTCGATCCTGTGCGCAATAGTGACGTTCCACAGGTCGTTCAACGACCCCTCCCACCTTCCCCTGAAGCATACATAAGCCCTCCAGAACCGTACGGGGGTTGTGTGGAGACATGCGCGGACTTTCTTATGCAGTGTTCGCTCGTCTTCGCACGACGTCCCGTCATGTACGCGACTGATGCTAGTAAGATATCTTATGTGATTAATCTGCTTCGCGGCGAGGCACGCGCTTGGGCTACAGCGCTCTGGGAGCAAAATTCACGGCTCCTTCTGACATATGATGGGTTTGTGAGGGAGTTCAGAACAGTGTTCGATCACCCAAATAGAGGAGAGACCGCTTCAGCCGTGCTGCTGTCAATGAGACAGGGGCGCCGGAGCGCAGCTGCTTATGCAGTCGACTTCCGCATCGCGGCTGCGAGGTCCGGCTGGAATAGCACTGCCCTCCGCGCCGCCTTCGTAAACGGACTATCGTTGGTCCTGAAGGAGCACCTGGTGGCCAAGGACGAACCGCAGGATTTAGACGGGCTTATTGATCTCGTTATACGATTAGACAATCGGTTAGAAGAACGCCGTCGGGAAGGGAGACGAGTGGAAGATGGCATTTAACACCATCTTAGGTCACTTTGAGTACCTGGTCATGCCGTTCGGCCTCACAAACGCCTCCGCGACGTTCCAAGCATTAGTTAATGATGTCTTGCGGGTTTTCCTGCACCGATTCGTCTTCGTATATCTAGACGATATACTCATCTTTTCTCCGGATCCTGAGACTCATGTCCGGCATGTACGTCAGGTCCTGCAGCGGTTGTTGGAGAACCGGCTGTTTGTGAAGGGCGAGTTTCACCGCACATCTTTGTCCTTCCTGGGGTTTATCATCTCCCCCAACTCCGTCGCTCCTGATCCGGCCAAGGTTGCGGCGGTGAGAGACTGGCCCCAACCCACTAGCCGTAGGAAGCTGCAACAGTTCCTCGGCTTTGCAAATTTCTACAGGAGGTTCATTAAGGGCTACAGTCAGGTAGTTAGCCCCCTGACAGCCCTGACCTCACCAAAAGTCCCCTTCACCTGGTCGGATCGTTGCGATGCCGCGTTCAAGGAGTTGAAACGGCGCTTCTCGTCTGCACCCGTTCTGGTGCAGCCCGATCCTAGTCGCCAGTTAGTGGTTGAAGTGGACGCCTCGGACTCAGGGATAGGAGCTGTGCTTTCCCAGAGCGGGAAGACCGATAAGGTCCTTCACCCGTGTGCCTATTTTTCCCGCAGGTTGACCCCGGCCGAACAGAACTATGACGTCGGCAATCGAGAACTCCTTGCGGTGAAAGAGGCTCTTGAAGAGTGGAGACATCTGTTGGAGGGAACGTCCGTGCCATTCACGGTTTTCACTGACCACCGGAACCTGGAGTATATCAGGACCGCCAAGCGGCTGAACCCCAGGCAAGCCCGCTGGTCACTGTTCTTCGGCCGTTTTGACTTCCGAATCACCTACCGTCCCGGGACCAAAAACCAGAGATCGGATGCCTTGTCCCGGGTACATGAAGATGAAGTCAAAGCGGAGTTGTCGGATCCACCGGAACCCATCATCCCGGAGTCCACTATCGTGGCCACCCTCACCTGGGACGTAGAGAGAACCGTCCGGGAGGCCCTGGCACGAAGCCCGGACCCCGGAACTGGGCCGAAGAACAAACTATACGTCCCACCAGAAGCTAGGGCTGCAGTCCTGGACTTCTGTCACGGCTCCAAGCTCTCCTGTCATCCAGGGGTGCGAAGAACCGTGGCAGTTGTCCGGCAGCGCTTCTGGTGGGCGTCCCTAGAGGCCGACGTCCGGGATTATATCCAGGCCTGCACCACCTGCGCCAGGGGCAAGGCTGACCATCGCAGGGCATTAGGACTACTCCAGCCGCTGCCTGTGCCTCATCGCCCCTGGTCCCACATCTGCCTGGATTTTGTCACGGGCCTCCCGCCGTCCCAGGGTAACACCACCATCCTCACGATAGTGGACCGATTCTCCAAGGCGGCCCACTTCGTGGCCCTCCCGAAGCTCCCAACAGCCCAGGAGACAGCGGACCTCCTGGTCCACCACGTCGTCTGGCTGCATGGGATTCCAACAGACATCGTCTCCGATCGCGGTCCCCAGTTCTCCTCGCAAGTCTGGAGGAGCTTCTGCCGGGAACTGGGGGCCACGGTGAGTCTCTCGTCCGGGTACCACCCTCAGACCAACGGGCAAGCAGAACGGGTAAACCAGGAGGTGGAACAGGCCTTGCGCTGCGTGACTGCCGCGCACCCGGCGGCCTGGAGTACCCATTTGGCCTGGATCGAGTATGCCCATAACAGCCAGGTGTCTTCAGCCACCGGCCTCTCCCCTTTTGAGGTGTGTCTGGGGTATCAGCCCCCGTTGTTTCCGGTGGTTGAGGGAGAGGTCGGTGTGCCCTCGGTCCAGGCCCACCTACGGAAGTGCCGTCGGGTGTGGCGTGCCGCCCGTTCTGCTCTGCTGAAGGCCCGGATGAGGGCAAAAGCCCATGCAGACCGTCGGCGGACCCCGGCCCCTGCGTATCGGCCAGGGCAGGAGGTGTGGTTATCCACAAAGGACATTCCCCTCAAAGTGGACTCCCCCAAGGTACAGGACCGTTATATCGGCCCCTTCAAGATCCTGAAGGTCATCAGTCCAGCCGCAGGCTTCAGCTTCCGGCCTCACTGCGGATCCATCCTGTGTTTCATGTGTCCCGTGTTAAACCGCATCACACCTCACCCCTCTGTACTCCGGGTCCGGCGCCGCCTCCTGCCCGGAACATCGATGGCGAGCCGGCTTGGACTGTACGCCGGCTCTTGGATGTCCGTAGGATGGGCCGGGGCTTCCAGTATTTGGTGGACTGGGAGGGGTACGGTCCCGAAGAACGCTCCTGGGTGAAGAAGAGCTTCATCCTGGACCCGCTCCCTCCTGGCCGATTTCTACCGCCGCCACCCAGACAAGCCTGGTCGGGCGCCTGGAGGCGCCCGTTGAGGGGGGGGGTCCTGTTGTGTGGGCCGCCAGAAGAGGAGGTACTGCTGGCCCACCACCAGAGGGCGCCCTGTCTGGAGTGTGGGCTCCAGGCACCAGAGGGCGCAGCCGCCTCACAGGAGCAGCCAGGGTGACAGCTGTCACGCATCACCTGCAACAGCTGTTACCAATCACCTGATCAGCAGGGGTACATCAGCAGGACGACGTCTCCACCTCTTTGCCGAGATATCGCTTTACCTGGAAGGTAACGTTCTCAGCTGACTGTGAGATCTTTCGACAGTAACCTTTTGTGACTTTTGTGCATTGTATAGCAGACTCTTTTTCCAACGAGAGGTGGAGGTAGTTTTCCTGCCGTGTGGATTGCTGGGTGCATACGCGCCCACATTTAATTGTTTTTTGTTCCTCGCCAGCAGTACCAGGTCCGACACGCGGAGGCAGTGGCCACCTGGGAGTTCGGGACTTGGCGGCTCCAGTATTCCCGGGGTCTGGTGGCGGAGGAAATCGTGTGGTTCCGGTTCTGCTTTGGACAGACGTCTTCTATCTTCGAACCTGCCCACACGACACCTTTTGTGATTTGACTTTTTGTCTATTGTTGTAATCTGTTGTGTTTGTTGTGCCCATTCACAACAGTAAAGTGTTGCTATTTGACTTCCTCCATTGTCCGTTCATTTGTGCCCCCTGTTGTGGGTCCGTGTACCTACACTTTCCCAACATAAATTAGGTTTATTGATTCTCTTTTGTTTTTTGGTGCACTGCTGCTTTCTTCAAACTCATGGATCAATGTATACTTTGTATTAGTTATGATGAGTATTTGTATAATTTTATATACATATGTATAATTTATATTTTTGGTTAAAGGTAGAGGTGGGCGATACCGTGAATTTTGGTATTGATCCGATACCAATTAAATACAGGCCCAGTATCGCCGATATTGATACCGATACTTTTTCATATTTAAGCTTCATAGATACAAAGGATCCAAAAGACCTAGGATAGAATTTTGCCAAACATTGTATGTGGCAACAAAATACTTTATTATCACAATCAACATTTTTGTTTAAAAAATATCACTCAACACAACACTGACTCGAGGAGAGCGCTGAGTGGGCGGGCCAGGCTGAGCCTACCTGCATGGCTGTTTGCTGGCGCTGCTGAGCCATGTGATGGCGCAACAACAAAAGACCGGGGGGGGGGGTGCACTGCTCCATGTTGTGTGACACAGCGCGGCGCTGCTCTTACAGACAGAGAGTAGACTTTGATGAATCTGTGTGCGCAACAGTCGGAGAGAAACAAAAAGCTCGAGTATTGATCTTTTTACACGAGGATCGTTCAATATCAATACCAGCGTTGGTATCGATATTATCAATATTAGGATTGATCCACCCACCTCTAAGGGGTTTGATTTGATTTGATCATTTATTTAGTCCCCATGGGGGCAATTCAGGTGCAGTCAGCAGTAAAAATTACATTACATTCATAAAACCACATCATACAAATTCATAAAAAACATAAAAACATAAAAACACAGCAGAATAAATATACAAAACAAGAGCCCAGAAATAAGGTGCGAGTCAGTGTAGACTTAAGTGCAACAGTGAGTCCTTAGGTGTTATTTAGGAGAGCAATGGCTGTGGGAATAAAATAGTTTTTTTAGTCTGTTGGTTCTGCATCTGGGCATTACCAGGCGTCTGCCCGAGGGCAGAAACCTAAATTGTGGGTACAGAGGGTGTGCAGAATTGGCCATAATTTTCCTGACTTTTGACACAACCCTTGTTTTAAAAAGGTCCATAATGTCCGTGCACTGAGTTCCCATAATTTTACCACATTCCTTGACAATATTACAAAGATGATTGCGATTCTTAAGGTTCAATAGGTTAAGCCAACACAGGAAGGAAAAGGTTAACACAGACTCCACAAAGCAACTGTAGAACATTTTCATGAAGACACCATCTACATTATAATTCCTACGTTTTCGCAGAAAGTGCATTCTCTGATGAGCCTTACTGCACATGCATTAACCTGCAATTCAAAGGATAATTTATTGTCAATTTGGGTGCCCAGATACTTATAATTCTCAACAATATCTATGGGCTTCCCATCAATGGACATATGATTCAGAACAGGTGGTGTTTTCCTGAAATCAATGTGCAATTCTTTGGTTTTATCCACATTTATATGAAGAAAAGATGAATGGCACCACTCTAAAAAGTACAGCAAGACCAAACTGCGGTCTGTGGAGTCATCACCGTGCAAAAGGGACAGGATGACTGAATCATCTGCATATTTTATGATGTGATGATTATCATGTTGGCTTTGACAGAGATTAGTATAAAAAACAAACAACAAAGAGGATAAAATGCAGCCCTGAGGGGTAGGTGTTTTTGCTGTTCTGCCCTGTGTGTGCTGAATAAATTCATTCATTCATTCAATTTAGATTTTTTAATGTGTTGGAGTTTAACCACTTTTCATTACAAAAGGGGCGGGCGGATGCCGGAAGTGGGGCGTTCCATCGCACAGATATGCTATGTTGCCTTTTATGGGTAGCTCAGCTAAAAATGTGTGTTTTGCTTTCAGTTTTTCTGCCCATAATTAGTTATTAAAATGATTGACACAAGAGCTGCGTTCTGCATCCATGTGGCCCAGTGGGGACTGTGTAATACACTGTACACTAACGCAGGCATGGCACGTGATGTTCCATCATGCATCCTTCTGAATCAGCCAGTGTTTATGTTCCATTTATTGATAGACCTAATTAAAGTTCTGCTTCATTAAGCTTGTCATTATTGTCACTGTGGTATAGTTCTATTCATATTTGAATGCTGTTAATTACAAATGTATGTGACACCATGACTGACAAGAACAGTTGGATTTATGACTGTGCTGATGAGTGAGGACACGTGTGTTTGTGCTCTGTGAGCTTTGATTGCTTTGTTTTTTTAGAGCTATATTTTGCAGAGTTTAGAGGTGATTATTAGCCTGAATGGAAAGTAGCGTTCATGACAATCTGTTCATTAGTGGATAATTACCTGTAACAATGAATCGATATGTTTTTGTGACTTTAGAATGAGGCCTTCATATTGACATGGGAGCGGGCCCCCTCATCGGGGCCACCGTGTTGATACAGTAGCCCAAAAGGGACAAACGTACTTAATTTGCTGGTTGCTAGTGCAGACTAACAAGTTTGTGACGTGGACGATATTTTGACGTGGACGATATATTGATGTGGTCCATATATTGCTTCTCGCCAAAGAAGCCAACAAGGCGTGAATCCCTGTCACCAAATTGTAACCAGGATTGCGTAATGCAATCTGCAACCTAGATGGCGCTAAATCCTGCACACTATAAATTTAAGACTTGCTTATGTTGGCATCCATTTTGCACATTGACAAATTTGTTTGCCTTGCAATCTGTTATTGAACAAAATTCCTTTACAACCCAAGTGAGTGTAGGTGAGGAGATTAATTTGACAATGGCTTTAACACAACAGGACAAGTGGGAATGTGATGGGAATTATTCATCCGGCAGGTCTGAGCCAGTGCAAGCACCTCTCTGCTGACAATTGCTGCAAGGATCCTTCATAATTCTAATAACACCTCTCAGCTATAACAGCCAGCATGCTTCACACACCTTCTACACCATGCACACGTGAACTTAACGGCTGCTTAGCCCGATCCCATGTGATTAACTCACCTCACATTTTTTTAATATACTAACGTTTGTTAATTAGTCCTCTACATGAAATCTACAAGGAACGAGGAGAAGCTGATTATGCCATCTATAGTCGAGTCGCTTTATGTTCTGTGAGCATCACTTCAGCATTTTCTCTCTATTGTCAAGCTTGTTTGTGGTGCTGATAGAGAGTAATTGCTCGTGTGGCAGTTGACTTGCTTCTTCCTTGAGAGTTGCCATCCAGGCTTCGAGATATTTTTGTTGTTCACATGAAAAGTCGACGTCGGTATCTTTGTCTGGAGGTAGGCAGGTTTCGTTTGCATCTGATTTCTCTTCCCTGTCCTGAAAGTAGTGTGCCCTTCTTGAGGCTATAATGTGGAAGGATTACCAATGTGTAAAACAGAACAAACAGGGAGACTGGGGGGTACATGCACGTGTGCATGTTTGACTCTTTGGCAACAATCAAGAGCCTATTTCACACATGCACTCCAGTCAAGGAACATTACAGCTACTGACCACAACAGTGTCATTTTGAACTGTCCACATATTCAGAGAGTTCAGTTCAATGATATTGGTAAACCTTCTGACAAATGAGGAGTTACAGAAAACTATCGACCATGTTTTACAAATATGTCGGTAGTTAGAAGGCTCAGATGCTCCAGATATCCACCTAATTTCCATCGCTTGTATCTGCAACTTTCTTCTTTTGGTCATTACCCAAAGTTCATGAGGATAGGAGTATAAATTGACTGACAAATCAAGAGTCTTACCTTCTGGCTCAGCTCTGTCTTTATCACGATGGTCCAGTACAGCTTCTGC
The DNA here is from genome assembly GCF_902500255.1 of Thalassophryne amazonica. Classification (NCBI taxonomy): domain Eukaryota; kingdom Metazoa; phylum Chordata; class Actinopteri; order Batrachoidiformes; family Batrachoididae; genus Thalassophryne; species Thalassophryne amazonica. The sequence continues at coordinate 26,531,304 of NC_047112.1, forward strand.
TGGATCTCAAACACAGCCCCAATCCATCTATTGATCACACGTTCCATTTCCCCCCACTTGTGAGTGAGACTTTGAGATACTTCAACTCTTCCACTTGAGGCATTATTACTCTCCCCTGACCCAGAGGGGGACAATCCACTGATCAGTTTAATCAACAACAACAACAATAATAATGATAATAATAATAATTAATAATTAATTCATTTTCTACACCCGATCATTCCATCAAGGGTCACAGAGTGTATCCCAGCAGTCATAGGGCAAGAGGCAAGGTACAGTGCTAACCAGTAAGCCAGTGTGACACCCATGATACTACTACATCTAAAACCACTGCTACTACTACATTTGAAGAGTTCAGATGCAAAACCCAGTATCTCCAAAACCACACGTTTTTAGTTGACGCCAACACGTACTTGGCTGTCAAGGGGACCATTAGTATGCAAAATATGAAAGAGTTTGAACAAACTGTTTTCATGTTATTGATGAAAGTCTGTGCATTTCTGCATAGGTTTTCCTTTAAATCTCAATTTTCAATTGCATTTTTCTCCATTTGATCCCTTCTTTCTCCGTTTGTGGCTTTGCCAACATGCACACCTTTCTGGTATATCCACCTGTTTTCTTGAGGAGACTAATTGAGCGTCTATGTGCACTGCCTACTAAGTTGCCCCGAATCCAAAATGGCGACCATGCCTCCTTGCCGGGACAACGGCTCAGTGCGACTGAGAGTAGTTCTTATATTGACCTCTGTGACACAACCCAATGTATGGTTTGTGATACTATCACGAAAAGCGCCACATTTTCGTTACGGGAGCACAAATGCGAGGTGACCGGGAGGTGGTGGTGGTGTCCTGCGGCGGTTATGGTTTGGGTTACGGGAAGGGAGAGAGTCAGGTTATGGTTAGGGTTAGTGGAAAAAAAGCATGAGACTGGATCGGGAGAAACACCAAAACTCACCAATAAAGGCACATTTTTATTTGTAAGAACAGTAAAAATTAAGTGCCAAGTGTTTAATAAAATATATACACAGCAGATATAAGTAAAATGAGATAAAACTTTAACAACTGATATAAAACAGCAGAAATTCAATCATTTTAAGATTAGCCTTATAAGAGTCAGTTGAAGTTGACTTTCTAATGTCAACAGGCAAACTATTCCTAAAATAAGAGCATAACAGGCAAAAGCTCTGCAGCCTGCTCACTTCTTTTTAACTGTGGAAGCAGCGACAATCCACATCCTATGACTGCAGGCACATAAGGCTTAATACTTTCAGCAAGACAGGCACGTGTTGACTATTTACAGACTAATAAGTCACCAGAAAAACTTTGAAATCTGCTCCTATACAGTCACAGGATACCAGCGAAGGGAACCCAGAAGGGAAATCCCCTGGTTTTCATCAAAACATTAGTAGCAGTTGTTTTTTTTGAACTATCACACAAATATTCAGACATCACACCACTCTTAAAAGTTAATCCAGAAAATAAAACATAATCTTTAATTTTAGACAACAATAAAAGCATGAACCAGGTTTTTACATCCACCACTGGCAATACTGCAATATTACACAATTAAAATGGGCCGTCCTAACGACTTCTCCAAAGTGCAAATCAAAAGACAGCGAGGGATCAAAGCTTACAAAATTACAATTAATAAATAAAGAGAATATATTTACCTGGTATTATTTACAAATAATAAATATTTACAAATTTATTTTCCTTTTAATGCCCTCTGCAGGAGTCAGTGCATGTGCATGAGCTTTTGAAAAGACCAGACATTACCTTTGACCTTGGGTAATGTGCCTGCATGTAGCGTGCATGCTGACATCTGAGAGATGTCTTGTAAATCACTTCAGAGGTGTTAACTGGTTACAAAAACAGTGTTTTTGGGATTTAGAAGTGTTTATTTGTTGCTAGCTTTGACATACATCATATGAGAATCATGTTTGATTTACACAGAAACACAGCTGTTTTGGAGCATTTTCCACCATATTGAATTAGCAGCCAAAAGAGAGACCAGTCAGAAGACATCACTGTGCAGCTCTACACTGATTGGCTGTCATTTCTCACCATTCCTCCCTCAAGTCGGAGAAGCCCCCACGCGATCAGTGACATCACTGCAGTCGCTATCATAAACTGTATATGTCACTGGCCGTAAGTAGTCAAGGCCCGCTGCCGTAAGTAGTTCAAGGCCATCTGTTCTTGTGAATTTTACCCCTTCAGGGGACCATTTTATTATTTTTTTCCTGACTGTGTGAATTTTGATCATATTGTTAACGTCCATATTATGAACCCCCCTATTTAAAGGATAATAAATGAAATTATAGTGGGCCAAAGAAAATGATTTTTATGCCTTAAATCTGAAAAAACTCAGTGGCCCTGTAGCTTTAACTCTCATCCCTGTGGCTTCAAGGTGGTAATTTACGTAACTCAGTCTCACGGCAGTTTGAGGTGGCATTACAAAATACGTTGATCTATGGGTTTGTGATGGGGGCTTTTCGTGATGACGGTACGATTTATTTTGTGAAGGAGGAATGTGGGATGATGGTGGGGGGAAGGTCTAGGGGGTTTATGGTTAGGGGAGGGTAGACACTAACACTATGGTTACGGTTAGAGTTAGGAGGAAGGGAAGGATTATAAATAGCAAAATTTTAAAAAGTTTCATGAAAATCAGGCACTGGCACAAAATGGGGGGTTGATGGGGGTCTGGGGGTGTTATGGTTACGGTTAGAGTTAGGAGAAAGTGAAGATTATAAATAGCAAAATAAAAAAACATTTCACGAAAATTGGGCAATTTTCAAATGGGGGCACGGGAAAAAAAGGTGAGACTGGACTGGGTTTACGGTGCCAAAGACCTTTGCACATTTTCTGTGTTGTTCATTGCTGATCAAAAGGGATGAAATGATTGTCATGAACATGTAAAATTACATGGTGGTAAGTCTGTTTCTGTGACGTATGAGTTGCCTTATAATGGGCTCTTCTTTGTAGTGCACAAAAGCTTCTTATGGAAAAAATAGTTATGGCATGTGGAACATCTGCAAATATGAGTGACTATTACCGACCCCGCTTTCCGGGAATTTCACATTGTATTGGAAGCACAGATGTAACAGCTCTTATCCTGCACTTGGCTGCAAGTGAGTCAGCGGTACTCAAGGAACATTCCTGCAGAAGGTTGTCCCTCTTTGTGTGAAAAGGCACCGAGACACCTCCCGAATTGAAATGAATAGATTCTGGTATCGTGGATTCAGGAAGAGTGCGAGGTAAAGAGCTGCAGCTCGAGGACTCATCAGTAATGAGAAACCTGTACGTGCACACGCACGCATCACTGTCTGTAATCCAGCTCGACTCTGTGGCTCATTAATGCACTTTAGTACCGCTGGCACCACCAGGCAGCAAGACAACACAAAAACAGAAAGCACAAGGTGATGCTCACCACGGGCCACCCTGGATGGGTTGAGGGTTAATACTCAGCCCTGGCAAGTTTTGGGTACTACTCATTAGTAGCCCACACAAACTAATGAAGAGCGGGAGAAAAAGAAAGAAAGGGAGAGAATGAGGCATGACTCAAATTGAATGAAATAAACAAAAATACACACACGTCTTAGTACAAGCGCTTGCATATACACAGACAGCGAGATAAGCCGCTCAGCTCAGATCTACTTATGTTTTCACTGAGGAGCTGATATTTAGATAGACTTAAGTCGGAGGAGTGTTGGTACAAGTGGGTGTAGTGATAAATCCTGAAGCCAAACGGTCTCCCTAAGCCATGGCTGTGTTTTGGTGAATTAGTTCTCCTTCGTCTAAATGCCAGGGGACACAGACGAACACACGGGAGATAGAAGAAAATAGCCAGGTTCCATAAACACGTCTCCTGCTTGATGGAAACGTACAGTGTGACATTTGTAGGTGAGGACCTGAGCGCTTTTTCGAGCATCGGCCTGGTAACAGGACGCTAATACTGATTTAATCTTTGATTTTTCAGTTGAGAATCTAGTTATACTGTGTGTAGGGCTGCAACTAACAATCATCTTTGCAATCCATTAACATATTGATGATTTTATCAATTAATTCAGGGGTCACCAACCCTGTTCCTGGAGGGCACCTGTCCTGCATGTTTTCCAAGTCTACCTACTCAAGTCAAACCTGATTTTTTTTTTTAAAGTGGTGTTTCCCAGCTCTTGATTGGCTGAGCACACCTGACAGAGTTAAATGCCTGGAAGTGGAACAGGGAGAGTTAGAAAACATGCAGGACAGGTGCCCTCCAAGAACAGGGTTGGTGACCCCTGAATTAATTGATTCATCTAATGATTTTTCTTATTAGTGTATTGATTAATTTTGGATTAGTCTATTGTCTGGTTATTCATCAATAAATCATTAATTCTACCAACAACTCTCAACTTTGAATTCACATATTTTTTCTTAAAAAGTATTATTTCACAAATGTTAAATTTTTTTAACATATATTCATTTTTTATGTCCACTTACTCCAATTAAGGGTCAGGGGTGGTTGCTGGAGCCTAAACTCAAAAAACTGATGCACTGGATGAACTCAATTTAGTTATGAGCAGGATTTCTATCTCATAAATATATGTAGCCCCAACTCAAATAAAGCACATCCATGCAAGATAATTTAATTTAATTTAGTTGGGACTACATATATTTATTAGATGGAAATCCTGCTCATAATTGAATTGAGTTCATTCAATGAGTCATTTAAACTAAAAAAAAAAAAAAACTGACTCATTGGATGAATCAATTCAATTATGGGCAGCATTTCCATCTAATAAATATATGTAGCCCCAACTCAAATAAAACACATCCATGCAAGATAATTTAATTTCATTTAGTTGGTACTACATATATTTATTAGATGGAAATCCTGCTCATAATTGAATTGAGTTCATTCAGTGAGTCATTTAAACTAAAAAAAAAACTGACTCATTGGATTGTATTCCATCTAATAAATATATGTAGCCCTAACTAAATTAAATTAAATTAAATTATCTGTCATGGATGTGCTTTATTTGAGTTGGGGCTACATATATTTAATAGATTGAAATCATGCACATAATTATTTTGAGTTCATCCAATGAGCCATTTTTTGAGTGTATCCCAGTAGTCATAGAGTGAGAGGAGAGGTACACCCTTGACAGGACGCCTGTCAATCACAGGGCCACATACAGACATTCAAATCAGCCACACCCAAGGTTGGTTAGGATTACTTTGAGATGTAATCCAAAAGTAATCAGATTACAAGTAATCCAAATATATGTACATACATATATGTAATCCACATGAATTCTTTCAAAGTAATCCTGCCCAACCTTGACCACACCAATGGTCAGTTTACAGGGAGAACAGGGAGACTTACACCAACACAGGGAGAACTTGTAAACTCCACACAGAAAGGACCAGGTAGGGAGAATAGTGTGTATGTGACAACAAGAACCTAACCCATTTGTAAATACAATAAGACAGTAAATTAACATTATAAAATTACACAATTAACTGGAAATAAAAGGGTTAAATTCCATTTCTAAAAATTGTTGAGGTCTAACATTTTAAAACAATTTCCTGTATATTTGTATTGTCAACTGTGCTTGTAGCATGGCCCAAGGAGTGGGTCACCCCTTTGAGTCTGGTCTGCTTGAGGTTTCTTCCTCAAAATCATCAGAGGGAGTTTTCCCACTGTCGCCTGTGTGCTTGTGCTAGGTGTTGATAAGGTTAGACCTTACACGTGTGAAGTGCCTTGAGGCAGCTTTGTTGTGATTTGGCGCTGTATAAATGAAAATAAATTGAAAATAAATTGAATTAAAAACATTCTGGACTCAAACGTCATTCCATCTCATTATACAAGCTTTGTTTAATTTATTACCAACGTTGAAAAATGTCAGCTACCCAATTTACAGGCCATGGATCCCCACGGGCAACGCCCTAGTTTATATGTAATCTGCACATTTTCTTTTTTGTCATCAGGTGTCTCAGTAGCTTTGCGTAGGTTCTTATTTTTTGTTTACGTTCAGCAAATCCATAGCCAAGGCAGCTAGTTTTTCTTCCAATCCTCGTGAGACTAGCCCCTGAAGACCTGGACAAATTCTTCTGTGTCACATCGCCATTCTCATTAAAGTGACTGATTATACACTTGGAAAGAGTTAGCCACTGTCACGAGGCAAACTGTTTACTGGCACATGATTCTAAAAAATAAAAAAAAAAAAGGAAAAAAAATCCAATGCCCACTCGCGTTGAGTCATTTGTATCTTAGATCATTCTGGCGCTTGTGCACGGATCTTTGACATCACATTCTCTGACAGAAATGGATTTCCATCTAATTTAGATGGTGGTGTCAAATGTGCTGTGTGCTGCCTGGTCGCCTGACGGTGAATTTCTTTCTTTGCACCGTTTTTATCAGTCGTTTTGCTTGAAGGTGGAGTTGATAGGTTTGACTGCACATGTTTAAATTGGTGTAAAAAGTAGAAATGTCTGTCACAGTCTTCTCAGTGCATTATGTAGCGATCCAGAAAAAAGTAATAGCACTTAAGGTATAAGCTATTTTTTGTGGTAATTAGATGTTGTGCAGGGGCTGTTTAAAATTCAGACAGACTTCAAGAGTAAAACAAAAAGGAAAACTACAAATCCTCAAAGCTATCAGTGTCCTGGCTATAACCGTTAGTGGTGTGTGGTTACAACTGGAAAACAGCATAAACAGTCTGTTATTTCAGAAAGGGTGTTTTTGTTCCACCTCTACAGAATAGTAAATGAATCTTGTTCAAGGACTGACAATTTCTGTGTTATTCTCTATTCTATATTAGTTACATACTTAATATAGAACACCACATCCTACCGTCAGCTATGCACTGTAAGCCTAAAATTACACTGGAATTCCAACCTCCCAAGCTTCATGTTGTGCTTTATTTATAGTTGGAAAGATACACTACTGAGGAGAAAGTGAGAAGAGTTGAATTAAAATGACGGCTAGATCAAAAGCAAAATCTGTTGACTTGTGACATACATTATAAATCTAGCACGGCACTCAACTTAGGAAGACCACGACAGACCATTCCAAAATCAGACAATCAGACAAAATCATTACAATCGATATTTGAACACTTCCAGGTTGTGCAGATTTTTTGATCTGTCTTTTTTGATACAGCATGCCCCTTTTTTTTATACATCCTGGATGTGTGTGTCGTTTCTGATTTACTCAATTACACAATGTTGACATTGTAGGGGTTTGTAGGCATTGTAGGCAACTCTGTCAAAATATTTTACAACTCAAAAAGCACTCTGAGCTCACAATAGTGGAATGTTTATTTAAGTATAAGAACATGATTCCCCCTCATTCCCAAAAATCACTGCTGCTTGTGGTATATTAAATAAGCAAAACAAACCTGGTTTTTCCACTAATCAGGTGCGTAAAAATTTACCATATTTTAACGTCTTTATCCAAGTTATATGATCATTTGATTTGAGGAAAATCAAGACAATGGTATTTATAGTTTTTGAGTTATCCTTTTAACAACCCAAATAAGATGAATTCATTAATAGGTTTATCTCAGAATTTCCCTTAAAGGAGTTTTTTTCCACCTCGCTTTTCACCCTGGACACACACACACACACACACACACACACACACACACACACACATGCACACACACAACAACAACAACAACAGACATCCATGGTACATTCGTCAAAGTCGTCAGTGATAACACCAATCCTTAAAGAACCGGTGTTACAGTCTTTCCTTATAAATACTTGTTTGTCCATTACAGTAAGATGGTCGTCAGGACACAACAATTGACAGATTTCCCTGGAACACCCTCAAGGAAAACTACAACTAACTGATTTCCCTGGAACATAATTGAAATTAAAGATATAGACGCATATGTGTAAATATGTGTATCAAAAAATTAAGGATTTCCAACAGCCTACTTCAACTGTTCAGTGGACTTCAGTTTTCCAGAATGAGAAAAAAAAAACCTCTCTAAAAAAACTAAATCTATCACACAAATATTTATTATTTCTAGTCCATTGCCCTTCCATCAAGTCTAAATAACACTGGTCCATACATTTTTGAGTAATGCTGAGCAGCACAGTAGGGAAGTTGCCCACACTCCTGCATCACAGCATGGGTTCAATGTCACCAAATCCCAGTTCCACACGGGATTTTCTCAGTGCATTCCTCTCACCATCAGAATACACACATTAGGTTGAAATCCCAACATGGGATTGACAGATTAGTGACTGTCAAAACAATCACTCAGTTTGTAACCACATAAAGGTGGTAGAGTGGTGTGGTGCTATGGTGTCATCCCCATCGAGATGTGCACAGCTGGAAGCCTGGACTCCTCAATCTGATGTCATCATGTAACCAACCAGTCAAAAGGTGTTAAAGGTGTCCTGCCACGTGCACGACTTTGATCTGCACACTTGCATGCACATTGTCATGATGATCCCACCTGCTGTGTTCCCAGCTGGGCACTGCACTTGTTCCACTGGCTGCCACATGCTGTGCGCTGAATGCTGTATCTGTAGAATAATTATTTCATAGGGATTAATCATTTTCTCTTTCGAGTTGGCTGTTGAAAATGGCTCGATTTGCTTCCAGAATCATAGAGGAGGCGCTCCAGCGCTGAACGAGATAAAGTATTTGGAGCCGTCTAAAAGGCAATTATTTGTCATGTTTATATTGTACTGTCTTGGTAAAACAGTTTGCATGTTCTTTCCTTCTTGTGTGCAGCTGTAAAAGTATGTTATGATAGATTTAGCATCTCGTTGTAATGGTTCAGACGCGCTGTGCTGTGATGTGGTGCACTGGCCCAACCACTCACACTGTTCACTTCTTCTTTACTCGACCTGACGATCAACATGTACGTGTTGGTGAGTAGATCACGCACATTCACTACCACTTCCGTTTGTTGCATGACATTTATGCGTGAAAGATTTTTTGAACTTTCAAAATTCTCTTTGCACAATTGCACGTGCGACGCCCTCTCATGTTCCGTCTACACCTGGTGTGTAGTGAGCACCTTGCATGGCAGCACCCTGACATTGGTGCGTGTGCATGGGTGAATGTGACGCATCATTGTAAAGTGCTTTGAGCTTCTGATTAGATGGAAAAGTGGTATATAAACACAGTTAATTTCGTATTTATTAACAATCAACTGACATGAATAAAACATAACCTTCCTTGGTGGAGGCAATAAAAGTAGCAATCTATATACAGTGTATATTAAAAGTAAAGGTGTCATGGATTACACAAGTCAAGGTTTGGATTGGGATTCATTTTAAAACCATGGATCAGAAAAAAGCAATAAAAATAAGAAAAAAATGCCTGTGGTCCTAGATGAAAACACGGTTTCTATCTGTATAATGTAAGGGCCCTATCCCACTGGCGTTTAGGAGGATTTGTGGATGGAATGCGCACAAAAGTGGCCCACATCTGCCAAACAACCGCAATAACCGTGTAACATTCCTGTATGAGTTGGCCGCCATCCGAACATGTCCGTGATCATCCGCAGAGGCACGCATGTCCGCAGCCAGGATTTTGAGCGGGCTCAAAAATCCTGCTGCGGATGAGTTCCGCATCACTGCCTGAACACATACTGAGACATACGCAGGACATACACAACCAACGCACCGCATATCCCCTGTCATCCGCTGATATCCACAACCGACGGGTTGGCGCGGCTTGGCGGCGGACCGAGACAGCGTGCAAAACAGATATGATGCGTGCCCAGCACGGCCACATCACGGTCGCAAATGGTATGTCGCGTATGCAGACAGAGTGGGCACGTATGGAGCGAGTGAATCACGGCCGCTGTGCCCCTCATGGGGGGCGCCTCTGCGGTCGCCTTCGCTTCTGTTCCATGTTATATCTGCTTTTCTTCCTCATGTATTCACTGATCCACCCCGGGACATTTGTCATTTCCGCCCACCTTTGTTGCGGACGCTCAGCTTGTGTCTCATTTCATGCGCAAATCCTCCTAAACGCCAGTGGGACAGGGCCCTAACATTTTAAATAAAATCAACTTTTAGATTATTGTTTTACATATACTGGTATATTAAATTGCAGCATGAACAGTATCAGTGAATATAAATAGCCTTTGTCAAAAAGTACAAAAAGTAATCTGAGTGATCCGCATGAATAATTTTAACTTTTTCTCTTCTTTTTTCTTTATTTAACAAGAGATGATGGTGGTCTACATTGTCTACAGAGAAGGTAACAATAATTTGATTTATCACCCTTTCAGGATAAATACATTAATCCCGCACCAATTGACAGAATTCATTCAAGTCAGCGGTCCTGGCAAGCAGATGCTTGGAATAAAGTCGGGATTACACTTTATTTTTCAGAGCTGTGGACTTTCATCCAGCTTGCCGCACTTCGAGTGCACCATTGCGGTATCAGTAAGCTCATGGTAGCACAGGGAAAGAGACGGACACTTTATCCTCAACTCCTTTACCGTTGACGGAGATTCTTTCTGTGGGTTGGCATCCAGAAGCGCGCCGAGCTGTTGTCTGTAGCAGAGCACGAGGCTGTTAACAGGCTTCGTAAAACGCGCAGCTAACAGCGGGAGCTACAGTCCCTCCATGAGTCTGTGTGTGTGTGGTGTGTGTGTGTGGGTGTGTGTGGTGTGTGTGTGTGTGTGGTGTGTGTGTGTGTGTGTGTGTGTGTGTGTGTGTGTGTGTGTGTGTGGATGTGAACTACAGAGCAGCTGTATTTCTTCCACTCAGACTGTGATTTTACTACAACTGCATCAAAATAAATACAGTTATCACTTTAATTATAATATATAATTATTAGTTATCACCGTGACACTAAATCGCACTTATGGACACACTGCAATTAATTAGCTGTTCCCATGCATGCCAAACCATGGGGGCAGTTCGTATGGATCACAGATCAACGGTGGTCCGTTACACCACTATTAAAACTACACTTGAAAATTAATCATCAGTAATGAGTTCTGAAAAGCTACTTACAGTCTCCCCCAGCATGACTGTCCACAGCTGCAGCCCGACTGTATGTGTAAAGGAAGATGGTGCACATCAAGTCAGTAAGATTCTTTTCTTTGCAATATAAAATTGAACATTTTAGTTATGATTTGTGTAGGCAAAGTGCAGTTCTGCAAAGTGAACTAGAAAAACAAAGTTAATCAAGGATCTGAATTATGACATAAATGTCAAAAGAGGCAAATAATAGTCTGTGTGCACAAATACCATGGCTTCATTACAGAAAGGTTGTGGGCTTGAACTTTACCTTTTTGTGTGGAGTTTTTAGTGTAGAGTACAAAGATATGTATGTTATGTGAACAAATAACTTTAAATAGTCTTTTGAATATGCGAGTTAATAGATAACTCTCTAAATGTGTTTGCTCCTTGGTGAACTGAGGTGTTGATGGTGCCCCACATCTCTTGCAAAAAATGTGAGCTATAACCTCCAGTCTATACTTTTATATCACTTTTATATTTTCATCAACTCTGTTAGCATTTTCATTAGGTATGGTAAAAGTATCAAGTCCTGTAGAAGCCCTGAAGCCCACTGGGTTAGTACTACTTATCCCCGGAGGTAAATTGAAGAATATGATTCCCCCTAGATGGGACACCAGTCCAATGCAGGTTACTTCTCCAGCCAAGAAAAGTAAGTCCTCAGGCTATTTAGTGTCACTGACCGAACGGTCCCCCTAAAATCGTTCGAGTGACGAGGTTCATGACGCGATTCACGGATTAACACCTCGTTTCTGCTTCAAAACTGCACTCCAGTCATCATCTATCTCAGCGACAGATATCTGAAGCTTTTGTACAACAATTATTTCCACTAAATTCAGCATTATTTCATCATAAAAGGCGGCAGAAGTGATCAGAGCGCCGCGGGCTAAACGAGCTGCTAGCTGATGTGTTCACTGCGCGTCAGACCATTTCTGTGCATCACGGAATTTCACTAAGTTTCTGCTTAAAATTGAATTAGAATGATTTAAGAGGTTTTACCTTTATCATCTGATGGTAATAATCCCATAATCCATTGAACGCTTTGGGTGAAATGACTGTCTCAGATGTGCTGTTGTGGTCCGAAATGACGCATGTGCTGATGCAAAAGGCAAGCCGATTTTTAGGGGGGGGGGGGGGGGGGGGGGTGGGTTCGGTCTGCGACACGGGTACTTATCTCCAGATTCTGTAACGCGAAGTGAATGAGGGTCTACAGGACACCAGTTTGACAGGTTACTTCCTCAGACAAGGTCAGTACCCATTTACAGCTGGGTGGACTTGGACAAGACAGATTGTGTCTTGTTCTAGGACACTGACATGTGGCCTGGGCACTCACTTTAAATTGAACCCTAGTCTGTAGGATGGCAATCCAGCTCTGTTGGGGAGGTGATGGCCAGGTGGTTAAGCGTTGGGCTTGAGATCAGAGAATCCTCGGTTCAAATCCCAGCCTGGCCTGAAAATCAATAAGGGCCCTTGTGCAAGGCCCTTAATCCCCAAGTTGCTCCCGGTGTGTAGTGGGCACCTTGCATGGCAGTAGCCTGACATCGGGGTGAATGTGAGGCATTGATGTGTAAAGCGCTTTGATCGTCTGATGCAGATGGAAAAGCGTTATATAAATGCAGTCCATTTACCATTTATTTAGCAAAAGGGTAAAAGGTAGGTCATTAAATTCGAGTATGTGTTGTTAAAGTGTGGACTAATCAATCAGCAATGGTATTCCACATCATCAGCATCCTTTCTCCCATGTTTCCACCAGTATTTGAATTAATGTATGACTGTAACAATAATTATATAGCAAGGGAAGTTATCTTTATCCCATTGTAATTTAGTTGTGTAGTGTTTGAGTCAGTTGCAAGGCGCTATGATTAGCTCAGAGAAACTATATTTGGCTGTTAACTGGAATTTGGAAAGCACCACCTTGCCTCCTTAGCAAGTGTGCTAAAATGCATCTTTTTGTTGAGTGTTCTCCTCAATCATTGACCACCATAAGCTTTTCCTCTCATTTCCTCATCCACAGTGTTCTTGCTATGGCTCTAACTGGGGCATAGAGAAAATAGCCTGGGTAACGTCCAAGAGGATTTCCATTGCTGCATAAGTGCCTTTGGAAGAATGCAGTTTGGAACCAGCCAGGGATGGAAAGAAATAAATGACCCAGAGAGAGGTTTTGAAGTGTGCCACTCGAAGTTTGGTTGTAGGAAGAATGCCGTTGTCTCTTGCCAAGGCCCAGTAGGCCAAACTGCAGAATGTGGAGCAGTTGCCTGAACAGCAAGAAGTAAAGAAGAAGTAGTTAGAATAAATGAGAAAGATTTCTTCATTTGATTTGGGGGAAGGTTGTAGTCCTGTTTTGTCAGGCCATGGAAGCTCAGAGTTAAAAAGTGGAAGGGAGATGCAGTAGTGGGTACAGTTCGGCTAATTAGCTAACAGCTAATTAGGACAGCTAACTTACTAACTAACTTTAAATCCACTAACTTTAAGGCAGCTAACATTTTTTTTTTAATAAAAAAGTTAGCTGTGCCAATTAGCTAACAGCTAATTAGCACAGGTAACTTTTTTGTTTGTGAATTCGCTTTCAGCAAACTTTGAAAAGCATTAATGGACCAATTAGGCTGACCAAAATTTAAATCCACTAACTTTACGGCAGCTAACATTTTTTAAATAAAATGTATTGTCAAAATCAGGATGTCCAACCAGTGCAATTTTATTTCCTAATATTCTTATTATTGCTACTTTTTCTGTACTGTACTAAACTGTATGCTAAATGGAAACAGTTGTTTAATTTCATTTGATCATCGTGGGAAAATTACCATCTTATCTTGGCATTGCTAATCCGTTTTTGGAACCTCCTTATTGTTAAGTTTTGTTTTTCATGGTTTTAGAACCAAAACACCAAGCTACAGCTGAATTCAAATCATAAAAGTTAGTGGTTAGCAGTAGCTTCAGTTAAATGTTTTTGAGGTTTATGCATTACAACAATTAACTTTTCAATAAACATATTTTCGGGTTATGGAACTACTTGAGGTAAGCTGTGCCCACCACTGGGAACATTACAGAAAGAAAAGCAGAATAAAGATAAAGGCACAGAAGGAGAAATTCGGTTTGTATTTGTTTTATATAAACATTCATGAATTTAGCTTTCTGCTGAAGAACTGAGTGTATAGAATGGAGAAAATAAATGCTAAGAGGAAAATATCGCTTTCCTTTTAGATTTTGGTAATTGTTTCGCTGTGTTTTCTACCCCCTTTGGCTTTAGCAATTATTATCCTGAGACTGGCGCGGCCTCACTGTCTGAGACACTTTGATGGAGTTTGGCACCTAGCGGCGTGCAGACACGGCCTGGAGACAGCACTTAGTTAATTAACCTAAAACTGATCTGCCAGACATAAACAGAAAGGAAGCGAACGTACACATCGCCCATCTCCCGTCTCCTCTCGGGAGGCTGCTGCAGGTGCTTTCAGGCTGTTTGCTTTTCTGTTATCAGTCGTAGCATCATTTGAAGTGTTTTCTTGTACAAAGATGATATCTGCTTTATTTTATGTGACCGGATTTTACTTGAAGCGCCATCACAAACTACAACATATATTTTGTGTTCTTCCCATGAAGCATATTTTCTGGCATTTATGGGAATTTGACTGCTGTGCATTTATAGAGGACTGCCTGTGGCCCCCCGCTATTACATTTGGACCTACAGCATGTAATTCCCCTGGGTTTGTGCATGCACCCGTTACTGTGCATGTGTGTAAGTGCGGTTTTATTGTAGCAGAAGGAGAATGTTGATGAGTACGGGTAAATAAACGGTTTGGGAGCGTTGGCAGACAAAGCACGCTGGGTTCTTGTAAACCAGCGGTGGAAATTATTAACATCCTCACCATCCCCAAACGAACTCTGACCACTTCCCTATTGCCTCATTTGTTCTCACTGTCAGTGTGGAGGTTGGAGTTTCATTTAGTAAGAGGGAGCATTAGAATGTTATTTTAAAGTAAACACTGTCTCAGTGATGTAAACATTATTCTATCTGAATTACAATCTTAATTTTTCATACTAACTTGTAGAATTAATAGCTTCTCCTTGCGTGTTAGGCCCATACAACCACATTTTAACAAACCAATTAATTTGATTTACTGAGAGGCTTTGGAAATTCCTAAACCTGTACCCTCTCCAACAGAGTAGATAGATAGATGGATGGATGGATGGATGGATGGATGTAATAATCCATAGATGTGACTGCCTGCCACCTGCTGGATAGCTCGTGGAAGCTGGATTGATGATGGATTAGGAGCAGGTGTGGTTTTTAGACCATTTCCATAAAAAAATGTATGAAATCAGAGAAGTAAATCGTTACTTTTTTGAAGTTTCACAGCAGCTATGATCTTACACTCATATAACTCATATAACATAATCCTGCCAAAATGATTTAAACATAGCACCCATGCGCAACAATCCAAAAGAGCACCACGACCTGTGATTATGTGAAAATTAAGAGAATATTAACACAAAGTGAAATGCACATTGCCGTGGGAATGCGCTTTTGAACTGACAGTTTAAGGCAGAGGTCTCAAACCGGTTCCAGAAAGGGCCAAGAGGGTGCAAGCTTTCTGTGCAACCACCCACTCCACCAGGTGATTTCACTGATTAACTGATTCCACCTGCTCAAAGTGATGTTATTCAGTGAAATCACCTGCTGCAGTGGGTGGTTGCACAGAAAGCCTGCACCCTCTTGGCCCTTCTGGAAACCGGTTTGAGACCTCTGGTTTAAGGCAAGCCACACATGGGGTGTGCAGCCAGTACATTCTGAGTGCCGGTCCCAAGCCCGGAATAAATGAGGAGGGTTGCGTCAGAACGGGCATCCGGCGTAAACAAGCCAAACCCAACTATGCAGATTAAGAATCAAATTTCCATACCGGATCGGTCGAGGCCCAGGTTAACAACGTTCCGCACACCGGTGCTGTTGCCCAACAGGGTGCCGGTGGAAATTGGGCTACTGCTGGGCGAAGATGACGAAGAAGAGGAGGAGAACGTTTTCCACAAACAGCGGGAGAAGAAGAAAACTAGAAGGGTGGAAATGACAGTGGGACTTGAATGTTGGTAGTATGACTGGTAAACGGAGAGAGCTGGCTGATATGATGCAGAGGAGAAAGGTAGACATATTGTGTGTGCAAGAGACCAAGTGGAAGGGAAGTAAGAGCAGGAGGATCGGTGGTGGGTACAAGTTGTTGTACCATGGTGAGGACAGGAAGAGAAATGGTGTTGGGGTCATTTTAAAGGAAGAGTATGTTAAAAGTGTATTGGAGTGTCTGACAGGGTGATGAGTGTGAAGTTGGAAATTAAAGGGGTGATGATGAATATCATCGGTGCATATGCCCCAGGTAGGTTGCGAGATGAAGGAGAAAGAAGATTTCTGGAGTGTGTAAGATGAGGTGGTGGAGAGTGTGCCCAAGCATGAAAGAGTGGTGATAGGAGCGGACTTCAGTGGGCATGTTGGTGAAGGGAACAGAGGTAATGAGGAAGTAATGGGTAGATATGGTATCAAGGATAGGAATGGGGAAGGACAGATGGTAGTTGATTTTGAAAAAAGGATGGAAATGGCTGTGGTGAATACCTACTTTAAGAAAAGGGAGGAGCACAGGGTAACATATAAGAGTGGAGGAAGGTGCACACAGGTGGACTACATTCTTTATAGGAGATGCAAGCTAAAAGAAATCAGAGACTGTAAGGTGGTGGCAGGAGAGAGTGTCATTAGACAGCATAGGATGGTTGTTTGTAGGATGACTTTAGAGGTAAAGAAGAAGAAGAGAGTGAGAGCTCAACAAAGGATCAGATGGTGGAAGCTGAAGGAGGAGGACTGTTGTGTGAAATTTAGCGAGCAGGTGACAGAAGCACTGGCTGGTGGGGAAGCAATTTTGGACAACTGGAAAAGTACTGCAGATGTGGTGAGGGAGACAGCTAGGACAGTACTGGGTATGAAATCTGGACAGTGGAAGGAAGACAAGGAGACTTGGTGGTGGAATGAAGAGGTCCAGGAAGGCATAAGGAGAAAGAGGCTGGCGAAAATGTTTTGGGATAGTCGGAGAGATGAAGAAAGTAGACAGGAGTACAAGGACATGCGGCGTGTGGCAAAAGCGGAGGAAAGGGCATATTACGAGCTGTACAAGAAGTTGAATAGTAAGGAAGGAGAAAAGGACTTGTCCGATTGGCCAGACAAGGGACAAGCTGAAAGGATGGCAGCAGGTTAGGGTGGTAAAAGATGCACATGGTAATGTGCTGACAAGTGAGGAGTGTGTGCTGAGAAGGTGGAGGGAATATTTGAAGAGGTTGATGAATGATAAAATGAGCAAGAGAAAAAGGCTGGATGATGTGTTAGAGTAAATCAGGAAAGTACAAAGAGATTAGTAAGGAAAGAAGTGAGGGGCTGCGTATGAAGAGGATGAGAGTGGAAAAGCAGTTGTCCAGATGACATTCCATGGAGCATGGAAATGTCGAGCAGAGATGGCAGTATTTCTAACCAGATGGTTTAATAAAATATTGGAAAGTGAAGGGATGCCCGAGGAGTGGAGACGAAGTGTGCTGGTTCCTATTTTCAATAACAAGGGTGATGTGCAGAGCTGCAGTAACTACAGAGGCATAAAGTTGATCAGCCACAGCATGAAGTTATGGGAAAGAGTAGTAGAAGCTAGGCTTAGAAAACAGCTGAAGATCTGTGAGCAGCAATATGGTTTCATGCCGAGAAAGAGCACTACAGATGAGCAATGTTTGCTCTGAGAATACTGTTGGAGAAGTACAGAGAAGGCCAGAAAGTGTTACATTGTGTGTTTGTGGACTTTGAAAAGCTTATGCCAAGAGAAGAGCTGTGGTATTGTATGAGGAAGTCTGGAGTTGCGGAGAAGTATGATAGGGTAGTGCAGGACATGTACAAGAATAGTGTGACAGTGGTGAGATGCGCAGTCGGAATGACAGACTCATTCAAGGTGGAGGTGGGATTACACCAAGGATCAGCTCTGAGTCCTCTCTTGTTTGCAGTGGTGATGGACAGGTTAATGGATGAGATCAGACAGGAGTCCCCATGGACTATGATGTTTGCAAATGACATTGTGACCTGCAGTGAGAGTAGAGAGCAAGTTGAGTCTAGTCTGGAGAGGTGGAGATATGCTTTGGAGAGAAGGGGAATGAAAGTCAGTAGAAGCAAGACTGAGTACATATGTGTGAATGGAAGGGAGCCCAGTGGAATAGTGCAGTTACAAGGAGTAGAAGTGGTGAAAGTAGATGAGTTTAAATATTTGGGGTCAACTGTTCAAAGTAATGGAGAGTGTGGTAGAGAGGTGAAGAAGAGAGTGCAGGCAGGGTGGAGTGGGTGGAGAAAGGTGGCAGGAGTGATTTGTGACCGAAGAATATCAGCAAGAGTGAAGGGTAAAGTTTACAAAACAATAGTAAGACAAGCTATGTTGTACGGCTTAGAGACGGTGGCACTAACAAAAAGACAGGAGGCAGAGCTGGAGGTGGCAGAGCTGAAGATGTTGAGATTCTCTTTGGGAGTGACGAGAATGGACAAGATTAGGAATGAACATATCAGAGGAACAGCTCAGTGGGATTGTTTGGAGACAAAGTCAGAGAGGTGAGATTGAGATGGTTTGGACATGTGCAGAGGAGGGACCCAGGGTATATAGGGAGAAGGATGCTGAGGATGGAGCCACCAGGCAGGAGGAGAAGAGGGAGACCAAAGAGGAGGTTCATGGATGTGCTGAGGGAGCACATGCAGGTGGTTGGAGTGACAGGAAGATACAGAGGACAAAATGAGATGGAAACGATTGATCTGCTGTGGCGACCTCTAACGGGAACAGCCAAAAGACAAAGAAGAAGAGTTTAAGGCAAGCCACACAGCAATTTAGCTTGCGCCACATATACTGCACACTTCCACTGCCACTTTTGAGTTGGTAAATGTTCAATAAATAACATTTGCAGATAAAATGTATCTGTTTGTCTTATTTTGCATTTATGGGCAAGTGGCTGAGTGAATTTCATTACCCTGCATGCCGGTGAAGCAGGATATCATATCGGCTGTGTGTGTGTGTGTGTGTGTGTGTGTGTGTGTGTGTGTGTGTGTGTGTGTGTGTGTGTGTGTGTCTGTCTGTGATCAAGATAATTAAAAAATGGCTCAATTGATTTTGTCCAAATTTGTTGAGGACATTGCTTGGGCAAATATCTTGAGATGATTAACTTTTGGAGAGGATCAGACAAAGGTCAAGCTCAATGTCAACAAAAAAATGTGCAAAAAATATTTTGCTATCAGCATGATCAGTAGAACTGGAGTGATGATTTAAAGTTATATTGCTCAGTCAGCAAAATATTGGGACTGATTGGTATAAACGGCATCAAATGGAAGTCATGCTTGTAAAAAAAATAATACATCCTAGTGTGCATCAGCCCTCTGATTCATTTTGCGCTTACAGTCATTAGCACATGCAACATCCTTATTTTTATACTGCTGTCTTCATCATGTTACCACCCCACTGTCATGTGCAGTGGTGTCAAAAGTACACACATTTGTTACTTAAGTAGAAGTATAGATACTGCAGTTTAAAAACACTCTGGTAAAAGTTGAAGTATCAACTTGACCTCTTGACTCAAGTAAAAGTGAAAAAGTATGTGCTCCAAACCTACTTAAAGTATAAAAGTATAAAGTAACCTTTAAAAAAAAAAAAAAGGGTAGATGCCACTATATGAATTGAAAGCTTAATTTAAAAACTGATTCGTTCACATGTGGCCAAAGACCCAAAAGCCAAAATTACCCTCCAACACCACCTGCACGAAAATGTTTGAATTCTAGAAGCTCTGAAATACAATCTGGGACTATTCCAGACAATAAACTGCAGTGAGTGCAGCATCCATTTAGTGAGAAAAAAAATACAACTTTCCTTATTCAAATTTATTCCAGTAGTATTCTGCTCTTACTAGGATGCAGCAGTTTTCTAGTTTGTCAGATAGTTCAGGAGGAAATCACTGAAGAAATTAACACATTGAAAATATGGTTTGACCGAAACAAACTGTTATTAAATAAGACGGGGATGAAGTGGAGGTGTAAGAGTCACTAGGTGTTCACAGGAAACATTTATGTATGTATGTATTTATTTATGTATGTTCATTGTTAGTTGCTTTTATATTTTCTGTTGTGTTTCTATTCAAGTTCTTTTTGCCTCTTTCTCTAGAATTGTATATAATAATCATTAGATTATTAATATATAAACAAAAATAAATTTAAGAAATATTACAATTTGAAAACAAATGCACCCGAACGTGACGAGAGCTGCTTAATGCTAACTTTTAACATTGAAAATGCTATAGACATGCTAACGCGTTAGCATCGCTCCCGTTTTTAAGTTATAAAATACATCTATCAACTGTTTCAGAAGACCATAACAGGTCGGTTTAACATAGAAAAGGTAAATAATACTCACATAAGTATGCTCTTTAGGGTTTTAGCAGGGGAAAATGAAGCGAAAGAAAGAAAGAATAAACGAAGCAATCGACCGAAGCATTGCTTCAATCTGCAAATCACTGCTTTGATTGGTTCACGGTTCAAAGCAAAGCCGCGCTGCAGAAAAGTTGATTACAGGCGCACATGACGTGAAATATATATATATATATATATATAAACATTAAACTGAAGCCAAGAGTAACGCGACTGTTTGTTTTAAAAATGTAAGGAATAGAAAGTACAGATACTTGTGTGAAAATGTAATGAGTAGAAGTCAGAAGTAGGCAGAAAAATAAGTAAAGGAGTAAAGTATAGATACCTAAAAAGTGTACTTAAGTACAGTAACGAAGTATTTGTACTTCGTTACTTGACACCTCTGGTCATGTGTGCATTTAAACCACCTTGACACTTGCACGAATTTTAGCTGTGCACTGTTGCACAATTCATTGTGCCAATGCGTGTCATTTAAATGGTATCCTTGAAGGTATGAAGCCTAGTTTGTGCACGGTTCACAACATTTTTATGCATAAGTTATGCTCTTTTCACACAATGCGTGATTGAAAATGGTGCACATCGGCATGCAATGACATGACTGATTTACGCCCTGTTTAAGTATTGTTGGCGCATTGTTTACATACAGTGTATGACATGGTACATACGACACGCATTGTTTCCGGATTTGGTCCCGCTTTGTTCCGCTTGATGCCCTGCTATAGAAAATAGATGGCAGCACATTGTTCCATTCATTCCTTGATCTGTTGTTGGCCCTACAGGATGTTGAACAACAGAGAAGAAGCTCTTAAGAACAAGAAAAGGCCTCTATATTATGTTGCAGCTGCAGCAGGGGAAAATGCAGAAAGAGCAGGCCAGAGAAGAAGGCATAACCCCAACTAGAGTAGCCCTCTTCATCTCTCCAACCTCTGACTCCAGCTGTCCCTCTGTCTCAGTTTCTTCTTCTTCAAGTGTTCCATCTACTCTGCCACTATCTCTGTTTGTGCATGTGTAAAAATGAAAAGCACCTGCTTGCAGCAGAATGCAGAAAAAACAAAAAGGTCTGCGTCCGTGCAACCGGGGACAGCTGACATTTGCTGTTTGGTATGCTTATGTATTTTTGGTCAAGGATGAACAGTGCCAAAATGTAGATACGGCAAATAGTTTTGGAGAAACTACGGATATTAGCTAACTAATTGCTAATTACATTCTGGACTAACACGCGATTCCAGCAGGGGGTTCTAAATCATCTTAAATTAAATGTGTGAGTGTGTGCATGCGTGATTTTATTTAGTAAGTTCAGTGTAAATACATAATAGTAAATACATTAAAAATACATGGATGACACAAGAAAGTGAAAAATGTACATTTCCATTGTGGTCCATTTAAAAATCAAATAACAAAACAGAAGTAATAATAGTAATAATAATCATAATAATAGTAGTGTGTATGTGATAACAAGAACCTAAACAATTTATACATACATTAAGACAGTAAATTTACATTAAAAATGACATAATTAACAGGAAATAAAAGGGCTGAGATCCTCTTCTTAAAATTGTTGTGGTCTAAGTTTCTAAAAACATTCTGGACTCACATGCTATTCAAACTCATTATGCAAACTTAATTTATTAGCTACCACCCTTGAAAAATGTTAGTTGCAGCCCGTGGATCCCTGCAGGCAACATCCTATTATGTATAAAACGGACAAAATCCGCTATATGTATAAGATGGACAAAAGCCGTTTTTTTCTAATTCCCCTGCGGTACCTTGTAACTCCGTGGCCATGCTTTGATGTTAAAGTGACTCTTTTAAAGTTCTCTTTATGCAATTTTCCATAGGAACAACGAATTCTTCTTCTGGATTAATTTGTCCCTCAACGAGCTCTACTTCTTTATACAATCATCAGCCTCCAAATCAACAATATGTTATGTATAATTTTCCTCCATGAATTGTGGGTTGTTTGAGTATCTTTTTCTGACTCTGTGTTTTGAAGTTGGTTGTATTTGCAGACTTTTCTGCCAAAGGTGTTTAATCCATGATCTAAACAAAATCAGTGTGCGTACTGCAAAAACCTTTAAAATATGACGAGAGAGGAAGGGGTGAAAATGTAAAAGAGAGAAATCACAGGCCTTGTGGTCTCAGACATTTAGCATGTACACATCGGGCTGTGTGGAGGTTTCGCAGTTGCGCAAAGGCTTCTGATCTAAAGCGATTGTCTTTGATTTGTCCCACCCAGGGATATGTGTGAAACTTAACACCAGTGCAGGCAACAAATAGCATTTTATTAGTAATCGCCAGCCTTGGATTACGTCCTGCTTTGTTTAGGTGCCGTGTCTGACCGCGGTTTGAAAAAAAATGAATGCCCGGGCTTTTAATCATAATAATAATCAAGGAAACCCACTTTCCTTGAATCGGCGAGTGTCAGTGCTGAACCTCATTGTGTACCTCTGTTACTGGGGATGTCCAGACTGCTCTGTCTGGTACATGCGAGAGGTTTTTAGTGAAAATACATTGTGATCGGACAGGACATCTGATGTGAGCCGAAATCCGTTATACAAAATCTGTTATATACAGTGTTTTTTGTATGGAAAACCATACAGAAGCATTGGGACTTTTGCTTTTGGCTATTATATCCATTTTATACAATGACAGTTTAGGCGAGTTTTACTGTATCACTTGCACCCTGCTCTCTGACAGCTTAGCTTTTGTTTTTTCTTTTTTAGCTCTGTCCGTTCCAACTGTTCCATCCATTGCTGCCACGATCGCCCCTTCAGACGAGGCTGGACTTTTGCTGCCGTGCAGCAGTCTCTCTCTCAACGCTCCCTTGTTTGTAATCACGCCCAGTTTAAGCCTGACCTTTTTTTCATGGGAACTTGCTGCCTCTTTGGACTGTCTTTGCAACCTTCAAAGCTCTCATCACTTCACGCTGAGATGTTTGGCTCCCGCCTGCATGATTGCGGTCTGTGTCTGCCTATCGAAATATTTCCCTTCATTACGCTGGGTCTCATTGTGGCTACTCTGCAAATTGGCCTAGAGAAGAGCCGGATGTGTTGTTCATTGAGCTGTCGTGTCAGTAATAGTTGCCTGGCACCAGATTTTGTTCTCTTTTGAGGCAATTACTATTGAGGGGGATGAAGTAATGATTTGACAAGGGTGAGGACATGGGCGTGCCATCCATCATCCATCTCCTGCATCAATGTAGCACAGAGGTCTCCTGTGAAGTGTTTTCGCTTTGTTTTCTCGGTCACAATCTGCAGGGCTTTGGTGTTAAACACCAGTAGAATGAGACCAAATGATTATTACCATTAAGGTGGGGATAAAAGTAGACCTCTGCTATTGCTTTTGTCACTCCTGCCCTCTTTTAATTGTATGTCTGCACTGATTTTTTTTTCTGTCATGTTTCTCTGGTTCTAAATGTCAGGGATGCAATTTAGCTGTTTAGCTTTTTATTCTGGGCTTCTGATGGAATGACATAATTCCTCAGAGCATCATTTTTGTCAGACAATTCAAGCAGAATATTTATGTAGGTGTAGATCTTTTTCAGCAACACAGTGGCTTAGTGGTTAGCACGGTTGCCTGCAAGAAGGTCATGGGTTTGCTTCCTGCCTGGTCCTTTCTGTGTGTAGTTTGCATGTTCTCCCCGTGTTTACGTGGGTTCCCTCCGGGGGCTCCGGCTTCCTCCCACTTACAAAGACATGCAGGTTAGGTGAATTGGAAACTTTAAATTGACTGTAGGTGTGTGAATGAGTGTATGTGGCCCTTTGATAAACTGGCGTTGCGTCCAGGGTGTACCCCGCCTCACGCCCTGTGACTGCTGGGATAGGCTCCAGCCCCCCGTGACCTGTGGTTGGAGTGAGCAGGTATAGAAATTGAACGAATAGATCGTTTTGGCGTCATAGACATGACCTTGAATACTCCACCTCAACATTATGCTTCACTGATGACCTTTGTTTTCCTCAGTAGGTTAATATTAACAGTTATTATTTCACTTTGAAACTCTACATAAAGGTGCACTGCCATTTTAAAACACATTTCAGACTGTGATGTCACATGTGTCCATACAGTCTGTAGTTTTTATATGCCCAGCTGTGGGTCTATGCGCTTCCTCAAAAGTGTGGAGGGGTTCAATGTTATCAGTGATATTGGAGAAATGTTCTGCTATAAGACGGAGCAAGATCGAATGATGTAAACTGTTTGTTCAGACAAGGTTACACACACATGCACACATGTACACAGAGGCCACTTGACTTTTAATATATGGAATTATGAATAAAAGTGGAAAAATACATTAGACCACATGGAAAACATAAGAGGTTACTCAGGAGAGGTTACTGTTAGTTGTTTTTAGTGAACTATTCCATGAAGCTTACATTATAATTTCTTACTTCTGAGGATGACCACGAGTCTGTAGTCAGATGTGGATCATTTTTGTGGCAGTACTGAGTCATCAGCAACTGGGAAGAGCTTTAAGCCACAGATAAAGTTAACATGACTCGAGTACTTTGGATATATGGAGTGTCAGTATTTGTGATTTGGACCTATATAAATAAATACAATAAATTGAATTGAATTAACCTTTTCTTACTTTTGGTAGCTTACCATATGTTGATATAAATTCAAATTCTATATTTTATGTCAATTTCAACATAATGGAAGCAAAAATAGAACTGTGTTCTCAGTATGATAAAAGCACAAGAGGACCACTGCCGGATCTCCATTGGAGGCCCATAGTTGCCAGAGGAAATAGCACAGTGGCTGGCTTTTGGTTTGGTAAAAGCTTTGTGAGTGATCTTCAATGTGCCTGTTAATCCATGTATTATTTCATGAAGACCAAAATGACCTTCAGCATGGTTTGTGAAGCTATTCTGAAAATCATATACAATAGAAGTACAAGAAGAAGCAACTCGGGTTTTGTTTACCCGACTCTTTGTTGTATAAACTTGCTCTCAAACCCTTACACACGTCATTTTCATGATTTTTTTTTGTGCACTCACACTTGTCACATCTACGTAAGTCCTCCTTCTCTTGACTAATCATTGTTGTTCAGTCATTTGTCTACAGTTGTGTTTGTCTTTACATCTCTCCAGCAGGCAGCCGTGTTGTTTAAAAAATAAAATAAAAAATAGTTTGGTATGAACCTAAGCAAACAGCCCACAAAAACATCTTGGTCATTTCTAACCTGTGACCTCTAACCTGTCACAACTGTTCTGTGCTCATCAGTATGTTTGGAAAAAAAAAAAAAACAGCTTTAAAAGTGTTAGCTTCAATTTTCAAAAGAATGTTGTCTTCTTGTGTCTATGAGCTATATATTAGAGAGCTGCATTGGGATTGGTTTCCGCGGGACCCAACGCATATCTGGTGGGAGTGGGCGGTCAAAGCTTCACTGCGGGCAGCTGAAAAACACACTGTGGGAATAGAAGTGACAGAATGACTCAGTCAACAAAGGAGAATAGTGTAAAGTATGTGGTGTCCACACGTTAGTGTCAGCTTAAATAGAATGTCTTTAATTTAACAGGAGCAGTGGATATAACAAGAGTGAACAGGTACACATACAGAGTGACACAGCGTAGCGAGTTACCGTAGCAACACTGCATGCCCATATATGACACACATGAAACTGTCTTTAAACTAAATGAAAATAACAAATTAGTAGCGCTATTCTTGACCAGTGTGTCAAAGACATACAGGCCAGGGAATCAAAACAAACATTCCAATGAATCTCTTTATTAATAAGCCTTTCTCCCACGGGATGGGAAGAGACACAAAATCAATCCATCTCTGTTACTGTGCGGGCATAAGTTCTCAGCATTTCATGGGTGTGGGCGGAAATGGACAGGCACATTGCAGGAACGGGTGGGAGTGTAACACACGTTGTGGCTGCGGGCAGTAACGGCAGTTTTACGGCAGTAAAATTTAGCGGGTGTGGGCGGGAACGGGACAAACAAATTAGTCCTGCATAGGGCTCTACTACATAAATGTGGTGTTGATGGATAATGAAATGGTTGTGTTTTATTTTTGTCTTCTCTGCTGTGTCACTAAGGGATGTCTTCAGAGACTAACACTTAAAAACACATTTAAAAGGTGCTGTGTCTCAATGAAAACTCACTTCACTCATACAGTCATATATGTACTTATACCACAGAGAGTCTTGTGTGAATTATCACAGCAAAACGAAAGAGGCAGACACTGAAAGACACCATTTGACTTTTTGACTCTATGTCGATCTCATTTAACTCCAAGTATCTTGGTCTCTCACTAGGCGATGAGAGCGGCTGGTGTAGGTGCTTCACTATAGGACGCTCCGCTGTTCACCAGCCACCCATCACATAAACACATGCACACTCTCTGCCACTTACGTCCCAGAGCAATTTACAGTGGAAATGAAAGCACTCTAAGAGCAGAGCATTTGAGAGTGTGTTTTTAAATATGGCCCGTTTCTTAATAAAACACTACTCAGGTGAGACAAAGACATAAACGCTCTGCCGTAGGTTTGAGACTAATTGAGTTTAGGATGTTTATATTTTCCAGATTGACGGATGAGGAATTCTGTTGGCCGCCCAGTCAGTTACACCAAGTCCACAACCGAAAAACGGCCTCTGCTCGCCGTCACTCTCACTGACTTACTGTAGTTGAAGGCTGGTCACAGTGGGGTCTCCCAACAGTTGTGCGACCAGTTTAAAGATACATGGGTCTCATGATTGGTCTTGTTAAGCTCTCACAGGTCTCAACTCACTGACAACGTGATCCTATCGGTCATAATAGACTCTCAGTTGACTCTGCATGGGGTTGCATAAGTGATCGTGGATATTAAGATATTTTTCACTCGCACTATTCAGTTGCAATGCAAGTTTGGTATAAATGCAAATAACAGATCAAAATGGAGACCAGCCAAAACTTGTGAGAGTTGACAAAATGTCATGATCTTGTAGGTCTTCTAAAGATCTCAGTCCAGTGTAAATGGGGTATTAGTGACAGTAAAGGTGCATTGACACCTGCACGCATTTTGGCTCCGCATTCCCGTGCAATTCATTGTGACAATGGCCCCCGCTGTGTTCCCAGCTGGATACCGCACTTTGTGCTGCTGGACACTGCATATATAAAATAATGATTTCATAGCGGATTAATCATTTTCTCTCAGAGTTTGGCTGTTGAAAACACCTCTGATTGCTTCCGGAAACACAGAGGACCATTCCAGCTGCAGCTTTTCTCTCTCTCTCTTTCTCTCTCTCTCTCTCCTCTCTCTCTCTCTCTCTCTCTCTCTCTCTCTCTCTCTCTCTCTCTCTCTCTCTCTCTCTCTCTCTCTCCTGTGCTTGATGACGTGGAGAACGCATTTGGAACAGTCTAACAGGTAATTATTTTGTAATGTTTATATTGTAATGGCTTGGTAAAACAGTTGCATGTTCATTCTTTCTTATGAGTAGCTGTAAAAGTATGTTTATGATGCGGTGCGCTGATGCAATAACTCAAACTCACACTAAGTTTAATTGTTTGTGCAGTGTTCACGCGAAGTTCACATAATTAATGCGTAACAGACATTTTGAACATTTAAAAATTTTCTATGCGCACTTGCATGAAGCCGCGCACAGTTAACTGCAGTTTACAATGAGTTTACTCTGCTGCACGGCAGATTGCGTACCAGTGCACGGATCAAATTCGTGCAAGTGTCAAGGCACCTCAGTCACTCTCGAGGTCGCTGCAGAAGATCTGTTACCTTTGCTGTTGACAGTAGAACTTAATCTAATTTTATGAAGGCACTTACAATATACGGATTCTTCCTCATTGAATTCTAGTAATGAAATCAACATCAGAGCAGGTTTTTACAAACTGTCAACCTCTTATAAATAGTAAGTCCAGCTCTGAAAGCAGCTTTGCTGAAATAACTAAGAATGTTTTTAAAATTCAAATTAAAAACCACCCCACTTGACAATACAAGGCTAAAATGTACCCTCCTCACTAATTTCTAGTTGTACCTTGGGTCCAAATCTGCTCACTTATTCAGCGATGAACTTCTTCACTGCCTCCCAGCCCTCCTTTGCATCGGTGCCACTTTATGTTGATTGCTCTGCGTGCACGAGTCGTTTTGATGCCTAGAGAGCTCAAGCACTTTATTTTTTTCTTATTTATTTACTTCTTTAAGTTGCTGTTCAAATAAAGACTCTCAACCAGATATCTGATGCTGCAGATAGACTTGTATTTTTTATTTTTTGTATGCAGGCAACTTCTCTATAGTTGCAGAATGAAAACATAGAAATCATGTATACAACTTCAGATTTCTAATACTCCTCTGGCTGCTGTTGCTTCCACAGGAGTCAGATGTCTGTTTGTTGTAAGGCCACAAATATTGGACAGTCTAACCATGGAGGTACCAATCTAGCACTGATCAGGTCAGATTCTGCAGTGCGGGTTGCAGAATGGGGAGTGTTTTGATTGGCCATTTTACAAGGATCTGAGGTATGGAGATACATGCCAGAGACATTCCAGAGAACCTTTCTAGACCTGCCAAAGAATGGGGAGTGTTGTATTTTGTTTGACCACAGTCCATATGACTCCCATTTGTTCTGTTAACTTAATCTCGATCTTGCACACACACTCCGTCACATCTCCTCTCTGTGCAGAAAGTTAGTATCACACTTCAGTGGTAGTGAAGTTACTGATTAAGGAAATGGAATCAGTCTGCACATGCAAAGCCAAAAACAGGTTGCACACATTAGTTTGAGGCTGCCAGGACAGCCCACCTTTTCTCGGTCTTTCTCGCTGCAGCACCAGTTTTCCAGCAGCAGCTTGACGAAAGGAACTTTTCTGCTTCCCGTCAACAGAAAAATACTTTGATTGAATATGTGCAAACACACCAGCGGTCGTCGGAGCTGGCTCTTGGTCTCGCAGCCATCGTGTGTCATACTATAAGACACAGGAGACCCCAATCTCTCCCCTTTTCATCAACTGTGACCTGTCATGGCTGCAGCCATAAAAGGGCCTAATGGAAATTCTGCTATTAGTGCTGCAGATAGAAGGAAGGGCTGACTGGCTCACACTTATATGAAATATTGTATAAACAGAGGTTGCAGGTCAGACAACCTCAAACACCATGAGAAGAAGACGTTTGACTTCATGTGACAATGGCTTTTCTAGTTTACTCCTTTGGTACTGTGCACTGCTGAGCAGGTAGCTCAGTGGATAAGTACCTGGCTGACCAATGTAGACCTTGGTTTGAATCCCACTCATGCTACTTATCTGTGTACTTGTATTGTCTCAGCTCACCCAACAGGAAATCAGTGTTAGCCTTGGCTGGGGAGGTAACCTGCATCAGACTGGCATCCCTTCCAGGGGAAGTCGTAGATTCTCTCTGCTTTGTGTTATGGATAAGCACTGGCACCAACAGGCCTCAGGGCCTATGTTAGACGTATGTACACTCTGCAGTAACATTCATGTCTATGGGTCCTTGGCCTTTGAGACTCAGAGACATTTGGTAAAGCTTAAACTGTTCTTGAGCTCATTGGACAGAGTGACAGAGTTTTGTTAAACTGTCCAGTGAACATTTTGTTAAAAATGTTTTTTTTTTATTAGTATGACCTAAGCAGTGGGTCACCCCTTTGAGTCTGGTCTGCTTGAAGTTTCTTCCTCAAAATCATCAGAGGGAGTTTTTCCTTACCACTGTTGCCTGTGTGTTTGCTCTAGGGGTTGGTAAGGTTAGACCTTACTTGTGTAAAGTGCCTTGAGGCAGCTTTGCTGTGATTTGGCACTATATAAATTAAACGGGGAAGGTGATGGTCTAGTGGTTAAGGTGTTGGGCTTGAGTCCAGAAGATCATGGGTTCAAATCCCTGCCTGACTGGAAAATCACTAAGGGCCCTTGGGCAAGGCCTTTAATCCGCTATTGCTCCCGATGTGTAGTGAGCGCCTTGTATGGTAGCACCCTGACATCGGGGTGAATGTGAGGCATAATTGTAAAGCGCTTTGAGCGTCTGATGCAGATGGAAAAGCGCTGTATAAATGCAGTCCATTTACCATTTTAAATAAATTGACTGGACAGAGTTTTTAGTGATGCTAAGAACTTTGCAGGAGACTAAATGTTCACAATTTTAGGACGGCCCTGGTGCCTCCTCTCTTACCGTAAGACTTGGACACAAACCAGTGACCTATGCTTACGACTGGCTGCCACTGTTCCTAGCACTCTTTGAAGGTTGCTTGGGTACCAGTGGAATAACTTTCTGGCAAACAAACTGTAATTCTGGAGACTCAGAAGAGGTGTTATGATTATGGCCATCAAACATTCTTCTGGGCATGATCCAGCATGTAGGTGTCACAGTGTTGAGGATTGGAGAAGGACAAGCGGAAACCTGTGTATCACCTGGCTGCAGCGTATAGATGGTTATTTTCGACTGGTGGGGATGGACCGGTAGTCTGTCTGGGAAGTCGCTAGACAGGAATCAAGACGGTTCCGTAGTGTGATAGATGTGGCAATGTGTGGCACAAGCATATGCTCCCAGACTTGACCTTCGGTTACTTTCAGTCTACCTACCATTCACCGACTTGCAGACACCTGCAAAATACTCGGCCTGTAAAGAAATTAAATGAGCCCCGTCTTTAATATTAACATTTAAATTGGCTACACCATAGATGAGGAAACATCACAACATTTCCTGATGATTCTTTTTCACTGTGGCTTCTTAGAGGCTCTTTTTTGGCTATATGAGACATACAATAATGTGCTCCTCTCATATAATAAAGAGCTCTCATGATTAATTTCCACGCTGCTACCAGACTGTACCCAGAATTAATTTGGATCTGCCATCATCCCATTTTCTGTCACTCTTTAACTGTCTCTTTCTAAACTTACTGTGTTCCCAGTAAAATACTTTAATGCTGTCGGCCATTGCCTGTGGTATGCTGGCGGTTTTTTGGCACGAGCAGATGTTTTGATTGCGAATGCTTCTGAGATGAATGCTAAAAATTGCCCATGCGGTTTCAGGCACACGCTCAGCCGTGGTTTTGCAGAGTCACGGTATGAAGAGAAGAGGCAAAGTTGAAAGGGGGGACATTATGGTGAAGTCTCAGCAAACTTCTTTTCCCTCCACTTTTCTCTGTTCAGCTAAGCTCAGCACCAAAGATTATGAATAATAAGAGTTTCTTTAACCCATTAATCCACTATTCGGGTTAAGAAGGTGGAGCCTTATCACTACGTTTGTGTGAGTAAGTGAGAAAAAGAGAGGAGGGTATAGTGGAGGTGATCATGAAGGTGACCGGCCACAGTACTTTGAATGATTTGTACACATGGACGTCCCACTGCTGATTCTCCCCTCCAGTTTTTATGGGGATTGTCAGGACTGGTGGCGGCTTGACACAGAAATCGGTAGGAGACCAATGCAGACTCTCAGACACGGTTGGTTTTGATGAATAAAAGGCTTTATTGTGTAACCAGGCAGTTGATTCGGTACACAGGTAGTTAGGTATACAGGCAGAGGTATCAGATATGGTGCAGGCTGGGTCGTAGTTCATAAACGGGCAAAGTTCATACAAGCGGCGTCGAGGAGTAATACAGGCAAAACAGAGGCAGAGTCAAAAACAGGTTCAGGGTAACGGCGAGGTGGAGGTCGGAGTACACAAGCACGGGCAAAAATACACAAGCGCAAACAGGACAAGAACAAGAGGTGAGAAAGTGAACAGAGTCAACAATCAGGCAGTGAGCTGTGGAACTGAGAGGGTTTAAATAAAGAGCAAACTAATCAGGGTGATGTGAAGCAGGTGTGTGGAAGGTTCTGGAAAGAGGTGTGGTTTAATGAACAAAGAAGAGAGAAGAAAGGCAAGAGAGTGCGGGAGGGCAAAACAAAGCGGTGCAAGGCAAGAGAAGTGAGTGACAGAAAAACTAACTGTGAGAAACATAACGTGTTCGAATAATTAATGTGAGCAAAACAAAAGGGGCAAACCTAAGAACTAATGTGACAAGTCAAAAAGGGGAAAAGAAAAATAATGATTCTAACTAAAACTAGAATGGAACTGTTACTGACTGGTAAAGAAAAGTGAATACAAGAGAAATGGCCAGTGGTGGGCACAGCTAACCAAAACGTTAGCTTCAATAACCATTAATCAGATAACTGAAAAGTTATCTTTTATGATGATAAACCGATAAACTGCTAAAAAATGTATCTTTATTACAGATAACCGATAACTATTAGTACTGATTTGGACGCGGCCACATCAGATTAAACTGTCGGCTTCTGATAAACCAGTTTCACTTTAAGTGCTGCAGGGGCTTCTGGATAAATTCAAGGATCACAAACACAAAGAACACACGAAAAATGAATAAATAAAAAAATAAACCCCCAAACACTGTCATCATCTTTCAAAAGCAGTAACACACAGTATTAGAAGTCACAGTTTATCTCAGTATTAGATACACCGTCATTTAAGAGCTAAAAGCTGCTGCTTTTTTCGCATGCTTGAACCCTGCCGCTTAAATAACTGAAATACATCCATTAATGCATTGATTGGCAGAATAAAATACACGTAGTAAATATAAATTCTTATCTGTTAGGTTTCAGTGGGATTCATCTGAATAAATAATCCACGTTTTAAATCCAAAACAATGTCTAAACGTGAAGAAAAGTCCCTCCCTCTGTACACACAGGTACGCCATGAGAGCTCCTCTCCCCCACCGAGTCTTGGCGATTAAATTACAGCCACAAAGAAATAAAATAAAATAATGTTAAAATTAGTTTATTTTGTTTTCGTGTCGAATGGACAAGCCATGGTACACTAATCAAATAAAATCAAATCAATTTTATTTATATAGCCCCAAATCACAACAAACAGTTGCCCCAAGGCGCTTTATATTGTAAGGCAAAAGCCATACAATAATTACAGAAAAACCCCAACGGTCAAAACGACCCCCTATGAGCAAGCACTTGGCGACAGTGGGAAGGAAAAACTCCCTTTTAACAGGAAGAAACCTCCAGCAGAACCAGGCTCTACCCACAATGCTCCCTGCGTCGACCGGCCAATCACGTGTTGGGCTTAATGATGACCTCATCGGCAAGCGACAGGCAGCCAGTCTGCTCTGTGGCTAGAAACACACAACAAATGGACTAAAATGTTTGATTTTAGGGTTTACAAACGTTTTTGACCATTAAATTTTACCAGCAAAGAAAAAGTTATTGGACTGAAAGTTATCGGAAGATAACTGGTCTGATGATGGTTTAAAACTTATCTGAAAAGCTAATCCGATAGCAAAAACATTAGCTTCGATAATTATCTGCTATCGTATTAGCTGAACTGTGCCCACCACTGGAAATGGCAAAACAAACTATTGGTTAAACAGAGAATAAGAACTGAAAACAAAACCGGTGACTACTGAATAATGCAATAAGTGCAAAACAAAGAAAAGCAATAAACAAAACCAAACTGAGACTTACATGAGAAAGTATAAACATATGAAAACTAAAACCAGAAAACCACAGAGGACATAGAGTCGAAAATCCAGACCTAAACCCCGAGTCGGGGCCAAGCATGACAAGGACACCTGCTTCATTAACACCATAAGTGACGTATAGAGACTTTTCAGTGTTTTTGTGTCGGTGTGTTTGTGCACATTCAGAGGTTTGTTAATAAGGAAGATCAGCACTGATCTGATGCTTGGTGCTGGCACACGCGCTCATCCTCAAGCTGGGTTTTCTTCTTCCAAACAGAAGACGAGTGCTGCAGGCAGAACACGAAGAGAAGCCTTTGATAGTTAATCTCTCTCTACATTGCTCCCTGTCTTTAGAACCATACCACGTCCTCCGCAGACATGAATCTAATCAGTCAAGCCAAGCAGTGACACACCAACATCTTTCTTTCTTCCTTTCTTGTCACTATTTATACTGCTTCCTCCATCCCTTTGTTTCTCTCATCACACACCTCCTCCTCCTCCTCGGTCACACAGTAATTGT
This sequence comes from Thalassophryne amazonica, assembly GCF_902500255.1. NCBI lineage: Eukaryota > Metazoa > Chordata > Actinopteri > Batrachoidiformes > Batrachoididae > Thalassophryne > Thalassophryne amazonica. The sequence continues at coordinate 26,565,670 of NC_047112.1, forward strand.
GAACATGAGCTGCCACTCATATCTAACCCAGCCTGTCTCAGTAGTTTTCCCGAAGTGCACCATGTGAGCTAATTATTGCATTTATCATTCAATAATCTGGTAACTATTACTGTTATTTCATAATTATAACTAATTCAGAATTTCATTTATAGAATGACAACTATAAACTGATGTGATATGTGTCTAGATCAGTGTTTCTCAAACTTTGTCACACCAAGGACCACTTAACCAATGAAAAAAATCACATGGATCATCTGACTCCCCAGACATCCAGAATTAACAGTTTACATTAGAATTGAGTTAATCATGAAAATGAAGCATATACACCACAATCTATGAGATTTTGAAATTGCTTTTAAACCGTTGAGGAACACGTTTTTCGCTCCAATATGATATTAATTTAATATTACGGGTGTAACGATACACAAAAATCATGGTTCGGTTCATTGTAGGTACAGTATGGGAACAAAATGCAACACCTAAGTTTGCTTGTAGTGTAAACCAACAATTTATTGTAACGTTATACGAACAGGAAAATAAAATAAGTTAAATAAATAAGTTGGTAATAAGTTAAATAAAATGTTCTCAAATAAATGACAAATGTATGAAATATTATAAAAATTACATTCCAAGTAAACAGCTTTTAACAAAACCTTTCCAGAACTAAAGAGCACCAAAACGGTTCCAGCATGAAGCCCTTTTCAATTTTATTCAACCTTCATATTTTTTGCCAGAAAAATTAACTTGTCCAAAACTGTCACTCTGTAAGGCATTTAAAAAAAAAAAGAGAGAATTAATGTTAAAGAATCCCTTTACTTTTGTACAATTTATTTGATTTTCTATCTCTTTCTATTAACTGTTCATTTAATGTTTGTTAATATATCTTTTTAAATAAAGTTTTGAAAACAAAAACATTGTGGGAGAGGCAAAAAAGTGAGTAAAACCACCTTAAAATATTTAGAACCACAAATAAACTTCTTGGTTTGTTTATTTATTTTGCCATTAAAATTGGCCATCACTTAAATAAAACAACTTCTCAAGGCCAGGGCTTCTCAAAGTCTGGGGACTATTTAATCACAGCGCAGCAAATGAAGTCAGTAGGCTGAGCGAGTCCGAGTGAGGAGGATTGTAGATATCCCTCCACTCAGCACTTTCAGGCTGCTGCAGGCTGCAGAGGAGGGGGAGACCCGCTGCCGCACGGTGACAACACAGACTTTCACTTTCAGTGGCCAAATATAAGAAAAGTCTCCGGTAACTCCAGGAAAAGTAGTTAGATTTGTTGCTAGTCGCTGTTGAGAAAATAAGTCATCAAGAGGGTTTGGAAAGTTGTCAGATTTAGTGAGAAAGTTGCTAAGTTGGCAACATTGAATGTAAACACACATAATGCAAACTCACCTGTGAACAGCTCTGTACCGAACCGAACGTCCTGTACCGAAACAGTTCAATACAAATACATGTACCGTTACACCCTTATTTAATATCATTTAATATTTTACCAGTATACTCAAGGAACATTAGGGGTCGCTCACTGGCTACCAGTGGTCCGTGGACCACTCTTTGAGAAAGGCAGATCTAGATATATGGGCTAACTATGATGCTTCTTATTGTGGAACAATTTGATTCAGTGTGATATGATGCAATTAGATGCATTTCTTTAATTAATGTACTGTAGATTAATTCATTTTACATAATAAATTACAATAAGCCAAAAGTGGCATTGCTTACCTTCAAACAAGTGTTTCATGAAAAACCAGGAACCAACATGTTGGCACTGCTTCCGCACACTTTTTATTCACCACTGGGGGACAGCACCACATGCAGTAACAGAAACCAGGTATTTTAGCCTGTTAGCATATAGAATAAATAGCATGACATTGACGTTCCCATTCTGAGCCGGTATGACTGTATCAAAAAACTGTGAACTGACCATAATGTTCAAACGTGTACATTTATCCGTTATACCAGTTACCACTACCGGACATGTGGATTTTGTCTTTACCTTGCAAAGTTAATGTTCCTGTGACCAGTCTTGCAAAAGCCTCATGCTGACATTTAAAATTTTATGAGAGCTTAAAGACACAGAAAAGTAGTAGAGTAACAAGCTTAACACAGCTGATTTAACATTAAAATCAAGCTATTGATTTCACTCACTGAGTTCATAGTAGATTTAGATTGACTCTGACTCTGTGTCAATGTTGTCAAATCTTTTCCTTTAAAATCAAGTTCCAATTCATATTGGTGGTTTATTACTTATTGGGCAAACAGTTGGAAGTGGTGGTGTTGTGAGAATGAAACACTCAACTGTGTCACCTCAGGGAGCTTTGGTGGATGATGCTGCTCCCATAAATAATGTGCCACATGATGTGACTCTTTGCACACAGATCTCTTTCCTCATCAGAAAACCTCTAACATCTGAGTCAGTCCACCATGTATAGTAAATAGGAATGCACCAGGTTCAAGTGCACACAACTCGTAAAGGCAATGATGGATGACAGTCTGATTGGCGGAAATCATGTTCTGCCCAAGACACACCTATGAATAATTAAGAAACTAAGTACAACTCATTTGCACCCTGCACAGTACACAACATTTGGGTGGCTCGGCTCCATTTGAGCTCTCTTTAATGTGTTTTTGTGGGGACAAAATAAAAACCGTCAAATGCCTGAATGGAAAATGTTGTTTGTCAAGATGATAGACCGCTTCAGGTTATTTCATAAGTAATGACTCTATAATTGTAATAGGCCACACATTGACAAAACTCATTACAAAACTGTTCCTGTAAAGTCAATGAGGATGTCTCATGTCCCATTACAGACTGGGGTGTCTTGTGTAGAGAAGATTTTTATTTAAAAATTGAGTCTTTAATGTTTTTCTAAAATTCATTAAAAAGTCCTCGAGGCTCCATCCTTCTTATTGCAGATAAATTAAATTGTCATCTTTAGGATTACTGTTGTGTTTGTGTACTCAGTCTGACAACATGTGTTGAGAAAATTCTAACTTAAAAAAGTAAATGATTGATTTTAATGACATTTAGGCATCTATAGGGAGTGCAGCCACTCAGACTCGACATATAAAGGCAAATTCATTGGTATTCTTCCCATTCTGCGCAATAAAAATGTGCACTGTCGGGATTCAAGTGGTATAGCAGAGGATTACAGGATCGGATGATGTTCCTCATAGGTCTCTGTCTCTTACATTCTCTCTCTCTCTATGTGATATCTCTGCCTGGTTCTTCATATCTTTATGTCTGCCTCCCCTCTTCAGTCTGTTCTTCTGTATGCTGTGGGAGTGCTGTTTAGACTCTATTTCTTCCTATAGATACCAGAAAAACAAACAGGTCAACCTCTGAAAGAGATGACTGTCGGGCAGGAGAGGAGGACGAGGAGGAAGAAATGGCCAAATAAGCTTTGTGAATCCTCTGGCAGTGTATGAGTAAAAATTGCCTGCCAAGAAGAATTCAACAATCCATCAATCCATCCATCCATCCATCCATCCATTTGTATATGCATTTATTCTACCCAGGGTCATGTCAAAGCAATACTGTATATTTCCTAGAAAGAACGGTTTGAACGGTTCTTTGAATTACTGAGTGTCACATTATTTAATACATTACATCTTTGGCTGTATTGCTGAAGTGATTGTAAAATTGTTGCTGGGTTCAACTTCATATTTAACCTTAACTTTTCCATGTAAACCATTGTTTATAATGGAACATTTGTGTATTTCCTTCAAAAAAGTTGTTTTTCTCCAACTGAATGATACGTGCATGCAGAAGAGTGAATATACATTTATCATATACCTATAAATGATGCGCCAATATGATTGGATAAAACACTAAAGAATAAATAGCAATACACACTTTTTGTGGATGGGTAATATTTTTTATACCACCCGAGTAATCAGCCAATCAATGAAGAGGCGCAGTCAGAGGAACTGTGAAATACTGGTGAGTCACTACTAATAATTTCTTATGTGTCCAACCTCGTAGGTTGATCGTTAAAATTAAATTTGTTAGTTCTAAAAGCCATCATAATTATTTATAGGAAAACATTCTAATTTTTTCGACTAAGGTTTGAACTTTGAGTGTTTACACAGGAGAGAAAAGTGAGAAAATGTTAATGCCTGTTTGAGAAAAGTGTATAAAGTGTGTAGTGAGGGGTTTTACAGCCTTAAAACATCTATAATAATTGTAAAAAATAACGCTGACGCGGATTTCGCCTATCGCGGGTTATTTTTAGAACGTAACTCCCGCGATAAACGAGGGACCACTGTATATGATAAAATCGTTATCAAGTTGTTCACCAATGAATATGGCTTTTTACACCCTTCAGAACCTGATAATATTTAAATTATTTATGTAATTTGCACAAATTAAGCAAATATATTCTGCTCTTATGTATTGGTCGAGGAAAGCCCGGCTGCTACCCATAGACGGTTTTGTCGGCAGGTAGTATGTAGACCGAAGTTTGCGGTAGTTCCGGCTTTTTTCGCTTTGGAAAGGGGCGGAGCATTTCGCCGGTGTTTTGACCGCCGTACTATCCGCAAATACGCGGATAAAACGCCACTAAATCCTCCGAATAAAGCGGCGTTTTGATGCCGTAGCATCCGGCACACGTCAGGCAACGGGGGTTAATACCCAGTTCTATCCTTTACAATCGCAGGTTAAGACGTGCGTGAGAACGGCGGAGTTCTGCTGCCACCGATAATGCCCTGTGTACTGCTGGTTAATACACAGATTTTTATCCAGGCAAATCCTGCGTTACTCCAGGATCTTTTGCATATAGGCACCGCCCCCAGAGTATAATAGGCTGAAGCAGCAGGAATACATGCCTCTGTCACTGCAGGGGGAGGGAGATCATCCTCAGCCTTTTCTTCTACTTTCTTTCCCCCTCTTCAAGGTGTTGCTCCGTCTCCACCACAGGCCTCCCCTCTGCTTCTGAACCAGACCTCTTGGTAAGTCCTTGCCGCTACCAATTTTCTTTTAGGAGGCATACTGGAGCTTCTCTGCAAAAATATCTGGAGCTGGCCGCGAGTGCATGCAGCGCGCTAGCGTTTTTATACTGATCGCTGTCTATCGGCCATTTGGAACGCCGTTAACCGGGAGGTGGCGTTTAGAATGGCGTACTGTCTGCTAGCGCCGCCGTTTTGTCTGCCTCTGTCACCGGTTAAAACACTGTTGAGGACGCCGATGTGGGCTCTATCGCCGTTTTACATGCCGTTGGTTAGGGATACAACGCCGGCCGCCAATTACGGCGGTGTAAACTGCGGCACTACAGGAAGGGGCAGGATGAAACGGCGATTAAAAAGTATCAAACTCCGTTGTTCGCGTTGTCTCCGTCGTCACGCGAATTCTCCGGGAGCGCTCCCGGAATTATTCGACATGTTGAATAATTTTTTCAATGATTCCCGGTAAAGCCGGAACTAAGTCACGCCCCCTAGTGCTGGTGTTAACAACGGCGTTTGATCCTTAAGACGGCCAAAAACTCTTCCGGGACGCTTCCGGGAGCTCTTACCGTCTATGTGTAAACGGGGCTTTACACTTGTGGTATTTGTGTACATTCTAGAAAAATTCTGTGAAGTTAACGGTGAAATCCTGTAAAATCACAATATATAAAAACTGCAAAAACAAAAACAAAGGGGTAATGTTTAATTTACAACAGTAATGTGTAAAATATGGAGTGAAACTGTGAATTTAACAGAACAAATATGTTCAAATAATCATATACCATTGTAGAATTTACAAATGACTGCATTTTAAACAATAAAAACATACATTTTGACAATATTTTAACATAAGGTGACTGTTTTGCAGACGTATTTATCACCACATTGACAACACAGTAGCTGCAGGACCAATCATCCAGCATCTTTCATTGTGAGGGCAAAAAAAAAATTTGCATTGTTAATCCCTGAAGTGATTGCAGCATTAATTATTGAAAGCACTGAAGGAAAAGTGTTGAAAATGTGAAGAAAGCAGAAGACCGTCCAATGATTTTAGGTTTATCTTCTTCTGTGAAAGAGCAAAAATATTCACCAAACTGTTACATTTTAGATTGTCTTCTTTAAGCCTTTATCATCCAAATACTCTACTAAATGATCTCACAAACATTCATTCATTAAAATATATTCTAACATTGATTAAGTAAGATATTTAATTGTGATCATGAATGTTATAGATGCATCTTCAAAATGCTCATGATTGGATAAAGAAATACAACTGCTTTCGAGTATTTTATATACAGTATTAACATACAAACCTTTAATACCGTTGAATGATTACAATTTTATATTTGTCTTGAAGCTTGTTAAAGGATCGTTTAAAAAAATGTCAGATTTGTTTATCAATCAGGCTATTGAGCAAGTACAGTGGAGAATGTTCATAATATTTTAAACTGAAGCGTTTATTGCAGAACCATTGATTGGCTGTGAATTGTCTCGCTCACAGACGATGGAGTCCACGGTGGTCGGCACGGATAAAGTTTAATGACAGAAAAAGATATTTCAATGTTATTGTCCCTTTTAGTTCTTTCTGATATACTGCATTAGACATTTATTGGCTGAGATTGAGATGTTCCCAAAAGAGATGCAGCTGAGTGGCAGGAATACATTTTTTCTTTCACATTGACATAAACTTTTAATTTATTTTTCCATTTTGTTTATACAGTCAGTGCCAAATCATATCATTGGCCACCTCAAGGCACTATACACGGAGTAAGGTCTGAACGTTTTACATACCAATAATTGAAGCCTGTGTGATATCGCGGGATTTGACCACTTACAGGGACTTCCACTCTGTTGTGCAATATATACACAGCATATGTATATATAGCACTTTTCCATCGGCATCAGACACTCAAAGTGCTTTACAGTAATGCTTCACATTCACCCTGATGTGAGGGTGCTGCCATACAAGGTAATCACTACACACTAGGAGCAACTAGGGGATTCAGCACCTTGCCCAAGGGCCCTTAGTGATTTTCCGGTCAGGCTGGGATTTGAATCAAGGATCCTCTGGTCTCAAGCCCAACACCTTAACCACTAGACCATCACCTCCCCTGTTTTCTTTTCAGCTGCAATCACCAAAGCAGTCACGAAAAGTTTTTTTTTTTTTTTCGGTTCTCAGTGGAGAAGGGAAGTTGAGGCAAGTGGGAGACGTCGTGTTGGTAAGTGTTAGCCTACACAGCTAACCAGAGTAACTCCGTTCTTTTGCCTGTATGTACCATACCACCACCTCGACATGTTTGAGCTCCAGGTCATAAGCAAGCTGCGACACATGTACACTTTCCACCACATTGTCACTTTTTTTTTGCATTTTCACTTTGTTTGCAATGCAATTTGCCCAAAAACTCAGACAAAGTGCTGTGTTTCTGATGGGGACATATGAGTGCTGTCCCCGAATGTACGATTATTGCGACATATTCATCATATTTTGACCCTTTAGTGCCTGCCCTCAGACAAGACTGCGCAGCCCAATTAATTGGAGTAAACGGGTAAAGAAAATGGGTGGATATACAGATACAGCCATTGTGCCATGTGTCTTACCTCCCCCTTTTGATTTGTTACCTTGCTCATTTCTCTCAATGGCCAGATGATCTTCCTGCCCCTTATGTATAGGTGCTTTCTAGCATTTTATGAAGTCACCATTTATCATTTTGGCAGATGTTATTGATGGTTTTAGAGTATCCCAGAATCCTTTGCGTGCTGGGGAGGGAGGTTTGATAATTGCTCAGCTTAATGCTAACTTTAACATTGAAAATGCCATAGACATGCTAACTTGTTAGCATCGGTCCAGTTTTTAAGTTATTAAATACATCTATCAACTGTTTCAGAAAACCATAACAGGTCGGTTTAACATAAAAAGGTAAATATTACTCACAGACATATGCTCTTTAGGGTTTTAGTGGGGAAAATTTAAGATAAAGCGAAATAAAACAAAGAACCAACGAAACAGCAGATCGAAGATCGAAGCACTGCTTCATTGGTTCAAGGTTTAAAGCAAAGCCGCGCTGCAGAAACACTTGATTACAGACACGCTGCAGAGTCTGTAAACAATGTAGAGAAATGATCATTTTCCTGACAAACAGCCCCAAAAATAACAGCCAGTCTGAAAGACCGATAAGGGAATCGTTAAGCAAAAAGGCTACTGATGTCGATGGATCGAATCATTTTTTAAGGATACCCAAAAAGAAACGGTTCCCGACACACAACCCTAACAGCAACACGCTTTTTAAAAAAAATAAAACTCAAATTAAAGACTCACAATTATCTTAGTTAAACACCTAAATACATATTTTGGTTGAACTCACCTCCATAACGATGCAATGTTGCAAACAAGTTGCTGCAAAACGTTTGTTTACACTGACAACGAAATCTCAGCCTCCCCAACGAGAACATGATTACGCGTTAGATTTGACACCATAAAGGCGTCAAGACAGCCAAACGCTAACCTTGTATATTTACTATGCTTGAAACAAGTTTAGAGTTTAGCTGAATTGCCTGATTGATGGCAATTTTGTTTTTCTAAATCTGTCTCCCTCTTATTTTCTTTGCCTGACAATCTTGCATTGAAAGTCAAAACAGTGGAAAGAGCACAGAGAATAAATTGCAGAGAGGAGTCTGTGCAGTGGCAAAGGTGCTAATATACCACGAATGAGTTTCAACTCCTCGCAAGTTTGGTCTTTACTGCTTCCTCCCTCTGTATTTATTTTTATGTCTCTTCACTATATGTGACCTTTTCCACCCGTCTTCCTCCTCTCTCTCTGAAGGCCTCTCTCCATCTTTCAGTCTCAGTCATGTTTCTTGATCTTTCTCCACAATTTCCATACTCTGTCAAACTTTGGCAGAGGTCTTTTCCATTCTCTCACAGACTATCTGGCCCTGTCCTCAGTCCAGTAACTTGTCAGCTCATGAACAATGAAGAACAGCTGCTGTTGTATGACAGCATGGCTCAGTGATAATGAAACACTTTTGACTTCATTGCAATCTGGTTGATTGTGCTTGGATTTGTCTTTGCAGTTAAACGATACTGTGCTTTACTTCTCACGATTAATCAGTTAGTTGTTTAGCAAATTAAAGAAAATAGTCATCTCTCCATGAATCAGGTTCCACAGAAATGGGTTTATGTTGTTTTTACCAAACAGCACTGGAAAATCCAAAGATTGACCAGTCAATCAAAAACCACTTTATTTAAATTTTGCCAGTTAATGCTAACGTTTTTTTACATAGTAACAGTGAAAAATATTTATAAACCCTGTCGGCTTCTGTCTGCTATGTATTTTGTAGCAGTGAGGCAGATAAGAGGAGCTGAGCTCAACTCCACCCTAGTAGAAGAGGTCTGGCTGCCAGGCCCGCTACAAAAAAACCCCAAAAAACAAAAGTCACTACCCTTTACAGCATACAGCGGCCCAGTCGTGAGGCCAAATTCCTCAAAAGGAAAGCAGGTTTGACTTACAGTTTTGATTTATAAACCAAATTATTGCAGATAGTTTAACTACATTAATGTCAACTCTGTCATTTGTACAAAGTGGAAATATGACACATATCTTTTAATTTGAAAATAATACACCAATTCTGACGTTTGAACATTAACACACACAGATGCCAAACTTCATTATGGGTAAAAATGATCCTGCGATCACTCATTGGTTGATTTATTTAACCAACACAAAACTTAACGTATGTGTTGATTTTTGTAAAGATAAATGTGTATTTATATTTGTTTAATCAGAAGCATTGGCTGTGTTTAAACTCAAAACCTGCCTGTCAGTAGTTCAGTGTACCGGAGACAATACTAAAAGTAATCGGTTAGTTGTAGCTTCCGCTAAATCTTTTAGTGGTTTATTGCTTCAGCATTATAAAAGTTAACTTTTCAGTTAGCTGATTACTGGTTATCGAAGCTAACGTTTTGGTTAGCTATGCCCACCACTGGCCAGTTTCAGTGCGGTTTAAATCAATTTGCCAATTATTTTGAACTGCTTCAAAACAAGTTTACATATCTAAACCAATTAAGAATACATTGATCTGTGATATAGGAACTGGATTAACAACAGATAGACTGGGTTCCCAGGTGGTGTTGAGTCCAGGTGTGTACATCAAGCTACTTACTTGTGTCCTTCAACAAGACACTTCATCTGCATGTTGCTAGTCCACCCAACTATAAAGAAGCACCAGGGGTAGAAGTGAAGTAAACGGTCATTGATTGGCATTCTGTTCAGGTGGAGCCGTAGGATCTGTGGGGATAATTACCAGGCCTTTGGGCCCCAGAGCCTGTGCATGGGGTCCCGACTAATTTAACCAGACGAAGTGGGAAATTACTTGTTTTTCCATGTAGCTTTTCCATCTGATGCATGTGTTTAACCCTCAAGCGACCAAGCTATCTTAGCCTCTAATATGACCGAGTGGGGTTATTTTTGACCCCCATTGACTTTATATAGGAATACTACTATATAAATGATTGTTTTAGGGTTCATCATATTTATTTCACTCTCAAATTTATTTCATCATGCTTTTCATCCTCACTCAGGGCACCAAGAATTAGTCTTAATGCTTGTGCAGCTGTAAATCTTGCTGTTTTAGGCCTGTTGGCCAAGCTTCCTTGTGAAACAGTAAAATATATTTATTAGAGTTGGCAAATTACAATACCATCTGAAGCTATAATGTCGAAAATCTCATAGATCTTCCCGGGGTCATAAGTGACCCCGCACAAGTTTGGATTATACTTGCCACACGGATCGGCCGATGCTTGCAAAAGATTGACAAATTTATGGTAGGAAACCTTTTTCTGATTAAACCTAGAAAAATAGTGCACAAAAATATATGCCCGGAGTCATAAATGATCCCGCTCGGTCCCTTGAGGTTTAATGCACTTTACAGTGATGCTTCACATTCAACCATTCATGCACAGATGTCAACCATGTAAGGTGCTCAAGTGTATACCAGGAGCACCTTGGGGATTAAGTACCATGCTGACGGGCTTCTTAGTGAGTCGCCTCTCTGGCATAAATGGAACATGGGATCCTCTGATCATGGGTCTACTGCTGTAACCTCCAGGCTACCACCTCCTCATGCTGGTTTAAGTAGTTTTACTGTTGGTTTAGTGTAGTTACAAACTAGATCATTGTTTAATCCAGTATAAACACAATTGAAGAGTTTTAAAACCAGTTTAAACTATGGCAACATGATGTAGAACAGTTTCCATCCAGTCCAAAAATAGAGGCAACTCCTCACGTTATAGAAGAGGGAACAAGTTCAATTGGATATTTCCTTCTTAATAATGCTTAAAGTGATAATTATGCAATCAAAGTATAAAAAAAATTCTTCCTCTATATTTAAAAAAGTTGTTTACTGACCAAAAATATATTCCTAACTAAATATTGGTTGATATGCTCCTTTATATATTTGTGACTGGGCTTGAAATGTTGGAGCTCTTATTTGATGTGATCAAAACATGAGTGAATAATTACTGTGATCAGTTCACACAAAGTCTGAATCCCATTAAATGATTAAAAAAGCACGTTCCTGTGCACCATTAAAGAGGCAGAATGTTAGGTGTGTTAAAAGCTGCGGGAGTGACTCACGGTTATTTCCATTGTGCAACTTCAGTGGATCACATAAAGCACTGAAATGGCTTTGGAAGAGTAATTTGACCTCTGTCGCACAGTATAGCTCTGGGCAGCAGGGTTTTACTAGAGAGTGTAGTTTATCTCACTCCAAACCTTAGAACAAAGTAAGCCCGGTCTAAGCTGGCTGGAAACATGATTCCCTCTCCGATGATTCCCAGGCATCTCGGGGTCACACACACGAACAGGACTCTCAAAGGCATGCCACACCGAAGCGGACCGTTCCCTCAACGTCGCTAGAGGAGAGAAATCTGATCTGCATAAACACACGCTCACATGAACATTCAGCCTGAGTGTGTAAACGACGCAGCCGAGTTAAGTGTACGGCCCCTGTGAGAGAGCGTATCGATTAGTATTTGATCTCTGCCAGTCGCTCCTATTCAGCGTCTCCCCACAGGCTCCATGCTGACCTTCTCCAACTGTCTGCCACACATACAAATGCACACATACACATACATAAACGGCACGCACGAGAGCTGCCTCTTTCCACAAGCGTGATAACGTATCCGCTCTGGAGATGGTGTGGGGGTGTTACTGATGCAAACAAAGGGAATGAAGAAAGGGAAGAATAAAGCAAAGGATTTGGCTTTGGGCATGAAGCTGAAGACAAATGGAGTGACTCAGTTGGTCCATTAGGAGTTTGGGGGAGGTGAGATGGACAGCAAAATCCAGGCTTTGAGAGAATCTGAATAGACACATGCAAGAAAGGATATCTAGCAATCTGATGAGCCGTTTTAGTGCTCGTGGCCCCGTCCCTCACATCTTCTCTTTCTTTATGAGCAGCAGTTACAGCGCTGCCACCATCACTCAACATCATCGACTGTCGAAACCATCAATGCATTGACATCAATATTTTTAATGGGTGAGTCGTTTTTAAAATATATTCATGAATAGGAACGTCCCAATTAGATTGAAGTGATTGGAATTGGGCCCAATTAAGGTATTTTTTTTTATTGTTTGGTATTGGATAAATCAAACACAAGTTGCCAAATTGGTACACGTTGCCTCTTGTTTCACTTCATAAACACGGTGCTAGTCAGAGCTGCTGTAGTGCACAATTTAAAAGTTTTCTTTTTCTTCACTTCAAATATGTACCAAGTCTGTTTTTGATGGATGCACTTTTTACCACAAAGCCAGGCAGCACCAGTGGCGGTGCCAGAAAAGTTTTGTTGGAATGGCTGAGGGGGGGCTGGGGGAAAAGTTGGAGGGGCTCCACAAAATGTCGTCAAAATGAACAATATATAGTAAATTGCTTTATAAATACCAAGGTATATGTTTTAGTCACCCATGCTCCTCTAAAATGTGGTATCAATGTACACACATATCACTTTGAATGATTGCAAGTTCAGTAAACTTGCACATAGGTATACACTGAAATGGTGCTCAAGACAATGCATGGAATCAACCTTACACAAATCATCTATGTCAAAGATTTATTGCCAATTTAACACCAAGGTCATAACCATTCGATAAAAGTAAGTAAAAGATATAGCCTGAGAAACCTAGTTGTAAGTGAAGTTTTAAGAGTGGCTGTAATAAATATTTAGGAAACCTAAATTTTTGGAGTATGGAGTTACATTTGTCACATTAATATTTGCAAATGCAGAGAGGGTGATTTACAAATATCCTTCGATTTGTACATGTGCTTTGTGATCCACAAACACAAATTTCTGATTTGTAACTTGTGTATGGGGTATTACAAATAAATGTTTATTTGCAAAACTGAAAATTCGGTTTGTGAAGGGTGATTCAGTATTGGTGGATCACCGAACACACACATTCATCACTTTTCTCAGTTACGCAATATTGAGACATTCTCAACGCAAAACTGCATTTGAGATCCACAAATATGTCAGTCGCTATTCACATTATTGGCAGAATTATTGGGGGGGGGGGGGCTGAGGGAGGCTTGGCTCATTATTGGGGGAGCTTTAGCCCCCCCCAAGCCCCCCCTTGGCGCCACCACTGGGCAGCACTTTACATATAAATGCAAGAGTTTGCCTCATCATCTCCTTTTAAGAGGGGCAAGGGGTTGGAAGCCCTCCCCGAGAAAAGGTCCACTTTTGAAGACATATATTTAAGACATTTTTGCATATAATAATAATAATAAGAAGAAGAAGAAGAATAGATATATTCCAAACAACTGTCATTCAGTCAGTATTCCTCAGAGGTTTCCATTTTACTACTACAATGCAGCATTAAGTAGAGTTGATGAGCCATATAAAGACATCTTTTTTTCATAAAAGAATAAATAATAAATTCATTGACTGATTAATCAATACAGAATAGTCATTAGTGGCAGCTCTAGGCAGTTAAAACCCCTGTGCCAACTGTGTATAAACCATCTCCTCTAATACTGTTATGAAGCAAATTCTTCAACCGGCATACATTTCTGTGCATGTCTATCTCTGATGTGGGGTCAGAAAACTGGAGGTAATCTTTAAGGTTTTTATTTCTTTAACAAGTCCAAGACTTTCTGCATGCTCTTTATGTCTGGCTGTGAACTTTATTTTATCTCTGCCAACCTGCTGTGCCCTTTTGTTTAATCTATGATTATCTCTTTCCTCTTATTTTGTCTTTGCTCTCTTGTTCATTCATTTTGCGACCCCTCTTCATCTTTTCTCTTTTTTATTCGACTCTGCAAGTGTTAAGTCATGTTTTATAGTTCGATTTGCTGGCTGGCCCTGCCGCTGTAATAGAATAGAATTGCTCCTTCCTACGTGGACAACAGTTTCCAGGGTAACAGAGACGGGAAAGAAGGCCACAGAGTGCATTGTTGTGTAGTCAATTTTATCACTTTAATGTTTTGGTCCGTTTCTGATATATACTGCTTGCATTGCCGCTAACCTAAGGTCTGGAGAAAACAGCGGTACAGTGGTTGGTATCGGCTAGAACATTATTGCAGTTTTCACTGTGATAATGAAGTAAATTGCGTTTACTTTTTCAGACTGAGATAACCGTTTACACTAGCTGCCGTCTGGCTTGTTGTAGAGGTTAAGCTGGTGATGCATCGTCTGTCGTCATAGGTAAACTTGACTCACATTTGTGCAGAGAAGGAAAGAGATGGAATGCCTCAAGGTGATTCACTGGCATATTCCTAATCACTCCATCTCATCTTTTATTACCTTGCATACTTCTCCTCTGGGGTGCTGGCACTGCAGATGTTTCTACTGCCTGCAGTGTTGGGCATTTAGTCAGCGGTAGAATAGATAACGGGAGACAGACTATAACATGACTGTCAGTAATATTCTCATTTTGCCCCTGAGAATTAACATCTGATTGCAAAATTGCAACAAATTCTCACAGGTACCCAAAACTACATTAAGAAAATATTCCTTCATCAAATTTCCTTGTCACCCTTGTGAGTGAGGACAAAATCACTGGCTAAAGACGGTCTAGTCTCCATCCACCCACACTGCTCTAGTTAATAACCCCACAAATATTCTGCAAAGCATATGAGGTTTATTAGAAAACTAACCGGCAGTTTTATAAAAAAAAAAAAAACTATATGGATTTGAATCACATGCGATTACACCAGACATGCTTGAACCCTCGTGCGCATGCGTGAGTTTTTTCACGCGTGTCGGTGATGTCATCCGCCTGTGGGCAGGCTTTGAGTGAGCACTGGTCCAGCCCTCTCGGCTGAAATCTCTTTGTCTGAGACGCTGCTGGAGACGGCGCGCGTTGCTTTATCAAACTTTTTTCAGGGCCTGTGAGGGATATCCGAGTGGACACTATTCAAGAAATTCTGCTGGTTTTCGGTGAAAAGTTTAACGGCTGATGAGAGGTTGTGGAGTTTCTTTCGCTTTAAGGACAGCTCACTAAGCGGATCGGTGCGGCGCGGTCGGAGGTGGCGTCCGTCTGGCTGTTTCGAGCTGAAAACTTCATAATTTAAGGCTCTGTTCACCCAGGACGTCGTCAGAGAACAGAGAAGTTTCAGAAGAAGTCGGCATGAGGAGTTTATGTGGACATTCCACTGTTAAACGAGATTTTGTAATGAAAGAACGTGTGCGCAAATTCACCGAGTCGGTTCCGTGACGACGACGCAAATCCGTCTGCGCCGTGACTGGAACAACACCTCCGTGTTGAAAACCATTTGTAAAATTCAGGCGGCTTTTGATGGCTTTCAACAAGTGAGTAACTGAGAAATTGTTTAACAGCTTGGGCATGTTCCAACTTGTCCGTTAAGGTTTCCAACGGAGGTGTTTTTCCTGTCGCGACCCCCCGCGGTCGGGTCCGGCCCGACATGCGACTCTGCCCGCACGTTCTTTCATTACAAAATCTCCTTTAACAGTGGAATGTCCGAATAAACTCCTCATGCCGACTTCTTCTGAAAGTTCTCTGTTCTCTGACGACTTACTGGGTGAACAGAGCCTGAAATGTGGAAGTTTTCAGCTTGAAACAGCGAGACTACGCCGCCTCGGAGCACAGATCGCCATCAGGCACCGTGGGCCGTCCTTAAAGCGACGCTTACACACCAAAATCTCTCATCAGCCGTTAAAATTTTTACCGAAAACCAGCTGAATTTATCGAATGGTGTCCACTCAGTTGTGCCTTAAAGTTTTGAAAAAATTTTGATCAAACAAAGCAGCAGTCTCTGAGCCATTCCTAAACAATGAAAAAACGACGAGAGGGTGGGCGACTCCTCACTCAAAGACTGCCCACAGGCGAATGATGTAACCGACAGGCGTGAAAAAACTCTTGCATGCCCACGAGGGTTCAAGCATGTATATCAGTCAAAGCAGTGAGTCTTGACATGGCCTTTACCAACTTCAAACAATTACAACAGTAAAGCTGCACTTACATTCACGTAGCAACTAAGTTGTTAAATCAAAGGTGTGCTTTTATGACCAGAACTGGAAAGCAGCATTAATTAAATTATTCTTACAACTAGTGAAATCATCCACCATCACATGACCAAAATGTCAGTACTGATATTCCTTCACAATACAAGTAGTTTGCCCAATCTAGTTCTCACTAACTAACAGTAAAGTCTTTCAAATTTGTGTTCAAGGAATATTCAAAGACACCAAGCACCAAACACATCCAGTCATCTTGCCAGGTCACTGGTAAGTGTTCAAGTCTCCCAATCATACAGTAAGACTGGAAGCAGGACTGTAAAAACTTGGGTCTTTGTTCTGTTCTGAAGGTATCAACATTGCCAGATACATCTGTCTAGTGATTTCATGGCTCTATAAGCTCTTCACAAGTGCCTAGGCTCATGTGTCATACATCATACTGATAAAGTGAGGAACCTTGGGGTAATTTTTGATCCTACATTGTCTTTTGACCACCACATTAGAGATATTAAAAGGACTGCTTTCTTCAGTCTGTGAAATATAGCGAAAATTTGTCCCATCCTGTCTATGGCTGATGCTGAGACCCTGATTCATGCATTTGTCTCTTCTAGATTAGATTATTGCAATGTTCTATTTTCTGGTTTGCCACGGACCAGCATTAGGGGTCTCCAATTGGTTCAAAATGCTGCTGCCAGACTTTTGACACGAAGCAGGAAGTTTGACCACATTACACCCATTTTGACATCTCTTCACTGGCTTCCTGTCTCTGCAACATTGGATTTTAAGGTTCTGCTACTAGTGTTGAGGGCGCCCTGCCTGGAGTGCGGGCTCCAGGCACCAGAGGGCGCTGCCGCCTTACGAGAGCAGCCAGGGTGACAGCTGTCACCCATTACTGGACACAGCTGACTCCACTCAGCACGGAGGTATATCACCAGGACGGCGTCTCCACCTCAGTGCCGAGATATCGCCTTAAGATAGAGGTAACGATTCTCTGCTGTATTATTGCCTTTCTTATTGAGCATTGCAGGACAGCTGTCTACTCAAAGCCGTTGCTTCAGATAAGTACTCACCTTCCTGCAGTATTGTGACGTGAGGTGGAGACGGCTTCTCCCCTCTCTGTGTTACTGGGTGCAGCCGCATCCACACCTGTGTGTTTTGTTCTCTTGCCAGCAGTACCGGATCCGACGAGCGGAGGCAGTGGCCACCTGGGAATTCGGGACTTGGCGGTTCCAGTACTTCCAGGGTTCGGTGGCAGAGGAAATCTGGGTGGTTCTGGTTCGACTTGGACGGACGTCTCCTACCTTCGAGCCTGCCCACACGACACCAGTGGAATTCGGCTTAACCCCAAATTGTCAATTGTTGTATTGGTTGTGCACGTTTCACAACAGTAAAACCTTGTTATTTACCTTCTCCATTGTCCGTTCATTTGCGCCCCCCTGTTGTGGGTCCGTGTTCCTACACTTTCACAACAACTAGCCTATAAAATTGTTCATGGACTGGCACCTCTCTATGTAGGTGATCTAATTAAACCCTACGTACTGGCCTGAGCTTTACGTTCTCAGGGTGCAGGACTACTTTGTGTCCTTAGGGTAAATAAAAAGTCACAGAGTTTTCTCTTATTGTGCCTCTGTTCTGTGGAATGATCTCCCTGCATCAATAAAGCAGTCAGACTCTGTAGAGACTTTCAAGTCCAGACTTAAGATGCATTTATTTTACTTTTTTACTCTTTTACTGTGCTTTTTAAAATCATTTAATTTATTTTATTTTGTTTTCTGAATTGTGTTGTGTGAAGCGCCTTGAGGTCAGATTTCACTTTTAACAAGAGATTTTGTCATGGAAAGCCGCGCGGAGGCTTCGCGCGTCACGACCGATTCGCTGATGAAGTGAGACAAAGGAACACCTCTGTTTCGGAGTGCCAGAGGACAAGTTGGGACATGCCTATCTCGGCTTTCAGTGCTTACCAGTCGAGTGAGTATAAGAGAAATTGTGGAGAGCTGGGCATGTCCTAACTTGTCCTTTAACACTCCGAAACGGAGGTGTTCCTTTGTCTCGCTTCATCAGTGAAAATCTCTTGTTAAAAATGAAATCTGACGGAAAATGGCTGATGTCCAGCTCTTGTGATAACCAGAGAAATTGCACACGACGGTCCCGGCTCCACACAGCCATCCGTTTAGAAATGATGTGGTGGTTTCTGCCTCTCGATGGCGGCTCTGAGCGCGGTGCGCCATGCGCCATTGTGGGCCGTCCTTAAAGCTGTAGTAACACTCCTTATTCTCTGTGAAGCCTGTAAAATTTTCACTGAAAGCCAGATACATTTTTCGAAAGGTTTCCAGCTGCATGTCTCTAACAGTTTCTGAAAAAATTCTGATGGAAAAAAGCCCAAATCATTCCGCCATTTCCTCGCAATGAAACAACGACGAGAGGGGTGGAGCAGTGCTCACTCAAAGCCTGCCCACAGGCGAATGACGCAACCCACAGGCGTGGAAAAACTCACGCATGCGCACGAAGGTTCAAGCTTGGCTGACATAAAAACATATGAATCAAATCCATATAGTTTTTGAAAAAAATAAAAAGGTCCGTTATTTTTCTAACAGACCTCGTAAAATGAATAAATTGAAATTCAATTGAATTGTCTCTTGTTTCCTGATTTGATTTGGCTTCGTCAAATCAGGACCTTCAGCGTGCACTGGGGCGGTTTGCAGCCAAGTGTGAAGCGTCCGGGATGAAAATCAGCACCTCCAAATCCGAGGCCATGGTTCTCGACCGGAAAAAGGTGCTTTGCCCTCTTCAGGTCGGTGGAGTGTCCTTGCCTCAAGTGGAGGAATTTAAGTATCTCGGGGTCTTGTTCACGAGTGAGGGACGGATGGAGTGTGAGATCTATAGACGGATCGGTGCAGCATCTGCAGTGATGCGGTCGCTGTATCGGACCGTCGTGGTGAAGAGAGAGCTGAGTAGGGGGGCAAAGCTCTCGATTACCGATCGATCTACGTTCCGATCCTCACCTATGGTTATGAGATTTGGCTCATGACCGAAAGAACGAGATCGCGAGTACAAGCGGCCGAGATGAGTTTCCTCCGCAGGGTGGCTGGGCGCTCCCTTAGAGATAGGGTGAGGAGCTTGGTCACTCGGGAGGAGCTCGGAGTCGAGCCGCTGCTCCTCCATGTCGAAAGGAGTCAGTTGAGGTGGCTCGGGCATCTTTTCCGGATGCACCCTGGACGCCTCGCTGGAGAGGTGTTCCGGGCATGTCCCACTGGGAGGAGGCCCCGGGGAAGACCCAGGACACGCTGGAGGGACTACATCTCTCGGCTGGCTTGGGAACGCCTTGGGGTTCCCCTGGAGGAGCTGGGGGAGGTGTGTGTGGATCGGGAGGTCTGGCGGCTTTGCTTGAGCTGCTACCCCCGCGACCCGACTCCGGATAAAGCGGAAGAAAATGGACGGATGGATGGATGTCTCTTGTTCTCGAAGCCCAAAATGAATATCTTCTCAACTTTGACACTTTTGCGGCATGGCTGAGTCTGTGAAGTCACTGAAAGCCTAGATCTTAGTCTTGATCCAAGACAAAGCCAAACACATCATTAACTTATTCCAGTGCAGCAATCAGGGCGTCCATTGATTCTACATAGATCGCATCGCATTCTCCACAAAGTTAAAGTCAGTAAACCTTTCCTTGTTAACAAAGGCGCCAATGTTGCTAGACTCCATCACCATACCCAATACCCACTCCAAGCAAGTACCAAACAGCATAAGAGCTCTTGTTGCCAATAGTTTCGAACTGCTTCAAAAACAAGTTTATGTATGTGATCTCAACCAATTAAGAATACATTGATCTGTGAGATAGAAACTGGATTAGCAATAGACAGACTGGGTTTGATTCCAGGTGTGTACGCCAGGCTGATGAATGGCAGATTTCACTGGAAAATCCGACTCTGCACACTACTCACAATACCTGTGTGTAGGCTGGCTGCAATGTCCACCAACTTATTGGGAATTCAGTGTCAGTATTTGTGATAAAGCAACCCCTCAACTGAATTGAATACTTTCCAAAAATCAAAACATGATCTTCCAGCTATACTGGCTTTTATAAAAAGAAAAAATAAATAGATGGGAAAAAAACCATCATCTTTTAACAGAATTTTGCTGTTACTTTATATTTTTCATGTTTGATAGTGCAGCCATATGTGTTTGAGGATTTGTGCTGAAAGCACGCTCTGGGTTTTCCAGGCAGATTTACCAAGGGGCGACACCAGATGTGAGGTAGCACAGCAACCAAACGGGGGGGTGTTGCCCCCCCACTTCCGTGGTGCAGACCTTTTGAATATTTGAGGTTAATGTGAGGTCAAAAAGGCGCATTCTGAGGCTTCTTGAGGGGAATAACAACAGAGCGTGGGAGCAAAGTGAAATAAGACGTTTATGCATTCTTACTGTCATTTTGTGACGTTTTTAGTATTTTATATTTCCAAAATATGCTAGTTATTAAGAACTGGTTTGCTCTTTCCTTTGGGGGCAGAGTTAGCCTATTTTCAGGGGTCCTCAAGCACCCCTAAATATATTTTAAGCACCCCTGAAAATAGGCTAACTCTGCCCCCAAAGGAAAGAGCAGACCAGTTCTTAATATATATATATATATATATATATATATATATATATATATATATATATATATATATATATATATATATATATATATATATATGTATCAGGGTTCTAGCTAGCGCAAACTTGCGTTACGGCCCGTTACGCTATAATTTTGGACCGTTATGATTTTCAGTACAGCGTCTGTAATCAACCGTTTCTGCAGCGCGACTCCACTTTGAAGCGTGAATCGAAGCAATGCTTCGCTTCAATGGCTCGTGGCTCTTTGATTCGCTGCTCTTCAGAAGTGGTAAGTCTGTTTCTTAACCCCTCTGAAAGCCATTAAAATATCATGAGTCACTTTTGTGTGGATTAAAGTCACTAACTGGGACTCTTGTCTTGCAGTTGAGAAACGAGAATCGTCCTCCGTTCCGTTGTCACAGCTTTAAACGCTGTGCGGCTCTCTACTGAGACAGAGTCCGCTCAGATTTAATAACTTCAAAATGAATCGCCGCTTTAAATAAAATTACACCTTTTACAAACGTTGCAATACAGTCAATAAACTACAATCGACTAAAATGTTTTTTCCTCCCAAAATGAGACGTCCTGCATTCTTTATAAACCTGACCTGCAGCACATCTGCAAGAGCTCAGCTCATAGGTATGGAAAGACATTCATGCCACTAATAATGTCTGAAAGGAAAATGCTTTTGACAAAAACTAACAGATTTTATTTCTGTTTATGTCCAGAGATCAAGGATCCACCATGTAGAGTTTATTATGTCCAGAGTTTAAGGATCCAGTGACCAATTTCATATTTATTTACTTTAAGACTCAGTAAAAATGTTGTTCAATTTCAATTTAATCAGCTTATAAAGCGCCAAATTACAATAAAAGCCGTCTCAAGGTGCCTCACACAGAACAGTTCAACATAAAAAATTAAAATAAATAAATAAAAATTAAAAAATCAAATACCTAATTAAAAACAGAAGTAAAAGAATAAAACATAACAAAATAAAAACTACTCATAAGAAAGAGAATAAAAATAGGTTTTAAGTCTTGAATTAAAAATGTCCACACTGAGGGCCGCATGAATGTCAACCAGAGCTGTTGGTCGTGTATTGAATGTTCATTTCTCTACCATAAGCCGTCTCCAAAGGCATTTCAGAGAATTTGGCAGTACATCCAACCAGCCTCACAACCACAGACCACGTGTAACCACACCAGCCCAGAACCTCCACATCCAGCATGTTTACCTCCAAGATCGTCTGAGACCAGCCACTCGGACAGCTGCTGAAACAATCGGTTTGCTGGCATTTGGCATGTTGGAGAGGTGTTCTCTTCACGGATGAATCCCGGTTCACACTGTTCAGGGCAGATGGCAGACAACGTGTGTGGCATCGTGTGGGTGAGCGGTTTTCTGATGTCAATGTTGTGGATCGAGTGGCCCATGGTGGCGGTGGGGTTATGGTACGGGCAGGCGTCTGTTATGGACGAACAACACAGGTGCATTTTATTGATGGCATTTTGAATGCACAGAGATACCGTGACGAGATCCTGAGGCCCATTGTTGTGCCATCCAAGAACATCACCTCATGTTGCAGCAGGATAATGCACGGCCCCATGTTGCAAGGATCTGTACACAATTCTTGGAAGCTGAAAATGTCCCAGTTCTTGCATGGCCGGCATACTCACCGGACATGTCACCCATTGAGCATGTTTGGGATGCTCTGGACCGGCGTATACGACAGCTTGTACCAGTTCCTGCCAATATCCAGCAACTTCGCACAGCCATTGAAGAGGAGTGGACCAACATTCCACAGGCCACAATTGACAACCTGATCAACTCTATGCGAAAGAGATGTGTTGCACTGCATGAGGCAAATGGTGGTCACACCAGATACTGACTGGTATCCGACCCCCAATAAAACAAAACTGCACCTTTCAGAGTGGCCTTTTATTGTGGGCAGTCTAAGGCACACCTGTGCACTAATCATGGTGTCTAATCAGCATCTTGATATGGCACACCTGTGAGGTGGGATGGATTATCTCAGCAAAGGCGAAGTGCTCACTATCACAGATTTAGACTGGTTTGTGAACAATATTTGAGGGAAATGGTGATATTGTGTACGTGGAAAAAGTTTTAGATCTTTGAGTTCATCTCATACAAAATGGGAGCAAAACCAAAAGTGTTGTCTTTATATTTTTGTTGAGTGTATATATATGCCTCTATACTACTAATTTTTTTTTTTACCTATTTCAAGCATTATGCCAAAATATGTATTACAAGAACACAGTAATTTGATCATCTCCCCTTCTTGGGCAAATGGTTCAATCCATGTGGTGCTGCTGTGGGTGGCGCTCATTTAGCAGAGGTGCTGTCCTGTGAGCGCTGGTGGTAACCTTGCCCAGCCGCGCTGTCAAGTGATTGCCAGGCGACTGTCACATTTGTGAGGTATTTATTCACAGTTTATGTCTCTGAATGTGAAGAGCAGTGCAACTTTCTGAAAAGTGCTTATTTTACTCACCTAGCTACCTATCGCTAAACACAGTATATTGCTCTACAAATTAGTACGCGCTGTGCGTGGTCAAATGTAAGATTGATTCAGTGTTGTCTTTTTTTTTCAACTAAATCCTCTTGTCAGCTACTAAACGGTGCTCGCCCTTCAATCTGTGTAGCTTCCATGAACAAATCCCTCTCCTACATCAAATACCATGTACACAGATCTGACCTTAAATGCTTAGTTAAGGTCCTTAACTAAGCATTGAAGAATTAAGACAATACATTTTACCACAAAGTTTAATGCACAGCATGATAATAAGTCAATAATTTAAATTCCTGCTAAAAAGGCATAAATCATGAAACTCATTTTGTATTTTTATTTGTTGGCAGTAAGTGGAAAACCAAGCCTGCAGTGCAGTGATGGATATTAGAGCATTTTTTTCAAAAGCAAAAAAACCTTCAGGTGAGGTTTGTGCACTCTATAGACCTTATGTGATAGTAGATATGGACATTGAAAATAGCAAAGGATGGAAAGTGAAGCTAAGGGTAAACTGAATATGTGTATCAGACTGTGGAGGTGTCTTACTTGTGTTACTGGTGTTTTGGTATGAATTCTGACTTTTAAGTCACACATTTTTATTTTTCTTACTTTTAAGGACTTCATTAGATCTTGTCTGTCCTTTCTATGCTTTGCTGTTAATTCAATAAATAATTCATATTCATATATTTGTTATCCTGAACCCATTTATGTGCAGTGTACCATCTGTGTTCTCCATCCAGCCTTATAGTGGAGTGCTGCTGTAGCTGTGCTAAACCAGGTCCTCTTGCACACGGCACTAAACCTCACTGATCAGAACAACTGCAACTACTGTATTTGTATGACTTACAACGTGGGTGTACGTGCTGCCAGAAAAACCGAGACATCAAACAGTTTGTAGAATAAATAAATGAATAGCCAAAACTAAAACACAGTCTAAGTAATGCCTAAAACTGTCTAAATGTAATTGAAAAGTGATACCAGGGTGAGTGTTCTGTACTAAGTACTATGACATAATAATCTGTTAAGTTGAAATAAAAAATCTTCAATAACTATAGGCTCATAAGACTAATATTAAAACAAGGATAATATACTTTACTCAGCCTCTGAATATTTCAGACCTGCTCCTAAGTTGCAATTACTATTTGCCCTCACCACATTAGGAGATTAAATTATTTGTTATATAAACTGCACCAGAATGCAGGAATTTTATGTATGGGCCGTTATCCATTGCTAATATGTGTGTTTTTTTTTAATCATTCTGACAATGAATGCAGCTTTTACAAGCAATGTTTTCACTCTGAAATCATGGGAAATTGTATTTCTGGACAACTAGATTTAAAAAAATTTAAAAATCTAAAGAAGTCTAAAATCGCCTCTGCTTTCCTTGCATATTTATGGAAGAATCAGCCGTCAAGGGAAAGGCTGTATGCTAGGAATAATGCTAGGAAAAATTGGCATTTCCGCAAGGGGGCGCGGCACCCCTATTTCCTGGTTTAGAAAAACCCCTTATGTTCACTGCATATGAATGTGCAGGGAGAAAGTGTAACAAAGTGTTGATTATGCACCCAAATTTCTCAAAGTAAAACCAAAAAACAAGAACTTTTTTTTTACATAATGCAGTATGAGCTTATATTATTGATTTTTCTGAATAATTCCCCTCGAAGAAGCACTCATTAGAGCCCATGTGTATACCAAAAGCTAATGATCAGACAGAAATACATTTGCAAATCAGTCACTCAGTCCTGCAACACAACTTTCCCCACTCATATTTAAGTCGCGCATTCACTTCGGAAAATGAATCCTGACTTAAAACGTGTAACAAAGCAGTTGCAAGTGTACTATAAAATCTGAGGGGTTGATCGCAGGTGGTTTGAGGAAAGTAATTACCTTAAACATTTCTGTTAACTCAGATTATCCATGCGATAAAAAGAGTTTTTTTTAAGAGAGATTAGTAGGCTTGCCACAAAACAAGAAGATCCTCAGTTGTGTACCATTATCCTGTTACATCAGTAGTTGTGTCATGAAGGGCATTTGGTGTAAAACATGTTATGGTTCTACTGTCTTGAAATTGCCAAAAGAAATTGCTTTGTTTGTGTTATATTAGTTTATACATATGACTAAATACGGAAGTCAGAATGACATACTCGTCATCAAAATCTAATGGGTGCTTTCTCTCGCATCAACCAACATTTATTCCGATTTCCATGAAAATCAGTTCATTGATTTTTGAGTAATCCTTCAAAAATCAGGCAAACAGGCAAAAATGTTTGTCATATTAGTAATAAACTCCTATAGTGCGAAGTCCATTCTTAATGTAGAGATAAAATTATGTTCTAAAAGCTGCAAGGTCTAAAGTTATCCTGCACCAATGGAAGAAAACCTTTTGGCTGTCCAAAGAGAGCGTGATACAAACGGTTATACATGTTACAGTATAATCAAAGGGGCTAATATCCAACGGCCGCCTCTCTGGTGCCAATAGATTCACATTTGTTAGTCCTGCACGGTGTAATGTCACCGTGTTTCTATAAATGGGGATGAGATGAGGGTGCGATAGAGTGTCTCTGAAGCCTGGCCGACCCACTGTAGTTCGTTCCAACAGAGAAAAAGGGGGGTAGTATGCAGAGCAGCGTGGCATGGGGCAACGGAGGGAGAGAGAGAGAGAGAGTGAGAGAAAGTGCAGCTATATTTAGGTTGACCTGAGTACCCGTGTGTAGAGGAGGACAGGCATGGAGACAGGTGCAGGGGCCGGCCATTATGGAAGAACACAAGAGGCTCACAGTCCGAGACTGATAATGGGGCCTCATCTGACAACCACCTATGGCCTCACTTCACAGCCTATATTTAGCTTTTATTTGAGAGAAGTGGTTGGGGATTAGCTGTGTGTCTTTGTGCATTTGTGCTGGGACTGCGAGAAAAGCGGTGGGTGTGTGGATGGAGATTGGACACTGGCGGAGCTGTCTCTAGGGAGACTGGCATCTGTTTGAAGACGACATACTGTGTTAGCACTGTTTGCTCAGGTGATTCAGCCAATCATAGAAGCTTTTCTGACCTGCAGAGTAGTATGTCTCAGCGTGATGATTTGTCCAGCATTTTGCTGTGTCTCTGGTTGAAGTATGAACTGCACGTGTCTTCCATGTATTTATAACACAGCTCTAACCCGTCAGTGGTGTTACCCTCGTCTTTAGCATCATGCATATTAACTGTGGCTCAGTATTGCTTTCCAGTCTGGTAGTTAGGATGGTTTGACAAAAGGTTTCAGTTTACAGCTAAGCAACTAAAAAATGTTTTAGAGGACTCTGCTTGTGTATTTTTGCTTCAGGCTGGTGCAAGTTGAGTACCCATGGGTAACCAGGAAGCACCACGTAAAAATCATTGCAAAATACAAGATAAATTAAAAATTTTGGGATTGGAGTCCTGGATTGATTTTATTAGATAAGGTGGAGTCAGGGCTTAATTTGAGTCGGAGCAAGCCGGAGCGCGGTCCGGAACCTCGGACGCGCGCTCCGGAACCTCTGACGTTGGCTCCGCCAGCTATTTATACTGGATCCGTGATCCGCCACCTCTCTTGACTAACAAAATATTTTTTAAAAAATCACCGCGATTGCTCTCACTGCCAATCACACCGCCGCCCTCCTGTCTGCTGTGCAGAATTGCGCCAAATCTGGCAACAGGTCCAGAGGCTACGCTCGCTGTTTTGATCCGGATGTTGACCGTAGCCGCAGAGCTCCGTGGCCACCGAGAGAGGACTTGGATTCTTTGCGGGTCTTGCATCCATACCTCCAGAAGCAGTGAGTGAAGGGAGAGCCGCGCATTGTGTTCTGCGTGTGTCTGTTTATAGTCTTCTTGCACAGAAGAAAAAAGAGAGTGTTTACACAAGAGAGAAAAGTGAGAAAATGTTAATGCCTGTTTGAGAAAAGTGTGTAGTGAGGGGTTTTACAGCCTTAAAGCATCTCTAATAAGTGTAGAAAATAGCGCTACTTCGCGGATTTCAGCTGCGTTCACACAGGGCGCGATCAGACGCTACAAATTCTCGGGGGTCGTGTGGCGACAGACGCGCCCCCTTCGCCCGGTGTGTCGCTCTGCTTGGGTGGACTTTCGCTGCGAAAATTCGCCCCGGTGCGTCATCAAATAGGAGGAGCTTCCATTCCGCTCGGTGTCAAGTCATCATGACGGACCTTAATCACACGGAGCGACTTGTTGTGAAAAGCTCCCAATAGAGAGAGTATCATTATTTGCTGCAGGAGCTGCGTCTGGATGACGGCCGCTTTCAGCGGTCCTTCCGCCTCTGCAGGACCCAGTTTGAGGACCAACTGTCCCGTTCACGTGTGCACATGTAAACAATAAAAAAAAAAGAAACTCCGCTGCTTGCTGCAGCTCACTCTTCCACCAAAAAACTGTCATAATTGTGTTTAGAAACCAGTCACCATTTGTTTTATTATACATCTGTGTAGTTAATTAATAAAATATTCTCTACACAGACCATTCACTCGCGCGCACATGTAAAAAAAAAAGAGAAGAAAGAACGAAACTCCACTGCTTGCTGTGAGGCTGCTCCTCGCTCTTTCCCCCAAAAAAACTCTGTCATAATTGTCTTCAGAAACCAGTCACCATTTTCTTTATTATACATCTGTGTAGTTAATAAGTAAAATAATCTCCATGGATAATTCCCTTGCGTGCGCATAAAATAAAAATAAAAACTCCGCTCCCGCTGCTGTGGGGCTGCTGCTCGCCCCAAAAACTCTCTCATAATTGTGAAATAAAGGACAAAAGAGACATAAGTCCTGCTCACAGGCTGCTACCAGAGACAGGACATGTTCACATCCTCAGTCAAACTCCAGACATCTCTATGTCACTACATATCCAGTCCCTGATTGGTCATCACGGCGCGACGAGACGAAAAAGTTCAGATTTTTTAACTTGGGGAGGAGGGCAACACGACGTGACGCGACGCAATATCACGCCACAAACGTGCAAAACACTCAAAATCGCTTTACCTGCGGCGCTTCACTCGCGTCGTGCTGCGAGGTTTGTCGCCAAAACGCGTCCTTACATAGGGATTACATGGCAACCTGTGGCTGCAGTCGTTCATGTCGCGCCCGGTGTGAACATGGAGAACGTAACTCCTGCGATAAATGAGGGACCACTGTACATCATTAAACAGGAATTTGTACTCTATCCAGATTTGGTGTGACTAGTGTTATTAGGCCTACAATACATGCCCAGTTTATTTTCGGTGTGGCGCACAGCGTTGTTCGCAAGCCCCCCCCCCTTTTTTTTTTCTGCACCGGAGCCACCCATCTTCTGCGCTCCGGGACCTCCCACTTTACAAATTAAGCACTGGGAGGTTGTTGTTGTCCTTTTGGCTGCTTCCATTTTGTTTGGGATTTTTGGTATTGGTATTTGGCACAAGTTTTTTCCTGACGCAACTCCAGTTTTACCTGGAGAAACACACACAGCCCCGGTGTTCTGAAGAGGTCTCCCATCCAAGTACTAACCAGGTCCCACACTGCTTTGCTTATGAGATCTGATGGGATCAGACCTACACATGAGGATGGAGTAGAAACAAAAAATAAAAATAATTTTCAAACACAACTAATCTCCCAGTTTCACCTCATCCATCTCAACCACTGAGGAACTGGACACTGTGGGAAAAAAATCGAGATGATGGCATTAATGAAATGCCAGTTCAGTTCAGATCACCAAATGGCTAAAGAAATCATTGCTCCCACTGTGTGGAACCAGCTACTGAAGCTATAATTTCAGGAGCTACACTCAAAAACAAAGCAAAATGTTTTGTTTTCCCTCAGGCTTGTGACCTGTTTAGAAAAGGTGAATCAAAATTATGATGGCTTGTTATCGGGCAAGCCTTGTGGCATTCAATAAAATGTCATGCAAGCCTATCGGGTCAGCCTACCTCATTACACTAAGTCAGATACGAGGTCTATTAGATAGTAAACCGACCCTTTTATTTTTTTTTTAACTATATGGATTTGAATGACGTGCGATTACACCAATCATGCTTGAACCCTCGTGCGCATGCGTGAGTTTTTTTCACGCGTGTCGGTGACGTCATTTCCCTGTGGGCAGGCCTTGAGTGAGATGTGGTCCCGCCCTCTCGGCTGAATTCCTTTGTTTCACACGCTGCTCGAGACGGCGCGCATTGCTTTATCAAAATTTTTTCTGGACCTGTGAGGAATATCCGAGTAGACACTATTCGAGAAATTAAGCTGCTTTTCGGTGAAAAGTTTAACGGCTGATGAGAGATTATGGGGTGTTTCTGTCGGTGTAAGGACTTCCCACAGAGCGGGACGTCGTGCAGCGTTTCCAGGCGCCTTCATCAGCCAGTTTCGACCTGAAAACATCCTAATTTAAGGCTTAATTCACCCAGGACGTCGTGAGAGAACAGAGAAGATTCAGAAGAGGCCGGCATGAGGACTTTATGCGGACATTCCACTGTTTAACGACATTTGTTAGTGAAAGACGTGCACGCAAATTCGCAGAGTCGTTTCCGTGACGACTCGTCGAATCTGTGTGCGCCGCAACAGGAAAAACACCTCCGTGTTGAAAACCATTTGTAAAATTCAGGCAGCTTTTGATGGCTTTCAACAAGTGAGTAACTGAGAAATTGTTTAACAGCTGGGCATGTTCCAACTTGTCCGTTAAGGTTTCCAACGGAGGTGTTTTTCCTGTCGCGACCCCCCGCGGTCGGGTCCGGCCCGACATGCGACTCTGCCCGCATGTTCTTTCATTACAAAATGTCCGTTAACAATGGAATGTCTGAATAAACTCCTCATGCCGACTTCTTCTGAAAGTTCTCTGTTCTCTGACGACTTACTGGGTCAACAGAGCCTGAAATGTGGAAGTTTTCAACTTGAAACGGCGAGATGCTGCCGCCTCGAAGCGCAGATGGCCGTCCTTACGGCGACACTTACAGACCAAAATCTCTCATCAGCCGTTAACATTTTTACCGAAAACCAGCTGAATTTATTGAATGGTGTCCACTCAGTTGTGCCTTACAGTTTTGAAAAAATTTTGATCAAACAAAGCAGCAGTCTCTGAGCCATTCCTAAACAATGAAAAAATCAATGAGAGGGTGGGCCACTCCTCACTCAAAGACTGCCCACAGGCGAATGACGTAACCGACAGGCGTGAAAAAACTCTCGCATGCCCACGAGGGTTCAAGCATGTCTGATGTAATCACACGTGATTCAAATCCATACGGTTTTTGAAAAAAATAATAAGGTCGGATACTTTTCTAAGAGACCTTGTATACTGTGACATTAGAGCCAATCCACTGCCTGGACGACTATGTGGTACAGATGGTATATAAGATTTAATGCAAGTTAGAAGAGGAAATAGAGTTGGCAGTTCCTTGTTATTCATTGCAAAGTCCTGATAGTTGATTATAACAGGTAATCCATGGGAATTCTTAATTTATTTTTGCACATAGCACCTACTGTAGTGTATTTTAATCTTTGTGCATGTGTCTTATCTGCATCTAACTAGGAGCATTATGCACCAGAACCTGGTGTCAGGTTTTATTTTGTGTCTCATTGGGGCACTTTAATGTATGACACGTTTTATGCAGTCCATATTGTTTATGCTTGCAAACACTTTGTGCTTCTGTTGCTTTAATGGTAACCTTACATAACGCCTTATTGAGGTAATAAGGTTTGTGCAGGTTAGGGGTGCCTGAGGACCAGAATTGGGAAGTGCTGGGCTAAAGCATGAGGAAAACAGTAATGTTGATGTTTGTTGAGAATGGGACCAGAGCTTCAGACTTCTTCCCAGTGAATTCTGGTTTTCATCAGGGGTTTGTTCTGCCAACTACTCTCTTCGGTCCTTGGATGGACTGGATGTTTGATTAAGTCATGGAATCTAATGACTTGAGTGCTTTTTGTTGGAGAGGAAAGGTGCACTGACCTTGACTTTGTTGATTATGCTGTGATCATTACTGAATCAATGGATGACCCGAGTACAGTACACCAGAGGCTTAGTGAGAAACGTCTAAGTGTCTGGGTTTGCAATTGCTCTGGTTGAAGACTAAGATCAAGGCATTAAATGACTTTCTGGTTTCAGCCATCAGCATTGTGTAGTGTATGTGGTGACACAATTGAACATGTTGAGAGCTTCCCTTATATTCAACTGGAAGCCCAGCCTATGCCAGCGGTGGCCAAGTTCAGTCCTCGAGAGCCACATTCCTGACACTCTTAGTTGTCTCCCTGCTCCAACACACCTGAATCCAATGAAAGGCTTTTTAAAAGTCTGCTAACGAGTCTTTCATTGGATTCAGGTGTGTTGGAGCAGGGAGACAACTAAGAGTGTCAGGAATGTGGCTCTCGAGGACCGAACTTGGCCACCCCTGGCCTATGCAGTTGTTAGAAATCCTGCAAGAGCTTATGGAGTCATGCCGTTGCTGGGTGCCAAAATCTTTGCAGGAGAACGAAGGTCTAATTCTTCAGAATCCTGGTGCTTCTGTATGGTGGTGAGGCTTGGACTCTATCCAATGACCTACACTGAACAAAAACCAGAAAACCTAATGAAATTACTTCAGTTGGCAACACTGAAATTAATTAAGTTTCTATGTTAACAATTTGGCATGAGCTAATTCAGATCAACCTAATTAATTTGAGTGCTACTAATGGAACCACTTTATTGGTTTGGTCCAACAAGTTTCATTTTTCAGTGTAAGGCAAGGACCTGATATTTTTGGTACTACATATTTAGGGACAATCTTTGGGTACCAGTGGATTCACTGATGTAGTCTCAGACAAGGCCAAATAGCTGCATTGTGAGGGAATGTCAATTACGGCACTATAGTCATGTGGTGTGCTTCTCTGGGCATGATGAAATGGGTTGGTCCCTCAGTGCCGAGGAACCAAGCAACTACAAAAGGTCAACGGGGCACTCACGTATCAGCTGGACATGGCAGATAGATGTCTTCTTTTGAAAGACACAGATGAATTGGGTTTGATTGGGTGTTTACCAACCAGATCCCAGGGTCGTGCTGCCATGAGATGAACATGTTGCAATTACCCAATGTTGGTAATTGTGCAAATTAGTT
Organism: Thalassophryne amazonica; assembly: GCF_902500255.1. Lineage (NCBI taxonomy): Eukaryota > Metazoa > Chordata > Actinopteri > Batrachoidiformes > Batrachoididae > Thalassophryne > Thalassophryne amazonica. The sequence continues at coordinate 26,598,265 of NC_047112.1, forward strand.
TTTAAATGCACTTCCAGGGCTGATGTGTTCAAAGTTCTTTGTTTTCTGCCACTGAACTATGCAGCATTTGGGAACACAACATATAAGGCACCCTGTTTATGTCCAACTCTTTCTGCTGGTTGCCATTTGCAACAGAAGAATAATTGTCCTGTTTGTTATACATGGCAATACTCAGACAAAAAAAAAAAAACCTCTTCATTGTTATGAGAAAGGAATTTGCTAGAACACATTTGATTAAAATGCTGTGCAGGTTTTGCTGTTTACTGTTGCTAAGTGAAGGTTCATAACGAAGGCACAAATTTTTACAGATGACCTTTAGGTGACTCACGAATTGCCAGCTGGAACCTTGTGTGACTCAGTCTCAGAGAAGGCACCATTTAACCATTAGAGCAGGGGTGGGCAATTAGTTTTCTCAAGGGGGTCACATGAGAAACAAAAAATATTGTGATGGGTCAGACCAATATACTGAACTCCATTCGGTTCCATATTCATTTTATCTTCATAAATAGCAGTAAATTGTATTGTTTTGACAAGTTGCAACTATGATTAACCAATGAAAAAGTGAAGTAGGCTTCGTAAACACTCCATTATATATTTTATTCTTTCAAAATTCACCAAAACAGTAGTGAACAAACCACTTTTTTCAAGGACTTTCTTACAAAATGCTATTACCATTCTGCTTTTAGACATACCACCTCATTTTCTTTTTTCATTTCTTTTTTCTTCTTTTTTCACGGCCAAATCATAAGCTGTTCACCATCTACCTTTTTATAGAACCCCTTTTGTGATCGCGTCCTAGGATTTAAGGCAAAACAAGGTGGAGACAGCAAAGAAAACAGCAAGTTGTTCTCCTGCTGAACAAGATTATTAACCATTACGGCTCTTTTCTAATGCAACATCATTGACTTGAAGCTGCACATTATTTAAATACTTCAGGATAAACACATTTTAAAGGCCCACCTTTTCTAGAGTTTTTAACTTCATTCAATACCAACTGAAATCTATTAGGCTAAATAAAAGTAAGTTTTTGCAAGACTTTTTTCTGCTTTAAGTGCTGTTGTCTTCTTAACTGCGCAGTCATTAAACACAACCGAGGTTCAGTACGTGTTAGCTTTTAGGTTCCTGGTTTCTGCAGGCTGGTGTCCACTCCATATGTGGCCTTAAGGCGCCTTGACACTTGCACGACTTTGATCTGCGCACTTGCATGCACTCTGCCGTGCAGGAGAGTAAACTCATTGCAAACCATTGTAAACTGTGTGCGGCTTCGTGCAAGTGCGCATAGAAAATTTTGAAATGTTCAAAATCTCCATCACACATTAATTACGTGAACACATGAACATTGTGCAAACAATTCAAAAACACTGCGTGAGTATGAGTGATTGCGTTAGCGCACTGCATCACAGCACAGCTCGTCTGATCGATTATAACGAGATGTTAAATCTATCATAAACATACTTTTACAGCTGCTCATAAGAAGGAATGAACATGCAACTGTTTTACCAAGCCATTACAATATAGCCTAAACATTACAAATAATTACTTTTTAGACTGTTCCAAATACATTCTCCCCCTCATGAAGCGCACAAGAGTGAGAGAGAAAAAGCTCCAGCTGAAATGGTCCTCTGTGATTCCGGAAGCGATTAGGGGTGTTTTCAACAGCCAACTCTGAGAAAAAATGATTAATCCCACTATGAAATAATTATTTTATATACGCAGAGTTCCGGTGGAACAAAGAACGGCATCCAGCTGGGAACACCGCGGCTGGCAGCGTCACGACGAAGTGTGTGCAAGTATGCTGATCAAAGTTGTGCAAGTGTCAGGGCACCTTTACAGCCACACACAGCAGGCTGAAACCCCCCCCCCCCCCCAACTCCCCAGCCGCTCCCTTCCATCTGCAGCAGAAAAGACACAGAAGAACAGATGCTGATGGCAGCCAGGAGAAAAACTAAACAGAGATGTTATTCTAAAAAACCCCTCTTGAACACAGCGTGCATGTGTCCTTTGGACGTTGCATCGTGGGTATGCGGTAAATTTGATATGCATCCATCCTTGATTTTGCATCAGGATGGCGTGCTTGTCTTTGGATGCCTTTTGACCCCCCAGATGATGGAAATCCATTGTAGCGACAGAGACCTGAAACAGTAAAGTTATGCACACACACGCACCCATACGTAAATAAACTGAGAATAAAAGATGGCTTCAAAATAAAAGCAGCACCGTTTTATTTCATGCATGATGTGGAAACATATTCACGTTTAATTTGTAATTTGTAATTAATCTAACCAGTCAGAGACAGCCAAAGGGTTGGATGTGGTCCAGCGGCCGTACAATGCCCAGGTCTGCATTAGAGTGTAATTTAAGAGGTGACCGTATGGGTGGGAGAGAGCGAGCACTGGGATTGCAAGGCTGTCAGTGATTTTTTTTTTTTTTTTTATGTCTTGTGTTTCACATTCGAAAGCCAAGGTCACGTCACTTGAAGTGAAAACAATTAGCATTCTGAGTAAAGACTCCGTCTGAACACGATGAGGAGTGCTGGACGTGGAGGAGAGTGGTGCTCAGGGTTAAAAGACCATCAGATGGTGAAGAAGGTAGAAGTAGAGAGGAGGGTAAAGGGGGTTGCTTGAGCGTTCTGCAGAGGAGTTTGGGGATGTGGAAGCCGGTGAAGGCCTAACCCGCCTGCAGGGAAAGACATATAAAATTGACCAAGGTGATGGAGGGAAGAAGAGGTGTGTAAAGCGAATTCAGAGTCAGAGAAGTTGGCAATCACAAGCAAATTCACCGAGTCAAACAAAACTTCACTGAAACAATTTGAAGTGACTCGTGTTCGTGTTCTCTCACAACGCTTTAGTGTTCAAGAGGCTCGTTTGCACTTTGAGCTGAGGAAGCATGAATATGTATGAGCTGTGTTTTTAGGAGTCTGTTATGTTCTTGTGACATTATCTCACTCCTCTTCTTGCTTTTTTAAACCATACGTTAAAAAAAAGAAGACAGACAGTGAAAGGAGCTAAAAGAGGAGATGGAATAAAGGCTGCGGGCAAGAGCGAGTACGAAGGCGAGAGAATATGACGAAAAGGCGGTGTGAGCAGTAAAAGGAATATCAGATGTGTGCATATGCGCCTCCTTAAAGCATCTCGTGGTTTATTTAATAATGCAGTTTCGCTTGTTAAAATTATTCGCAAGTGAAGTTTGTGGGAAAAAAAGTTTTATGGGCGAAAGAAAAACTACAGTTTGCTTGTGGATGTGCAGTAGAATTATCTTAAATTAGATAAGCAGATGCATGTGTTGGTTTAACAGACATAAGAGACTAATTAATATTATCGGAGGCCTGGAGTTTATTCAGTTAGTGCACGCGAGAGGGAGAGCGTGCACATTTTTGTGTTTCACTTTATTGCATTGATTTAAAGGTCTACGGAGCGCGCAGCTGAGATGTCGGGGTTCTCATAGATTTGCTTTATGCAAATGCGCCTGTTTCTGCCCTCACATCTCTCTCCCACGAGCCCTCACTGAGATCTGCAGATTCCAGCTCTGTATCTCCTCATCATGTGGTGTCTGGTGTTTTTTTTTTTTTTTTTGCCTGCAGCATCTCTTCTTCCCCAGACCGAGAGAGCCCATTCATCAAAAGGTATTAGGCTGTGGTAAGTAGGCAGACAGGTCAGTCCACCTCCAGATGGGTCTGTTAGCGCCAGCCGCTCCCTCCATCCGTCTGAGCTCAAATTAGCCACTTTCTTCCAGGACGCTCACAGAGTTGAAGCATCCTCGGCGGGAAGCGAAACACTTTCTGAGCGTGGCGGGAGTTAATGCTGAAGAATTTGATGTGGAAATGCATGACAGAATAAATAAATATATAAGCTCCTTATGCATTATTCCTTCTCAAACCAATCACATTTTCTTGTTTGCTGTCATCGCCCTGTCTTTGCAGCCGCCTCCTCCTCTTACACTGCGTTTTCCCCTAAGCCCATAAAAGTTGGAGAACTTTAATAAGAAGATGAAAAGGGGGAGAGGAAGCATGTGACGGGATGGAGATGAGAGAAACGCTGAAATATAGATAGACATGATATGAATGGGAGCCACAGGTGACAGGTTTCCTCTCTCTTGCCTAAATGCAGATATTTTCTCTGATATCTGATTTGCTCTCTAATCCTAAATCTCCACTGTACCTCGCGTTTTGAAAAAACCTTTCGACCTCACTGATATTGACTGATATTTTCTCTCTTTTATTTTTTTGTTTTATTCCCTCTCCACTTGGTGTTGTCCCGCTCTTCATATATGGGACACACATGGTGTGGAGCACTTCTTAGATAATTAGCAGCAGTTGATTAATTATGAATGAGAGTGGGTTCTGTGGGAGCCAGTGAGTGGGGCCTCTCTCTGAGACTCATTAATTAAACAACAGACTTTCCCAACCTTTTGATTAAAGATAAAGAGGAAATAAGATGATCAATAGAGACCTGTTAGAGACTGGCAAGATGGCAAAATATGACACACACATGCTAGAAAACAGACAAACAGATCAAGAAAATAGCAAGAAACAATCCCACCACATGCACATGTCTTAAAAAACTTAAAGTGACCATGTGAGGTTAAAATGATGCTTGTGAATCCAGCAGCATGGTGGCAAAGCCTCTCAATCAATCGTTATTCTGCACGCATAGACCAACGGTTGGGCTGATGCCAAGGTGCCAGCATGATTGAGTGCCAAATTCTGCTATTCTCGCCCTCCTTTTCCTCCCCCATTGCCTGATCTCATCTGCCTTCTCCCATTTGTCTTCTCTCCTCCCTCCCATTTACATCTGTTACTCCTCATCTCTTGTCACCTATCACCTCCACTGCTACTGCTACTTGCTCCGGTCAGCCACTCAGCATGTTTCATTGTCAGCAGGAGCTGGTGTGTCCTTATTGTCACGTATAAGGGTCATATAATGTGCATTTTGCAAGGAGTTCATATTATTCAATGGCTGCTTCACTTCTAGATGTTGTGTTTGCACTAGGGATGTGGGGATGAATCGATACGAATCGGTATCTAGATACAAACGTGCACGATGCGAGTGTATCGATTCATTCAGTGTGCAGCGATTCAGTTGTAGTCTGAAATTGTGATGCATCGGTCGCTGCGTGGTTGCATTGATTTTTTTCCGAGGCACATTGAAATGCACCCTCACTGACGGAAGCCTGAAAGCACATTTCTACCACATCAAATCTATTTCAAATGGAGGCCTGCGAGAACAGCAGCAAGCAGTTGGAAGAAATTTTTGGCACACCTAAAACATTTAAACCAGGTGTTTGGAGATATTTTGGCAGGTCGTTTGGAAAGAATCCCGTGGCCATCGCTGCGCCACTCGGCAAGACTGATAAGAAAGTTTCTCAAATTACTTTTGCCAAGGCCGTACTCTGTCAATGAGTGACTCACTTTGTCACTCACTGAGAGTGACTTTGTTTTACTGTTTAATGTACTGTTTCAGTTCTGACAGTGTGATCAAACAGGGTCCACATATGAGGGAACTGATTCTTGTTCCTTAATGTTGAATCTGGTAAATTTACTGCTTATAAGGAGTAAAGCAAATCCTCTGCCTCTGTTAGAATCAGAAGAACATGAAGAAGAATACAATTGTAGCTTCTTATTTTCTATTTAAATTTTTGGTATAATTTCTTTGCATCATGTTGAACTGCATCGTATCGCATTGTGAGGAATTGAATTGCCATCAAATATATATCAAATCGCATCGAATCGGGAACAGGGATGAATCGTATTGCATCTGTATTGTCATGTATCGCAAGATGTATCATATTGCTGGTAGTGTATTGAGATGCATATCGAATCGTTCTCAGTGATGAGATTCACATGGATAGTTTTGCACAAATCCATGCATGCACCTTTTTTGCAACATGTGAACTAGAATCTACGAAGGGGATTTACTGGGAGATTTTTTTTTCTTTGCATGACAGTTAATGGTGCAGAGTGAAAAAGATCCAACTTGACAGTGCAACAGGAATCTGTCGGTTCAGTGGATGTTGCTCATTTACCAGCAGGTGCAGCCACCAGGGCACCTCAAAGAAACGTCAAGCAATGGGGCTACACACGCCTACTGTCTCCTTCTTAACATATGGGCTTTGCACAAACAATTCCACACACTCGTTCTCCGAGCAGCCTTGAAGTCTGAGCCAAGTGTGCATTGAAAAGCCATCTGATGGACTGCCTGTGCTGCTGCCGTTAATTGATGCCACATCTGATTACACTTACACGATGCACAGGAGGAATTGTTTGCTGGGCCTGTGTTCAGTAAGTGGCTCTAAAAGTGGGCGGACGGAGCTGTCACACCGACTGCTGTCCGAGCTCATTTAGAACACATCTCATCCCTCCATCCAGTTGGACTATCAAAAGGTGTTAGCTTCTTCTTCTTTGCACCGCACTTGTTCGTATCACCATACTTACTTGATTTGTGTTTATACAAATGTGGCCCATTAAACAGGGCTGCAGTTTTACGCTGCTTTTGGTTTAAAGTAGGAAGTCAGAATTTCAGATTTTCCATTTGGGAAAGTCCAAGGACCCATATCGCCAATACTTTCTGATTCCTGAGATGCAGAAGATGTCAGTCTTGACACAGCAGCGCAGCATCATCAGCAGTGAAATAACACATTTTATTTTCAAAAAAATGTTTTGTGCCGTGCTCTTCAGCCTGAATTAGTGCTATATTTTTGAGAACAGTTAACAGTAACAACAGAAAGCTCTAAGTATGAAGCATCCAGCCTGTCAAGCGATCAATACTTAACACGTATTAGGGGCAAAGCGATTCTGTTGAGTCCTGCTTGCATTTTTGACCAATCACAATGCAACTTTGTCTCCGGTTGGTGTGCAATACACAACACCAAATCAGAAAAAGTTAAGACGCTATAGAAAATTATAAAACAAAAACAAACAACAGATTCTTACATGAGTAAGGTTGAAATAAGACAGTGGAACCTTTGGTCAGTTTAAAAATTATTTAAAGATGCTCAAAAATAAATATCATCAAGAGCAATCTGAGATTTGTGATGTCCGACAAAATTCAGTGGCGTCTTCCATGCCCTAATATCTATCCGTGGTGCAAATTTGGTGAGAATCCACGAAGTAGTTTTGAAGTAATCCTTAAATGCATATAAAGTGAAATCCTGAGCCAGAATCCAGCTCAGGAGCATCACCAGCATTTCGTCGATTATCGCCTCATTCCTGCTTAAAACTGCACTCCAGTCATCATCTATCTCAGTGACAGATAGCTGAAGCTTTTGTACAACAATCATTTCCACATAAATTCAGCATCATTTAATCAGAAAAGACGGTGGACCGAGCGGAGCGACGCAGCACCTGCTGCGACGCCTACGTCATTTCAGGGCGCCAATAACGAGTTGCCAATTATTGCCTCGTTTTCTGCTTAAAATGGCCTTGTTACTACTTAAAACATACTTTAGAATGATTTAAGAGGTTTTACCTTTAACATCTGATGGTTAATAATCCCATTATTCCCTTTGATCGTTTTGGGTGTAGAGAGTCAGAATCAGACATGCTGCTGTGATCCCAAATGATGCATGCCCATTGAAGGCAGGACGGACCAATTTTTAGGGGTGACTGCTTGGTCTGCGTCACCGGATCACCTCCTAAATTCAGTGGAGTCTTCCGTGCCCTGATATATATCTGTGGTGCAAATTTGGTGAGAATCTGTGAAGTAGTTTTGATGTGATCCTGCTAACAGACAGACAGACAGACAGATTAAATAAATAAACACCAATGATTTTATTACATCCTTGGCAGACGTAATAAGATGTTAACTGTTGACACAGTATGTGCACACAGTATATGTTTTTTTATTCCACAGTATATCATTGTTTATATAAGACTAATGTATGGCTAATGATGCCTCAAATTCAATTTAAACTGTGCTGTTAAATTGATTGCCTGACTATCCTCTAATGTCTAGAAGTAGGTAGAAGTAGTAATGCTTTATAATTATTTCCCCAGTGGAGGTGTGTGATGTGATGTCTACATATTACCTTCCTAGATTATCTCTACTGTCTGTTGTGGGGCTGCAGTTTGACTTAAACATATCATCTAATAAAACTTAAATTCACTTTTTGGTGTATCATATGTCAGGGGTTTTTCTCGGAAAATTTACCACGGGGCGGCACCAGATGCAAGGGAGTGGAGTGACCATGCGCGGGAGGTGGGGTGGGGGTGGGGTGGTTGGGGTTGATGTAGAATGGCCCCCCTGCCCATTCGCAGTGCGGAACTTTTCAAAATTTGAGGTCAAAATGGGGCATTCTGAGGCTTCTTCAGGGATCGGAACAACAACAGAGCGTGGGAGCTGCATGAAATAAGAGATGTTTATGCATTCTTACTGTCATTTTGTCATTTTTTTAGTATTTATGAAAAAAAAACACTGTTTATTATGAATGGGCTTGGTATTTCCTGACATCAATGTTATATATTTACAGAAGAATCCATTCCCGAAGGGAAGGCTGTATGCTAGGAATAACACTTTAAAAAAAAAAACAAAATCGCCATTTCGGCAAGGCGGTGTACAGCCAAAACAAGGTGGTGCGGCGCCCCTATTTCCTGGTTTAGAAAACCCTGTGTGTGTCATAACAGAAGGAGCATGATGGGAATATAATAACAACCATTTCACATAAGAACATCTGTGATTTATTTTGTCTTCTTTCCACCAAATATTGGTTTATTCTTGGAATCATGAAATTTCAGATTTTGTAAAAAGTGTAACGCTGTGAAAAAGGTCTCAGAGAAACAAACAATTTTACTGAGACGAAGTGAATATAGCATTTCTTAAAAGTGTTTCAGTGACAGCTAGATGCAGTATTTCCAGCTCCAATGTACAAAGTAAATTAGTGTCTAGTGAATAAACATTATACGCTCAGCCAGTGATATTACTTGTCATTTATTAAACATCTGTGAAGACCATGACAACATATCCCAACATAACCAATCTATCTCATCGTCTTGTTTCTTTAAGGCAACCTTTGATCACAACAAGTGATATCTGGTATCTTTGGTCGACCCCGCTCTCTCTTTCAAGAAGGATATAATCCAGAATGAATCCCAACATCTTGTCAGCTGCACAAGTTCACCAGGAAGCTACAGAAGTCACGAGAGAACTATTTTGTATATTTTTCAGATTCCAACAGTCTGCACTTGTTGTGTCCAAAAGGAATTGACTCGGTTCTCTTCACATCCGTAAGTGTGCCAGGAGGCTCCATAAAGTTATCCTCATTACTCCAACCCTGTTCAAAGCAGTTCACTCGTCCTGGCAGGAGGATAAAGGAGGCTGGCACTGTGGCCTCCTTGGAGAGGTGAAGCTAAAGTTGACGACTCGCTGCAGCATCAACTATAATCAGAGCCTCACGTTCAAGCTTAGTTCTGATGGATTACTGAATTTGGCCGTTAGCGTTGTGTTGTGTTTCCAGGCGCACATCTTCTCCTCACTGCCTTGAACTTGGTTACCTTTGAGACAGAGAAAAATAGAAATATGAAAATCAAAGCAGCCTGACTGGCTTTTTCACGCCTCCAGTAAAAGACATTTTACATCCTCTTGGATTTTAGTTTTATTGTGCAAAGAGAGAACTCCCAACTTTAGTGTGGGAACTTTACTAAGATTAGCAGCAATACCTTATGAGAGGAAGCATTCACAGAGAAACCAGGCCTGAGGCTGAAACCAGCATGTGAAAGGCGTGATCCCTGTTTTTTACTGTTGGGCTGCATGGGATATTATTCACATCACTCTTTATATTTTTTTTTCCCTCATCTCGATTCAATGGCAGTTTCGATTTATTTGTCTTTCGTGACACCAATATTGATAAATCATATATTCCAGTTTGTGTTAATCACAAGACAATCAACCATGAATATAAGGAATACCGCATTCATACAAACCCAATTCCAATGAAGTTGGGACGTTGTGTAAAATGTAAATAAAAACAGAATACAATGATTTGCAAATCCTCTTCAACCGGTATTCAATTGAATACACCACAAAGACAAGATATTTAATGTTCAAACTGATAGACTTTTTTGTTTTTGTGCAAATATTTCGTCATTTTGAAATGTATGCCTGCAACATGTTTCAAAAAAAGCTGGGACAAGGGCAACAAAGGACTGGGAAAGTTGATAAATGTTCAAAGAACACCTGTGCCTAGACCTGTGTTACGGCAACTTGGAGAAAGCTTACTACGCGACGGCCCTGCCAGGGCTCGGAAAGTCGGATCATAACATGATCCGCTTAACACCAATGTACCAACCTCTGCTGCGCCGAGAGAAAGTAAAGAAAAAAGAGGTGGAATGTTGGACCACTGATGCATCTAATACTTTAAGAGACTGCCTAGACTGCACTGATTGGGAACTTCTGATAAACTCGTCGTCAAACATCAATGACGCTGCGCTTGCAGTTTCAGGATACATTCATTTTTGCAAGGACATTATCGTTACAAAAAAGATTGTGAAACTCTATCCAAATAATAAACCATGGATCACTCCTGAACTTAAAGAACTACTAAACTGTAAAAAGAGGCTGTTTAAATCTGGAGGCTCAAAGGAGGACATTAGATCTGTACAGAAAAATATTAAAAAGAAAATACTGGACTGCAAGACTGCTTATAGGAATAAGATTCAGTCATTATTCAACCATGACGCTAAAAGGGCCTGGCAGGGATTACAAATTATGACTGGATATAAACCTAAAATGCAGACCTTGACTGTCTCAGATGACAATGTCTTTTCAGATGAATTGAACACTTTTTATTGTAGGTTTGACAGTACTGACTATACAACTCAGCAGAAACTGGCAATGGATGCAGTCAGAACTATGCAAGTTCGTGACATACAAATTAGCATTGAGGAGGTTAAAGAGCAGTTAATGTTGAATCTGGTAAATTTACTGCTTATAAGGAGTAAAGCAAATCCTCTGCCTCTGTTAGAATCAGAAGAACATGAAGAAGAATACAATTGTAGCTTCTTATTTTCTATTTAAATTTTGGTATAATTTCTTTGCATCATGTTGAACTGCATCGTATCGCATTGTGAGGAATTGAATTGCCATCAAATATATATCAAATCGCATCGAATCGGGAACAGGGATGAATCGTATTGCATCTGTATTGTCATGTATCGCAAGATGTATCATATTGCTGGTAGTGTATTGAGATGCATATCGAATCGTTCTCAGTGATGAGATTCACATGGATAGTTTTGCACAAATCCATGCATGCACCTTTTTTGCAACATGTGAACTAGAATCTACGAAGGGGATTTACTGGGAGATTTTTTTTTCTTTGCATGACAGTTAATGGTGCAGAGTGAAAAAGATCCAACTTGACAGTGCAACAGGAATCTGTCGGTTCAGTGGATGTTGCTCATTTACCAGCAGGTGCAGCCACCAGGGCACCTCAAAGAAACGTCAAGCAATGGGGCTACACACGCCTACTGTCTCCTTCTTAACATATGGGCTTTGCACAAACAATTCCACACACTCGTTCTCCGAGCAGCCTTGAAGTCTGAGCCAAGTGTGCATTGAAAAGCCATCTGATGGACTGCCTGTGCTGCTGCCGTTAATTGATGCCACATCTGATTACACTTACACGATGCACAGGAGGAATTGTTTGCTGGGCCTGTGTTCAGTAAGTGGCTCTAAAAGTGAGCGGACGGAGCTGTCACACCGACTGCTGTCCGAGCTCATTTAGAACACATCTCATCCCTCCATCCAGTTGGACTATCAAAAGGTGTTAGCTTCTTCTTCTTTGCACCGCACTTGTTCGTATCACCATACTTACTTGATTTGTGTTTATACAAATGTGGCCCATTAAACAGGGCTGCAGTTTTACGCTGCTTTTGGTTTAAAGTAGGAAGTCAGAATTTCAGATTTTCCATTTGGGAAAGTCCAAGGACCCATATCGCCAATACTTTCTGATTCCTGAGATGCAGAAGATGTCAGTCTTGACACAGCAGCGCAGCATCATCAGCAGTGAAATAACACATTTTATTTTCAAAAAATGTTTTGTGCCGTGCTCTTCAGCCTGAATTAGTGCTATATTTTTGAGAACAGTTAACAGTAACAACAGAAAGCTCTAAGTATGAAGCATCCAGCCTGTCAAGCGATCAATACTTAACACGTATTAGGGGCAAAGCGATTCTGTTGAGTCCTGCTTGCATTTTTGACCAATCACAATGCAACTTTGTCTCCGGTTGGTGTGCAATACACAACACCAAATCAGAAAAAGTTAAGACGCTATAGAAAATTATAAAACAAAAACAAACAACAGATTCTTACATGAGTAAGGTTGAAATAAGACAGTGGAACCTTTGGTCAGTTTAAAAATTATTTAAAGATGCTCAAAAATAAATATCATCAAGAGCAATCTGAGATTTGTGATGTCCGACAAAATTCAGTGGCGTCTTCCATGCCCTAATATCTATCCGTGGTGCAAATTTGGTGAGAATCCACGAAGTAGTTTTGAAGTAATCCTTAAATGCATATAAAGTGAAATCCTGAGCCAGAATCCAGCTCAGGAGCATCACCAGCATTTCGTCGATTATCGCCTCATTCCTGCTTAAAACTGCACTCCAGTCATCATCTATCTCAGTGACAGATAGCTGAAGCTTTTGTACAACAATCATTTCCACATAAATTCAGCATCATTTAATCAGAAAAGACGGTGGACCGAGCGGAGCGACGCAGCACCTGCTGCGACGCCTACGTCATTTCAGGGCGCCAATAACGAGTTGCCAATTATTGCCTCGTTTTCTGCTTAAAATGGCCTTGTTACTACTTAAAACATACTTTAGAATGATTTAAGAGGTTTTACCTTTAACATCTGATGGTTAATAATCCCATTATTCCCTTTGATCGTTTTGGGTGTAGAGAGTCAGAATCAGACATGCTGCTGTGATCCCAAATGATGCATGCCCATTGAAGGCAGGACGGACCAATTTTTAGGGGTGACTGCTTGGTCTGCGTCACCGGATCACCTCCTAAATTCAGTGGAGTCTTCCGTGCCCTGATATATATCTGTGGTGCAAATTTGGTGAGAATCTGTGAAGTAGTTTTGATGTGATCCTGCTAACAGACAGACAGACAGACAGATTAAATAAATAAACACCAATGATTTTATTACATCCTTGGCAGACGTAATAAGATGTTAACTGTTGACACAGTATGTGCACACAGTATATGTTTTTTTATTCCACAGTATATCATTGTTTATATAAGACTAATGTATGGCTAATGATGCCTCAAATTCAATTTAAACTGTGCTGTTAAATTGATTGCCTGACTATCCTCTAATGTCTAGAAGTAGGTAGAAGTAGTAATGCTTTATAATTATTTCCCCAGTGGAGGTGTGTGATGTGATGTCTACATATTACCTTCCTAGATTATCTCTACTGTCTGTTGTGGGGCTGCAGTTTGACTTAAACATATCATCTAATAAAACTTAAATTCACTTTTTGGTGTATCATATGTCAGGGGTTTTTCTCGGAAAATTTACCACGGGGCGGCACCAGATGCAAGGGAGTGGAGTGACCATGCGCGGGAGGTGGGGTGGGGGTGGGGTGGTTGGGGTTGATGTAGAATGGCCCCCCTGCCCATTCGCAGTGCGGAACTTTTCAAAATTTGAGGGTCAAAATGGGGCATTCTGAGGCTTCTTCAGGGATCGGAACAACAACAGAGCGTGGGAGCTGCATGAAATAAGAGATGTTTATGCATTCTTACTGTCATTTTGTCATTTTTTTAGTATTTATGAAAAAAAAACACTGTTTATTATGAATGGGCTTGGTATTTCCTGACATCAATGTTATATATTTACAGAAGAATCCATTCCCGAAGGGAAGGCTGTATGCTAGGAATAACACTTTAAAAAAAAAAACAAAATCGCCATTTCGGCAAGGCGGTGTACAGCCAAAACAAGGTGGTGCGGCGCCCCTATTTCCTGGTTTAGAAAACCCTGTGTGTGTCATAACAGAAGGAGCATGATGGGAATATAATAACAACCATTTCACATAAGAACATCTGTGATTTATTTTGTCTTCTTTCCACCAAATATTGGTTTATTCTTGGAATCATGAAATTTCAGATTTTGTAAAAAGTGTAACGCTGTGAAAAAGGTCTCAGAGAAACAAACAATTTTACTGAGACGAAGTGAATATAGCATTTCTTAAAAGTGTTTCAGTGACAGCTAGATGCAGTATTTCCAGCTCCAATGTACAAAGTAAATTAGTGTCTAGTGAATAAACATTATACGCTCAGCCAGTGATATTACTTGTCATTTATTAAACATCTGTGAAGACCATGACAACATATCCCAACATAACCAATCTATCTCATCGTCTTGTTTCTTTAAGGCAACCTTTGATCACAACAAGTGATATCTGGTATCTTTGGTCGACCCCGCTCTCTCTTTCAAGAAGGATATAATCCAGAATGAATCCCAACATCTTGTCAGCTGCACAAGTTCACCAGGAAGCTACAGAAGTCACGAGAGAACTATTTTGTATATTTTTCAGATTCCAACAGTCTGCACTTGTTGTGTCCAAAAGGAATTGACTCGGTTCTCTTCACATCCGTAAGTGTGCCAGGAGGCTCCATAAAGTTATCCTCATTACTCCAACCCTGTTCAAAGCAGTTCACTCGTCCTGGCAGGAGGATAAAGGAGGCTGGCACTGTGGCCTCCTTGGAGAGGTGAAGCTAAAGTTGACGACTCGCTGCAGCATCAACTATAATCAGAGCCTCACGTTCAAGCTTAGTTCTGATGGATTACTGAATTTGGCCGTTAGCGTTGTGTTGTGTTTCCAGGCGCACATCTTCTCCTCACTGCCTTGAACTTGGTTACCTTTTGAGACAGAGAAAAATAGAAATATGAAAATCAAAGCAGCCTGACTGGCTTTTTCACGCCTCCAGTAAAAGACATTTTACATCCTCTTGGATTTTAGTTTTATTGTGCAAAGAGAGAACTCCCAACTTTAGTGTGGGAACTTTACTAAGATTAGCAGCAATACCTTATGAGAGGAAGCATTCACAGAGAAACCAGGCCTGAGGCTGAAACCAGCATGTGAAAGGCGTGATCCCTGTTTTTTACTGTTGGGCTGCATGGGATATTATTCACATCACTCTTTATATTTTTTTTTCCCTCATCTCGATTCAATGGCAGTTTCGATTTATTTGTCTTTCGTGACACCAATATTGATAAATCATATATTCCAGTTTGTGTTAATCACAAGACAATCAACCATGAATATAAGGAATACCGCATTCATACAAACCCAATTCCAATGAAGTTGGGACGTTGTGTAAAATGTAAATAAAAACAGAATACAATGATTTGCAAATCCTCTTCAACCGGTATTCAATTGAATACACCACAAAGACAAGATATTTAATGTTCAAACTGATAGACTTTTTTTGTTTTTGTGCAAATATTTCGTCATTTTGAAATGTATGCCTGCAACATGTTTCAAAAAAAGCTGGGACAAGGGCAACAAAGGACTGGGAAAGTTGATAAATGTTCAAAGAACACCTGTGCCTAGACCTGTGTTACGGCAACTTGGAGAAAGCTTACTACGCGACGGCCCTGCCAGGGCTCGGAAAGTCGGATCATAACATGATCCGCTTAACACCAATGTACCAACCTCTGCTGCGCCGAGAGAAAGTAAAGAAAAAAGAGGTGGAATGTTGGACCACTGATGCATCTAATACTTTAAGAGACTGCCTAGACTGCACTGATTGGGAACTTCTGATAAACTCGTCGTCAAACATCAATGACGCTGCGCTTGCAGTTTCAGGATACATTCATTTTTGCAAGGACATTATCGTTACAAAAAAGATTGTGAAACTCTATCCAAATAATAAACCATGGATCACTCCTGAACTTAAAGAACTACTAAACTGTAAAAAGAGGCTGTTTAAATCTGGAGGCTCAAAGGAGGACATAGATCTGTACAGAAAAATATTAAAAAGAAAATACTGGACTGCAAGACTGCTTATAGGAATAAGATTCAGTCATTATTCAACCATGACGCTAAAAGGGCCTGGCAGGGATTACAAATTATGACTGGATATAAACCTAAAATGCAGACCTTGACTGTCTCAGATGACAATGTCTTTTCAGATGAATTGAACACTTTTTATTGTAGGTTTGACAGTACTGACTATACAACTCAGCAGAAACTGGCAATGGATGCAGTCAGAACTATGCAAGTTCGTGACATACAAATTAGCATTGAGGAGGTTAAAGAGCAGTTTTTACGTGTTAATATTAATAAATCTCAGGGTCCAGACGGTATCAGCTGTAAAGTGCTGCGCACATGTGCCGATTCACTTGCTTTTCCTTTTCAAATGCTGTTTCAGCAGTCAGTAGAAACAGGATTTATCCCAACTCGGTGGAAACAGTCTTTGATTGTTCCGGTACCAAAGAAAAGCAGGCCCAAAGAGATGAATGATCTGAGACCTGTCGCATTAACCTCAGTGCCTATGAAATGCTTAGAGAAAATTATATTGAAACATCTGCTTAGTGAGGTAGCACCATCTTTGGACCCTTTCCAGTTTGCATTCCAGCCAAGGCGGGGAGTGGAGGATGCACTGCTGACCATGACAAACAGTATATTTGAACATCTACAGGAGCCTTACAGCTTTGTAAAGATTGTTTTCATTGATTTCAGCAGTGCGTTCAACACCATCCAACCCCACCTACTGGTGGACAAACTGGTTAAGTTAGGTGTTAACCCAAGACTCATTACATGGATTAATAACTTCCTGTTAAATCGTACTCAGCAGGTTAGATTTAATCAGGCCATCTCATCCGCTAAGGTCATTAACACGGGTGCTCCCCAAGGATGTGTGCTGTCTCCCATACTCTATACACTTTACACCAACGAGTGTCGTGCTCTTGCGACTACACACTCCTACTTCAAGTATGCAGATGACACTGCCTTGGTGGGGTTTTTGAAAGCAGGGAGCTGTCAATGACCAGCTTTGAAGAGGAAGTGGGGAGCTTCATAAAATGGTGCTCTGACAATTTCCTTAATGTTAACGTAAGCAAAACAAAAGAAATGGTTATCGATTTTAGACGTAGTGCAGAAGAAGTATCAAACACTGTCATCAACAACACATTGACAGAGAGAGTTAACACCTATAAATATTTGGGGGTTGAAATTGATGATCAGTTGAGATTTGAAAAATGTGCCGTTTTTAAGGTGAAGAAGCTTCAACAAAGAATGTTTTTCCTAAGAAAATTGCGTAGTTTTAGTGTTGACACCTACATTTTAGAGTTATTTTATAAGTCTGTACTTCAGAGTGTCTTGTCCTTTGGTCTGGTCTGTGTCTTTGGTAGTATGCCTAAACAAGATCAGGATAGATTGCAACGTATTATTAAAACAGCTAGTAGGATAATTGGGTGCAATCAAACATCAGCTGCTCAGCTGTTTCAAGATATCATACTACACAAGGCTGAAAGTATTCTTGCAGATATTACCCACCCTTTACATAACAGATTTCAGTTAAGTCAACGTGGTAAGGGGAGGCTACTACAAAGGAAAATAAGGACAACCAGGTTCAGCAAGTCATTTGTTCCCTCTGCAGTTAGAATTGTTAATGAAAGACACAGTTCTCAGCAGGGGACTTGACACTGTAGTACTGTGTGTGTGTGTTTGTGTGTGTGTGTGTGTGTGTGTGTGTGTGTGTGTGTGTGTGGTATGTAGCAGCTTAGCTGTGTGGAGAGGCGCCAGAGAGGCATGGGGAGGGGGTGTATTTATTTGTCTTTTATTTATTTATCTGTTTTAAGTTTGTCTATCTGTCTGAAGGTGTCTGTAATATACGCACCTTGACCATCTGAATTTCCCTTCTGGGATAATAAAGTTAACTTTGACTTTGTTTGGAACATTCCACATGTTAACAGGTTAATTGGAAACAGGTGAGTGTCATGATTGGGTATATAAGGAGCATCCCCAAAAGGCTCAGCCATTTACAAGCAAAGATGGGACGAGGATCACCACTTTGTGAACAACTGCATGAAAAAAAATAGTCCAACAGTTTAAGAACAATGTTTCTCAATGTTCAATTGCAAGGAATTCAGGGATTCCATCATCTACAGTCCATAATATAATCAGAAGATTCAGAGACTCTGGAGAACTTTCTGTACATAAGTGGCAAGGCCAAAAACCAACATTGAATGCCCGTGACCTTTGACCCCTCAGGCAGCACTGCATTAAAACTGACATCATTGTGTAAAGAATCTTACCGCGTGGGCTCAGGAACACTTCAGAAAACCATTGTCAGTCAACACAGTTTGTTGCTACATCTACAAGTGCAAGTTAAAACTGTACTAACAAAGCGACAGCGATACATCAACAACATCCAGAAATGCCGCCGCCTTCTCTGGGCCTGAGCTCATTTGAAATGGACAGACACAAAGTGGAAAAGTGTGCTGTGGTCTGATGAGTCCACATTTCAAATTGTTTTTGGAATTCATGGACATCATGTCCTCTGGACAAAGAGAAAAAAGGCCATCTAGATTTGTTACCAGCGCAAAGCTCAAAAGTCAGCATCTGTGATGGTATGGGGGGTGTGTTAATGCCCATGACATGGACAGCTTATATATCTGTAATGCCACATTCTGCACGTGATACAACAGCGTGGCTTCGTAGTAAAAGAGTTCAGGGACTAGACTGGCCTGCCTGCAGTCCAGACCTGTCGCCCATTGAAATGTGTGGCACATTATGAAGCGCCAAAATACGACAACAGAGACCCCGGACTGTTGAACAACTGAAGTTGTACATCAAGCAAGAATGGGAAAAATTCCACCTACAGAGTTTCACAATTAGTGTCCTCAGCTCCCAAATGCTTATTGAGTGTTCTTAGAAGGAAAGTGATGTAACACAGTGGTAAACATACCCATTGTCTCAGCTTTTTTGAAACGTGTTTGCAGGCATCCATTTCAAAATGAGCAAATATTTGCACAAAAACAATAAAGTTTATCAGTTTGAACATAAATATCTTGTCTTTGTGGTGTATCATTTGAATTTCATTTTGAAATTGAAATTCAGTTTCTTGATATTCTTATGGTCTCTTCTGCACAGGTCAGGTGAAATTAATAGTCTGTTTTATTATAATTACTGTAAGGTATTTTTTTATAATGTACTATGTACATTCATTCTATTTTGTCTGCCTTTTATACATGAAATGCTGTAAAAGGTAAAAACACAGTGTTCTTTTTGGGGCCAGGAACTGATTATCCAATTCACATTGTTTCTTATGGCAAAATTGGTTTTCCTTTAAGAACAACTCAGTTTAAGAACAACTTTAGGACACCAAGGCTCCACTGTATAATGAACTGTGATGTACGTCCATAAGCCTGCTGCACATTAATTAAGAATTTATGATTGCAGTTCAGACAAACATGTACACTTTTTATATTTACTGAGACTGGCAGTCAGCCTTGTTGCCATAGCGCCTGTTGTCAATGAGGATGCAGCAAGATGAAAGTGAGAGATAGATAATGCGTACAGTAAAGAAACTAGTGAGAGCTGCCAGGGTTGGATGCTGACATTATTAAAGCGCGGTCCAGCTGAATGTTTGGTTATTGTTACTGTGTGCTTGCTTCATCCTCTTGCCTCTGCCTGCCTTCACTCATTCAGATCTCTGACACGTTTCCCACAGCATTACTCACTGTGATTAGCACTGGGCAGCCATTTCAAAGCTCAGAGAGCCCGCAACACACCCCAGACCGGGGTTTCTCCTCTCCTATCTGCTGCACTGTGGTCATAGGGACCTATAAAATCAGTCTGCAAACACACAACCACACAAACTAATGGACTGTGTTTGTCTTTTGTAATGCACGCTGTAAGGGCTAATATTGTGTTTCTGTGTTCCATTTTTAAACAATAGCAGCTTGCGATAAAGCCTGTTGGAAAATAAGATTGGGAGTGCGATTCATCGGGATGAGGCTAGGGTTGTGATGGCTGTCCTTATCTTGTCATGAAGCAAGAGTTTGAGGCGCAGCGCTCAACATTACTACACTGCAGCAAGGTTCCCTCTGCTCATCTTTCCATTTGTCTCCAGCCGTTTTAATCTAACCCTCTATTTTCAGTTTTATCTCTCCATGTCATCTTGCTCTGGCTCTAAATTCATTCATGGCCTGTCTCATATTGTCAGTCTACCTTCCTCCGGTTTTGTTTTCTCCATCCATATCATCCTTTTTACCTTTATTTCCTACCCTCACCTCCAGATGGATATCTGTTGCATCTTTCTCTTCCTCTTTCATTTCAATAACAGTTTGCAAGTTTGAAAGGCGCTCTTCAGCGTGCATGATGTTTCCATTGCAAGGCTTTTTGCAGCTGGAGAATGTTTGTGCACGTAAGAGTGGACCCTGTAAAGAGAGACATGGCGTTATCTCCAGGTGAGTGCTTCAAAGGATTTGGGACAAAAAGAAAATTTTTTTTCAAATTATATGCATATAGAAAGATTGGAGTTTTTGTGCCGCTCTGTGTCAGTAGGGGATGCAGGATGAGCACAAAGAGCCTTGATGGCAGCATGAAGTAATGTAAAGCCAAGTGAATCTAAAATCAATTTCCAGCTAACTGAATGGAACGTTAACTGAATCTGAAACCAAATACACACACCGTGTTCCAATTCAGCCTCCGCACCTTTGGAAAGCTGCAACTGTTGGCCGCTTATGTCATAAGTGACGCAACTCGGCTCTCCCATTTCAAAGGCTCCTTTTAAAGCAGCTGAGGGTGCACTGACACGAGCATGCCTGTGATTCACGCACTTGCACGCATGTCATCGTGATGATCCCACCCGCTGTGTTCACAGCTGGACACCATTCTTTGTTCTACCGGCTGCCACGCGCTCTGTGCTCGACGCTGCGTATATAAAATCATTATATCGTGGTGGATTAATAATTTTTTTCTGCAAATTGGCTGTTGGAAGCGGCTCTAATCGTATCCTCAATCACACAGGAGGCTATAGCCAGAACCGTTCACGCGCGCATGTGTGCTCCTAACTACCTGCAGAAAGCATTTTGAGCTGTCTAAAAAAGGTAATTATTTGTCATGTTTAGATTGTCATGGCATGTGTTTTTTCATTCTTGTGTGCAGCTGTTAAAGTATGTTCATAACAGATTTAACTTGTTATAATCCTTCGGATGAGCTGCGCTCTGATGTGATCCGCTGACGTCACCACTCACTCTGTTCACTTCTCCTTTACTCTACTTGATGAGCTGCGCATCATGTTGGCGATTAGATCGCACCACATAGCACGACATTTGTGTGTGAAAGATTTTTTGAACATTTCAAAATTCTCTATGCACAATAGCATGCACCGGTGCCCCTCTATCAAGGTTGACATGTGACGGGGGTAGGGGCAGGAAAAGCTAATCATACAATAGTAAAATATTCCACGTGCTAGACTCTCATTTCTGAGTGGTTTGTTTCATCAGCGTCCACTGTCTCTGAAGCCTGAAGAGTTTAGTGGGACACAGACCAAAGAAATACGCAAACCCTGAACTGACACAACCACAGCTACCTGAATGGAAAGCTAGCCAGTCAAAAACCAAATATACAGCTAACAAAGCTAATTGAATGGAAAACCAGTCAACAGCTATTAGAATGTAATGATGGACATTTCTCTCAGATTAAACTAAATGTTTTCTGTGCTCAATAAATGTATTTCCAGGTTTGTTATTATCCACCTAAACACTAAATATTTACATCTCTCACACACTGTGTTATTTGCTGTCTTAAGTCTCTGTGCACACTTGGACGTTTGGCACAGTGCAGACATATATTGTGCACAGAAAGTAATAAAACATGAGTAATAACTGAATCTTTTTTCAATATTTTGTTTTTTAAATTTCTCTCTCACAGTGGAGCTACACATCATC
Source organism: Thalassophryne amazonica (assembly GCF_902500255.1). Lineage (NCBI taxonomy): Eukaryota > Metazoa > Chordata > Actinopteri > Batrachoidiformes > Batrachoididae > Thalassophryne > Thalassophryne amazonica. The sequence continues at coordinate 26,620,168 of NC_047112.1, forward strand.
CACAGATATGAGAAGCTGTGCAGCATTGCACAGAATAGACAGCTCTTGCTTGTCTTTCACTGGATGGTGTACATGTTAATGTGTGCTGTGTTCTGTGTTCTGTGGTTATGAAAAATGTTTCTGCATTGCATTGATAAGGCATGAGTGTGTGTTAATGTGTGGCACATATACGTGGCAGGCTTAAGAATGGACTGTTCCTCCACATGTCAATATGTTAGTATGTTATTTGGCATTTGTCCTATAGGATTGATTGGCCTGTTGCATCAGATTTCTGTCATATGTGAAATTGAATTTCCAGAAAAACTAAACCCACATAAGTTATTGAGTCAAAACATGCCTTCACCAGGCCACATAGGTCTTCATCAAACTGTTATGTGCAAACGACAATTAATATCTGATTTCTTTGTTGGCTGAAAAACTAAGGCTGACATTGATGAGGCAGCAGCGCTGTCGCCCACATGGTCACTGACGGGGATCACAGCAGTGAGAGAAAGATTCAGTCCAGCACGGTGGCCTCGGGGCACGTGTGCAGCTGTGAAGCCTGGGAGATTTGTCGATAAAGAGCCAGGTTGCTGTTGCTGAATCAATGCAGCTTGGCACATTGCTTCAGTTCGAATTGTCATGTGAACTGACAGCACCCCACTTTCATGTGGGCCAAAATCTCTATGGCACTTCCCCCAGTGATCACACTGTGTTCTACATTATTTTCCTGTGTTTGTCTTTTTATTTGCTCTCCACTGCATGAAGATACAGAATATTTTAAGTTAGGATTATACTGGTCAAAATGTATTTTTTTTCTTCCATGGACTTTGAGAACTGATTTAAGGTAATGTTGGGGTGCCGAATCTGAATCTGACCTTAGATTTCCTCTATTGCATCCCATTTTTTTTGCAATCTGCATGTTCCTTATTGATGGATTATGCAAAAGTTGGTCATTCTGTTGACACAGAGATGTGAGCATTTCATGCTGTACTGGAAACAAATTACACCAGCTTGTTGTGTGGTCATTAATGAATGAATCTTGAATGACTTCACTCACAGGTTTGACACCACTAATCATGCACAAAAGCAGCTTCAAAAGCTTAGTTTTTAATCCAGGTTCACGAAACGTGAACAAAGAGCTGTAATATTGTTTATTGCGCTGAAGAGGTGTGCGAGACTGCAGCTTTTGCTTCAGTGTTTGAAGTGGGGGAGGTGATGGTCTAGGGTTAAGGCATTGGGCTTGAGACCAGAAGATCCTCGGTTAAAATCCCAGCCTGACTGGAAAATCACTAAGGGCTCTTGGGCAAGGTCTTTAATCCCCTATTGCTCCCAGTGTGTAGTGAGCACCTTGTATGGTAGCACCCTGACATCGGGGTGAATGTGAGGCATTATTTTGCTTGAGCATCTGATGCAGATGGAAAAGCGCTATAAATGCTGTCCATTTACCATTTATCTTTGATACGATAAATATGTTTTCATATCTCAAAAATGTGATGTGATTGGCAAAAACTAACACCAGAGTTGGTTTCAGCACCCCCAAACTACTCAAAATCCGTTGAAAAACTCCATCCAAGAAAAATCACGTTGGACGATTCAATCGTGCTGAGGGAGCTGGTGGCGTAACGGCTTGCACGCTGGACTGGGACACCAGCAATTTGGGTTCGCTTCCCAATTGCAGCCACGCTCCCAACTGTCACTCTTAACAACAGCGCTGGGGAGGAGTGAGAGACACATGCTGTGGGTCCTTCTGGAAATAAATCCTTCGTTGAGACTTTTGTTGGTTACCCACATTAAATAAGAGAACCTTAACCTCAACAGCGGAGATTATGTGATGATTAATTATCAAACACATAAATGATAAATAATTAATAGGGTTGTGCATCTCTCCCTTATTAAACAATATCTAGATATATGGGCTACGGTACGATTCAGGAACACTACTTTGTTATTATGGAACAATTTGATTAGAAGCGATGACATTCAGTGCAATAAAATGCAGTTTCATACATTTTTTGTGTTTAATGTAGACCTTCATTTTTCATAATAAATTAGAACTAGCCAAACGGGCCATTGCTTATCTGTGTATATATATTTCATGAAAAAGCTAGGGACCTTCTTCAGGGTTTTGCTACTGTACTGCAACACATTGGCGCTGTCTCTGCTCACTTTTTGTTCACCAGCTGGGGGAGCACTACATACAGTAGCAAAAAAGTACAGCATAGAAGAAGCCCTGAAGAAGAAACGAGATGTTGCTCGCATGGCATAACTTTCCTGTTCCGCACCGGTATGGCAACAAATTGTGAACAGACCATAAAGTTCAAACAGATCACTGTCACTATTGGACTTGTTGACTTGTTGTTACCTCGCAGGCAAAGTTAACATTCCGTGATCACCAGCCTTGTGCTGACCTTTGACATTTTGCAAGAGTTTTGAGATATGGAAGTAGCAATAAAACAAATGAGATTAACTCAACTGGTTTATTGTGCTGAAATCGAGCCATTGATCAGTTTGTAGTACAAATTGATCATCTATTCCTTTAAAATCAAATTTTGTTCTGTCTTGGTTAATTATTACACTCCTAATAATAATAAGTAATACATGTCAGTGCAAAGACCAGAGGTTTTTGTGCCACACCGAATGTACAGATTGCTGACTGTTTTGAACACTAGCAAGTGGGGGTAGGGAAACCATGACCATGCACAGCACATAATCATTCCAAAGTACCCAATAACAACACTATGTCACACTTTCCATTGCTATTTTGTGCAAAATGCACATTTTGCTATTGGTGTAGTGACCATCAAGGAACTGTTTGCTGTGGAAAGTTTACATAATACCCTCTTGTGTTAGGGTTAATCCTTATACGTGTAGTTCTGTGTGTATGTATGGGCATGCACATGCACTTTCTATACTGGAATAGTGTGTATTATCTATGTGTATGTAAATCAGGCATGCAAATAACTGGTACTCATGATGCTTGTGCATGCCAAAAATAAATGATGCACAGCAGAAAACACAAGCGAAGTGTTTCATAAGAGGAAAGCAATGACAGATTGTAGGAAAAGTGTTTCCCTCTGCTGTGCATCAATGATGTTTAGCACACACGAGCACCATGAGTACCAGTTATGTGCACCCTGTGTATGTTTGCATGTTAATTCAAACAATACTAGCAACGTCGCACATACGGCAGTCGGATACTGTGGAGACTTTTAAATTATGTTTAAAGACTCATTTGTTTTCCTTGTTTATCATTAGTTTTACGTGTTTTTATTCTTGTATTCTTTTATGGTTTTGTCTTTTTTTGTTTTTAAATTTTAATTCAGTTTTTTCTGTTTTTATTATGTTGTGTGAAGCGCCTTGAGATGATCTCATCATGAATTGGCAGTATATAAATTAATAAATTTGATTGATTTTGATTTGATTTGAACGTCATGAATCTATAAATGTTGTCGGTGGTCAGCCTTTTGGCAAAGATTTTGTGTGTAAGCAAGAATGTTTTGAAAAAATACTGAAGTTTGTGAAAATCAGAAAAGATATCGCAGTGGGACAAGGGGTTGGACTACCAATATGTAGACCTTGGTTTGATTTTCATTCACACTACCTGTTTGTGTCTTTGGACATGACAATTCATCTGCATTGTCTCAGTCCATCCATTTTCTTAACCTGCTTATTTGTGTCATGAGGGCTGGAGGATATCAGTCACTGGGCAATGTGTGGGGTATGTCGGCTGGGGAAGCAACCTGCAGTAGAATGGTGTTCCTTTCAGGGGGTGCCGTAGACTCTCATCTGCTTCATGCTACGGAATCCTGCAGATAAGCAATAGGCCTCAAGTCCTAATCATTCTTGCTTTTAGGTTTCATGTGACAGTGTTAGCAATGATTATGAAAAAAGACACATCTTTCTTCAGAAGTTGAAATTCAACATATTTATGTGTCCCTGTGAAAAGAAAGAACAGTTCCAAGGTGCGTTTCAAGGCTCTGAGAGACTTTGACAAAGCCTCTATATAACACAGTATGAAATATGAACACATGTTCTCAGCTGCAATAGAGGATTCTGTTTTCATTTGCATTTCTTTGTTGGCTGTCATGGCCCTTGTAAAGACGTCATTTAATTTTGGTGTGTACAAGGTCTGTTAGAAAAGTATCCGACCTTTTTATTTTTTTCAAAAACCTGATGGATTTGAATCACGTGTGCTTGCATGAGCCAACCTTGAACCTTTGTGCGCATGCATGAATTTTTTCACGCCTGTCGATTGCGTCATTTCCTGGTAAGCAGCCTTTGTGTGAGGTGTGTGTCGTGCGCTTGGTGTTTTTTCATTCCAAGGAAAAAGACGGAACAACTGGAGCAGCGCGAATGTATCAGATTTTGCCAGAAACTGGGCGAGAGCCAGGTGGAAACCATTCGGATTATTCAGACGGCTTTCGGTGACGATCCTCTGGGCATCACACAGATTAAGGAGCGGTACAACCGGTTTAAAGACGTCCGCACAACGGTGGAGAGCGAGCCGCGCTCCGGTCGGCCATTAACTTGCTGAAATGACCAGATCATTTCCAAAGTGAACGCTGTGGTGATGTGGGACCGTCGTGTGACTATCTGAAAAATTGCGGAAGAGGTGGACATCAGCACGTTTTCGGCACATTCCACTGTGACAGAAGATTTTGCCATGAAAAGAGTTGCAGTGAAATTTATGCCAATGGCTTCAGCACGAAGCTGTTGACGGAGCAAAAGCGCCACCGCGTTGAAGTCTCACAGGACATGTTGTGACATGCCCAGCGCTTCCACCGTTCGGAAGATTCAGACGGCTTTCGGTGGCTTTTCAGTCGTGTGACTATCCGAGAAATTGTGGAAGAGGTGAGCATGTCACAACATGTGCCGAAAAATGCTGATGTCCACCTCTTCCGCAATTTCTCGGATAGTCACACACAGTCCCACATCCCACAGTGTTCACTTTGGAAATGATCTGGTCATTTCAGCATGTTGATGGCCACCCGGAGCGTGGCTCGCTCTCCACCGTTGTGCGGCCGTCTTTAAACCGGTTGTACCGCTCCTTAATCTGTGTGATGCCCATAGGATTGTCGCCGAAAGCCGTCTGAATAATCCGAATGGTTTCCACCTGGCTGTGGCCCAGTTTCTGGCAAAATTTGATGCAGTCGCGCTGCTCCAGTCGTTCCGCCATTTTCCTTGCAAAGAACAAACTACGAGAGACTCCACCCATCCTCACACAAAGGCTGCTTACCAGCAAATGACGCAACCTCAAGGTTCAAGGTTGGCTCATGCAAGCACACATGATTCAAATCCATCAGGTTTTTGAAAAAAATAAAAAAGTCGGATACTTTTCTAACAGACCTCGTACATAGCTTAAAAATAAGAAAATAGTGTTACATTACTGGATATATGAGCTCAAATCAGTGCTTGTTTACACTTTTGACTGCTTGCTACCAATATTGCTGGAATTTTTTTTTTTTTTTTTTAATCAAAGTGGCAAAATAAAGTCATGATCTAGATGTGGATCCAGGAGAGATTGTGTGTTCTTGATAATGTTGGACAATAACTAATTCACGTCACTGACTTTTTTTTGTCACCTTCCTAATGTGTCACACTTAATGGTGTCAGATTTTTGTGCATAATATAATTTAATTCAAAGGCAGCTTGAGTGAGCACAAAGCGAAAAAAAATGTATTTAAGGTAGACCTGTGTGAAGGGGGCAATTCTTCAAGTCAGCCAAGTAAACAAATTTAATTGCAAATTGGGTTCCATTAAACTTGACACAGACATGCTTGATCACTGCCGACCCTGTGCAATCTAAGCATCACTTAAAATGAACCTTTCCACCAAATTGAGGTTGGTTCAAAGGTCTCAACAAGCAGCACATTAGACCAGAGTGGAATGAAACTATGAATAAGAAACAAAAGTTATAAAAGTATATGCGTCTGGAAGTGTTACAAAGAGATGTAATGCTTTGGAACACTCGAGAAGTGCAATAAGAGCTCTTTGACGACTCTCCTTTACGTGGCTGGAAGAGCAAAAATTACACCAACAGTATTTCAAACACTTATTAAACAACACAAAAACAAACAAACCCAGATGCCTACCTATCAGACAAACATCACAGTCAACAGCTGTGCATGCTGGATGTGATGGTTTTGTGGCTTTGGGATGATTTAACTGAGAGAAAAAACATTCATCAGCAAATTTTATTAGAAAATGTGACATCATCAAAATGCACTTGAGATTAAATGCAAGCTGAGTTCTGCGGATTCCAGAGTTAAGTTCCAGGAAAGTCCGTTGTTGTTACCAGTCTTTTTAGTCTCCCACTAACAGAAATTGCTATGACTGGCTGGACGTCTTTTTCCAATGACACAATTTTTGTAGCACTGAAGTTGTCATTTAGCAACTTTGACTGAGTCTCACTTGTTGCTGCTGGGAGCGATATCAAAATAACAACATCACAACGTAGGATTTGAACATGTGCTGTGTTTCGCCGTGCATAATCCACATGTGGGTGCCTCAGCATTGAGGACCCCAGAGGCTGTAGAGTGCCAAGAGGAGCCTGGCTGCAGCAGACAGATGGGTACTTTTGAGAGATGGGGTGGATCGGTTTTCTGCATAAGTGGTTGCCATCCAGGATCTGGAGCAGATCTTTGGTGTGGTGGATGTGATGATGCGCTGCACCAGGGCATTTCCCAGACTGACTTGACTTAAGTATTGCAACCACAATGAAATCAGTTGAAATAAGGCGGCATACAGACATAAGACACGTATTCACTAAGTAATTTCAATGTGATATCGAACCAAATGACACCTTTAAAATATTAGATTATATTAGATTAATCAATCAATCAATCAATTTTTTTATATAGCGCCAAATCACAACAAACAGTTGCCCCAAGGCGCTTTATATTGTAAGGCAAGGCCATACAATAATTATGTAAAACCCCAACGGTCAAAACGACCCCCTGTGAGCAAGCCTTGGCTACAGTGGAAGGAAAAACTCCCTTTACAGGAAGAAACCTCCAGCAGAACCAGGCTCAGGGAGGGGCAGTCTTCTGCTGGGACTGGTTGGGGCTGAGGGAGAGAACCAGGAAAAAGACATGCTGTGGAGGGGAGCAGAGATCAATCACTAATGATTAAATGCAGAGTGGTGCATACAGAGCAAAAAGAGAAAGAAACAGTGCATCATTAGATAGAACTTTATTAATCCCCTGGGAAGACTCCCTCAGAGAAATTGAGGTTCCAGCAGCACACAGGGTAAGAAGTACACAGAGTATCAAAAGTGAACGTAAAAAACAATTTGCTAAATGTAAATACAAATATAAATACTGCTCGCTACTGTCTTACTGGCTACTACTAAAACTCATGCAGACCTTGATTTAACCTTTCAGGTGTGAAACACCCCGATATTGCAGTGAGACCCTAAATTCACAGCTGATGCTCCATTCACTCTGAATTTAAACAATTTTGCAAATAACTGACACCATCTCCTTCACAACGATGTGACAAGTGATGGTATTTTATTTGGTTGCAGCTGTTGCTGTTCAAAGTTGAGCTACCAACTAGGTCGAGGGTGTGAATTATTTATTGTCATCGAGCTGTGAGCGTTTGATAAGATGATCAATAAATAAAGTTTCCTGTGTTTCATCTTTCCTCAGGTTGTCTTTGTATTGCATTTTGTACACACAGCTGACAGAGTTAAATGCGGAAAATAGCCAAAAATACAGGAAATCAGGAAGGAGCGAAAACGTTTTTCACAACGCTGTATGCCCTTACCAAAAAGTAGTACATGCAAGTATGTTTTAAGTATACTTCCAGTTTACTTTTATATACTTATCAAATACTATTTTGGTAAGGGGTGTGCTAATGAGTGTTTGAAATTATGTAATACGTTGTGATGTTTGGCTCATTTAACTGACAGGGAGGCTTGTTTTTCTTTCTTTTTTCCTTCAACAACATACTTTAAAGCACAGAAGTGGCTTTGAAGTAGTATTTGCTCCAGAGATCAAACAACTATGGACTTTCTAGACTAACAATCACGTGGAGAGATGTGTTGTACTTTGTGAGAGAGGTGGTCGGACCACTCGCGGTACTCCAGAAAGTAGTGCAGCCTGAGGCCATTTTGTCTTTTTAAGCGGTATGTTAAGTGTACTACTGCCTTCTGTGTGTCCACCTACACATTTACATTCTCTGGAACCTACTCAGAGCAGATCTGGAGATTCGAGGGAATCTCTAACTGTAGCAGAAGTGGACCAAAAATGCTCATACGGAAAGTGGATACTTACAAATTGCTTTATCATTAAAGAAAAGATCACAGACTGCATGTCCAAGGCAGGAAAATTCCATCGCTTGTGGTTTGGACAATGATCACCTTCAAGCATTCCACGCTGTTATCTTTTGTGGCAAACTAAAAATTCCAGAGTGTTTGTTTGGATATTCAAGTACGATAAGAGTGTTTGTGGAATAAACCTTGAGTAAAAGCGACCTGGGCAATTTTCTTCAGCCCCCCCAATGTTTGTCCTTGTCTCTGTGTTTTTAAATGCCGGCATCTGTCAACAACCTCAGCGGGTGGGAAGGCGGTCTAGTCTCCTGTCTGTTGGAAGCCCAGAGAAACACCAATCAATGAAAAGGCCACTTACCCTGTTTTTCAGGGAACAAAATGTGCAGCTAGCATCTGCAGTGTGGAGTCAGGACAAAGAATGCACGTACCAGCACAGACCTTTAGTGGGGGAGTTTAAGTGGCTGTGTGTCGGATTGCTGTTTTTGTTATGTGGGATTTAGATGTCCAGATGAGCGCCTCCATTCCTGTCCACTGACTTTGTGACAGGTAGCATCTTCACTCGAGAGCCCGTTCACCCCGACTGTGAACCCGGCCTGCACTCGTCCACTGCTGTTCATCTGCAAATGCTTTTTCTCGTGTTAGTTTCCCTGTGCTTTTGTTTCACCTGTTATTTTTTTATTTATTTATTTTTTTAATTATTATTATTGAATTAACCTGACAACCAGAGCAGAGGCCATTGAATTTCAAAGAGACATGGCTTTTATTGATTCGAGCCGCTCCACGAGATGTCAGGTGCTGGATGACACTGTTGAACAATCCTGCAATTGCAGTTTGGCAAGAAGGCTTGAGCGAAACCTCGTTTTATTGCAAATAGGAGTGGATGTTTCTGGGTGACTTAGCATTGAAACCCCATTGAACATTATCTCTGAAGTGTTGTCACGTGAATCCATTAATTTTTTTATGTGCAGTGCAACGGTTGGAAGCAGAGCAGAAGAGCTTTGTGGGGTAAAATAAAGAATGGAGGCTGTCAACCATAACACGTCCGTTTTGACCACCTCCCAGGGTCACTCAGGTCGAGGAAGGAACATTTTTTAATCCACTGTTTAAAACAGCTGGAGGGCTTCTTTTTTTACATGCTACTCATGTGGCCTTTGAATAGACTTCACTCCTCCACTCTTGTCCATGTTTTTCTTCTCATCTAATTTCTATTTTCTGTCCTCTTTTGTTCTACTCCCCCGTCGTGTGTCTCACCGCTGGTATCGGTGTTTGCACTTATGTAGCCGCCTCCCGTCATTCTCCAATCCATTACCAGGGCAAAAGCAGCTGCACAGATGTTTTGAGTTTGCCTACATTTAGGTAGTGGTGGGTACAGCTAACCAAAATGTTAGCTTTGATAATCGCTAATCCGCTAACTGAAAAGTTAACTTTTATAACGATAAACTGATAAAAATTACCAACTGATAATCCCTACAAATAAAAAAAAATACATATTTACAAATACAGATTTATTTGTAAAAACCAACACACGTTAACTTGTGTGTGTGTGTGGTTTTTTTTTTTGGTTTTTTTTTACAACCAACCAGTGATGAGGAGGCTCAATTTCCCATAATGTCTTCTGGGCATCTGTGAGTTTTAATGCTCAAACAATCAGAATTAGTGCATTACTTTAAAACTACAAGATATTTTTGATATTTTCACTTTGTAAAAATGACAGTTAATGTTAATATAAATAAACCGTCCGGAATCAGTTTGATTTTTAAATCAACCATAAGTCAAACCTGCTTTTCTGTTTATGCCTTTGGGCCATGTCAGGGGCTCTGTATATTGTGAATGAAATTACTTTTTTCTTTGTAGCAACCAGGCCCCTTCTGCTAGGGTCGGGTTGAGCTCAGCTAGCTCCTCACACCTGCCTGACTGCTGCAAAACACAACAGAGAGGAACTAATGTGTGATTTATGGTTTACAAATGTTTTGACTGTTGGGCTTTACTTACTATGCCAGTAAAAAAAAAACGTTAGCGGACTAAAAGTTACCAAAACTAAATTTAGTGGAAGCAAATTGGACCGCTGATGGTTTTTGAAGTTATCTTAAAAGCTTATCTGCTAATTAAAAAGTGAGCTTTGCTAGTTAGCAGATTAGCAGAACTGTGCCCAACACTGCATTTAGGGCATAATTATGGAGTTTGATTAACGAGTAAATTCTAAGTGATTAAAAAAAATAAAGTTTTGGTGGTATAAGAAAAAACTTTTAGTTCCTGTCTTGCCCAATGAAACTGACATATAGAAGGAGTTCAGATCACCTAACCTCTTGGTTTACGGACAACCAGCTCTGGCACTTGAGCCAAAGTAGCACTCACCAACCGCATGTGGGATATTCATCAACCTGTTTGTCCATCCATTTCCTACTGCTTGTCCTGAAGAGAATAGGTTAAGGTCATGGGTGTAATTAATTACTCGTTTCATTTGGCTTCTTTCATTTTGCTGGAGTTTGCAACAGCAGGTCTGGAATGGAGATGTATGTCAGATAGACTTCGTGATACAACTCCATATGTGCAAAGAGAATGGGCATGGGTTGCCTCAAATTGGAAACATGTACACAATTACACCTGGTAACTAGAGGGGTAGATTTTGTGTTTAATCCCCCCTGGAAGTGTAGTAATGACTAAAATTGATGAAAGAAAGAGAAAACAAAATCATGCTTTGAGTCAAACTAACAATTAATGCGGAAAAATTAGTATTTTAAAAATGCTGGAGGAATTTTTAAAAGACTAGGCATGTTAATTTTACCCTGGTTCTTATTCTGTAATACTGTCCCTATAAAGTACAAAGTCAAACTTTTTCTCAGATTAATTTATTCAAAATCACAATGAAAAACAGGCCTGGATTCGGGATCCATTCGTTCAGAACCCCGAACAAAGGACCAAAAACAGTTTTTATAAAACACAATATGGCATGAAAAAGGCGGACATTGTTTTGAAAAATCCTTCCCTTATTGGTCCTCCGTCGCCATAGCGGGAGGTCCAGCCCCTCCCCAAAACCCATGCGGTTATGGGAAAAATGATCATTTCTATTGTAACTTGAATCTCTTTGTTCTAAGTGGTAAAACCAGGTCAACCCAGTTGCACATGCACATTTAATTAAATAACAGACTAAAAGTATACCAAACTAAGAATATAACTATTTAAGTAAAGTAATTACGTAATAGCAAAACAAATAGCAAAGAAAACAAAATCACAAAATAATATATAAACACACAAATATATCTAACAATAATGTACTGTCTGGAAACACAGAAAAAACATATTCAGTGCTTCCAAATACCAAAAATACATAAACATCAAAGGGTGGCACAGTGGCTTAGTGGTTAGCACTGTTGCCTTGTCACAAGAAGGATGTGGAATCACTTCCCACGTGGTTGCTTCTGTGTAGATATAATAACTGAAACAATAAATAAGCCAATTGCTTCACTAAAAGTTCCACTGTTTTGAATTCCTTGAAATAACAAAAGATTGCTTTTGAAACTGAATCATTTTTCAAAATGCTCAAAGCGCTAAATGAAATAATTGCTTTTGAAAATGATGCTGTTTTGAAATACACTTAAAAAAAACTAATTGAACAAACATGTTCAAATAAAAGGAAAATTGAACATCACATGCTGCTTTGAAGTTTTTGAAACAGTGTTTTTATTTCCTCCTCTGAAACTAATTACTTGATTTACCGTTTTAAGTGTTTCAGAACGCTGAGGCCACAGTTCACCTGGCTGCAGCAGTTTCTTTTTAGAGTTAGTGTTGTACCGATGGGATTTACGCACATTTGCACCGTCTGTCCAGACTGTTTTTGCGTCCACTCAAACTGCTGATATTGACATTTAGAGTTAAACTTGTCACCCTCATTTAGCTAAACTAATTTTTACACATTTTAAAGTCTGGGCAGCCATTTGCCTTTAACATGAAGGTCTTCTCCACTTTTTCATTTTACAGCAAAGGAGCGTATCTGTAAATACACGCCCGCTATCATCCACCCTCGTGCCATCCTCCTATTCCGCCTTCTTCTTCTTCTTCTCTCTCTTTCTCTCTCTGTGTCTCTCTGGCCTTCAGGTTTCAAAGCTTTCTTAGTCATCCTGTGAAACACATCCAGCATCCCACAGCCACCCACCCTGATTCTGTCACCAAAAACCAAATCCATTTAAACAAAGACACAACCTCATCCAAAGCCTCCGAGCTGCCCAGAGGAGGGAAGTGTAACAGGAGGAGGGTGAGGTTGAGGCCAATACCATGTCAGGTTGGTGGGAAGATGGGTACGGTTTTCTAAATAAGCAATCTTTACCACCATTTCTGAAATCCCATCGCTCTCGCCCTGGCTAGGATGCGGTTAAATGTTAATATGAAAGACAGGATCGGCTGCAACGGGACGACAGGAGTGTGAGATAAATACAAGAGGTAGAGAAACAAAGTTTGACAAGCGCGGGGACGAATTGACGAGAATAGATGCAGATAGAGCGGCACAGATAGAGACGTATACGGCTGAGCTGGCAGCCTCTCGCTCTGATTAACATGCTTCTCAGACACGGTGAGAGGGATCAAACTTGCACAGAGCCAGGACTTGCATTGGAGTTATGCCTGCAATGCAACGATAGTGTTCGCATTTGTGCATATGTATATTTATGTATATTCCTTTTTGAGTTTGGTTTGACTCCAAGGCACACAGGCAGACACTTGTGTCTGTTCGTACCTACATTATCTGCAGTTATCAGGTGCAGACGTTCGTTGATTGGCGTCGCTGTTTGTTTGTGTTGGTTTGAGACGTGGCATTCAAACTACGGGGGGGGGGGGGGGGGGGGGGGGGGGGGTAAAGCGGAAAAAGGAAATCCAGTTATTGTAGCGTGTGAACTTATTGAAATTTCTACAGGTGGAATTTATCTGAATAAATTGGATGAGCAGGTGGCCGATTTGTGAGGAGAGATGATAGAGTCGGAGGGGTTGGAGAGAGGAGGGAAGGTTGGAGAGATTCATGAGTCCAGGATGCTGATACTTCACCGAGTATGTATGTGTGTGTGTCAGTGTGAAATCAAAGGCTGGTGTGCACCTTTCTATCTTTACCAACGCCAGGCCTGCTCCATCTGCCTTCCACTGGGAGAAGGTGCCTCCCTGTCTCCGCCAGGAAGGAGAAAATTACTTCTCAATATTGCATATGATGGAGGCACACTTGACAAGATTTCCATGTGAAATATGCCATTATAAATAAAAATGTGGGCACAAGTCAGGGGTTCGTTCCTCAACACTGTAACTTGTGGCTTATACAGCAGCCATACCACCACATAGAAGCCTGAGGGCCTGACTTATGAAAGGTTTGCGTGTATAAACATGTACAAACTCCATATCACTCACAAACAAATGTGAAACCTGATCTACTAATAGTGCGCAGTGAGGATTGTGTGTTTCAAATGAGCAAAATTAAAAGTATTTTCCATTTAGTATGTTTGCCTTAACGAATATGCAGTTTGGGATTTGTCTACCCGAGTGTGCAAAATACTGGGGGGAGAATATGCAAATACGATAATTGGGAACTGTCTCCTTTTATGCCATTATTTCCCTCAATATTTCCAAATTCTACAAGTTCCACATGACGGTCAGTAAACATCCAATAGCCAAATTTCAAGGGGTAATTTTCTCCAAAATCTGGTTTTCTTCCAATTGTACATGTATATATGGTTTGGGCTTAATGCTAAACATCGGTAAAGCCACACTGTGCAGGATTTGGAGGCATTGACTTCACAGAAATGGAATATAGCATTCATAACTCTCAGTGGTTTTTCATGAGCTTATAATGAGCATTTCATGTCTTCACGCAAGCAGACCCGTTCATGGAGGCATCCATGTTGATATCATACCCCAAAAGGGACATACTTACTCCATCTGCTGGTTGCTAGCGTAGGCTAACAAGTTTGGGAACCCTCATTTTTGTGAAATGAGGGTACATTTTTTTCCTTACCACAAGAGAAGGCAATGCAAAATGAATCCCCGTCACCAAAGAAGCAAAAAGAATATTTGTACTCACACCAATAGATAACGCTGAAGACTACACACTGTAGCATTGAAGACCAACACTTCTGTCATTGTACATGTAGACACTTCAGTACTATATGCAAATTCAGCTGGGAACCGTCTCGTTTTAGACTTCTGTGACACATGTCACAGAACTCCAAATCTGAACTCCTGCTTTCTCCTTAAGACATGCCCAGTGACACAATCTGTCTTCTTTGTGGCACATCAACATGGTCTGTTGGAGGACAATGAAGTCAGTTTTTTCTAGAAGGACACAGGGGTTGTGGCAAACAGATTGTTTTTCCTTTTAGTGCAGCAATAGCAGGTAATGTCCTAGCAACCTGAAAATATGGGTATACACGGATGCATCTCATCAGCACTATTAACAGATTATTGCTGGGGGATGCACCTTAGACTGTATATATTCTACACAAACCCTGTGTGACTTTATCCACAGGTTTTCTATAGAGACCCAGAAGCGCAGATATGAAGTCCATATCTGGGCATTCTCATGTTGGCAGCGGTGACTCTGGCTACATCACAACAAACCCATAAATGGATAAAGAGGTGGAGCATCCGTGGCTCAGTGTGTGACGAAAGAGGCCTGAATATGCCTCTGTTTTTGAGTCTGCACCAGCTAAGCTAACAGACTAACCCAGCTTCAGTGTCTATTAAATCATATTTTTGGGTGGTTCTCATAACAGTTTGCTTTGGTGTGGGCATTAAAAGTAATGAGCCGCTTATTTTCTCAATAATCATGCATTAAAGGGACTTCATGGCTGAAGTGTTGTGAAAGTATAGGAACACGGACCCACAACAGGGGGCGCAATGAACGGACAATGGAAAGAGTAAATAACAAGATTTACTACTGAAACAAGCACGAGTAATACAACAAACACAATTTGGGGTCGAATCCGCTGGTGTCGTGTGGGCAGGCTCGAAGGTAGGAGACGTCTGTCTCAGTCGAACCGGAACCACCCAGATCTCCTCTGCCACCGAACCCTGGAAATACTGGACCCGCCAAGTCCCGAATTCCCAGGTGGCCACTGCCTCCGCTCGTCGGATCCGGTACTGCTGGCAGGAGAGAGCAACAACACACAGGAGTGGATGAACGCACCCAGTAACAGAGAGGGGAGAAGCCGCCTCCACCTCTTGGCAAAGTATAGCAGGAAGGTGAGTACTTATCCAAAGAATGAGGTTTTCAGTAGTCACCAGTCCTGAAAAGGTTTTAACAGTCTTAGCTGATGATGCAATGTATAACTGCAGAGAATACTACCTTGGTCTTAGGCGATATCTCGGCACTGAGGTGGAGACGCCGTCCTCCTGATATACCCTCGGTGCTGAGTAGAACAGCTGTGTCTGGTGATGGGTGACAGCTGTCACCCAGGCTACTCCCATGATGCGGCAGCGCCCTCTGGTGCCTGGAGCCCGCACTCCAGGCAGGGCGCCCTCTGGTGGTGGTGGGCCAGCAGTACCTCCTCTTCAGCGGCCCACACAACATGAAGCTTCTAACAGCTGCTAAAGTTCTAATGTATTAGTATATAAAATGAAATAAGTGGAAAATTTCACTCAGTAGGGACATAATAGATATTGCATATTATGTCCCTGCTGGAGTGTTGTAGCAGGGACATCTTAGATGAACCATGAGGACATTTCCCCTCACAAGCCATATTATTTCAGGTATTTGTCATAAAATGCTCGAAATGGCAGGCGCAGCCCTTGACAACAACTAGCAGCCACACCGAGTGGCGTCTAAGCTAAAGATGCTGTGAGAGTCAGACATGATTAGCTCAGCACTTGTCAATCAAAGTGACCACACCCCTAATTACACAAAACATTACGGCTTAAAATGTCATGTTATTATGGAGCACGAAACATACCTATAGAGACTAAAACAATTTTTGTACCAGGCTGTAAACGGACATTTTAACATTGACTTGAATAGGAACCTACTCGCTATTGGAACCAGTCTCAAGTGGCCAGTCAAGGAACTGCAACTTTTTCTTCTTCCAGATGGGCCTCATCTGAGACCATTAAAGTTTCACGCCTGGGATGCAGGGCTCTCAGTTCAAGTGTTTGAAAGACAAAGAAAATAACTGCATGCATTGCAAATACGGTCCATTAATTGTCCTGATATTTTGAAGATTGTTGCTCATTTGTACACGTGGGAATGTTAAACTGTTATTGGCATGTTTCTTTAATTATGCAAATAAGTTGTCGCTGCATTTTTCACAGTCTGCATTGCTGATAAGGGCATGGTAAACAAATGTGTAAAATAAATAAAGAAGTCAAACTGTAGAGTCTGAGTTTCATTTTTCATTGTCCTTCCGCTATACTCCTCAAATGTGCTAATTTTGGCATTCACCCAGCTTCATGCCCTCACTGACAGTCACTTGTTGCCTTTACAATAAATCCGCCTCGCCTCCTGATTCACAAGCAAGGACGGCAAACAGTCCTTTGATGGGAAGGTTTTGCCCTATTGAGTTACTTCGGAGTATTTATGCAAGATAATACATGTCCTTGGGGTAAATTTAGCCGAATAATCATATCAAGTGTGGGGGGGGGGGGGGTCCGTCATGCTACAAAACCTCTTATTGCCATTAGTAAGGTTTCTCTATTATTTATAACCATGCTCAAGATTATCGTCTTGTGTGTTTTCCTTTAGTGGCTTTATGGAGCTTCTAGCCAGTGATGGATGGAGTTCCTTTTAGCCTCTCGTCAGTCTCAGAGTGTGCTTTCTTTTCATTTTTACTGCGTTTTAGCCTGGTTCCTCCTACATGGATGGTTTGAGTATGATTTATAGCCCTGGCCCCTGATCTTTGCCCTGGTAATAAGCATTGAAAACTAGTTGATAGCCAAAGCTCAAGGTGATATCTATTGTTGTGATGTGGACTGACATATTTCCATGTCTTCTCAAATTGCTGTGTTGAAAATACAGCTCATATTGTACAGAGAGCAGCGGAAAGCCATACATTTTACACCTCGGCCATCAAAGCACTCCACCTACAATTAAACACAGTATTGCATGATGAAGCATCATAAATAGACAACGTATATATTCCTAATCACTGTCACTACCAAAGAAACAAGGCAAAACTCATAAACAGCCACAGTTACTTATGTGACCACCAACCAAGCAAAAGTGCCATAAACACAAATAACACAATCAGAAGGCAACAGATTCCAGCCAAGCTGCTGTCATTATTCTAACTGTAAACTGTAATGTGTGTAATTCTGAAGGCCTCAGAGAAGATTTTAACCAGAAGACAGCAGGGAGAAATCTGGTAGGATCAAAAGAAGCTCTCAACTATATGATCTGATGTGGAATCAGCACAACTCAGAGAGTAGAAATGAAATTATTTTATTGCCACAAATAAACATCAATAAATAAATAAGTAAATGACTGGAACAGTTTTTGTGTAATACATGAAACATGACAATATTGTATTTTTGAAAGATAAATTTTCCGATTCTGACCATTCCTGGATCGCACAGAAAGCCTTGCTGGCCATGATGACGGCCCACCACTAACAGAGAGAAAAAAGAATGTTCAAGCTGAACACAAAAGAGGGCAGAAAAAAATTGAAGATATAGTACTTTATTTGTTCTCAAACTTTCAACTCACCGTCTTCCTTAAGAAATATAGGCCTATAATTAACCTGCAGACTCATCCTGTTTTTTCATCGGCTGTAATTTTGAGGGCTGTGACAGTTAATTACAGTGACACAACTCTGGCAAGATCTTTAGTAATGCTCGAACATATCCCATTTATCAACAATAAGACATAACAGGTATTACATTACTATTCTGTCATCCAGTGCTCTTTAGTGAGACACGTCTCACCCAGTAATGGCCGCTCAGTCACTGCTGAACGAAAGACTTAGAGATTATCTTCTTCCAGCACCAACCTTTAAATCCCCCTTAAATTATATATTCATTAGACATATGGCACTCTGTAAAGGAGAAACTGATGTATCTGTGAGCAGAGACACGGGACATGTTCTCATGGTCTCATACTGATAAAAGAGCAGTGATCGAGCAGTTGATATTTTTTCCAGCTGCGCACATTTTTCCACTACATAAATCCGCAGTGTGTTTAGGCACATGGGAAATTCTCTTTTCTGTGCAAAAAAAGGTCACTCTTCATTTTTCATTTTCTGTGCACGCCCCCTCCTTTTCCCACCCTTTGCTCTCTCTCTTTCTCTCTTTTGCTCGCTTACTTTAAATATGTGTGATGTTCTTGAGGTTGGAGGATTTTGCTGTGATGCAAAAATTCCAACAAATGGACACCGGGTTACTGATGTCCCACAAGCATAAGAGAGAAATCAAGTGTGAGTTTTGCTATAGTAGACAGTAGTGCACCTGGGGGTCCAAGGCCTAGCTATGGCCCAGTCACACGGCACTTAATGAAGGGCAACAAAGCCCTAACGAAACAAGAAATCTGGACTTTAGTTGACTTTCCTTGGAATCGTTTAACCTTTGCTCAGCTTCATTCCTGCAGCTGGTGCTTCGTCAGGATTTTTAAACTGTCGAACAATTTGAACAAAGGGCAACAAAAATCTCAATTAGTCCATATTTCATTTTGCTGTCATTCTTTCTTTACGTTTGCTTAGTTTTTGTAATGTTAGGGTTTAGTTTGACTTCGTTCGACCAGCTGAATGTTTTCATACAGTGCAGAAGCTGTTTCTGAGCACTGCTGTTGCATTCATGTACCATCAGAAATTACAGGGCAAACTCAGCCTGTTTGCTTGGATTTTTTTTTTTTTTTTTTATCTGGGTGGGGGGTCAGCTTCAATGGGCTCAGTCACCTTATATAGGGCAAAACTAATCTTTTGTGCAGATACAGATAATTATTTTGCCACAAGCAACTGCTGAATTTGAAACAACAAAAAAAGTTGTGTAATTTCCGACGGTACTTGAACGCCGCAGCAGCGACAGCAGCAGCTCCTGCGTGCGCTTGTTATTTTTCATTAAATCTAACAATATGAGTGTAGGAATGACAATCCAGCCTTTCTGTACATGTGGCAACAGGTAGATGATTCAGATGATTATATAAGAGCTGTTCTGGAAGGCAGAATTCACGTTGTGGATCAGTGGCAGCTGGTGTAAATAACTGCACATGGGGAGTCAATGTGCGGCGTTCATACGGACTGATCAATTTACTGCTCTGATATATTCAATCATCTTTACACATTTTTTCTCAGTTTTGACAGTTTTCTGTTATAAATCAATATATATAGCTAAGTAACGTAATATAGTGATACAGCAGCGACCATGGCGCACCAGGTTTTTTTTTTTGTTGTTGTTTTATAATTGGAGCAAGATGGAGCGCGCAGCATGTCGTCAGACAGTGAGGGTTCTGATGATGAAGAGATGATCCCTCTTTTGTTCTGGACGAGGAACCAGAGCAGATGGACCCACCAACGTGCGCACAGATCTCCACAGCTTCTGTTTTCAGTTTCTCCAAGACTAAGGCGCTATGAGCTCCGTCCCATTGCCGAGTCCTGGAATGCAGAGATGCAGACACACACTGCTCCAGCTATGGCTCCAGGCGTGTTTTGTTTAAAGTATTGAGACCAATGTTAGCTTCGGTTTCGTTTAGTTCCTCTTTCGTCCCTTTTACGCTCTTGCTTCAAAGGGTATTCAGTGATAAAGCTCTTTCATCCACCTTTTCTCAGTGAATTGTGACTTTTTTTAAACTTTTTTCCCTTCGTTCAGGAATCGTTGTGTGCCATGTGACTGGGCCATTAGCTTGTAGCTGTGGATGACCATGTTTGTCCTTTTTGAACATTTTATGACAAATATCTGAGATAATATGGCTTGCTGTGTGGTTAATTGTGCTGACAGACCATCTAAGAAGTCTGTGCTGCAGTATTTCTACTGAGTGAAAATGTAGTATTATTTGATTTGTAGCTTAGCATCGTTAGCACTGTTAGCACTGATTAGTGGATATAGCTTTGTAATGTTAGCTTCATTGTTTCTCTGTGGTTACAGAAACAATACACCAGTTAGAATTCTTATTACCCTAAGACACCTGCTATGAAAACCACCACCCAGTCCACAAAAAATATGTGTTAATCAGACATGTGATCCAAAATTCTACTGCTAGCCTTAGCTTGTTTGGTAAGTATGAGATGCGGGGGTGTGTTTTGTTTATTCATTATGCTGTTCTTGCCCAAGCTTCACTTCTTCATACATTTATGGGTTGGCCTAGAGTTAGGCAAAGTCAGAAACTGCAGAGAAGGTGACACTTGGAACTGCCCCAGTCAAGCTTCAGATCAGCGCTTTGGAAAACCTGTGAGTAACAAATGGAACGTTTGCCCATTATACAGTTTATGGGGTAAGACTGTGTTGTTACACCGTTTGCACCAAGTCTACATGCGACTGAAACTCTCTCACTGGCTCTCACCGGAGTTGCAGGTTGGTCACAGTGGGGTCTTCATTGTCAAAACAAAGATCCGTCTTGGTCGCCATCACTCTCCATCACTCTCCATCACTCCCCATCGTTCTCTAACAGGTGTGCGAGTGTATTGAACTGTTTGAAACACTCACAGCAGATACATGGGTCTCATAATCAATCTTGTTAACTCTCACAGGTTCCAACCCGCAATTCAAGCTTGGTGTAAACTCAAATAACAGATCAAACTGGAGACATTGCCAAGACTTGTGAAAGTTGACGACATGTTATGCTGCGTTTACACATAGGCACGGTGCACATATTTGCATCATTCCTGGCACATTCCTGACATTCTTAACGTGACATAACGCATCTGACTAGGGATCTTAACAGTGCGTGTAGGTGCGTGGCATTCATGCTATTCGTGGAGCATGTTTTTGGCTGTCAAAAAATCTTCCAGGAATGTCACGCACCACCCTCATTTCCCCTCATGTTGTGGAGGTCGCAACTGAGCGTGTTAATCTGTCTTGATTAGTGGTGATCCTTAATAGAGTGTGACAGCGTTCGTAGAGGTTCCTGTGATGGTTTTTGGAGCCCATACTGTCACGTGTTGTTACAAATTGACATGGAAACTGTCAAGTTTTGACACGAAGTGTAACACGGCGTCACATTTCACTGTGCACCACGATGAATCACTTCTCTCACGTGCGCACAATTAAACCCTGCTGCACCGCATTCAGTTTCATTACTGTGTAATATGCCGAAGAAGGACAGGCTAAAAGTCTTGTTCCAGTGCACGCTCCTGCAGGTGTTCCACTTGCTGTTGTGCCTGATGTTTTGGAGAACGAGTTTGAGCCAGAGGATGACCGTGTGCAGCTGAAAATCTGGCGCGCTCCATCTCCTCCTCCTTTATGGCACAGAGTCCAACTAAGCATGCAATCACAAAGTTCTTCCGCTGTGGATTAATCTGGATTTTGAGGAGCAATCTGGAGCGATCTGAATTGTTCAGTAGCTGGTGGTAGGAAGGGTGTGTGGAGATAATTCACCAAATTCTCAACATTCCTTACAGATTGTGACAGAATGTAACAATGCACTGTTGCGCGGGACAATATTCTTGACTGTGCGTAATGGCTCGTAATAATTCACCAGCAACACGTGCCATTAATCCTCACGCGTCTTAACAGGTCCCGACAGTTCCTGGTGGCACAGATTTGCCTCTGCACCGAATCATCACATTCGTGATCAGCAGCCAAGAATGTATATACTTCATGGTATTCGTGACTCATCGTCGTTATGTGTAAATGCAGCATTATGGTCTTGTAGGTCTTATATGGGTCTCAGTCTGGCGTAAACGGGGCATTATGTCACGACATTTTACAGTAGATGCGAATCTGTCTTTAAAGGGCATTCTGCATGGGAGCTGGTTGAAAATCGAATGGTGATGCCTTTCTGGAATGTTGGTCCTGCTGCAGTGTAAATGGTTTTATCCTTTTTATGAACATTGTTGTTGTTGGTGGATTTTATTGTCAGCCTTAAGAGAGAGCACTGAGCTCACTGGGATAAGGAGTTGTGCTACCAATAAGTGGACTTGAGTTTGATTCCTGGTCACACTACCTGTCTTACCATCCACCCAGCTACAAACTGGTACTGGCCTTGGCTGAAGAAGTAACCTGCAATGGACTGGGGTCCAGTCAAGGAGAGTTGTAGGCACTAATCCACTTCATAAGCGCTGGTACCAATGGGTCTAAGGGAATATAAGGACTTAGTCTACTGTTACAAGAGATCTGTCTTCAAGGGACCAGTAGTTCTGGCAGAATTGGTACTGTCAAGAAGAGGGACCGGTATTGGGGCAGTCATTGATATTTTAAGCCTTCTCATTAATAATAAAAAAAAAAGGCTAACGTCAGTGTCTTCTGAACTCGTCGATTTGTCATCTTGTCTGAATTCTTGTCTGAATTTGTCGATTAATAGTCCCTGCTGTGATCACAGTCACATACATGGATGCGCCCGAATGGACAGACAACCATTTTTCCACCTTCTGCACTGTTGCAATGGGAGCTGAAAAAACTTCCCAGACATTTGTTTCTTCACATTTGTCAACAGATCAAAGTTTGATGGTGTATAGTACGGTTAGTGCCGAATCATTTCAGAGACAGTCATGCACAGAAGACGAGTCAATGTCTGACTTGTTCTGTTGAAACAGAGCGACTTCTGTCAACTTTCCGAGGCATTTCACCTTGATAGCCTCGTGTAGCTGCTTCACAGTACTATTCATTCATGATGTTCTGCTTTGAAAGATTTTGCACAAAAGCAAACCCCTTTGCATCCCTAAAAATGATGTCATCACTTTCTCAGCAGATGACACAACCTTGACCTTTTATAGAGGAGCCTGTGTTTCCACTGCACACGTTTATCTCTGGTGATGAGCTCAATGCGCAAGCTTAGAAAATGCTCACTGAAATAAGATGTATCCAACTGGATAAAGCTAATATTGGAAACATTAAATTGACTGCACATGTGAGAGAGAATGTGAATGCATTTATCTTTCTATATGTATATGGCCCTGCGATAGACTGGGAGCCTGTCCAGGGTATACCCCGGTCATGGACTGAAATGACCCCTATACCAGATTTGTGTATTTGCTAACTGCGAATACGTGAACTATCTGTGCATGTGCAAAAAACTAGACGTTTGTTCTGTACTGAATTTACCCTTTCTGTGTGTGGAAAGGGCTGACAGCTGGTTTCAGTTTATGGAGGAAAAATAACCTGCCTGTAAACCTGATTTTAGTCTGCACACAGAAAGGGTAAACTCAGTACAGAACAAACTCTCCTTTTTTGACACGCAGATAGCGAATATACAAATCTGGTAATCTCAGTACGTGACACCACACCTCTTGTCTAACACCTGCAGGGATAGGCTCCAGCTCATAGACCCCTCCCACCACAACCCTTAATCGGAACAGCTGGGTATGGAAAATGAATAAATAAGCTGCATGAATGATTGAATGAATGAATGAATAGCTGCTTGGTCACCACACTGATACACACACACACACACACACACACACACACACACACACACACACACACATTCATCTTCAACCGCTTAGTCCAATTAAGGGTTGCGAGGGGCTGGAGCCTATCCCAGCAGTCATAGAGCGCAAGGCGAGATACACCCTGGACAGGATGCCAGTCTGTTGCAGGGACACATATAGACAAATAAACACATTCACACCCGCACGCACGCCTACGGACAATTTAAAGTTTCCAATCCACCTAACCTGCATGTCTTTGGATGTGGGAGGAAGCCGGGGCACCCAGAGGGAACCCACGCAAACACGGGTTGAGAACCTGCAAACTCCACACATAAAGGCCACAGGTGGGAATTGAACCCATGACCTTCTCCTGTAATTTTAAAAAGCTTAGAAAATAAAAATTCTTAAATTTCATTCTTATGTAGAGATCCAACAAATTCATTATTTAAAGAATAAAAATTCTTAAATTTCATTCTTATGTAGAGATCCAACAAATTCATTATTTAAAGAATTAAAGACTCTGAAATTTAATGAATTGGTTGAATACAACCTTTTAAAAGTTATGTATAAAGCTCATAAAGAAAAATTACCAGACAATTTGCAAAATAAATTTGCTAAAAGAGAAAGTAAATATCAACTAAAAGGAACTGAGGTTTTTACCAAACCCAGATTTAGAACAACTTTAAAGGAACGATTTATTTCAATCAAAGGTGTCAGTTTATAGAACAGTCTCGATTGTAAAATTAAAACCTCCAAGTCCATTTATGTATTTAAAAAAAATTGAAGTAACTCTGCAGAGTAGTATTTTGTTATTATTATGTATTGTTTTGTTATTGTTATTATTGTTATGATTACTTGTCATTTTATTTGTTATGTTGTAATATTAAACTGATCAGATGTCTGTGTGAATAGCTCTGATGAACTGGAGCTGTTGATTTTGTGTCTTAAAGGGGGCAGATATGATAACCTGTTGCTTCTTTCTGCTCCTTTTCATTCAGTATGAATGCTGCTGTTGCATTTGTCTTTTAAATGAGTAAAATAAATAAATAAATGAAAATGAAATGAAATGTAAACTGATATAGTTGCATTTTTGACAAAAGCAAGGTGGTCTTCAGTTAAGTCATCTACTTCTTCTGTTATTTTTATTGGCAATTCTGCTACTTCTTGTTTTACTGCAGTTGGCATCCAGCTTAATGATGTATTACTGGCACCTTCTGCTCCGAAGTGGGAATCATAAAGTACATTTACAATATATCAGAATTTTTCTGAGTTTTGAGAGCACAGGGGCACTTCAGAGGCTAATCAATTTTCACCTGAAGCCAGTGACCATCTGGTCTCACCCCTGAATATGCCCCTGCTGCTCACACTGCTTGTCTGTGTCCTTGAACACTTTATCTTCACTGTCTTAGTCCACCCCGCTGTCGATATGTACCGGCATTGCCTGGGGAGGTAATCTGCAATGGACTGGTGTCTCACATTGCTGTGGAACCTACGACTAAGCACTTGCACCAATGGGCTTCGGGGGCATATCTAGGACTTACGAGACACAATCAGTTTGGTGCAAAAGTCAGAACCAGGTTCTTTCTGTCAGACTGTTCTCAGCTCCCATTAAAGAATCCAATGACAGTTAATGTGTAGCAGATAGTGAAACATTCTTTGTCCTGCATCAAGTGGTGCACATCATCTGCTTCGACCTTCAGCCAACACAAAGGCGTTCTTCTCTTGTAGCTGTAATCTGCTATGTACTAAACCACACTGGAGCCAAACCTTTTCTAATTCAGATGCTTGATGACATGAAGCATGTTGTCTGTTTCTCCTCCAGCTTTCAAAACCTTGTGCCAAAGGCAATGGCGGTGCTAGAAAATGTTTGTTGGGGGGCTGGGGTAAAAGTTGGAGGGGCTCCACAAAATGTCATTGAAATGAACAATACATAGTAAATTGCTTTATAAATACCAAGGTATATGTTTTAGTCACCCATGCTCCTCTAAAATGTGGTATCAATGCACACACAGATCACTTAGAATGATTGCAAGTTCAGTAAACTTGCACATAGGTATACATTGAAATGGTGCTCAAGACAATGCATGGAATCAACCTTACACAAATCATCTATGTCAAAGATTTATTGCCAATTTAACACAGAGGCCATAACCATTCAATAAAAGTAAGTAAAAGATATAGCCTGAGAAACCTAGTTGTAAGTGAAGTTTTAAGAGTGGCCGTAATAAAAATTTAGGAAACCTACATTTTTGGAGTATGGAGTTAAATTTGTCACATTAATATTTGCAAATTGCAGAGAGGGTGATTTACAAATATCCTTTGATTTGTACACGTGCTTTGTGATCCACAAACACAAATTTCTGATTTGTAACTTGTGTGTGGGGTATTACAAATAAATGTTTATTTGCAAAACTGAAAATTCTGTTTGTGAAGGGTGATTCAGTATTGGTGGATCACCGAACACACACATTCATCACTTTGCTCAGTTACGCAATATTGAGACATTCTCAGCGCAAAACTGCAGTTGAGATCCACAAATATGTCAGTCACTATTCACATTATTGGCAGAATTATTGGGGGGGCTGAGGGGAGTCTGCTCATTATTGGGAGGGCTTAAGCCCCCCCTTGGCGCCGCCACTGGCCAAAGGTCAAATACCCTGGGAACTGAAGGAAAAATGAGGAGTCAGTCATCTTTAGAACTGAACTAGAGGCACACCAGGTTTTGTGGCTCTGGCTTCTCTCCTTCCTAGTTCGTCTGCAGATATACTGTTCAAGTCTTACATTTGCATTTTCACACCCCCGCCACAGGAAGTGGAAGTTCACAGTTTAGAGTGAGTGGGTTTCAGAAAACACCTCAGCTTCTGCACTTGGTTGAATATGTGGCTAAATCTGGCAAAAGGAGAGAACTGTTGACTCTCTGCAGTTTTCGTTTTTCTCTCTTCCTTGCCTCTGCCTCTTTTCCTGTCTGTCATTCTTTTGGATTCACTCGGTATATCCGCCGTGACTCTGCCTTTCTGTTTGAATGCCTTACTTGTCTCTCTTTCACCTCTGTTTCTCCTCATCACTCCCCATACTGCATTATTTTTGTCATTTCTGCCACATCCTTTTTAATATTCTCTGTGTTCATTTCCGTCTTTGCCTTAAATTCCCCCTCCCACCTCTTTTTTTCCTCATATCTTCTTTGTTCCATCTCCTTTTTATACCTGCCTCATACTTCCAGGTTATGGCTGATTGAAGGAGATCCAGGCTCTCTCACCTGTCAATCTACACACCTCATAAAGCAACATCTCCTCTCTCACTAATATGACAATTAGAGCAGACAGTGGGAAATCTGCTGGGTGTCTTTAAGTCCACATAAAGAAAATGAAGGCATCATGCAACTCTCTACTGGATACTAAAGTATTACGGACTGAAAGGCAGTATTATTAGACGGTATTGCTTAAATTTTCATTGTTACGCAGATGATACCCAGCTTTATCTATCCATGAAGCCAGAGGACACACACCAATTAGCTAAACTGCAGGATTGTCTTACAGACATAAAGACATGGATGACCTCTAATTTCCTGCTTTTAAACTCAGATAAACTGAAGTTATTGTACTTGGCCCCACAAATCTTAGAAACATGGTGTCTAACGAGATCCTTACTCTGGATGGCATTACCCTGAGCTCTAGTAATACTGTGAGAAATCTTGGAGTCATTTTTGATCAGGATATGTCATTCAAAGCGCATATTAAACAAATATGTAGAACTGCTTTTTTGCATTTACGCAATATCTCTAAAATCAGAAAGGTCTTGTCTCAGAGTGATGCTGAAAAACTAATTCATGCATTTATTTCCTCTAGGCTGGACTATTGTAATTCATTATTATCAGGTTGTCCTAAAAGTTCCCTAAAAAGCTTTCAGTTAATTCAAAATGCTGCAGCTAGAGTACTGACGGGGACTAGAAGGAGAGAGCATATCTCACCCATATTGGCCTCTCTTCATTGGCTTCCTGTTAATTCTAGAATAGAATTTAAAATTCTTCTTCTTACTTATAAGGTTTTGAATAATCAGGTCCCATCTTATCTTAGGGACCTCGTAGTACCATATCACCCCAATAGAGCGCTTCACTCTCAGACTGCAGGCTTACTTGTAGTTCCTAGGGTTTGTAAGAGTAGAATGGAGGCAGAGCCTTCAGCTTTCAGGCTCCTTTCCTGTGGAACCAGCTCCCAATTCAGATCAGGGAGACAGACACCCTCTCTACTTTTAAGATTAGGCTTAAAACTTTCCTTTTTGCTAAAGCTTATAGTTAGGGCTGGATCAGGTGACCCTGAACCATCCCTTAGTTATGCTGCTATAGACGTAGACTGCTGGGGGGTTCCCATGATGCATTGTTTCTTTCTCTTTTTGCTCTGTATGCACCACTCTGCATTTAATCATTAGTGATCGATCTCTGCTCCCCTCCACAGCATGTCTTTTTCCTGGTTCTCTCCCTCAGCCCCAACCAGTCCCAGCAGAAGACTGCCCCTCCCTGAGCCTGGTTCTGCTGGAGGTTTCTTCCTGTTAAAATGGAGTTTTTCCTTCCCACTGTAGCCAAGTGCTTGCTCACAGGGGGTCGTTTTGACCGTTGGGGTTTTACATAGTTATTGTATGGCCTTGCCTTACAATATAAAGCGCCTTGGGGCAACTGTTTGTTGTGATTTGGCGCTATATAAAAAAATTGATTGATTGATTGATTGAACTCTAAAGGTCGTGTGGAAAAATAAATGGAGTTCAAAGTGGTGCTTAACCTGTCAACAGCAAGTTAAAAATATTTCGAACATTTAACTTATAGTAACAAGGGTTATTAACATTCTGAAACCTTCAGAGGATGGAGTTAAAGGGTCAGTGTGTAGGATTTAGTGTCATTTAGAGGTGGAAATATCAGACAAGATTTTGTTTCTATTCACACTTAGGCAGTGGTGGGCAGTTCCGCTAATCTGCTAACCACTAATTAGCAAAGCTAACTTCTTCGTTAGTGGATTAGCTTTTCAGATAACTTTGAAATCCAAATATGTTGGTCTATTTACACTTCCATCCAGTAGATGGCAGTGTTCTATGCAATTTGACGGGCGGAGGAGAGTGAGGAGACTCATTTCCCATAATGCCTTTTAGTGCATGTGTCAGTTAACGCTTAAACCTTCAGAATTAGCGCCATACTTTAAAAGATATGTGCAATATTTTCACTTTGTAAAAATTACAGAGTTGATGTTAATGTTGATAAACTGTCCAGAATTAGTTTTGTTTATAAATGAAACCATGAGTGATGTGTTGTCTGTGTTGTTGTGTGTGAAAAGTAAGTGACACTTCCTTACAGCAGCGGGCAGGATGCATAAATCAATCAATCAATCAATCAATTTTATTTATATAGCACCAAATCACAACAAACAGTTGCCCCAAGGCGCTTTATACTGTAAGGCAAGGCCATACAATAACTACGTAAAAAACCCCAACGGTCAAAACGACCCCCTGTGAGCAAGCACTTGGCGACAGTGGGAAGGAAAAACTCCCTTTTAACAGGAAGAAACCTCCAGCAGAACCAGGCTCAGGGAGGGGCAGTCTTCTGCTGGGACTGGTTGGGGCTGAGGGAGAGAACCAGGAAAAAGTCATGCTGTGGAGGGGAGCAGAGATCAATCACTAATGATTAAATGCAGAGTGGTGCATACAGAGCAAAAAGAGAAAGAAACACTCAGTGCATCATGGGAACCCCCCAGCAGTCTAAGTCTATAGCAGCATAACTAAGGGATGGTTCAGGGTCACCTGATCCAGCCCTAACTATAAGCGTTAGCAAAAAGGAACGTTTTAAGCCTAATCTTAAAAGTAGAGAGGGTGTCTGTCTCCCTGATCCGAATTGGGAGCTGGTTCCACAGGAGAGGAGCCTGAAAGCTGAAGGCTCTGCCTCCCATTCTACTCTTACAAACCCTAGGAACTACAAGTAAGCCTGCAGTCTGAGAGCGAAGCGCTCTATTGGGGTGATATGGTACTATGAGGTCCCTAAGATAAGATGGGACCTGATTATTCAAAACCTTATAAGTAAGAAGAATAATTTTAAATTCTATTCTGGAATTAACAGGAAGCCAATGAAGAGAGGCCAATATGGGTGAGATATGCTCTCTCCTTCTAGTCCCCGTTAGTACTCTAGCTGCAGTATTTTGAATTAACTGAAGGCTTTTCAGGGAACTTTTAGGACAACCTGATAATAATGAATTACAATAGTCCAGCCTAGAGGAAATAAATGCATGAATTAGTTTTTCAGCATCACTCTGAGACAAGACCTTTCTAATTTCAGAGATATTGTTGTGAAAGTGTAGGAACATGGACCCACAACAGGGGGCGCAAATGAACGGACAATGGAGGAGTCAAATAACACTGTTTTTACTGTTGTGAAACAGGCACAACAAATACAACCGATTACAATATGGAGATTGAGCTTAATTACAACGGTGTCGTGTGGGCAGGCTCGACGATAGGAGACGTCTGTCCAAGTCGAACCGGAACCAACCCGATTTCCTCTGCCACCGAACCCCGGGAATACTGGAGCCGCCAAGTCCCGAATTCCCAGGTGGCCACTGCCTCCGCTCGTCGGATCCGGTACTGCTGGCAGGAAACAGAAACAGTCAGGTGTGGATGCGGCTGCACCCAGCAACACGGAGGGTGGAGAGTCCACCTCCACCTCTCGTCAACAACAATCAAGAAATGTAGGAAGGTGAGTACTTATCCAAATGCTGTCTGGTAGTCAGCTGTCCTACAGATAATCAACAAGAATACACTTAAAGTCACACGTATGTGTAGGCTGAGATTGTTACCTCTTTGGTAAGGCGATATCTCGGCAAATGAGGTGGAGATGCCGTCCTGCTGATATACCTCCTTATTGATTGGGATCAGCTGTCTCCCGTGATGGGTGACAGCTGTCATCCTGGCTGCTCCTGTAAGGCGGCAGCGCCCTCCGGTGCCTGGAGCCCGCACTCCAGGCAGGGCGCCCTCTAGTGGTGGTGGGCCAACAGTACCTCCTCTTCAGCGGCCCACACAACAGATATTGCGTAAATGCAAAAAAAGCAGTCCTACATATTTGTTTAATATGCGCTTTAATCCTGCACTTTAGCTAATTTGTGTTGTCCTCTGGCTTCATGGATATTTAAAGCTGGGTATCATCTGCATAACAATGAAAATTTAAGCAATGCCGTCTAATAATACTGCCTAAGGGAAGCATGTATAAAGTGAATAAAATTGGTCCTAGCACAGAACCTTGTGGAACTCCATAATTAACCTTAGTCTGTGAAGAAGATTCCCCATTTACATGAACAAATTGTAATCTATTAGATAAATATGATTCAAACCACCGCAGCGCAGTGCCTTTAATACCTATGGCATGCTCTAATCTCTGTAATAAAATTTTATGGTCAACAGTATCAAAAGCAGCACTGAGGTCTAACAGAACAAGCACAGAGATGAGTCCACTGTCTGAGGCCATAAGAAGATCATTTGTAACCTTCACTAATGCTGTTTCTGTACTATGATGAATTCTAAAACCTGACTGAAACTCTTGAAATAGACCATTCCTCTGCAGATGATCAGTTAGCTGTTTTACAACTACCCTTTCAAGAATTTTTGAGAGAAAAGGAAGGTTGGAGATTGGCTTATAATTAGCTAAGATAGCTGGGTCAAGTGATGGCTTTTTAAGTAATGGTTTAATTACTGCCACCTTAAAAGCCTGTGGTACATAGCCAACTAATAAAGACAGATTGATCATATTTAAGATCGAAGCATTAAATAATGGTAGGGCTTCCTTGAGCAGCCTGGTAGGAATGGGGTCTAATAGACATGTTGATGGTTTGGATGAAGTAACTAATGAAAATAACTCAGACAGAACAATCTGAGAGAAAGAGTCTAACCAAATACCGGCATCACTGAAAGCAGCCAAAGATAACGATACGTCTTTGGGATGGTTATGAGTAATTTTTTCTCTAATAGTTAAAATTTTATTAGCAAAGAAAGTCATGAAGTCATTACTAGTTAAAGTTAAAGGAATACTTGGCTCAATAGAGCTCTGATTCTTTGTCAGCCTGGCTACAGTGCTGAAAAGAAACCTGGGGTTGTTCTTATTTTCTTCAATTAGTGATGAGTAGTAAGATGTCCTAGCTTTACGGAGGGCTTTTTTATAGAGCAAGAGACTCTTTTTCCAGGCTAAGTGAAGATCTTCTAAATTAGTGAGACGCCATTTCCTCTCCAACTTACGGGTTATCTGCTTTAAGCTGCGAGTTTGTGAGTTATACCACGGAGTCAGGCACTTCTGATTTAAAGCTCTCTTTTTCAGAGGAGCTACAGCATCCAAAGTTGTCTTCAATGAGGATGTAAAACTATTGACGAGATACTCTATCTCACTTACAGAGTTTAGGTAGCTACTCTGCACTGTGTTGGTATATGGCATTAGAGAACATAAAGAAGGAATCATATCCTTAAACCTAGTTACAGCGCTTTCTGAAAGACTTCTAGTGTAATGAAACTTATTCCCCACTGCTGGGTAGTCCATCAGAGTAAATGTAAATGTTATTAAGAAACATAAAGACAAATGCTCTGGCTCTGGCTCTGGCTTGTTTTGGGTTTGTGATCGCCTTTGATTTTAATCAGAAGCCCTTGTGGTGCTTAAACGCGAAACTGGCTTATCAGTAGCCTACAGCTACCGAGTCAATACTAAAAGTTAGCGGTTAGCTGTAACATCTGCTAAATGTTTTAGCACTTTATCAGTTTAGCGTTATAAGATTTAGCTTTTCAGTCAGTGGATCAGTGGTTATTGAAGCTAACGTTTTGGCCAGCTGTGCCCACCACTGCATTTAGGTTTTTTGGTGACTGAAATTCATGTTCTCTTGGCTCTTTTTGTGATAGCAATGTATATAAGCCTTCATTTCATTAAAAAAAAACAAGGGTTGTCAAACTTGTTAACGTGCACTAGCAACCAGAAGACAATGTTTTGAGGAACAACCACTGATTCCTCTCCCTTTTTCTTAAATCGTCCAGCCGTGCTGTGAAAATGGGAAAAGTAGAGTATGTCCCTTTTGGGCTACTGTACCAACATGGCGGTGCAGCAAGGCTTTTTCCATGAAAAATCCTAGTCCTACGTACAAGGGGCGACTGATGTTTTGAGCCTGACCCAGATAAATTAAGGTGTGGTTCTTCATCTTTTGCATTCTGGGAAGCCAATATTCCTTGAGAATGTGTGATGTTTCGACTCGCTGGGTGCAATGTTGAGAAATGGCTCCTCAGAATGCAAGACTGGCTCAAAACATCACAGTCACCCCTCAGTCACACCCCTATTTACCTTGCCCCCTTCACACTCCCACAAAGTACAGATTGATCATCCCTGATCATCTGCATGCCTGCACAGCCCCATTCCACTTTATCTATTTGACAGTAAACTTCTCTTTGTAGAGGTGGGCGGATTGATCCTAATATCGATGCCAATGCTGGTATTGATATTGAACAATCCTCATGTAAAATGATCGATACTAAACTTTTTTCTCTCCCGCACGCACTGACTGCTGTGCCGTGTCACACAACACGGAGCAGCGTACCCTTGTATTGTGGTTTGTTAGCCCTATTCCTCAGGAGATTTTGTTTTAAGTTGTGTTGAGTGCTTTTTTTTAAGCAAAAATGTTGATTGTGATAATAAAGTATTTTGTTGTCACATACAGTGTTTGGCGAAATTCTATCCTAGGTCTTTTGGATCCTTTGGATCTATGAAGCTTAAATATGAAATGTATCGGTATCTGTATCGATTTCAATGATACTGGGCCTATATTTACTTGTTATCGAATTAATACCAAAATTCCCGGTATCGCTCACCTCTATCGCTTTGCCCATTTCTCTGTTTGACTCCTTTACTTCTTACAGAAGTATTTTTTTCCTTTTCTTTTACTGTTTATGCACCTGTTACTTCTTACAAGTATTTTTCTTTTATTGCTGTTTATGCACCAATGACACCAGATCAGATTCTTTGAATGTGAGAACTTATAATGAATGAATAAATTAAATTCTGATTATGATAGAAGGGCTCCTTCAAACCTTTTGAAAGAACATTGATTAATTATTGCAGGTAATTTATACACTGATGAACAGATGGTTATGAATGCTGTATCACATTTCTGCTGATAAACACCCTTAAATTAGATTAGATTAGATAGAATTTTCTAAATCCCTTGGGGAGGCTCCCTCAGGAGAATTGAGGTTCCAGCAGCATTGTATAGCAGCACACAGGGTAAGAAGCACACAGAGTATCAAAAGTGAAAGTTAAAAAACAATTTGCAAATAGAAATACACAAATATAAATACCAGAAATACTGCTCACTACTGGTTTACTGGCTACTACTGTTCCTCTCCTCCTTCCCCTGAGTGAGGAGTTGTACAGTCTGTGGCTGAAGAGGCTCCTCTGTAGCTGTTGACTGTGTGCAGAGGGTGACTGGCGTCATGCATGATGTCCAACAGTTTGTCCAGTGTTCTCTTCTTCTCTGCCACCGTCGCCAGAGAGTCCAGGTTCATGCCAACAACAGAGCCAACACAGTGTTATGCCATGACTGGAAAATGTGAAGAAAAGTTACTTTTCCTGCTTTTTAATGTGTGTGGTGGCTTCACTGCTGCTGCTGCTACTGGACTTAAGCTGCATATCACATTGTCTCTGACTTCATCTGTGGCTTTTGCTATCATCTGGAGCATCTCCCTGTGCCTCCCTCTGCAGTTTTCCGTGAGATATCCTGGAAGATTTATTCTAAAAACCTTGCTCTATGTTTCATCATATACTTTTAAATTGTATTAGTTTCAAACTATTTCATAACTTTTTGCAATCCCCAAATTTGATTGATTGGCAGGCCTAACTTCAAGCATAGCAAAAATCAATTTTGAGTAAATAGTAACAGAAAAAGGAGTTTAAAAAACCATTCACTCTGTCATATTGTGCATTCACCCCAAAAATGATTGGTGTTCATTCTGTAGTAGTTTGTCTTGTCTTACAAATAATAAAATATAAATGGTAAAAATGCCAACATATCTGGTAAGAAATAAGAAATATTTGTTATGTATTGAAAAGTTTTTACCTATGTTACAGATCTTGGTTTGACTCTGTCTTAATGCACGCGATCAATGTGTGTGTGATATCTTGACAAAGACTTTGTACGAGGTCTATTAGATAAGAAACCGACACTTTTATTTTTTTTTAACTATATGGATTTGAATGACGTGCGATTACACCAATCATGCTTGAACCCTCGTGCGCATGCGTGAGTTTTTTCACGCATGTCGGTGATGTCATTTCCCCGTAGGCAGGCCTTGAGTGAGATGTGGTCCCACCCTCTCGGCTGAATTCCTTTGTTTCACATGCTTCTTGAGACGGCACGCGTTGCTTTATCAAAATTTTTTCTGGACCTGTGAGGAATATCCGAGTGGACACTATTTGAGAAATTAAGCTGGTTTTCGGTGAAACATTTAACGGCTGATGAGAGATTATGGGGTATTTCTGTCGGTGTAAGGACTTCCCACGGAGCGGGACGTCGCGCAGCGCTTTCAGGCGCCATCGTCAGCCTGTTTCTGTTGTGAAAGTGTAGGAACACGGGCTCACAACAGGGGGCGTAAAAGAACGGGCAACGGATAAGCCAAACAGTAACAATTTAATGTTGTAAATTGTGCACAACGGAATACAGACAACAATCAGTTTGGGACTATAGTCAATTACACGTTGGGTGACGTGTGGGCAGGCTTGAGGATAGGAGACGCCCGTCTAGAACCGAGCCGGATCCCACATGGCCCTCACCGCCAACGGATCTGAAGAACACCGGAGCCGCCAAGTCCTGGGTCCCCAGGTG
This sequence comes from Thalassophryne amazonica, assembly GCF_902500255.1. Lineage (NCBI taxonomy): Eukaryota > Metazoa > Chordata > Actinopteri > Batrachoidiformes > Batrachoididae > Thalassophryne > Thalassophryne amazonica. The sequence goes on from NC_047112.1 coordinate 26,655,768, forward strand.
GTCACCGTCTCCAGCTGTCAGACCTGGTACTGCTGGCAGAGAACAGAAACAGTATAGATGAGTGTGAGTTCGCACACTCAGTAATCCCACAGTCTGTGTTCTTTTGGGAGGGAGCACCTCCACCTCCAATCACACACTCGTGCAGCTCCTGTCTAACCACTTATCTGGTTGGGGTGTGAAGCAAAGCCGTCGCTGATCACACCAAACGCCAATCCCACAGATAAGGCAACACCCACAGGAAAACGGCTGCAAAGAAGTTTAGACTATTAGTCAGTTTAAATTCAGCAGAGAAATTACCTCCAAGGTAGCTGATTTTTCGGCGGGGAGGTGGAGTTGCAGTCCAGCCTTTATGGTGGTGGTGATGTGGATGAGTGACAGCTGGTGCTGATGACGAGTAACAGCTGTCACTCCCGGTTGCTATGACGCCCTCCTGCTTGAAGCCCGCACTTCAAGCAGGGCGCCATCTGGTGGTGGTGGGCCAGCAGTACCTCCTCTTCAGTGGCCCACACAACAGTTTCGACCTGAAAACATCCTAATTTAAGGCTTAATTCACCCAGGACATCGTGAGAGAACAGAGAAGATTCAGAAGAGGCCGGCATGAGGACTTTATGCGGACATTCCACTGTTTAAGGACATTTTTTAATGAGAGACGTGCGCGCAAATTCTGTGTGCGCCACGACAGGAAAAACACCTCCGTGTTGAAAACCATTTGTAAAATTCAGGCGGCTTTTGATGGCTTTCAACAAGTGAATAACTGAGAAATTGTTTAACAGCTTGGGCATGTTCCAACTTGCCCGTTAAGGTTTCCAACACGGAGGTGTTTTTCCTGTCGTGACCCCCCCAGTCGGGTGCGGCCTGACATGCGACTCTGCCCGCACGTTCTTTCATTATAAAATGTCCGTTAACAATGGAATGTCCGAATAAACTCCTCATGCCGACTTCTTCTGAAAGTTCTCTGTTCTCTGACGACTTACTGGGTCAACAGAGCCTGAAATGTGGAAGTTTTCAACTTGAAACGGCGAGACGCTGCCGCCTCGAAGAGCAGATCACCGTCAGGCGCCGTGGGCCGTCCTTAAAGCGACACTACCAGACCAAAATCTCCCATCAGCCATTAAAATTTTTACCGAAAACCAGCTAAATTTATCGAATGGTGTCCACTCAGTTGTGCCTTACAGTTTTGAAAAAATTTTTATCAAACAAAGCAGCAGTCTCTGAGCCATTCCTAAACAATGAAAAAAATTGAGGAGAGGGTGGGCGACTCCTCACTCAAAGGCTGCCCACAGGTGAATGACGTAACCGACAGGCGTGAAAAAACTCTCGCATGCCCACGAGGGTTCAAGCATGTCTGATGTAATCACACGTGATTCAAATCCATATGGTTTTTGAAAAAAATAATAAGGTTGGATACTTTTCTAATAGACCTCGTATAGAGTGTTTTCACTGACATCATCAATAACCGAGATTCCCGGAAGTGCCGCCATTACGGAGGCACTGATTTTGTAAACAAGCACCATACTCGTAGAAAATGCTGAAATAAGAGGATATTTTTACAAAATTCTAAATGGTAGCGGCCAAAGTAAGCAAAAAGAAGAAAGCGGAAGTTGCCGGGAAGTATGTAGAAGGGTTAGAACCTGTCGTAAGGAATCGATATTTAGGAAAATTGACTTTAATCGACGGGCAAGATCCCTGCGAACTTGACGACAAGGAACTGAGTGATGACTTCAGTGAAAACACACTATACGGCAGACATGGACAGCGAAGGCACAGTGCGCGATTATAGCGAAGATTTAAGTGACATATCGATTGTTTTTGAAGAAGATGAGGAAGTGTCTGATGAAGATATTAACGGTGTAAATAATGACGGTTCCAAACTGTGTATGTTCCAGCCAAACGCGACAGAAAGAGGATGAAACGCAGCTGTCAGCTGACAGCAGCAGCGCTGAGGAGGACGATATAAGCTGCTGAATGGTTTGTTCACTTACTACTACTCTTTTCCTCCCATCCCATGCTCCTGAATTTAAACACGCTGTGCTGCTCAAATATTTTTTTCATACACAAACAAACTGTGCCAGGAATAAATGATCGTTTATAATAAAGTAGTAAGTGAACAAACCATTCAGCAGCTTATATCGTCCTCCTCAGCGCTGCTGCTGTCAGCTGACAGCTGCGTTTCATCCTCTTTCTGTCGCGTTTGGCTGGAACATACACGGTTTGGAACCGTCATTATTTACACCATTAATATCTTCATCAGACACTTCCTCATTTCGGTAAGCGATAGTAATTGAGATGTTCTTCCCTGTCTGCTCTATTGTGGCAGCCGTCTACTCGACAATAATTGACCATTATGTCGCTATTTTGTCAGTATGAATTGACGCAGTCATGCACTCCAGCTGAAAACACCTCCAATGCCTCCGACATGGCGGACTTCCGGTTTGATGACGTCATGAGAAAACACACTATATGGAGGTGAAATGTGGTTTGCACAGTCACCTCACTGATCCCACAGCCTTCTTGCTGGGAGGCGACAGTGCTAACCATTACATTCCCATTACCATTCATTCACAGATGAGACGGCCACCGAATATCATCACTGCGTACAAATCTATTCACAGTTTTAGAGTATCCCAGAATGCTTTGCACACTGGGGAGGGAGGCTTGATAATGGCTCAGCTTAAGGCTAATTTTAAGATCGAAAACGCCAAAGACATACTAACGTGTTAGCATCGGTCCATTTTTAAGTTATAAAATACATCTATCAACTGTTTCAGAAAACCATAACAGGTCGGTTTAACATAAAAAGGTAAATATTACTCAGACATATGCTCTTTAGGAGTTTAATGCTAACTTTAACATTGAAAACGCCATAGACATGCTAACGTGTTAGCATTGGTCCGTTTTTAAGTTATTAAATACATCTATCAACTGTTTCAGAAAACCATAACAGGTCGGTTTAACATAAAAAGGTAAATATTACTCACAGACATATACTCTTTAGGAGTTTAATGCTAACTTTAACATTGAAAACGCCATAGACATGCTAACGTGTTAGCATCGGTCCATTTTTAAGTTATAAAATACATCTATCAACTGTTTCAGAAAACCATAACAGGTCGGTTTAACATAAAAAGGTAAATATTACTCAGACATATGCTCTTTAGGAGTTTAATGCTAACTTTAACATTGAAAACGCCATAGACATGCTAACGTGTTAGCATCGGTCCGTTTTTAAGTTATTAAATACATCTATCAACTGTTTCAGAAAACCATAACAGGTCGGTTTAACATAAAAAGGTAAATATTACTCACAGACATATACTTTTTAGGGTTTTAGCGGGGAAAAATTAAGATGAAGCGAAATAAAACAAAGAACCAATGAAGCAGCACATCGAAGATCGAAGCACTGCTTCATTGGTTCAAGGTTCAAAGCAAAGCCGCGCTGCAGAAATAGTTAATTAAATACAGAGCTGCTGCAGGGTTGGTAATCAATGTAGAGAAATGATCATTTTCCTGACAAACACTCCCAAAAACAACAGCCACTCTGAAGGACAGATAAAGGAATAGTTAAGCAAAAAGGCTGCTGATGTCGATGGATCGAATGATTTCTTAAGGATACCCAAAAAGAACCGATTCATGACACGCAACCCTAACAGCAACACATTTTTTTTTTTTTTTTTTTTTTATAAAACTCACATTAAAGACTCACGATTATCTTAGTTAAACACCTAAATACATATTTTGGTTGAACTCACCTCCATAACGCAATGTTGCAAACAAGTTGCTTGTCACTTGTCCACTCCACCACCCGCAAATGCTTGTTTACACTGACAACAAAATCTCGGCCTCCCCAGCGAGAACGTGATTACTTGCGATATTTGACACCATAAAGGCGTCAGTTTATCTTCAATGCAGATTCTGGGTAATGTAAAAAAGGGATTATGTTGTAGGCTGTTGCATAAGTATGTGTTCTACCAGCACTGATACATGACGACTCTTTTAAATGATTTATTCATAAATACCCCAAATGCCACAGTGTCCCCATTAATGCTGCTCTATTTCATTACCATTTCCCTATATCTGGGATGCGCATATTCCTTTGAACTCTCCAATTTTTATTGCAGTTTCCTCACAGCTGTATAATGGAAACGCATTCGGAACGTACACATCGATAAGACTGACGCTAAGAGAGAGAGAGAGCTAGATAGGAGTTGGATGAAATGAGATGAGAGAGAAAGGAAGAAACTAAGGCATAATGAGACGGTGATGGGAAAAGATACAGACCGAGGAGAGACGTAAATGAGCGCCATGGCAACCATAACAAGTGACAAAAACATTTCAGAGCATATTAACGCTGTCGTTTGATGACGAGGTTGGTTATTGGCATGCAAAGCATCCTAAGCCCTGCAGCAGAGGGTCAGTCACCACTTCCATGGACATCCGGCACTTTACCTTCAAGTTTCCTGACTTCACTCTTCATTTGGGCTTCGCGAAAGAAACTAGACATTGATTGGTGTGGGGTATCCAGTGGGGTCATTCTGGGAAGGCACTGATGGGTTCTGAGGGGGCGATGCACCCTCTGCGCCCAACCCTCACCCTTGTTTTCTGTAGCTAAATTATCTCATAATGACTTTGTTTAGGAAATTACCTGCCTAAACACCCATAATTAAATTGATCTGGTGCTGTGGAAATAGACAAATTAACAAGTCTGTGTAAATTCTTTTGTAGTGAAATGGAGCATGGTGGTGACCTCGGGAGTATTGTCTCATTAAACAAAAGATAGTTGGAGTGCATGTTGGATAATCCGCCCAAACTGCAGTTTCCACTCAGCGAGCGATCGCCTGCATTTCCTTTTGTGATGTCATTTACCATCTGTATTAAACTGACACCCAGATCAGTCACACTCAATCCCAAACATGTTTGTCACAACAGTGGAAACAATAGCTCTCAGATGAAAGCGCTAACAAGATAATTTGCAACTGACAATTCACGAAGCTCACGCCGGATGCCAACTTCAATATGATGTCTTTGCTGTCTGCTGCCTTTTCAGTTTTGCGACGGCACCGTGGGGTTGAATATTTTTTAATAGTGACCCCTCTAAACGGCTACGTGTGTATGCGGCTTGTTCCGTAATAATGATACTGCTTGTGCCATTCAGCGCTGCTTCTGAATGGACTCGACTGCATCCATTTGTCATAATTACAACAATGTTTTGGCTCGGAACCGCTTGCTTGACCACACGTGTGCGCTCACTTTTATACTTGTGTGTCTACTTATTCTGCTGTCCCATGAAATTGTATAGCTCAGGGTGTCTAATTATACTAATAGAATGCTAGCCGGCTGACATTTATTCATGCATTATTAATAGCAGAAACAATAGAATCTGTGATTGGATATACTGACTTCATGACTTCTCATCTTCTCCGTTACTCTATTATCTCTTGCGCCATCTCTCTACCACGTGACCTGCTTTTCTTCTCTCCGTGACTCTTTCCCCTTCACCTCCTGTAATTGTGCTTGTGGGTGTTGAGTAATTAGCCAGACTCCCGCTTTTATCCAGATGACAGAGAGAAGAATTTGCAAAATGTTCCATAAAGATTGTGTGTCCCGATAAGGTTACGTCTGGGACTCTGTTAAACAGAGGAGCTGCACAATGGCTGCTTTTATCATTCAGATAGGCGAGACAGTGAGAGAGACTATGAATCACAAAAGTTCCCGTCAGGCGTGCAAACTCGAACATTTCAGGCATCTTGTTAAATTGACTGCATTTGGCTTTCAAGCATGCATTTTATTCATGGCAAAGTTCTTACAAGGTCCTCTTTACATGACATTTGCATTCTGGTCAACAGCTGTGTCAGCAGAAGGATGGTTATAATGTATGAGGTATCTCATGGTTCTATTCAGGTGCTTTTGGGTTTTTTCACCCTTAGATCGAAAGCATTTGGCCATGTTGTCCTCAGATCAGTTTTCTGCAATTTACAAGGTTTATACAGTCTGAACGGAATGATGCACCTCATTCAACACATTCTCATTTGCATGCTGCAGGTGTCAGAGCCTTCTGGAATGATTTCACCCACCAACTCAGTAGAGGGAAAGTCGCAGAATTGTATTTCTGTGATATTCTGAAATCCTGCACTTGTGCTTGTTGTACAGCTGTTTTGTTATGGTTAGCATTGCATTTAGGGTTAGTTCTAGTCACATTCAGAAACATAGCAGACATTTTTTTTGTGTGTGTTGCATAAAGCTTTTAAGTCTGAGAAGGTGTCGTGATCCGATGGCTTGGGTTGAGACTGCCTGTCCACGACATCGAAATGGACCTTTGTTATCAGACTGAATAGTCAAAACAGAAAGTTCTGACTTGCCATTGTTGTCAATGTGCTTGCCCACGTGGTTAGTAATATCTGTACCAGTTGCAATACTGTGACTTGAAATGCCAAGACGGCACAGTTTAACTTGCAACCCAACACCTTAGTGGGTTTTTTAAATCAATGAGCTTGTCCTCTTCACTCTAAAGTCCTGATTATCTGTAAAATCACCTGCTGAGGTGATCCATCTTGGTCTTGATCTTACTCTTTGTGTGCAGCATTTTAAGATATCTGGACAATATCTGGACATTGTTTGTGGGGTTCCCCAGGGCTCTGTGCTGGGACCAAAATGATTTATTTTATATATTAATGATTTATGTAAAGTTTCCAATGTGTTTAAAGCAGTTCTCTTTGCTGATGACACAAACCTGTTTTGTTCTGGAGAGAATTTGCAGCAATTATTGTTTGATTTGAGAGTTGAAATGATAAAGCTGAAGAGTTGGTTTGACATTAAATTGGTCAAAAACTAAAATGATGTTATTTGGAAATTATAAACAGGATGTACAAATACAGTTAAATATACTTGGGGTAAATATAGATTGTGTCAAGGAAAATAAGTTGTTAGGTGTGATTATTAATGATAAAATTAACTGAAAAGCTCATATTCAACATATTCAAAAGAAAGTTTCTAAAAGTATTGCAATACTGAATAAGGCAAAGTATATTCTAGATGGTAAATCACTACATACTTTGTATTGTGCATTGATTGCACCTTATTTGACATACTGTGCTGATGTTTGGGGTAATAACTATAAAACTACTTTACAATCATTATTCATCCTTCAAAAAAGAGCATTAAGAATAATTCATAATTCAGGGTTTCGGGATCATACCAATCCATTATTTATTAAATCAAAGATATTAAAACTTTATGATATGATTTCATTTAAGACTGTTCAGCTGATGTATAAATAAATAAACAATTACCTCTCAGAATTCAAGAATATTTTACGCCGAGAGAAGGAATATATAATTTAAGGGGTATGTTTTATTTTAAAATTGTGCGTGCTAGGACGACTAGGAGGTGCTTTTGTGTTTCCATTTGTGGCCCAAAAAAAATAGAATAATTTACCAGAGAAACTTAAGCAATGTCCAGATATTAACCGGTTCAAACATTTATACAGACAAATGGTATTTTCTAGATATGTATTAGTTTAATATGGTTGAGTTGTGTTATATGTAGATGCTGTTGTACTGGAACCTTCGTTTTTTTGTTGTTGTTTTTTTTTTGTGAGTTGTCTGGAGAAATATTTGACCTCTTTTATCTGTAATTATGTGCTGCTTTGTTCAGATTGTGTTGGATATATATATCTATGAAAGGCATATATGCCTGTTTGATTTTATACAGGAGGGTAGGCATGGATAAGCGTTGCTTCTGCCTATGCCTTTAGGCACCATGTATTTGGTTTATTTTCTTATATTTCTTTTCTTATATTTCTTTTCGTCTTTGACTTTTCTGTTATGAGTTTGGTCATTTGTATATGAGCGAATTTCTGTTATGCATGGGTGTCTAATAATAAATCAAATAAATAAATCAAATCAAATAAGATGACTGATTTTTCATATTTGGTGCTATAGAAATAAATGGATCTGAACTGGCACAATGACATGTCAACTTTTATCTGCTGTATTAACAGTTAGAGCTTATATGTTTATTTATTAGAAATGGGACAGTGCATATTAATAGACATAGTTACATGTAAATATGCCGGATTATAGCAAGGTGCTAATTTCCATCCATAGTCCCAGTAACATAAAAACAGACTAAGACCACACAACATACCAAAGTAAATCAATTGTGACAGAAAACCAGTTAAAACAAAATACATATACAGATATTTACAATTCAAAGTAACAATAATTGATAGATAATGAGTAGCCGACAGGTGGAGGAACCAAAGTTCATGATGGGTGTTGAGGTGCAAAAGTACTGTATTAAAGTGACAAGTGCTAAATGCAAAAGTGCTTCAGTGTTCATGTTAGAGTGGCGCTAAGAAGGATTTTCATACAAGAAAACTGATCAAAATTGAGCTTCAATGTCCCATGTGCCTTCTGGCACTTCTCTAACCATTTATGGGTTAGCAGGGAGTTAGGTGGGTTCAGCACTGGCAAAGTGCCCACAGTTGAAGCTGCCTCATTTGAGTAGAAAACCTATGGGTGACATCACAGACGGTTTGTCCAGAATTAAGCATTAAGTCCTATTTTGACACTGAGGCCCATTGGTACCTTTGTTCATCTCCAGATTCTGTAGGATGAAGTGGATGACTCCCACATGTTACTTCCCCAGCCAAGGCCGGTGTCACTGACCGAACATCGTCATTTGCATACCTCATTTGCATACATCATTTGCATACCTCATTTGCCGAGGTTCACAGATTAAAACCTCGTTTCTGCTTAAAGCTCCACTCCAGTCATCATATATCTCAGTGACAGACATCGGAAGCTTTTGTACAACACATAAATTCAGCATAATTTCATCAAAAAGTTGGCAGAAGCAATCAGAGCGCCGCGGCTAAAGGAGCTGCTAGCTGATGTGTTCACTGCGTGTCGGCTTTTTCAAAGCATCACGGAATTACGCAGAGTTTCTGCTTAAAACGGCGTCAGTCTGCTTAAAACTGACTTTAGAATGATTTAAGAGGTTTTACCTTTTTTCATCTGATGGTTAATAATCTCATTAATCCATTTGATTGCTTTGGGTGAAGAGACTCCGTCTTAGAGCTTCGAAATGACGCACGCGCAGATGCAAAAGGCGGACTGATTTTTAGGGGTGGACTGTTTGGTCTGTGATAATGGTACCCATTTACAGTTTGGTGGAGCATACTGAACAACAAAAAAAATGGATTCATATGATTTAAATATGTACATCGGGTGTTTCTAATTGAGAAACATCAGAAAATTATACTATTTAGACACATTCTGATCACGTGCAACCAATGTACATATTTGTCATGTTTCTTTTTTCAGTTTGGGACAAGTAGCTTGACTGTGAATCTGCCTAACTCCACTGAGCTACATGGTCTGCAGTTATTTGTAAGATGTAATAAGTTAAATTTGGGTGAATATGTGCAGATTATAGAGTTAGAGGTCCAAGCAAAATATAGTTTGGGGTTTACATAGCTGACAGGCCTTTTGGCCTAGACTGAGGACCACTCTACCGATTGCCAATGTAGTATTATTCATGGCATCGCAGTCTTTACAGTATTTTTTTATTGTAAATGATCCCAAACCATGTAGTTATGTTATCCAGATTAAAACCCCATTTGTGTATGTAATAGTATACTTCAGATTTGCGGAAGTATTCCGTAACATTACATCGGTTTCCTTGCGTATAATGAAACTCTTGTATTTTGATTACACAATAAAACAAAACTTCGGCAATGCCAAGTGAAATGCAATATGTGTTATTAAAGCTCAGAAGTGGCGTGATGGAGAGATGGAGAGAGGCAGAGAGGTGCAGTGTGAATACCGTACTTTGAGCAGCATGTATTATTTGCATGTTTTCTTCCACCTGTGACCACAGTAAAATACAGGGAGCTTTACATCAAGACACCTGAGCTTGGGTATTCAAATTCGAGGAGTTGCAATTGTTCATGACTAAAAGAGCTTCCGTGTTGGTTGAGTTGGAGAAAATCCTTGTCCCTTGATTTTCCAAACAAATGACTCTTCAGTGTGTTCAGCATTAAGTAGATGATACACGAGATACAGAAAATAAAATGGGAGATGTGGGGAACACAATTCCGCATCTGACTTAGTGCACATTTGGAAGAATGAGTAGATAATTACCGCCGAAACCTCTAAAAATCCACCACATGCTGTCTGAGTAAAAGCACGGGGAGATAATCGCCATCTGAGGTTTGTGGCTGAAGTCAATAAGAAGTCTCAGAGCTTTTCTGCAGCAAAGTAGAGCGCTGGTGTCATTTTCTAGATGGATTGCTTGGTGTAACTTAATTTGAGTATCATTTGTATTTCCACATGAATCACAGCGGAGACCCGCGTGTGCTTCAGTAGCGCCTAATGAAAAACGCCATCAGTTTACCTCGGCTGTCAGAGAGGTGATTTGCGTTGCTGGCAAGCGTTTAATTTAAGTAAACCACCTCTTTGCTTCCTCGCTCCCTTGTTCTCCCACGCCATGCACACTGCTGATTGTCGAGCTCTTTACTGAGATCTCGATGTCAGCTTGCGTGCATGCAGTCTTTCTTTTCACCCCGTAGTTCACGTCTGGGCCTTTGTCACGCCGTCCTCTCCTCCTCCTCCTCCTCCTCCTCCGATGTGTTGTTGCTGGTGTGGTCGTTTGATGTGGTGATGTTGGGATCTGGTTGCATTCAGAGCTGACTGGACTCTTCTCCCTCACTGGATTACTTAATTCCTCACTGTGTGATGTTATCTGTGCTTCACGGCAGGAGCGAAGGTGAGTTAATGCTACAGGAATGCAAAAAGGGAAAAGAGGGAGCGTCACTGAAGAAACCGATTTTTCGTTGTTGTTTGTTTGCGTCCTCGTTTTGCAACCGCTCACTCCCTTTTCACCTTGTCTCTCTTTTTCTTTATCTCCACAGACTCCACACTGCTGTTGCCATGGCAACCGTGGCTCCTCCCTCCTTCTTGCTGCTGTGCTGGCTCCTCCAAATGACAAGCTCGGCGTTCCCCGAGGAACCGGGGCCTCTCAACTTCATCCCAGCTGAAGGTATTGATTGACCTCCTGACTTTCACTGCCGCCCTCCCTGTCTGCAGCGCGAGAGGCGCAGGGTCACGCTCGAACACTCAGGGTGTTGAACTGTCGTAGGCACAGAGGAGGGTAAAGGTCGCGTTGCAGGCTGTGGAGGTCAGACAGACTCTCACACGGAGGCTTGCTGACTGGTGTCCAGGACGGGGTGTGTGTGTGTGGGGGGGCACAGTCAAGAATGACGTCAGGATATGTGAAGGGGCTCACATGCTCATGACTTTCCCATACGCACAGCTGGGACCCTCATGAGATGTCGCTCCCTATACGCTCTCAGACTTCGAGTCTCCACGTCAGCTCGGCCGTCTCCAGCGCAGACCAGACTGTGATTGATTACAGTTCGATAATATTGATGGATGATTTCCCAGATGAGACCAGACCTTTGTCGACATATCAGTACCAAACCACGGGGTGTAGAAGCTGTCACGCTTCTGAGACCTGCAGCAGAGTGTCTAGTAGCTGTAGATTATGTATAAATTCTATTATGTGGATGAATAGACAAGACAGAGAGAGGAAGGAAAGCAAACAGAGGATCAAAGAAAGAAAGACCCTGAGGAAGGAGAAGAACATATAGCAAGCAGTGGGTCTATAAGGATGTAATCAGGGTGGGGAAGTTCAAAAGTTAATCTTTTAGGTGTAATAATGGACAGGAAATGGCTATATTTTCCACATATTAAATAATTGCAAAAAATTAATATTATTATTATAGCCTTTATTGTCATTGTACATAGATACAACGAAACTTGTCCTCTGCATTTAACCCATCCTAATTACAGTTACACACAATCCAACCACTAGGGGCAGTGGGCAGCCAGAGTCCGTTGCCCTGGGACCAAGAGAAAAGGAACAGACCCTAAATAAGCATTTTTGATTGTGGGAGGAGCAGTGATGCCGGTAACGCGTTACTCTAATCTGACCACTTTTTTTAGTAACGAGTAATCTAACGCGTTAATCTTTCCAAATCAGTAATCAGATTAAAGTTACTTCTCCATGTCACTGTGTGTTACTATTATTTTTCATTGTGGGTCGATAGCAGCATTAAACTTGGTCCGTGGGCAGGGGGTCGGGGTTCGACTGAACTGCCCACTTTCAGCGAGCTGTGAGCTTTTCATCCACGGTTTTTTGTAGTTGCTCAACTCGTCCTCACCTCTTAAAGCGGGGTGATCAGCACACCTGCACTGAGCTTTACAAAGACATTTTTATACTTTTTTCCCTCCTTTATTTAGAATTCTGAGCTGAGCTGCTCCGTATCGTCTCGTTAAAAACAGCTGATCCTCCGCGACGCGTCAACAACTAACACTATTTTCCACTCAAATGCACCTAAACTCTCTTTCTGAGGACCACATGATGTGAAAATGCAATAAAACCTTCTTACCTGTAAATCTGGTCATGTTTTCTGCATAAATAAATGTTATCCATTCTTTGTGCTCAAACGCCAAAGCAGGGGCGAATCCAGATGGAATGGGGGCATGGGGCAAGGATGTGCCCCCCACAACACCCCTAGATTAAAGGTCCAGTTTTGAAGCCGTTTTTTTACTACAACTACTAATATTGCTTAAAATAATAATAATTTCGACAAGTAAAATGTTTAGAGAGAATTTAAATGTTAGAATTTAATAGTTACATTTATAAACAATGTAGGTTTGAAATTGCAAGTTTTACTGTTACAGTGATGTCAACAGTTAAATATGAGGTCAAGAAAGAGGTCTTTATTTTACTTTTTATAAAACAAGTATTTATTTTCATTGAAGTCAAGAAAGGGTGACTATAAAGTGAGTTTTGGCAAAACAGGTATCATTGTCATGTTGACATGGGTTGTTGTTGGCAGCTGGGGAAAGTAACTAGTAATCTAACTTAGTTACTTTTACAATTGAGTAATCAGTAAAGTAACTAAGTGGATGGAACTCACGACCCCTGGTTTACAAGACCAGTACTCTAACCACTGAGCTATGGAGCCCATGTGCTCCTAAACTCCAATAAAATGGGTTGAGTTCTGTCCCTTATCAGACACAAGATCCTTCTTTTGTCTTGATTATTACTCCATGGTTTGGTCAAGTGAAAAAATATTACTCAGATAAAATAAACTGCAAATAGTTCAAAATAAGGCAGCCTGCTGTGCTCTTTGTTACTATTAAAAAAAGAAAAATGTGTAGATGAAAAAGCATGGTAATTTATTTTGGCTCAAACTACTGCTCAGTTTTAATGATTTAAGTACTAAAATATATATTACACAGTCAGGTCCAAAAGTATTTGGGTATTTATGTTTTTTATGGAGTTTCTGTAAGACAGTTGAAATGACACAGTTAAGATGTGACAGTAGTGTCAACTGTTTGCTGTCATTCAAAGGATTTAACAAAAAATATCTCATTAAGTATTTCAGGTTATGACCACTTATATGCACAGCCAGTCCATTTTCAGAGCCCATAAGTAATTGGACAAAAACAATATTAAGTTTATTGTTGATGCAAATCATCACTTTTACAGACAGTATTCTTGAGACAACTCAGGACATGGACATTTTTGAACATTTTTAAGTCACTGAGTATGTCTTGGGCTTCTTTGACCATGTGTCCCTCACGACAACAGGCGGAATGTTTCACGGTTCCCCATTTCGTTTTTTGTTTGTGGATTTTCGGCTAGTTTCTGCTTCTTTCGCCCAGCTTCGTTTTATGTGTTGTCGCTTTGTGTATTATTGTATTTGTATTGTATTGAATTATTCCCCTGCACACTCCCACTAAAGCAGGGTATTATTTGTGTGCCTCTAAACAAAATAAGTCAAAAATGGATGAACAAATGTTCACCCAACTTGGTTGAAATAGTCCTTGGCCTGACTTAATAAAGCAGTCTAAGCTTTTAGTCTATTAAACCTACTTAGTTGACTAAGGTTAGTCGACTAACATTAGCCATCTAATCTCCATTTCACATAGACGGCTAAATTTATAGATTAGTCATCTAATATTAGTCAACGATGTTCATGGGCATAAGTGGCCTTGTGAGTGCTGTTGCCAAGAAATGCCTCCAATGCGAGAGAGTTTTGTTTGCTTCTGGGTTGGTCATCTGCTACAACCATAGCTGAGTCCGCTGCACCAGAAGAGGGCGTTGTTCCTCCTTGTTTGGTGGTTGATGGCTGGAGCTATCATGTCCACGATGAAGAGGATTGTAGGCGAACTGAAGTGGTATCACTGTTGAACCTCAGCATCTGTAAATATCTCCAATGGATTATTCTGGTCCCAGAACACCCGTTCCCAATGCAAGGCTCTCTGTTAGTCCTGCTCCATCTAATGGTGATACATGATAGCTGCCATTTTTGAGGTAAGACGCTGAAGTTTTGTTGACTAAATGAGATTAGCCTCCTCTGTAGCAGGCTAAAAGTTTGAGTTGGCTAACACAAACCTTTAGTCGACTAAGCGCTTTGCGCGACGACTAAGGTCAAAAGATTAGTTGACAAAACGATTTAGTCGACTAAACAAGATTACACTGCTTTATGAAACTGGGCCCTTGTGTGATTAATTCCAGATGATTTACTTTTGGAGCTGACTGGTGAAAGGTTAACGTCACAAAAAAGTATATTCCAGAGGGGCGGGGGGCATTTTCCAGGATATCTCACAACCAATTTGGCTAGAGAGATGATGTGACATTTACATCAATCAGAAAATCATTTGTAATCGATTTCAGTGCCAACAGTGCCGTCACATCAGAAGAGCTCTTACAAACATGAGGTCACTGTACAGAGGTATTTGGCACCTTTGTACGAGAATTATTGCCCACATTTTTAGAATGACTGTGTGTCTAATGAACAGTTACTTAGAGAGACTGTGATGAAGTGGACTGTGTGTATTGTAATGTCCTATTTTCGGGGATGCTGCAGTCCAGCATTAGGCGTCTTCAGCTGGTTCAGAATGCTGCTGCTAGACATGAAGCAGGATGTTTGAACATATCACACCCATTCTGGAATCCTCGCACTGGCTTCCTGTCTCTGTGAGAGTGGATTTTAAGGTCTTGTTATTAACCTACAAGGTTGTCCATGGACTGGCACCTCTTTATCTGGCCGACCTACTGAAACCCTACGTGCCGGCCTGGGTTTTGCAGTTGCAGGATGCAGGACTATTGTGTGTTCCCAGGGTGAAAAAGAAGTCGGCAGGTCAAAGAGCCTTCTCTCATCGTGCACCTGCCCTGTGGAACAGTCTTCCTGCATCCGTGAGACAATCTGAGTCCGTGGACATTTTTAAATCAAGACTTAAAATGGATTTTTATTCTCTTTCTTATGAATAGTTTTTATTTTTCTTATCTGTTTCATTCTTTTACTTGTGTTTTTTAATTATATATTTATTTTTTATTACTTCTGTTTTATTCACTTATTTAAAATTTTATTTTGAACTATTCTGTGTGCAGCACCTTGAGGTGACTTTTTTTGTGATTTGGCGCTTTTATAAGCTGATTAAAATTAAAATTAAAAAAAATTATAAGGAGTGTCGGCTGTGATAATGTGGCCATGTGGTGTTATCCTCTGAGCGCCATCCAATGTGCAGGTGCCTCAGTACTAAGGAAAAGGCCAAGGGATGCCCACATGTTCCGTAGCTGCGGGAGATAGACAGCTGCTTTTGGGAGTTGGGGATGGGTCAGTTGTCTCCCTTGGTGGTTACCAACGAGGAACCAGGTCGGTTCTGCAGTGTGTTGTATGGGATGTGTGCAACACCAGAACATGGTCCCAGACTTGACCTGACCGTATGTATATTTTAGGATGTATGTTTTTGTGCAATTGCTTTGAGCTACATGACAAATATTTCACCACCTTTGTTTTGATTTGTCACCTTCTGCTTCCTCTGATCACTGTCAAGAATTCTTTATCCTCGGGAGTGCTTTCATGTGTTTAAATGTCACCCATCTCTGTGTCGCTTTTCTACAAAATTCAAATGATCTATTTTGGCATCAGAGATTTTCATCATTTGACCAAACCTTTGTTGCCAACTTGACAGCAACAAGCTATGTGTGAATTGGCAATGCATCAAAAATCATCCTCAATCAGTCAACGAGAGATTCATAAATCTCTCGTTTTAATTCGATTTGTCACCAGCTTGACATTTACTACTTCTGTGTCTCATTTGCTGACAGTGGTGAGACGGTACCCGGTGTTTCTCGGCCGACCCCACCGAACATGGCTGAGGCAGGAACCTTTGCACATTCAGAGGATCCTCCAAGTCAACCGGACACTCTACATCGGAGCCAGGTACAAAACACACACACACACACACACGGACTGTACAGTAATTTGTGGCTCAAAGCTTTCAGAATTCTAAGCTCAGTCTCTCTGGGTGCTCACACATGCGGACAAACACAAATACGTATAAGAGGAAAATTTCCAGCTTTAATATCCACTGCATGCCATTTTTCAGGGCAGACACTTTAACAGTGTGATAAAGCACATGTGTGTTTAATAGTATTTATAACAGCAGCATACTATCCAGGTGTGCTGTTAGCACAGCGTTGATTTTGTGCATATGGCTCACTGTCATACCAGTTTAACAGCACATTCTTGGTTCTACGTGTGCTTTATCTGCTGGTGACGAGCCAAAACATTTTCTGTAAAACACGCCTGTTGTCTGTTTTCATTATATTTGTCGTCAAGCTACATTACCCACCTCTATTGGGTGTTTGTTTTCACATACTGAAGTCTTGCAAGGCAGTGTTCAGGCTGCTGGAAGGATTTTTTTTTTTCGTTTAACTTATAAGTTCTTTTGAAAAACAACAGTGGCACCATTACAAGTCGAAACTGGCCCTCACAGCAAGAAGGTCCTAGGGTCAATTCAATCAATGCACGGTTCCTTTGTGTGTGGAGTCTCATGTTCTACCCATGACGGCATAGGTTTCCTCCCACCATTATAAAAAAAACATGCATTCGATTCATCATCATGTTAATGGCCTTGACCTTGATAGTGTCTCCAAAACTGAAACTGGTCCACAGGGGCTGAATTGTGGCTGCCCACTGCTCCCAGTGGTTGGATCGTATCTAACTGTAAATAGGATGGGTTAAATACAAATAAATTTTGTTGTATCTATTCACAATAACAAATAAATGCTTTTCATAAAAAAAGGTCAAAATAGTTGCCAGATGCATTGCCTTAGTCCCCAGGAAGTACTTATACCAGCCACTCCCACACTAAAGAATGCTGGGACATCTTCACCCAACCCTGTTTTGACTAACATGAATAATCACATTTTTCGGTCATTTTAAACATTTCACTAAATTGAAAATTGTACCTTCTCGATGATAAGATGAGCTTTTATTGTCCTTGTCATTACATGAGTGCAACAACAACAAAATTACATTTACACTCCAATTACCTCAGACAAAATACAGCAATGAATCCACAATTATTATTAGTTGAACGTAATAATGGCACACATCAGAATTAAAGACAACACATATAGATTTGACATTGTTTATGTGCACTAAACTTGAAGCAGTCTGTCATCCGAATTTAGGCAAAGTGGGTGAAGGCCGCAGCAGGAGGGACCTGCGCTGCCTAGCTTGGGGAGTTCTCAGCCTACATGGAGGCTGCAGCCCACACTTAGGAATCACTGACTTATCCCCATCGAAGAGTCTGAGATAAAGAAACACCTTTTTGTTCATGTACACAACAAGCTGAGTTTCTCATTACATATACAGCAGTGCATAAACAAAGCTAATAAATTAGTAGGTAGGATGAGACAAATGTTTAAGGATCTCAATGAAAAGACTCAAATAACCTTGTACAAGAGCCACGTTAGACCAGTTGTGGAATATGGAGTTGCCATCTGGAACCCCCAGTTGAGAGATTTCAGTCGAAAAGCTACAAAGAAGACTGACCAAAGATTGAATGGCTGAGGGCACTGAAACTGCCGAGGGTGACCTGTAGATGATTCAGAGGACATACGGAATGTGACCAACACTTGGAAATTGTTGTCATGAGGGTATAACATTGACGAGTTCAATCTTATTCACATTAGAGAGGTCAGCTACAATAAGAGGACATACAAAAAAACTCTGCAGACCAAGTCCCAACATCCTACAAAAGGGTCACTTATCCTCACAGAGGGTGAAGTCTTTCTGAGGATGTTATCCAGCTGCAACCATCAACAGATTCAAAAACAGCTGTGATTTTCTGTTCAATGGTGAAGCAGAGCACAAATCGACCCAACCACAAAGCGCTTTGAACAGGCAATATCTCGCATTCAACAAAAAAACCAGACGACAGAAGTTGAACTGGTATAACAAATGTTGCTTTTGGAGAAGAAAAATTTTAATAACGTAATAGACATTTTGTAATGCTTCAGGAGACTTAAATGGTTCATATTTTAATCATTTTTTTTAACAAGCTATTACAGGTCACTGGTTGTCTTAAAAAGAAATGTTAAAGTTTGTAGCTGGAACTACCCTGTAGACGAGAATATAATTCATCTAGAACAGGGGTGGGCATAAAGGGCCAAGAAGGTGTAGGTTTTCCATGATACCAGCCTCTTCTACAGGTGATTTCCCAAATGATCAGGACTTTAAGATGAGAGGAGGAGCGCTGATGTGTGACCACTCTTTTCAGTGTTAAATGAACACCTTGAAGTGTTAATGTTTCCTTTTCCACTAGGGGTGGACACAGCGGATTTGTATGTTGATTTGACACAAATGTTACACTGGGTGCTCTTCTTGATGCAACTCTACATTACATAGAAAATGGGCATGAGTGGTCTTTAACCAGGAACCTTCTCTTTTGGAAGGAAGTGCACCGGCTGAGAGTGTTAAATTAACACTGAAAAGAGTGGGCACATATAGACTTTTTCTACACTTGACGTCTAACCCATGCCACATGACATGTCACAGAAATCTTAAATTAAATTTAAGGTCTATTCCTTTCTGTGCCCCTGATCAAGACAACATCTGTACATCTGGAGCTAGTTCCCAGGCACCGGACTGTGGCTGCCCACTGCTCCTAGTGATTGGATTGTGTCTAACTGTAATTAAGATGGGTTCAATGCACAGGACAAATTTCAATGTATGTATGTCTGTACAATGACAAACACCCTTATTCTTCTTTGTTTCAAGCATAAAGGATCTGGTACATTGTAAATACAAACTATTAACCCCTGAAACCTGGCAACAATAGCGGCCATTTTTAGAAATAGCATTGATGAAACATGTCATGGTTTTGTTGTGCTTCCACTCCTACTGTAAACTGTAAAGGCCCCTTCACACATAACACAACATTGGGCAAAAGAAGCAGAAACCAGAAGAAAATCTGCAAACAAAAAACTAAATGGAGAACCGCGAAACATTCCACCTGCTGTCGGAAGGCACACGGTCAGTCAGGCGTGCACGATAACGCAGTGACTGTTTCATGCACGCGCATGAATGTGTTGCACCACATCATGCCACTGCTGTGGGGGGGAACTACGCACCAAAAAAACAAAACAAAAAAAAACAGCACAATCTCTAATATTTAATCCCTCTTACCGGGCGGACAATACAAGTATGATCCTTTTGTTCCTCTGTATATGACCCATGGTCATAGACCTCAAGTCATGAAATGACATGAATGAAGCAGTGTGCCCCCATCATGTCCACATCTGCTGGACCCACGTGAGCAGTGAGCGGTGTGCCAAAGGACAGACACCACGTTATGTGGAACATAGCTCACGTGGGTGATGTGACATTCAGATCGCCAGCTGAGTGTACACATGATCAGATGGTCCATATCACCTGGCACAGCCTGTCAATGTACGCTCTGTGTGGCCGCTCCAGCCTGTTGCAAAGGCGATATATGTTTTCATGTATTTTCATGTGGGGACAGCAAGCACACACATGCGCCTCACGTTGTACAGTTATAAGGTCATGTACTTCAAAACACAGTACATGTTCTCCAGCTGTGACTTCCAGGTCCAGAGATCTCAACAACAGGGGCTCGTGCGGACAGACCCACTTTTTTGATCATCCTACAGAACAAAGTGACACTCTTTTTTCTTTGTCCTGTGATGATTTATTTTAGTTATTTGTTATGTAATTGGGCAGCACGGTGGCTTAGTGGTTAGCACTGTTGCCTCACAGCGAGAAGGTCATGGTTTCAATTCCCGCCTGTGGCCTTTCTGTGTGGAGTTTGCATGTTCTTCCCGTGTTTGCGTGGGTTTCCTCCGGGTGCTGTGGTTTTCTCCCACATCCAAAGACAGGTGGATTGGGATCTTTAAATTGTCCGTAGGTGTGCAAGTGGGTGTGAGTGTGTTTGTTTGTCTGTTTGTGGCCCTGTCACTGGTGTCCTGTCCTGGGTGTACCCCGCCTTATACTCTAAGACTGCTGGGATAGGCTCCAGCCCCCCGTGACCCTTAAATGGACTAAGCAGTTGAAGATGAGTGTGTGTGTGTTATGTAACTGTGTATGTAGTTTTGTAGTATTTATTTATATACTTGTTATACCTGTGTTCTCTGTGTTGTTATTTTAACACGTCGTGTGCACTGAGCTGTCATTTCCAGCTGTCAGTCAGTGGCTGGCCGGCGATCACCTTAGAGGCATCTTGCTGTGCCGTGTGCGCTCAGATGTGGCTGGCCGCTCCCCATGTGATCTTGTCTGTACATCGTTATCAGAATGTCATGCAAGAGTGCGCCCACCCCCCCACCCCCCCCCCCCACCCCCCACACACACACACACACACACACACACACACATACACACCACATGTTTTGCAGGGTGCAGGGAGAGCATGGGGGAGAGCGATACACACGCATGCTACATGTGTTGGGGGCGCAACACACTGGCACACCACATGTGTTGGGGAGGGAGTTTGGCACAGTCACACCCATATGTGTTGCTTAGCAACATTACACTCGTGGGGCATTTAGACAATTTTCACAGACAGCTCTAATGTGGTCAGCTGCTCTCTACTCTCGTGCTGGGAGCTCGAATAGTCCTCAGTGCCCAGCAAGAGGTATTGGATGTTTGCGTGTGACTCCTGGAATTTGGATGACACCTGCCGAAAGGGGGGTCGAATGGGCACTCGCTGTCTTTCGGCTACTGGTGTGCATGAATGGGTATGGTGACAGTTGTACGAGGCATTTGAGGCGGCTCCAATTTTTCACAAGTGGCATGCAATTCCCCCTTGTGTGCCAGTCGGCTTCAGTCATGTTATGTGTGAAGGAGCCTTTAAAAAGGATTTGGTGGCTTTGCTTGTCAAAGCCAAGTCATCTTGTTGCTTTTTACTGAGTTAAATTATGTCTTTGTGAAGTGTCCACTGTATTTGCTGAAACAACAACAAATTAAAGATATCCCATTAGAGAAACTGGCTCTCTGTAATTTCTCCGGATCCTTGGGATTCAAGGTCCAACTTCCCCTGGCAGATAGCCAAACAGTTCCCCACTGAGTCAAACGTACACCTGGAACCAGCTGTTGTGGAAATGGAGCTCTTTCACAGTTCATGCCTGAATACACCCACACCCTCTTTGTTTTCCTGCTTCTCTTCTTCTTCTTACTAGCAGTGCTTGTGCTGATTCTTCTGGGAAAGATACGTATTAAATCAAAGACGGTGAATCTTTAACTTTGGCCAACCAAATACTCACTCACTCACTCATCTTCAACCGCTTACTCCAATTAAGGGTCACAGTGGCTGGAGCCTATCCCGGCACTGCCAACCAAATAGTGATGTAGAAAATTCTGTGTACACAGTGGTGAGCACCTTGGGGCACCACTTGGGGTGCGGTGCTTATTGCTGAATTCCAATGCAAGTGCCCACTTTACACCACTGTTTATTGTACTTCTGCTTTATGCAATGTAGTTTTTTTTTTTTTTTCTCAGTGCGCTTTTATTATTGTTATTACTACTAGTATTAAGGCATTTTCATTTTCAAAAACAAGATTTGGTCTTCAGAATTTACTTTTCCAAAAATTTGAAGGGGGTTTCCTGATTTTCCCGTTATAATGTACAGTTTAATGTGAGGAGCGAACTCAGAAGACTCATAGACTGACAGGAAATGGAATTCAATTTTAGATGTTGCATTGAAAGATGCCTTCACTAAACAGAGAGTTGCTCTGCTTGCAAGCGAATCACACACACAGTACTCTTCCTGCTTCTTCCGCCTGCCCTCAACTCCGCACCCAGGTGGGTGGGCCGTTCCCCTCAGCATGGATCAGTAATGTTTTGTGATTGGTTGGGCAACTTGTTTCCGATGGATTGTTTGTTGTTGTGACGCTATTCTGAACTTCACATGGTTGTATACGTTTCTTTTATTTCTGTTTAGCACTCTTCTGGTTATTAATTGTATCTACTCTGAATGTTATTTAACTATAGTCCTGTTGTAATTCGCTAGCATTTAGCTTTCACTAGCTAGGTCGACTCCTCCCTTCCTACCCATTGTTTTTATAGCTGGTTCTTTTTACCTGGTTAATACTTCTGTTAGTTTTTCAGTCGAACTGCTGTGAATTTTAAGTAATTATTTTACTCCTGTGTAAATCTTAGGAGCGACTAGCATTTTTGCTAGCAGTTAGCTTGCGTTAGCGACTTCGGACCCTCGTTTTCATTTTTTCATTTCGCTTTTTTTAAATACTTCTGTTAGTTAACTGTTAGTGTAACTGTTGTGAACTTTAGCTTAGTACTTTACTCTTGTGTTAATCTTAGGAGTGGTATATATATATATATATATATATATATTTACTGTTCCTACATTTCTAATACTTCTGCTACTCTTTCAGTGTAACTGCTGTGAACTTTATTCATTTATTTGCGTCTGTGTGAGCCTTAGGAGTGGTTAGCTTATCCATTATTGGTTAGCTTGTGCTTGCTTGGCTATACTCTTGAATTTCCTAATGCACAAAGTACACTACTTTACCTACTTTACACCCTCCATAAATCCTACGTGATGTTGGAAGATAGGGTGGCTCAATTAGAGAGCCGTGTCCGTAAGTTAGAGCAGCTTCTTAGCGCAGTGGAGTTAGATGTTAAGGGCACTCCAGATGAGGTTAGTGCTGGGCCGGCTAGCGAGCCCATTAGCATCAGCCTAGAAACGCCGGCTGTGGAGGATGGTTTTCGGACTGTGACAAGGTGAAGGAAGCCCCGTAGGGCTTGGTGCCCGGTTGTGGCACCCCGATCACACTCGCCACTGCGAACTGTGAATCGGTTCTCCCCCCTGGATTTACCTGATGTGAATTCTCCAAGCACACAATTGACTTCCACTCCTATCTCCAGGCCGAAACACCGGACTTTAGTGATAGGGGATTCTACACCCGCAAAGTCAGGTTACAGACGCCGGCTGATGTTAAATGTATTCCTGGGGCCAGAGGTCCCGACACTGCATCCCTTCTCAGGGTGCTGACGCTGCAGAAGGGAAGATAGACGAAGGACATGAGATATAGTCACATAGTTATTCACGTCGGCACCAATGATATCAGGATGAAGCACTCAAAGGTCACAAAAATGGACATAGAGAGGACTTGTGACCTTGCCAGAAAGATGTGTCGGCATCGATTAATAGTCTCTGGTCCCCTCCCCTCCCGGGGTACTGAAGAGGCGTTTAGCAGGCTGACAGTTTTGTCAACAGCAAGGCTTTAGCTTTATTGATAACTGGCCTTCGTTCTGGGGCCGCCATGGCCTGCTAATGCCGGACGGCCTCCACCCTACTGGGGAAGGTGCCGCAATAGAGCTCTACAGGGAGGGTAACATTAGGAATCTACAGCAGGTCATGGAGCAGGTGATTAGAGACCCTGCAAGGCTTATGACAAATGTGGGTGCGGAATCCATTAGCTTAGCGGGGAAATTAGTGCAGAAAATCCACTATGGTGATAGTGCAGTTTATCTGCCAGGGAGGGAAATTCAACAAGTTGAGACTATGGCCTGCTTCCGTAGACATGTCCATAAACATCATAGAGGGATATGCTTTGCAAACTTAATACCCATTACTATATTGGATCATGTTGAAATTGAGGATGGCCCAGTGGTTGTTCCAGTAATAGCAAAGATTTTGTGTCTGCTACCTACAGCACACGTGGAATGTCTCAAACCTAAACCTACTTCTAGGCATCTTATATATGCTACTCTGGAACCACCCCTAAACCCAAACAGTTCAACTGTCAACCCCACTGAGGTCCTTAGACTGGGTCTCATTAACATAAGATCACTGTCCTCAAAATCATTGTTGATTAATGATGTAATTATTGATCATCACTTAGATATGATTAGGTTATGTGAAACCTGGCTTAAACCTACAGCTGTCCTCCCCTTAAATGAAGCCTGCCCACCAGCATATACATTTAGTCATGTCCCTCGTGATGCGAAGCAAGGCAGGGGTGTTGCTCTTATTTATAAATCTAGGTTTAGCTTATTAGCTGTTGGGGGTCACAAATATAACTCGTTTGAGCATCTGATTCTCCGCTCCACTCAGGATATTACGCATTGCCAAGGTCAGAAGAATAAAAATCAGCCGTATTACTTTGTCACTGTATATAGGCCTCCTGGCCTATATTCTGAATTCTTAGATGAATTTGGTGCATTCATCTGTAACTTGTCAACAGATAAGTTATAAGTGCAGATAACATTCTGATCACTGGTGACTTTAACGTTCATATAAATAAGCCTTCTGATCCCCTCTGCAAATCATTTATGGAAATTGTGGATGCATTAGGATTTCGGCAATGGATTCGGGATTCGACGCACATTAGTGGAAATACCCTGGATCTGGTTCTCGCACGTGGTGTTGCTGTCACGAATATTGACATCATGCCTCTTACTTCAGTGGTCTCTGATCGCTCACTTATTAAGTTTACAGTTTCGCTGCCGTATTTAGTGGAATAACAACCTTATTTATCACTGCAACAATGCATCAACTCCTCAACTAAGCCTGAACTAGAAGTTAGACTGCCTGATGTCTGATTAGCCTTACTTTTGACAAATACCCAGTCAGTAGACAGACTTGTGGATAGTTTAAACTCAGTGCTCAAAACAACACTCAACATGACTGCACCACCTGTGTTGAAACCGCCCTCCCCCAAATCGCAGTCACCTTGGTTCAATGATTACCTGCGTGATCTCAAGCATAAAGCAAGAGGTCTAGAATGGAAATGGCGTCATTCAAATTTAGAAGTATTCCACCTTGTGTGGCGTGATGCTATCTTAGACTATAAGCATGCATTACTGGCTATAAAGCGGACCTATTACTCTGATTTGATCAACAAAAACAAGCATAACTCAAAGTTCTTGTTCGACACGGTGGCAACACTTATTCATGGACAACCACCTGTAGTTCGCTCTCCTTTTACAGCACAAGATTTCCTAGATTACTTTGATAAGAAAATAGATGACATTAGGTTGAACATATCCCAGCATGCCTTAACCCGGCCACTACACCCTGCTATTGAGGTGGGCGCCACTACTGAGGTATTACCTAGATTTACAGTATTTGATAGTATCTCTCTAGACATGCTGACGAAACTCGTAATGTCAACAAAAAGCACAACCTGTTTATTTGATCCTATACCAACAAAACTGTTTAAGGACCTGTGGCCCACTCTTGGGCCAATTGTGCTGGAAATGATTAATCTTTCTTTAACTTCTGGATCTGTTCCTAAAAGTTTCAAATCTGCAGTGATTAAACCATTACTTAAGAAACCTAATCTTGACCGTAGTGTATTGAAAAACTATCGGCCAATATCATGCTGATGCTGAGACCCTGATCCATGCGTTCATCTCTTCTAGACTGGACTACTGCAATGTTCTATTTTCTGGTTTACCGCAGTCTAGCATTAGGTATCTCCAATTGGTTCAAAATGCTGCAGCCAGACTTTTGACACGAAGGAGAAAGTTCGACCACATTACACCCATTTTGGCGTCTCTTCACTGGCTTCCTGTCCCAGTGAGATCAGAGTTTAAGGTTCTGCTACTAACCTATAAAATTATTCATGGACTGGCACCTCCCTACCTAGCTGACCTAATTAAACCTTACGTACCGGCCCGGGCTTTACGTTCTCAGGGTGCAGGACTACTTTGTGTCCCTAGGGTGAATAAGAAGTCTGCGGGTCACAGAGCTTTCTCTTATCATGCCCCTGTTCTGTGGAATGGTCTCTCTCAAGTCCAGACTTAAGACACACTTATTTTTCCTTTCATATGGCTAGCATACTGGTACAGTTTTGTTTTACGCTTTTTACTCTTTTAATTCATGTTATTAGTAATTAGAGCGGGCTGCGGCCTCAACTTCACCTAAATTCTGGGTCTTTTAGTGAAGCTTAGGGCTAGTGGCCGGCGATCACCTTAGTATTTCTTCTGTTTTTCTTGTTGATTAATGCTGGCAAATTATACAGTATTTTTGTCTTTCTGATGCCTGATTCTGTTTTTTCTCTGTTTAACATGCAGCTCCATCCAGAGATGGAAGTTCTGTTTGTGTTGGTGACCCTCCTGTCCTGTGCACCAACAGCAATCCTTGTATATTCATCCGTGAATTGTTCTGTGAATTATTTCTGTAATTTATGTTTGTAGCATGACCCAAGTAGAGGGTCACCCCTTTGAGTCTGGTCTGCTTGAGGTTTCTTCCTCAGAGGGAGTTTTTCCTTACCACTGTTGCTCTGGGGGTTGGTAAGGTTAGACCTTACCTGTGTGAAGCGCCTTGAGGCAACTCTGTTGTGATTTGGTGCTATATAAAGTAAAATAAATTGAATTGGAAAAATTGGTTGAAAAATGTTGCATTTGACATTTATATGCGGTGACTGCTCACGTTGTATTATCCGAAACGGTATGTCTAAAAGTAAAACTGTGTTTTGTTTGTGTAGTGTGGTAAGCAAAAGAAGAGTATGTATCATGGCGTTCCAGAGGAGATAAGAAATTATCAAATACACAGAGAACATGGCCATGAGACATACTGCCCAACAAATTCATTCATTCATTTTTCTGCAACTTATCCGGATCAATGTTGGGGTGGCAGCAGACCAAGCAGCTCTTCCCATACTTCCCTATCCTCTACCAAGTCCCATAAGTCTTCCTGGGAGATCCCGAGGTGTTCCCAAGCCAACTGGGAAACACAATCCCTCCAACATGTCCTGGGTCTCCCCTGTAGCTTCCTCCCACTTGGACATGCTTGGAAGACTTCCCTAAGGAGACAACCAGGGGCCATCCTCGCCAGATGCCTAAACCAACTCAGCCAGCTCCTTTCTATACCAAAAACCAAGTCCCTCACGGATATTCATCCTTCTCACTATGTGTAAGCCCAGATACTGGATGGAGGAATCTCATTTCCACCACTTTTATCCACAAGCTTATTCTTTCAGCCATTACCCAAAGTTCTTGACTATGGTTGAGGACAGACGCGTAAATCAACTGATAAATTGAGAGTCCTTCTTCATCACGACAGTTTGGTATAGCATTTGTAAAATATCAGATGTCATCCTAATCCATCTATGGACCTCATGCTCCAACTTATCACGAATCATGAACAAGACCTTGAGATACTTAAACTCCTCCACTTGGGGCAGTAACTCTCCCCTGACCAGAAGGGACAGTTTTCCAAAAATTTGTCTTGGAAAAAAATAAGGGGGGGGGGGGTGTCTTATAATCAAGGCTGTCTTATATTCAGGCCAGTATAACTGGCTTATATATTTACTAAAATATATAAGCTTGATAAAAACTGGTTTTGCATGATGACTTTGAACGCTTTAAAAATGTATCTTATGCACCAACTGTTTCTGATACTTTGCCAAATGTTTTGAAGCCTGGTCTCCATGTGATGAACATATGTCGGTCCGTACGACGAAGGCCTGTGATGAATGTGCTGATCCGAGACAGACGGTAGCAGTGGTGGTCCGGAGGGCCAGATGAGGACAGCTTGTGCAACCGCAGCACATTTACACTGATAAGCTACATTTGCTGCTCCCTGGAGCCGTTCGGGAGCTGACCTGAAACAGGCAGAACTAACACAAAACATGCACCTCAGGATTTACTACCCATGCTGTCCAAAAATTAATTTACCTTGAAAAATGCCAAAAAACGAGACAATGTCAGTTTCCACATATGGCACTGGTTATTTGCTGTAGTGGCAGGCCCACTGTAGATTGAAGTGGTTTCCAATACGAGACGCCACTGTGATCCAGGAAATGACCTGGTCCCTTGCCTCCAGCTGGTTGAAGCTCACGACTGAGACATGGTAGTAAATATATCAAACTACATAGGTCGGTTCTAGCCATTCTGTCT
The DNA here is from genome assembly GCF_902500255.1 of Thalassophryne amazonica. Lineage (NCBI taxonomy): Eukaryota > Metazoa > Chordata > Actinopteri > Batrachoidiformes > Batrachoididae > Thalassophryne > Thalassophryne amazonica. The sequence goes on from NC_047112.1 coordinate 26,684,020, forward strand.
GTGCCGAGTCGGTCTATGCACACACATGCACACAGCGTGGTAATAAAACCGCTCACAGACAGCGGCGGCTACTGCAGGCTGTAACTCTGCTTAACAATCTATTGAAGGCCATGAAACAGTTTAACACACATTCATTTCAATTTGCAGGCACAGAAATTTCTACCGAGTAAAAGAGGTGAGGCTGATGTGATTGTCTCAGCCAGCTGGATGACAGTGAAATGAAAGATTGACAACCGCAATGGCAGGAGAGAGACAAGAGGAAAGAGAGGGAGTTAATGATGGCAACAAGCAGAGAACCAATATTCTGTGTGTGTGTGTGTTCTTGCACATTTTTATTATTTTTATTACAGAAAATTTCCTGCACACACACATACACACACACTTGCGGTAAATGTGATCATTCACATACTCATTCAATCCATTATTTCATCTTTTATATTTTTAATTCAATTTCATGTTCCAGAAGGTTGTTTCATACCCCATCACACATAGCCAGACTCACGCAGAATGGCGTCGGAATGATGAATTGGTGCACATCCGAAATGTGTCAGATTTCAGTACCAAAACGTTCTGACAGCCATCTGCAGAAGTCCACACAGTTGGTCAAAATCGGCCGGCGGCCCCGAGTGTGATGCACATGTTAAAAACTCTCAAGGGCGCTGTTGAGATGGGACACCTATCCGACAGCGGCCCATGTGCAATCTGAGGACCTTCTGACCGCAATTTACATATTCCAATGGCGGCAAAACGGGATCCAAAACAATTTGAGGGAACCTTGACATGGATCTTGCATGGCAAAGCCTGCTGGTATGACCTGCACGTGTCACGTATAATAATGCCCCCCCCCCCCGCCGGAGCGCAAAGGAACTGTTGAAATGTATGTGGCACATTTCATCACGATAATAATTAGGAATTATTATCATGTACAGTAAATGTGAACAACAGCTATCAAACCAGAAGTGGTGTGCACTATGGCACACACGCAAATCTAAACAGGCTATTATAGCCACAGTATAAATATCTGTACCTTACAGTACAGATATTTGTCCATTCCTTCGCATGGACGACGTAAATAATGTGCATATTGTCTCCATCATAACACATGCAGCTGTGCCTTTTTGTAGTGCGCAGTAATGCATATTGCACGCATCAGGCTCAGAGCTGAACAGATCTCACGCTGTAATAAATGATCACCTTCTAACTCTGTAGGAGATATGACATTGAACTGTTGTGCCAGACTGTGACAGCATTAATAAACACGAATCTCACCTCCAACGGCGGTCCACAAGTGTTTAACAGCGCAGGCATGGAACTGAACCCGGCAGTCTGTGGTTAAAATCCTCTCACCCAAAATAAAAAATACATCCCATGTGATAATCCAGCCATTGCGGTGTCCAGAATTGCATTGTGCTCCTGAAGTGAGGAACAAAGAAAAAAAAGAAATTAAAGTTCACTGGAAAGGCTTCGTCTGACAGAATGGCACACTGCCAGCTGGGCAGTGGGTCATTCAAGAGATTTTTATTCAAGAGATATGTCAGATTTGGTTTGTTGTGAAAGTGTAGGAACACGGACCCACAACAGGGGGCGCAAATGAACGGACAGTGGAGGAAGTCAAATAACACTTTACTGTTGTGAATAAGCACAACAAACACAACGGATTACAACAATAGACAAAGAAGTCAGTTCACAAAAAATGTGTCATGTGGGCAGGCTCGAAGATAAGAGACGTCTGTCCAAAGCAGAACCGGAACCACACGATTTCCTCCGCCACCGAACCCCGGGAATACTGGAGCCGCCAAGTCCCGAACTCCCAGGTGGCCACTGCCTCCGCGTGTCGGATCTGGTACTGCTGGCGAGGAACAAAAACAGTTAAATGTGGGTGCGTCTGCACCCAGCAACCCGTATGGCGGGAAAACCACCTCCACCTCTCATTGGAAGAATGTCTGCTATTTAATGCACAAAAGTAATAAAGGGTTACTGTCAAAAAACACAGTCAGCTGAGTACGGTACCTTCTAGGTAGAGCGATATCTCGGCAAAGAGGTGGAGATGTCGTCCTGCTGATATACCGCTGCTGATCAGATGATTGGTGACAGCTGTTGTAGGCGATAAGTGACAGCTGTCACCCCGGCTGCTCCTGTGAGGCGGCAGCGCCCTCTGGTGCCTGGAGCCCGCACTCCAGACAGGGCGCCCTCTGGTGGTGGTGGGCCAGCAGTACCTCCTCTTCAGCGGCCCACACAACAGGACCCCCCCCTCAACGGGCGCCTCCTGGCACCCGACCAGGCTTGTCCGGGTGGCGGCGGTAGAAATCGGCCAGGAGGGCCGGGTCTAGGATGAAGCTCCTCTTCACCCAGGAGCGTTCTTCGGGTCCGTACCCCTCCCAGTCCACCAAATACTGGAAGCCCCGACCCATCCTACGGACATCCAAGAGCCGGCACACAGTCCAAGCCGGCTCGCCATCGATGATCCGGGCAGGAGGCGGCGCCGGACCCGGAGCACAGAGGGGTGAGGTGTGATGCGGCTTTATCCGGGACACATGGAAAACAGGATGGATCCACAGTGAGGCCGGAAGCTGAAGCCTCACTGCGGCTGGACTGATGACCTTAAGGATTTTGAAGGGGCCGATGTAACGGTCCTGTAGTTTGGGGGAGTCCACTTTCAGGGGAATGTCCTTTGTGGACAACCACACCTCCTGTCCTGGCCGATACGCAGGGGCCGGGGTCCGCCGACGGTCTGCATGGGCTTTTGCCCTCGTCCGGGCCTTTAGCAAAGCAGAACGGGCTGCGCGCCACACCCGACGGCACTTCCGCAGGTGGGCCTGGACCGAGGGCACACCGACCTCTCCCTCAACCACCGGAAACAACGAGGGCTGATACCCCAGACACACCTCAAAAGGGGAGAGGCCGGTGGCTGAAGACACCTGGCTGTTATGGGCATACTCGATCCAGGCCAAATGGGTACTCCAGGCCGCCGGGTGCGCGGCCGTCACGCAGCGCAGGGCCTGTTCCACCTCCTGATTCACCCGTTCTGCTTGCCCGTTGGTCTGAGGATGATACCCGGACGAGAGACTCACCGTGGCCCCCAGTTCCCGGCAGAAGCTCCTCCAGACTTGCGAGGAGAACTGGGGGCCGCGATCGGAGACGATGTCTGTTGGGATCCCATGCAGCCGGACGACGTGGTGGACCAGGAGGTCCGCTGTCTCCTGGGCAGTCGGGAGCTTCGGGAGGGCCACGAAGTGGGCCGCCTTGGAGAATCGGTCCACTATCGTGAGGACGGTGGTGTTGCCCTGGGACGGCGGGAGGCCCGTGACAAAATCCAGGCCGATGTGGGACCAGGGGCGATGAGGCACAGGCAGCGGCTGGAGCAGTCCCGATGCCCTGCGGTGGTCAGCCTTGCCCCTGGCGCAGGTGGTGCAGGCCTGGATATAATCCCGGACGTCGGCCTCCAGGGACGCCCACCAGAAGCGCTGCCGGACAACTGCCACAGTCCTACGCACCCCTGGATGACAGGAGAACTTGGAGCCGTGACAGAAGTCCAGGACTGCAGCCCTGGCCTCTGGTGGGACATAAAGTCTGTTCTTCGGCCCAGTTCTGGGATCCGGGCTCCGTGCCAGGGCCTCCCGGACGGTTTTCTCTACGTCCCAGGTGAGGGTGGCCATGATAGCGGACTCCGGGATGATAGGTTCCGGTGGATCCGACAACTCCGTTTTGACTTCATCTTCATGCACCCGGGACAAGGCATCCGATCTCTGGTTTTTGGTCCCGGGACGGTAGGTGATCCGGAAGTGAAAACGGCCGAAGAACAGTGACCAGCGGGCTTGCCTGGGGTTCAGCCGCTTGGCGGTCCTGATATACTCCAGGTTCCGGTGGTCAGTGAAAACCGTGAATGGCACGGACGTTCCCTCCAACAGATGTCTCCACTCTTCAAGAGCCTCTTTCACCGCAAGGAGTTCTCGATTGCCGACGTCATAGTTCCGTTCGGCCGGGGTCAACCTGCGGGAAAAATAGGCACACGGGTGAAGGACCTTATCGGCCTTTCCGCTCTGAGATAGCACGGCTCCTATCCCTGAGTCTGAGGCGTCCACTTCAACCACAAACTGGCGACTAGGATCGGGCTGCACCAGAACAGGTGCAGACGAGAAGCGCCGTTTCAACTCCTTGAACGCGGCATCGCACCGATCCGACCAGGTGAAGGGAACTTTTGGAGAGGTCAGGGCTGTCAGGGGGCTAACTACCTGACTGTAGCCCTTAATGAACCTCCTGTAGAAATTCGCAAAGCCGAGGAACTGTTGCAGCTTCCTACGGCTGGTGGGTTGGGGCCAGTCTCTCACCGCCGCAACCTTGGCCGGATCAGGAGCGACGGAGTTGGGGGAGATGATAAACCCCAGGAAGGACAAAGAGGTGCGGTGAAACTCACACTTCTCGCCCTTCACAAACAGCCGGTTCTCCAACAACCGCTGCAGGACCTGACGTACATGCCGGACATGAGTCTCAGGATCCGGAGAAAAGATGAGTATATCGTCTAGATATACGAAGACGAATCGGTGCAGGAAATCCCGCAAGACATCATTAACTAATGCTTGGAACGTTGCGGGGGCGTTTGTGAGGCCGAACGGCATGACCAGGTACTCAAAGTGACCTAAGGGGGTGTTAAATGCCGTCTTCCACTCGTCTCCCTTCCGGATCCGAACCAGGTGATACGCATTTCTAAGATCTAGCTTAGTGAATATCTGGGCTCCATGCAGGGGCGTGAACACTGAATCCAACAAGGGCAACGGGTATCGATTACGAACCGTGATTTCGTTCAGCCCCCTATAATCAATGCATGGACGAAGTCCGCCGTCTTTTTTACCCACAAAAAAGAAACCTGCACCCATCGGGGAGGTGGAATTCCGGATCAACCCGGCGGCTAAAGAGTCCCGGATGTAGGTCTCCATTGATTCGCGCTCAGGTCGTGAGAGGTTGTACAGCCTGCTGGACGGGAACTCAACGCCTGGAACCAAATCAATGGCACAATCGTACGGACGGTGGGGGGGAAGGGTGAGCGCCAGATCCTTACTGAACACATCCACAAGGTCATGGTACTCCACCGGCACCGTCCCTAGATTGGGCGGGACTCTGACCTCCTCCTTAGCCTGGGAACCGGGAGGAACCGAGGAACCTAAACATACCCGATGGCAGGTCTCGCTGCACTGAACCACTACCCCGGACGGCCAATCGATCCGGGGATTGTGTTTTAACATCCAAGGGAACCCGAGAATCACACGGGAGGTGGCAGGAGTCACAAAAAACTCGACCTCCTCCTGGTGGTTTCCTGACACCACCAGAGTTACTGGTGGTGTCTTATGTGTGATTAGAGGGAGTAGGGAGCCATCTAGTGCCCGCACCTGCACAGGCGAGGTAAGCGCCACCAGAGGGAACCCTGCCTCCCTGGCCCATCTGCTGTCTAGCAGATTCCCTTCAGAGCCCGTGTCCACCAGTGCTGGGGCCTTCAGGGTTAAATCCTCATAAAGGATTGTCACTGGGAGTCGTGTGGCAATATGGGTATGTCCCACGTGAATGTTTTGGCCCACCCCTAACCCAGTTTCTAGGGGCGGGCGTTGGTGTTTAACCGCTCGGGGCAGTCCCTCACTTGATGCTCTATTGAGCCACAAACAAAGCACGCTCCGCGGACCAGCCTCCTCTGTCTATCTGGTGGCCTAAATGTGGCCCTGCTCGTGTCCATAGCTTCATCAGCAGGGGGAGCTGTAACCACACAGAGCGTAGAGGCCGTGGAGCGTGGGGAGGGCGGAACTCGGTCGGAACCGGAAGGGAGAGGGACGGCGCGTGCCCGGCCACGCCCTTCGTCTCGTTCCCGACGGCGTTCTTCTAACCGATTGTCTAATCGTATAACGAGATCAATAAGCCCGTCTAAATCCCGCGGTTCGTCCTTGGCCACCAGGTGCTCCTTCAGGACCAACGACAGTCCGTTTACGAAGGCGGCACGGAGGGCAGTGCTATTCCAGCCGGACCTCGCAGCCGCGATGCGGAAGTCGACTGCATAAGCAGCTGCGCTCCGGCGCCCCTGTCTCATTGACAGCAGCACGGCTGAAGCGGTCTCTCCTCTATTTGGGTGATCGAACACTGTTCTGAACTCCCTCACAAACCCATCATATGTCAGAAGGAGCCGTGAATTTTGCTCCCAGAGCGCTGTAGCCCAAGCGCGTGCCTCGCCGCGAAGCAGATTAATTACATAAGCTATCTTACTAGCATCAGTCGCGTACATGACGGGACGTTGTGCGAAGACGAGCGAACACTGCATAAGAAAGTCCGCGCATGTCTCCACACAACCCCCGTACGGCTCTGGAGGGCTTATGTATGCTTCAGGGGAAGGTGGGAGGGGTCGTTGAACGACCTGTGGAACGTCACTGTTGCGCACAGGATCGACAGGAGGGGGAGCCGCAGCAGCGCCCTGAGGGCGCGCTTCCACCTGCACGGCGACAGCCTCCACCCTGCGGTTAAGGAGGACGTTCTGCTCGGTCATTAGATCCAACCGAGCCGTAAAAGCGGTGAGGATTCGCTGCAACTCACCGATCATTCCTCCTGCAGACGCCTGTGCGCCCTGCTCTTCCATTGGCCGTTCAACAGCCGGTTGACGCCCCTCGGGGTCCATGACATTGGCCGAGATATCCTGTTGTGAAAGTGTAGGAACACGGACCCACAACAGGGGGCGCAAATGAACGGACAATGGAGGAAGTCAAATAACAACACTTTACTGTTGTGAATAAGCACAACAAACACAACGGATTACAACAATAGACAAAGAAGTCAATTCACAAAAAATGTGTCACGTGGGCAGGCTCGAAGATAAGAGACGTCTGTCCAAAGCAGAACCGGAACCACACGATTTCCTCCGCCACCGAACCCTGGGAATACTGGAGCCGCCAAGTCCCGAACTCCCAGGTGGCCACTGCCTCCGCGTGTCAGATCTGGTACTGCTGGCGAGGAACAAAAACAGTTAAATGTGGGTGCGTCTGCACCCAGCAACCCGTATGGCGGGAAAACCACCTCCACCTCTCGTTGGAAGAATGTCTGTTATTTAATGCACAAAAGTAATAAAGGGTTACTGTCAAAAAACACAGTCAGCTGAGTACGGTACCTTCTAGGTAGAGCGATATCTCGGCAAAGAGGTGGAGATGTCGTCCTGCTGATATACCGCTGCTGATCAGATGATTGGTGACAGCTGTTGTAGGCGATAAGTGACAGCTGTCACCCCGGCTGCTCTTGTGAGGCGGCAGCGCCCTCTGGTGCCTGGAGCCCGCACTCCAGACAGGGCGCCCTCTGGTGGTGGTGGGCCAGCAGTACCTCCTCTTCAGCGGCCCACACAACATGGTTTTCACCATTGGTGTAAGCAACCATCTTGAACAATGGTAGCTATCTAATACTTACTTGGTTCATCAGCTAATTTGGAGTATTCCAATATCAATGTTCATGCCAATTTCCTAGATTGTATCGTCATTTGAATGATTCTCATTTAAATCAGCACTTAGCTACACAACAATAAGGGGATTGACTTGGTTCTACAACCAGCCAGTTCCAGGAACTGTGAGTTTTGGCAAAAAAGACAAAAAAAAAAAAGAGTCTCTAATGTCTCTGGTATGTCATAATTTTGCACACATAGTACCTGTTTAGAAAAGGTAAAATCTTTGTAGAAAAATTGCAGAGTCTGTTCAAGAAACTTATCTACCTGCAAATGCATTTGTGAGAAACCCAGCAAAGAAACTGCCTTAAATTGCATAAAAATAAGTAGGTGTGTGGTGGCAGGCATGGATGTCAAAGCTCCTCCAGAGTATGCCGCCTGTTAAGATGCCTCACTCATCCCCAAATCCTGCCACCATTAGTGTAACTTGCACTTCACACTTGCAAGCACTGCTAAATCCCTGACCTGAGCACCTGCTGACAACAGCTGCCCCTGCTTGTCCTCTTTCCATCCTTGCTAAATGAAAGCAAACTCTGTTTGGCTGGTGGCAAGTGCAGTCAGAACCTTGTGCTGCTTCTCTGTTGTTAAGATAAGCACTGAGTCTGAACCGTAGGGCTAATCCACACGTCTGTAAACTAGTTAGTGTGTATAGCCACAGGCGAGGTAACCTCAGTCCAATCAGCACTAATTAATGCACTCATACACAGTGATAGTATAAACAGTGGCATTGGTTCTGCTGTCTGTCCAACTGTGAAGAAAATAACTAAGAGTTTTGATGCAATTTGGACCAAACTTGGTGGAATGCTTGAGAGTCAATCATGAACAACCTAGCTTGAATGAGAATAATATCTAAACTTTAGTGTTTTGTGCAAATATTTGCTCATTTTGAAATGGATGCCTGCAACATGTTTAAAAAAACCTGGGACAGTGGTATGTTTCCCACTGTGTTACATCACCTTTCCTTCTAACAACACTCGGTAAGTGTTTGGGAACTGAGGACACTAATTGTTGAAGCTTTGTAGGTGGAATTCTTTCCCATTCTTGCTTGATGTACGACTTCAGTTGTTCTACAGTCCAGGGTCTCTGTTGTCATATTTTGTGCTTCATAATGCGCCACACATTTTCAATGGGCGACAGGTCTGGACTGCAGACAGGCCAGTCTAGTACCCACTGTTGGGAAAGTGTAGGAACACGGACCCACAACAGGGGGCGCAAATGAACGGACAATGGAGTAAGTCAAAATAACAACGCTTTACTGTTGTGAATGTGCACAACGAATACAACCAATTACAGAATTGGACAAAAGTCAATACACAAAGGTGTCGTGTGGGCAGGCTCGAAGATAGGAGACGCCTCTCCAAGGTAAGACCGGAACCACACGGCTTCCTCCGCCACAGGTCCCCGGGTATACTGGAGCCGCCAAGTCCCGAACTCCCAGGTGGCCACTGCCTCCGCGTGTCGGACCTGGTACTGCTGGCGAGGGAAAAAGAACAGTTAGATGGGGGCGCGTTTGCACCCAGAACTCCGAACGGCAGGAAAGGTACCTCCACCTCTCGTTGGAACAATAACCAATAACTAGCTCAGTCAAATGCTGTGTACTCAGTAGGCTTTGATACGTCACCTCTCTGGTAGAAACGATATCTCGGCAATGAGGTGGAGATGCCGTCCTGCTGATATACCCGACTGATGATTGCTGTCAGCTGTCTCAGGTGATGGGTGACAGCTGTCACCTTGGCTGCTCCTGTGAGGCGGCGGCGCCCTCTGGTGGTGGCGGGCCAGCAGTACCTCCTCTTCAGCGGCCCACACAACACCCACATTCTTTTACTAAGAAGCCACGCTGTTATAACACGTGCAGAAGGTGGCTTGGCATTGTCTTGTTGAAATAAGCAGGGACGTCCCTGAAAAAGACGTTGCTTGGATGGCAGCATGTGTTGCTCCAAAACCTGGATGTACCTTTCAGCATTGATGGTGCCATCACAGATGTGTAAGTTGTCCATGCCATGGGCACTAACACACCCCCATACCATCACAGATGCTGGCTTTTCAACTTTGCGCTGGTAACAATCTGGATGGTCTTTTTCCTCTTTTGTCCAGAGGACACAACGTCCATGATTTCCAAAAACAATTTGAAATGTGGACTCATCAGACCACAGCACACTTTTCCACTTTGCATCTGTCCATTTCAAATGAGCTCAGGCCCAGAGAAGGCGGCGGCATTTCTGGATGTTGTTGATATACGAGGGCTGTCAATAAAGTAACGGTCCTTTTTATTTTTTCAAAAACTATATGGATTTCATTCATATGTTTTTACGTCAGACATGCTTGAACCCTCGTGCGCATGCGTGAGTTTTTCCACGCCTGTCGGTGACGTCATTCGCCTGTGAGCACTCCTTGTGGGAGGAGTCGTCCAGCCCCTCGTCGGAATTCCTTTGTCTGAGAAGTTGCTGAGAGACTGGCGCGTTGTTTGATCAAAATTTTTTCTAAACCTGTGAGACACATCGAAGTGGACACGGTTCGAAAAATTAAGCTGGTTTTCAGTGAAAATTTTAACGGCTGATGAGAGATTTTGAGGTGATTCTGTCGCTTTAAGGACTTTTCACGGTGCGAGACGTCGCGCAGCGCTCTCAGGCGGCGTCATCAGCCTGTTCAAGCTGAAAACCTCCACATTTCAGGCTCTATTGATCCAGGACGTCGTGAGAGAACAGAGAAGTTTCAGAAGAAGTCGGTTTCAGCATTTTATCCGGATATTCCACTGTTAAAGGAGATTTTTTTAATGAAAGACGTGCGGACGGATCCGCGCGTCGGGACGCAGCCGACGCGGTGCGGTGGCACAGGAAAAACACCTCCGTGTTGATAACCATTTGTAAAATCCAGGCGGCTTTTGATGGCTTTCAGTGGAGTGAGTATATGAGAAATTGTTTAACAGGCAGGACATGTTCCAACTTGTCCTTAAGGCTTTCAACAGAGGTGTTTTTCCTGTGGCGGAGCGTCGCGGCGGCTGCGTCCCGATGCACGGACCCGTCCGCACGTCTTTCATTAAAAAAATCTCCTTTAACAGTGGAATATCCGGATAAAATGCTGAAACCGACTTCTTCTGAAACTTCTCTGTTCTCTCACGACGTCCTGGATCAATAGAGCCTGAAATGTGGAGGTTTTCAGCTTGAAACAGGCTGACGACGGCGCCTGAGAGCGCTGCGCGACGTCTCGCACCGTGAAAAGTCCTTAAAGCGACAGTCTCACCTCAAAATCTCTCATCAGCCATTAAAATTTTCACTGAAAACCATCTTAATTTTTCGAACCGTGTCCACTTCGATGTGTCTCACAGGTTTAGAAAAAATTTTGATCAAACAAAGCGCCAGTCTCTCAGCAACTTCTCAGACAAAGGAATTCCGACGAGGGGCTGGACGACTCCTCCCACAAGGAGTGCTCACAGGCGAATGACGTCACCGACAGGTGTGGAAAAACTCACGCATGCGCACGAGGGTTCAAGCATGTCTGACGTAAAAACATATGAATGAAATCCATATAGTTTTTGAAAAAAATAAAAAGGACCGTTACTTTATTGACAGCCCTCGTATGGCTTTCACTTTGCATGGTAGAGTTTTAACTTGCACTTGTAGATGTAGCGATGAATTGTGTTAACTGACAGTGGTTTTCTGAAGTGTTCCTAAGCTCACGCGGTAAGATCCTTTACGCAATATGTCACCTGAGGGATTGAAGGTCATGGGCATTCAGTGTTGGTTTTCGGCCTTGCCGCTTACATGTCGAAAGTTCTCCAGATTCTCTGAATCTTCTGATTATATTATGGACTGTAGATGAGAGAAACCCCAAGTTCCTTGCAATTGAACGTTGAGAAACATTGTTCTTAAAATGCTGGACTATTTTTTTCATACCGTTATTCACAAAGTGGTGATCCTCACCCCATCTTTGCTTGGATGCTCTTTTGGGATGCTCCTTTTATACCCAATCATGACACTCACCTGTTTCCAGTTAACCTGCTCACCTGTGGAATGTTCCAAACAGGTGTTCTTTGAGCATTCATCAACTTTCCCAGTCTTTTGTTGCCCTGTCCCAGCTTTTTTAAAATGTGTTGCAGTCATCCATTTCAAAATGAGCAAATATTTGCACATAAACAAAAAAGTCTATCAGTTTGAACATTAAATATCTTGTCTTTGTGGTGTATTCAATTGAATATAGGTTGATGAGGATTTGCAAATCAATGTATTCTGTTTTTATTTACATTTCACACAGTGTCCCAACTTCACTGGAATTGAGGTTGTAAAATTGCAGACTAGACATCCACAACAGCAAGGTTGGGTAGGATTACTTTGAAAGAATACATTTGGATTACTTATAATCTGATTACTTTTGGATTACATTTCAAAGTAATCCTACCCAACCTTGCACAACAGTGGGTGGCAACAATAACCCTTGAACAACATTTTGTTCATAACTGCCAGCAACAGCCAAATAAGCAGTGAAAGTCAGTTTGTGAAAACTAATTTAATGTCATGGTGCAGAATGTTGCTTCCTTATTTTAACATCACAATCACTTGTCTGAGGAGCCTTAACAACATCACCACAAGAACCAGCAAAAACATTCTCTAATTACAGAATAAGTCCAAATTATTCACCAATAAACTTCTCTCCGAATCCCCTATACTGCTGTTCCAGCATCAGAGTGAAGTCTTCCTGAATGCTGATGCTGCCACGTAGCAACTCCCATTTACCTCCCACAATTTTATTGAAAACATGAACCCGTGTTATTTTAGCTGCTCAAACTGCATCAGGACAAATTTTATCTTTCTACAGAGAGCAGCTGAATCAAACCACGTCGTGTGCTGTTTGTGGTTGCCTCTATTATGCTCAGAACTGTGCACACTGTTTTATGTGTGTTATGTCACAACTTCTAGTCCAGGCACCCATGAGATAGGGTGGGGGGATCCAGTTGTATTAGTTAGGATTTTTCTTTCTGTTTCTGGTCATTGAAACAGTTGAGGAAAATTTTTTTTAACATTTTTAAACCCTCCATAGTTTATTTCTTCATCCCTTCATGGGAATCTCTGAGGAGCTTTTGTGGATTTACCCCATTTAGGAAAAAAAAAATCCTGCATACGTAGAAAGGATTCACAGGGAATGAAAGCCAGTTGGAGCAAGACTGAGTACCTGTGTTAGATGTCATGTGGTTAACGTAGGTGAGTTTACATATGTGGGGTGTTGTGTGGGCCGCTGAAGAGGAGGTACTGCTGGCCCACCACCATCAGAGGGCGCCCTGCCTGGAGTGCGGGCTCCAGGCACCAGAGGGCGCTGCCGCCTTATGGGAGCAGCCTGGGTGACAGCTGTCACCCATCACCGGACACAGCTGTTCCACTCAGCACAGAGGTATATCAGGAGGACGGCGTCTCCACCTCAGTGCCGAGATATCGCCTTTAGACGAAGGTAACGTTCTCTGCATTTATATTCTGACTAAATAGCTAACAGATTTGTTAAACCTTTTCAGGACAGCTGAATTGCTTAGATAAGTACTCACCTGCCTGTCATACTGTAACTGGAGGTGGAGGCGGCTTCTCCCCTCTCCGTTGCTGGGTGCTGTCGCATCCACGCCTGTGTTGTTGCTCTCTCCCGCCAGCAGTACCGGATCCGACGAGCGGAGGCAGTGGCCACCTGGGAATTCGGGACTTGGCGGTTCCAGTATTTCCAGGGTTCGGTGGCAGAGGAGATCTGGGTGGTTTCAGTTCGACTGAGACGGACGTCTCCTACCTTCGAGCCTGCCCACACGACACCAGCGGATTTGACCCCAAATTGTGATTGTTGTATTCATTGTGCTCGTTTCACAATAGTAAACCTTGTTATTCACCTTCCTCCATTGTCCGTTCATTGCGCCCCCTGTTGTGGGTCCGTGTTCCTACACTTTCACAACAGGATATCTCGGCCAGCGTCATGGACCCCGAGGGGCGTCAACCGGCTGTTGAATGGCCAATGGAAGACCAAGGCGCGTCGGCGGCTTCGGGAGGGGTAATCGGTGAGTTGCAGCGGATCCTCACCGCTTTCACCTCTCGGATCGATTTAATGACCGAGCAGCACGTTCTCCTAAACCGCAGGGTGGAGGCTCTCGCCGCACAAGTGGAGGCGCGCCCTTCGGGCGCCGCTGCGGCTCTCCCTCCCGAGGACCCTGCGCGTGAAAGTGACGTTCCACTGGTCGTTCAACGGTCCATTCCTCCGTCCCCAGAAGCATACATAAGCCCTCCAGAACCGTACGGAGGCTGTGTGGAGACGTGCGCGGATTTTCTGATGCAGTGTTCGCTCGTCTTCGCACAGCGTCCCGTGATGTACGCGACTGATGCTAGCAAAGTAGCTTATGTAATAAACCTGCTTCGCGGGGAGGCACGCGCTTGGGCTACCGCGCTCTGGGAGCAGAACTCACGGCTCCTTCATACATACGTTGGGTTTGTACGGGAGCTCAGAACGGTGTTCGACCATCCCAACAGAGGAGAGTCCGCTTCAACCGCGCTACTGTCAATGAGACAGGGGCGTCGGAGCGCAGCTGCCTATGGTCCTAAAAGAGCACCTGGTGGCGAAGGACGAACCGCGGGACTTAGACGGGCTCATCGATCTGGTCATACGACTCGACAACCGGTTAGAAGAACGCCGTCGGGAACGAGGCGAAGGGCGTGGCCAGGCACGCGTCGTCCCTCTCCCTTCCGGTGCCGATCGAGCTCCGCCTTCCCCACGCTCCACAGCCCCTGCGCTCCGTGGGGTCACAGCTCCCCCTACTGACGAAGCTAGGGACACGAGTAGGGCAACATTTAGGGCACCAGATGCACAGAGGAGATGGACCCACGGAGCGTGTCTTGTTTGTGGTTCCATAGAGCACCATGTGAGAGACTGCCCTGAGCGGCCAAACGCCAAACGCCCGCCCCTAGAGACTGGGCCAGGGGTGGGCCAAAACATTCACGTGGGACACACCCACATTGCTACACGACTCCCAGTCACGATCCTGTTTGAGGATTCAACCCTGAAGGCCCCAGCACTGGTGGACACGGGCTCTGAGGGGAATCTGCTTGACAGTAGATGGGCCAGGGAGATAGGGCTCCCTCTGGTGGCTCTTACCTCGCCTGTGCAGGTTCGGGCGCTAGATGGCTCCCTACTCCCACCAATCACACATAAGACACCTCCAGTAACTCTGGTGGTGTCAGGTAACCACCGGGAGGTGATCGAGTTCTTTGTGACTCAGGCCACCTCCCGTGTGGTTTTGGGTTTTCCCTGGATGCTGAAGCACAATCCCCGGATCGATTGGCCGTCCGGGGTAGTGGTTCAGTGGAGCGAAACCTGCCATCGGGAGTGTCTAGGTTCCTCGGTTCCTCCCGGCTCCCAAGCTAAGGAGGAGGTCCGAGTCCCGCCCAATCTGAAGGCGGTGCCGGCGGAGTACCATGACCTCGCTGATGTGTTCAGCAAGGATCTGGCTCTCACGCTTCCTCCCCACCGTCCTTATGATTGTGCCATTGATTTGGTTCCAGGCTGTGAGTACCCGTCCAGTAGGCTGTACAACCTCTCACGGCCGGAGCGTGAATCAATGGAGACCTACATCCGGGACTCATTAGCTGCCGGGTTGATCCGGAATTCCACCTCTCCGATGGGTGCTGGTTTCTTTTTTGTGGGTAAAAAAGACGGCGGGCTTCGTCCATGCATTGATTACAGGGGGTTGAACGAAATCACGGTTCGCAACCGATACCCGTTGCCCTTGTTGGATTCGGTGTTCACCCCCTTGCATGGAGCCAAAATTTTCACCAAGCTGGATCTTAGGAATGCGTATCATTTGGTTCGGGTCCGGAAGGGAGACGAATGGAAGACGGCATTCAACACCCCCTTAGGTCATTTTGAGTACCTGGTCATGCCGTTCGGTCTCACTAATGCTCCCGCGACTTTCCAAGCGTTGGTAAACGATGTCTTGCGGGACTTCCTGCACCGGTTCGTCTTCGTATATCTAGACGATATACTCATCTTTTCCCCGGATCCTGAGACACATGTCCGGCATGTCCGTCAGGTCCTGCAGCGGTTGTTGGAGAACCGCCTGTTTGTGAAGGGCAAGAAGTGTGAATTCCACCGCACTTCTTTGTCCTTCCTGGGGTTCATCATCTCCTCCAACTCCGTCGCCCCTGATCCGGCCAAGGTTGCGGCGGTGAGAGACTGGCCCCAACCAACAAGCCGTAGGAGGCTGCAACAGTTCCTCGGCTTTGCTAATTTCTACAGGAGGTTTATTAAGGGCTACAGTCAGGTAGTTAGCCCCCTGACAGCCCTGACCTCCCCAAAAGTCCCCTTCACCTGGTCGGATCGGTGCGAAGCCGCGTTCAAGGAGTTGAAACGGCGCTTCTCGTCTGCACCAGTTCTGGTGCAGCCCGATCCTAGCCGCCAGTTAGTGGTTGAAGTGGATGCCTCGGACTCAGGGATAGGAGCGGTGCTCTCCCAGAGCGGGAAGACCGATAGGTCCTTCACCCGTGTGCCTATTTTTCCCGCAGGTTGACCCCCGCTGAACGGAACTATGACGTCGGCAATCGGGAACTCCTTGCTGTGAAAGAGGCCCTCGAAGAGTGGAGACATCTGTTGGAGGGAACAGCCGTGCCATTCACGGTTTTCACTGACCATCGGAACCTGGAGTACATCAGGACCGCCAAGCGGCTGAACCCCAGGCAAGCCCGCTGGTCACTGTTCTTTGGCCGTTTTGACTTCCGGATCACCTACCGTCCCGGGACCAAGAATCAAAGATCGGATTGCATTGTCCCGGGTGCACGAAGACGAAGTCAAAACGGAACCGTCGGATCCCCCGGATCCCATCATCCCGGAGTCCGCTATCGTGGCCGCCCTCACCTGGGACGTAGAGAAGACCGTCCGGGAGGCCCTGACCCGTGACCCTGACCCCGGAAACGGACCAAAGGACAGACTATAACGTCCCACCAAGGCTAGGGCTGCAGTCCTGGACTTCTGTCACGGTTCTAAACTCTCCTGTCACCCTGGGTGCGAAGGACCGTGACAGTCGTCCTGCAACGCTTCTGGTGGCATCCCTGGAGGCCGACGTCCGGGGACTACGTCCAGGCCTGTACCACCTGCGCCATGGGCAAGGCCGACCATAGAAAGACCTCAGGGCAGCTACAGCCACTGCCCGTTGCCTCATCGCCCCTGGTCCCACATCGGCCTGGACTTTGTCACGGGTCTCCCGCCGTCCCAGGGACACACCGTCGTCTTCACGATAGTGGACCGTTTCTCCAAGGCGGCCCACTTCGTGCCCTCCCGAAGCTCCAACGGCCCAGGAGAACAGCGGACCTCCTGGTCCACCACGTCGTCCGTCTGCATGGCATACCATCAGACATCGTCTCCGATCGCGGTCCCCAGTTCACCTCGCACGTCTGGAGGAGCTTCTGCCGGGAACTGGGGGCCACGGTCAGCCTCTCGTCTGGGTACCACCCCCAGACCAACGGGCAGGCAGAGCGGGCGAATCAGGAACTGGTGCAGACACTTCGCTGTGTGACAGCCGCGCACCCGACGGCCTGGAGTACCCACCTGGCCTGGATCGAGTACGCCCATAACAGCCAAGTGTCATCTGCCACCGGCCTCTCCCCGTTTGAGGTGTGCTTGGGGTATCAGCCCCCCTTGTTTCCGGTGGTTGAGGGAGAGGTCGGTGTGCCCTCGGTCCAGGCCCACCTACGGAAGTGCCGTCGGGTGTGGCGTGCCGCCCGCTCTGCCTTGTTGAAGGCCCGGACGAGGGCGAAGACACACCTCTCCGTTGCTGGGTGCTGTCGCATCCACGCCTGTGTTGTTGCTCTCTCCCGCCAGCAGTACCGGATCCGACGAGCAGAGGCAGTGGCCACCTGGGAATTCGGGACTTGGCGGTTCCAGTATTTCCAGGGTTCGGTGGCAGAGGAGATCTGGGTGGTTTCGGTTCGACTGAGACGGACGTCTCCTACCTTCGAGCCTGCCCACACGACACCAGCGGATTCGACCCCAAATTGTGATTGTTGTATTCATTGTGCTCGTTTCACAATAGTAAACCTTGTTATTCACCTTCCTCCATTGTCCGTTCATTGCGCCCCCTGTTGTGGGTCCGTGTTCCTACACTTTCACAACATGGGGTCAACTATCTAAAGTAATGTGTGTGGTAGAGAGGTGAAGAATAGAGTGCAGGCGGGGTGTAGTGGGTGGAGAAAGGTGGCAAGAGTTTGGACAGAAGAATATCTGCAAGTGTGAAGGGGAAAGTCTATAAGACAGTAATGAGGCCAGCTTGTACAGCTTAGAGATTGTGGCACTAACAAAAATGACAGAAGGCAGAGTTGGAGGTGGCAGAGCTGAAGATGTTGCGAATTTCTTTGGGAGTGATGAGAATGGACAGGATTAGGGATGGACATATCAGAGGGACAGCTCAAGTAGGACAGTTTGGAGACGTCAGATAATTGAGACTGACATGGTTTGGACATGTGTAGAGGAGGGGCCCAGGGTATATAGGGAGAAGGATGCTGAGGATGAAGAGAGAGGCCAAAGAGGAGGTTTATGGATGTGGTGAGGGAGGAGATACACGTGGTTGGTGTGACAGAGAGAGATACAGAGGACAGGGTGAGATGGAAACGACTGATCTGCTGTGCAGGCCAAAGAAGAAGAAAGTTACAAATGCAATTATTGTAACTATGAAACACTAATATGAAATCATGTCACCTCTTTTGGCCACATTACCTTTTGACCTTGGGTGGCCTTGAAAGGTCAACCTCAAGGTCACAGCTGTTTTAACGCAAACAATTTCATGCCAATATGAATTCAACGTGGTGCAAGCATTGTCTGTTAGTTGATGATGAAGATGTTAAATTTTGGACAGCACAGATCAAATTTCAAAACCAGACAGAACCACAAACAATGATATCACTGAATCACAAGGAAATAATGTGCACGAATCTGTTTCAAACACGTAGGGTGCTGGTGTTACACACTCTGACTGTTTTCCAGTTGTAATAAAGCAAAAAATGTGCAATGTCTGTGTTTCCCTGAATAGCTGCCAAGTTGAAGTTTGCTCAGTTTATTAACCTGCAGGCATGAACCTCTGAGGTCACATGGGGTCATACAGCTCGGGCAAATGTACCGCGATGGACAGACGCTGAGCCGTGGCAAATGTTTGCAGGCAAATCTAACAGTTAAAGCAGCTGCACTGTTCGTACTGCACTGTGACTGTGAGAGGGTTTAACGTGTGCACACACATACACACACACACACGGCTGTGATGAGCAGATATGAACACAAACTTGCACTAGTTTTCTGAAGCATATGTATATTATATAGTCCTAACAGTCTGCAGGTTTTGCAATTATTATGCAGGAAATTGAGGTATTTCAGAAACATAATGAAGACAAATTACAACACAGAGAACTGGAAAGCTTGTCAAACCATTTTTTTTCCCTTTGATATTCAGCAAACTGTTGCACAATCATGCACAATTAGTTTTAATTTTGTCCCAGCTGTCACCACTTCTGCTATTTTTGTCCGTGTGGAACAACAGTGTCCATGAGCATCACAATCAAAATCAAGCTAATCTGGCCTGCATACGTAATAAAAATATCATTAATATTCTCACTCTTCTGTTTAAATTTGGTTACTTGTTCAAATTATGGTGCAATATGGAGAGGACACCTTAGTCCAGGGGTCGGCAACCTTTGAGACATTGAGTGCCAATTTCAAATTTTCTAGTCAATGAGTGTGCCGCTATCAATAATAATGGTAAAAATGACACAAACTACAGGAATACATTCAACAAATTCAAAGCAAACAGCAACATATTTAACTAATCAGTGTGGGCTGAGACTAAAATGAATCATAGGCTATGTCTCAATTAATATATCTTGCCTACCAGTCAGTGTGATCCCTGTCCTTGCTTTTCTTGACTGAGCTTTTTTATCTGGGGTTTGTAGTTTGTCACTTTTAATTGTAACATGCCTCAGAATGGTCCGTCATCAAATGGCTACGGATGGGGCTGAGCACACTTTTCATGTGCAAAAATACCTGCTCACACAGGTATGTTGAGCCCAACACTGACAAGAGGGCCAATGCAATGTTCTTGAGACAGCTGAACTTCTCTGGTGCAGACGCGTCCAGCATGCGAGGATGTAGGCTCCGTGCTGTTGCACAGGGGTGGATTCCAACTGCTTTCGAAGCTCTG
Organism: Thalassophryne amazonica; assembly: GCF_902500255.1. Lineage (NCBI taxonomy): Eukaryota > Metazoa > Chordata > Actinopteri > Batrachoidiformes > Batrachoididae > Thalassophryne > Thalassophryne amazonica. Next base: position 26,703,666 of record NC_047112.1, read on the forward strand.
CAAACTTCATCACCCACAGTGATGAGCTCTTCAGCTCTATCAGCTGCATCTCCACGTCCTGTACATCCATCCAGTCGATCAGAGCTGCGTCCAGGTCATGTCCATCAAAGCTGTCAGGCTTGATCAAGAAGGAGAACATCGGACCGTACGGTTTAAAATCCACAAAGCGGGTCGTGAACTCCACTCACGCATGTATTTGGCTATTTCAGTGGTGCTGATGTTGTGTTGTGAGGACAACTCCCTCAAGTGTCGGAAGTAGCGGAAGGTGGACGCAATGTCACCTGAGAATACTGCAAGCTTGGCGACAAAAGCAGCCCATAGGTGTTCACAGGAAACATTTATTTCTGTTTGTATGTATTTATTTATTTATGTTCATTGTTAGTTGCTTTTCTATTTTCTGTTGTGTTTCTATTCAGGTTCTTTTTGTCTCTTTCTCTAAAATTGTATATAATAAGTATATATTGTATATAATAATCATTAGATTATTAATATATAAACAAAAATAAATTTAAGAAATATTACATGACAGCTGCAACTGCTTAATGCTAACTTTTAACATTGAAAATGCCATAGACATGCTAATGCGTTAGCATCGCTCCCGTTTTAAAATACATCTATCAACTGTTTCAGAAGACCATAACAGGTCAGTTTAACATAGAAAAGGTAAATAATACTCACAGAAGTATGCTCTTTAGGGTTTTAGCGGGGGAAAATTAAGCGAAAGAAAGAAAGAATAAAAGAAGCAATAGTTCGAAGCACTGCTTCAATCTGCGAACCACTGCTTTGATTGGTTCAAGATTCAAAGCAAAGCCACGCTGTAGAAATGTTAATTACGGACCCACTGCAGGGTCTGTAATTTGAAGAAACTGCAAACACACATGCACACCCGCGCACACACACACACACCCACACACACACGCTCTCTGAAGTGCTTCACAAGCTGCTGACATTGTATCTGAATGACGTAACAAGATTTGAAGACAGTGCTGCTGTTTCACCAACAGTCAAATTTGTCACCTGGGTTGAATGTCACTTCAGACACAAAAAATATCTTTTGTTAAATACTTTTTTTGTTGAATGCAATTAACCGTTGTGTTCACTAGTCAAGCGATCACATAAACAAATTCCATGATGAGCCACAATTACTTAGATAACCTGGATGAAGATGCAACACCAATATTTTGTAAAATTTGAGATGTTTTGCCAGACTTTTAGTGCAGCTTCCTTCAGTTGCTGTTTGTGGATCTATCCGGTTTCAGTTTTGTCTTCAGTAAGTGAAAAACTGTTTGATTGGATTGGGGTCAGCTGAGTGACTTGTTGATTTTAGAATATTCCATTTATATACATTGAGAAGCTCTTGGGTTGCTTTGGCAGTATGTTTTGGGCATTATCTGTGAAGTATCGCCCTGTCAACTGTTTGGCAACATTTGGTTGAATCTGAGCAGATTGTTTAGCCCTTTACACTTTAGAAGTTATTATACAGTGGGGGAAATAAGTATTTGATCCAATGTCAATTTTGCAGGTTTTCCCACCTACAAAGAATGGAGAGGTCTGTAATTTTTATCGTAGGTACACTTCAACTGTGACTAAATGTGAGACTTTTTTTTAGAGAATCTAAAAAAAAAAAAAAAAAATCCAGAAAATCACATTGTTTGATTTTTAAATAATTAATTTGCATTTTATTGCCTGAAATAAGTATTTGATCACCTACCAACCAGCAAGAATTCTGGCTCTCACAGACCTCCTCCCCTCCAGTTCTGCACTCTTTACCTGTATTAATTGCACCTGTTTGAAGTTGTTACCTGTATAAAAGACACCTGTTCACACACTCAATCAATCACACTCCAACCTGTTCACCATGACCAAGACCAAAGAGCTGTCCAAGGACACCAGGGACAAAACTGTAGACCTGCACAAGGCTGGGATGGACAAGCTCTATTCTTTGTAGGTGGAAAAACCTGCAAAATTGACAATGTTCCGTGTTCCATTGAACACGGAACATTGGATATATGAAAAAAAAAGACCAGGAATTTGTTCTGAGCTGAGCTGTGAGCATTGCTGTGTTGTTGGCGTGATTACGGCCGACAATAACCATTGTTTTGCTGCAGAATAAAGAGCCGTCTGCTGAAACGCCTCATCATCTTTTCAACGGTGTGACAGACATTACTATATATATTTTTCATTAAATGTTGAAGAATTGACCCTATACTTAGAGTTAGCATGGACAGATGTTGGGATGAATTTACTGTGCAGCATGTTGTTTATTTATGTGGTACAACATGTGGAGCCACATTTCCTTCAATATTTTGTCCATTTTAAGTTTGTTTTATTTTTGGGCAAATGACAGCATCTTATAAAACCTCAATCTGTGCATTCAAAATTATGCAGTGTCACTATTCGGTGACCATCTCATTTGTGAAATTTTACACTAATTGATATTAAACGTCAACTTATAAGTTGGAGGAATTTTATGTGTAAACTCAAATGTGCACTGATGTCATCCTGGGACAGCGAGTCAACAAACCCGTATTGGTACACTTTCACTTTTAGGTTCAAGTTTTGGAAAAAAAAAGGTAAATTAACCATTTCCATTTATGGTCCCAAAGATGCTGATAGGAATAATCTGCTCACTTGCTTTAACTGCCAGGCTCGCTCTTTTCTCTTTTGGGCTCAGACACCACGAGCACCACTAGCTTAGCTTATGGCAAGGTAAAAGTGGACGCTCTCACTTTGGCTGAACTACTATACAGTTTTTGTATATTCTGTGTTAGTACATACCCGCGGCTGACGTGCTTGATGAATTCCTGCGCAAAAAGTAGTTCCCAAACAATGCTGTATTTGCGACAGTGCGTTTTCATGGGTAACAAAAACAGAAGGAGTATATTTGGCACAAGAACTTGTATATCTAAAAAAGCCTTCAGTTAATTCAAAATGCTGCAGCTAGAGTACTGACGGGGACTAGAAGGAGAGAGCATATCTCACCCATATTGGCCTCTCTTCATTGGCTTCCTGTTAATTCTAGAATAGAATTTAAAATTCTTCTTCTTACTTATAAGGTTTTGAATAATCAGGTCCCATCTTATCTTAGGGACCTCGTAGTACCATATCACCCCAATAGAGCGCTTCGCTCTCAGACTGCAGGCTTACTTGTAGTTCCTAGGGTTTGTAAGAGTAGAATGGGAGGCAGAGCCTTCAGCTTTCAGGCTCCTCTCCTGTGGAACCAGCTCCCAATTCAGATCAGGGAGACAGACACCCTCTCTACTTTTAAGATTAGGCTTAAAACTTTCCTTTTTGCTAAAGCTTATAGTTAGGGCTGGATCAGGTGACCCTGAACCATCCCTTAGTTATGCTGCTATAGACGTAGACTGCTGGGGGGTTCCCATGATGCACTGTTTCTTTCTCTTTTTGCTCTGTATGCACCACTCTGCATTTAATCATTAGTGATTGATCTCTGCTCCCCTCCACAGCATGTCTTTTTCCTGGTTCTCTCCCTCAGCCCCAACCAGTCCCAGCAGAAGACTGCCCCTCCCTGAGCCTGGTTCTGCTGGAGGTTTCTTCCTGTTAAAAGGGAGTTTTTCCTTCCCACTGTCGCAAAGTGCTTGCTCACAGGGGGTCGTTTTGACCGTTGGGGTTTTACATAATTATTGTATGGCCTTGCCTTACAATATAAAGCGCCTTGGGGCAACTGTTTGTTGTGATTTGGCGCTATATAAAAAAAATTGATTGATTGATTGATTGATATCTCATGTGTTTTTACGCTTAAATGATTGTCAATACTCACTCATCCTGCAGCATCTTCTCATGTCGGCAAATTCAGCGCTGTGTCAGGCGAAAGTAGTCTGGCGAGCTATCCCACAATGCCAAAATAGCGGAGATGTTGCTCCAATGAGAGCAACACGCTGAGCAGGGCACTCAGACACAGACACATACATGTCAACCCCTTTGAGGGTCCACCTGTATAACCTAGTGAGAAAATCCATAAAATCAACACAAAATCCATATAACCTCCAAATCCCACCAAAATCAGTTTTATTACAGTACACACAACCGCATAGCGGTATCATAGCGGTAACTGGGTTTTTGTCCAGATATTATGAGTTGCCACAATGACATTAAAGTCAGGATCATTAGTATTTCCTCCACAGTTGAATTTCAAACAATAGAGATCTAGTATTCACACGTCTAGCTGAATTTTATAGAACTGAATGTGTCAAATTTAGTTATTTTTTACAGAAACAAGAACTGTGTGTCACTAATGGAAATACATTAATAAAATCATGAAAAATAAATCAAATATAATGAACAAAATAAGACATACCTCAGAACTTCATCAAGTGTATCCCAAATCGTCTCGCCAGTGCCGATGTTGCAGACTGGCATGTCAATGATCCTCGACGTCACCCCTGTGTTTATTAGGGATGGGTATCAGATTTTATCAATATCGATACCGTTATCGATTCCCTTATTGATACCTCTTGTGATTTTTTTTGTGTGCTAAAAGTAGGCTTTACAGGTTTTCTATGTCAGCTTTTTCTTAACGTGCACCCGCTCTGTGGAACGGTCTTCCTGCGACTGTGAGGCAGTTGGAGTCCGTGGACATTTTTAACTCAATACTTAAAGCCTATTTCTTATGAATTGTTTTTATTTTTTATCTGTTTTATTCTTTTACTTCTATTTTTAATTATGTATTTGAATTTTTGAATTTTTATTTATTTTTTTTATTTTTTATGTTGAGCTGTTCTATGTGAGGCGCCTTGAGATGGCTTTTGTTGTGATTTGGTGCTTTATAAGCCAATTAAATTGAAATTGAATTGAAATTGAACAACATTTTATTGAGTCTTAAAGTAAATAAATTTGAAACTGGTCACTGGATCTGTAAACTCTGGACATAATAAACTCTACATGGTGGATCCTTGATCTCTGGACATACAGTAAATAGGAATAAACAAAATCTGTAGTTTTTGTCAAAACCATTTCCTTTTCAGACATTATTGGCATAAATGTCTTTCCATACATCTGAGCTGAGCTCTTGCAGCTGACTGTGCTGCACGTCATTTGTAAAGAATGAGGACGTCTCATTTTGGGAGGAAAAAAACATTTTAGTCGAATGTAGTTTCTTGTCTGTAATACAACATTTTAAGAGGCATCATTTTTGTTTAAAGTGGCACATCGTTTTGAAGTTATTAATTCCGACTGGACTCTGTCTCGGCAGAGAGCCGTGCAGCGTTTGGACCTGTGCTAATGGAACGGAGGACGATTCTCGTTTCTTGACTGCAACAAGACAAAAGTCCCAGTTTGTGACTTTAATCCACACAGAAGTGACTCACGATATTTTAATGGCTTTGAGAGGGGTTAAAAGCGGACTTGCCGTTTCTGAAGAGCAGCGAATCAAAGAACCAATGAGCTAGTGGATCGAAGCATTGCTTCAATGGTTCACGCTTCAAAGTGGAGTCGCGCTGCAGAAATGGTTGATTACAGAGCCGCTGCAGACCAAACCCTGAATATCCGTAAGAGTTTATTTGTATGTCCGTATAACTCTGAAACTCGGAAAAATCCATATAATTTACAGACAATCCGTTTAGGTTGACATGTATGAAGACAGCTGAGCAGATGCACGGGTCTGGCCACGCCTCCTGCACAGAGCATGAAACTAGAGTGACACACACTCTGTGGAATAAGATGAAATGTCAGTGACTTATAGAAAACAAATCAACATGTGTCTATCATACTGTGCAGAGTCATACCATGTATTCTGTGTGTAGTTTTGTGAACTCGAACCATTATGGGTTTACGGTAAGGTCCAGTACAAATTCTTATATTGTGACACCCCTAATATACATACAGTGGTCCCTCGCTATAACGCGGTTCACCTTTTGCGGCCTCGCAGTTTCGCGGATTTTTTTAGTCCAATTTTGCATGCTTTTTTTTTTTTTACAGCGCATTGTGTTCTGCGTCCTCATCAAGCAGGCTGATCACGGCACCGCAAAGGGAGAGTACGCGCATTGTGTTCTGCATGTCTGTTTATAAGAATCTTCTCACCCAGAAGAAAAAAGAGCGCCAACAACTACGCATAACTGTGTTCTTCACTTGGAAAAAGACACCTGCAGCGAGGTGTGACTCAGTGGAAAAAGGCACGACAGCGGAGCGGCGCCACGACGAAGAGGCGCAATCAGAGGAACTGTGAAATACTGGTCAGTCACTATTAATAATTTCTTATTTGTCCAACCTTGTAGGTTGATCGTTAAAATTAAATTCGTTAGTTGTAAAAAAATTTAATTTGTTAGTGTTCGTTAGTTGGCTGAGTGCAGCCGAGTGTGAAGCGTCCGGAATGAAGATCAGCACCTCCAAATCCGAGGCCATGGTTCTCGACCGGAAAAAGGTGCTTTGCCCACTTCAGGTCGGTGGAGTGTCCTTGCCTCAAGTGGAGGAGTTTAAGTATCTCGGGGTCTTGTTCACGAGTGAGGGACGGATGGAGCGTGAGATCGATAGACGGATCGGTGCAGCATCTGCAGTGATGCGGTCGCTGTATCGGACCATCGTGGTGAAGAGAGAGCTGAGTAGGGGGGGCAAAGCTCTCGATTTACCGATCGATCTACGTTCTGATCCTCACCTATGGTCATGAGATTTGGCTCATGACCGAAAGAACGAGATCGCGAGTACAAGCGGCCGAGATGAGTTTCCTCCGCAGGGTGGCTGGGCGCTCCCTTAGAGATAGGGTGAGGAGCTCGGTCACTCGGGAGGAGCTCGGAGTCGAGCCACTGATCCTCCACGTCGAAAGGAGTCAGTTGAGGTGGCTCGGGCATCTTTTCCGAATGCCCCCTGGACGCCTCACTGGAGAGGTGTTCCGGGCACGTCCCATTGGGAGGAGGCCCCGGGGAAGACCCAGGACATGCTGGAGGGACTGCATCTCACAGCTGGCTTGGGAACGCCTTGGGGTTCTCCCGGAGGAGCTGGGGGAGGTGTGTGTGGATCAGGAGGTCTGGGCGCCTTTGCTTGAGCTGCTGGCCCCGCGACCCGACTCCGGATAAAGCAGAAGAAAATGGATGGATGGATGGATGAATGGATGGATAGTTGTAAAAGCCATCATAATTATTTGTAGGAAAATGTTCTATTTTTATTTCTCAAAAAAATGTTTGGGCCTGAAAACAGATTGGTCTTATTTTTCTACTAAGGTTTGAACTTTGAGAGTGTTTACACATGAGAGAAAAGTGAGAAAATGTTAATGCCTGTTTGAGAAAAGTGTATAAAGTGTGTAGTGAGGGGGTTTTACAGCCTTACAACGTCTATAATAATTGTAAAAAAATAACTGACTACTTCGCGGATTTCGCTTATCGCGGGTTATTTTTAGAACGTAACTCCCACGATAAACGAGGGACCACTATATATATATATATAATTGTCTAAATGAATGTATACAGAAACAAACAACAGGGCATGCAGATGACTCCAGTGTCTCACAGCTGCCAACTAACATGACGTCACTGACATGAGGCATCCTTATAAATTTCCTATCCTAGGAGAGCAGACGTCAATGCAGAAAGCTGCGTTTCAGTATCTTATGTAGTCCCTCGGGTATAGTCGTTAATGTGTTTTAGACAGTGACCTCTATCTTTGACCTATGACCTTGATATGACCTGTGTTGTGAGAGGATGGTCCACTGAGTTTATCCACCAAGTTTGATTAGAATTGCACTTTCCGTTATAAGATATAGCCACAGACAGAGACAGACAGACATGTTGAGGCAAATGAACAAATAAATGGGAAAAATTAATACAGTTTATTCTTTGATGTATTTTTTATCTGTCTTTCTGTAACCACATTGATTTATTTTTTCATTTATTCCTTCAGCAAACACATAGACACAGAAAGACACACAAGGCGGTGACAGAGGGAAACAGAGGACATTCCTGACTTGTCTTGTAAGTTCATGCTTCTTTGCGAAGAGTTATGAGCCAATAATTCAGTTAATCTCAGTGTAGTCAACATATCAGATAAAAATAAATCCAAACACTGCTCACATGTTCCTACTTTTTTTTTTGATACACATAGTAACACCCTATATTCTATTCCTCATACACATATCAACAAGCGAAAACACACAAGCCACAGGCTTTGCATCATTCAAACAACCTGCAGCAGAAAGAAGTGATGAGGAGAAAAAGAGAAGCAGCAGCGTAAATAATTCCTCCTCCTCTGCACTGTCGGCCGTGCCGGCTGCCAGCCTCTCTGGCTGGAAGGCCTGTTGCTGTATTCATTATGTTAATGCCGAGATGACACTGAAGCAAGCTGGATCAGATTACACCTCAAACTCTGGACCGCTCAGCTGTTTGCTGAATGCTTAAACTCCGACCTGTTAAGTCGGGATGCACGGAGGAATTGTTTGGTGATTTTACACTTGTGTGCCGCTTACTCATTGTCCTGTTTCACTGAGGTTGACTAAGAGTGGGAATCTTTTGACAAGGCAGCAGAAAGTGGTAATGAATTATTCAGGAGTTAGTCAATGGCAAAGCCTGTACACATTTTTACGGCTGTCTCTTTCTCTCGTGCATACTGTACCTGCACGCCGGTGTACGTACCTAACGGGTTTTGTCGCTGGTCCACTCTGAGTAAGGATTAACAAAAGCTCCGTTCTCACTTTAACGGATATGCAGCACAGAATTTCACAATTTACAACCGTGACAAGCCAGCGTGGGAAGATCAGAGTGGCCCATGGTTGGATGGTGTAACACAACACGCTTATACCATGCAATGTGTGCAAAAACATCCATATCATAACCCCAGCAGAGCCATAGCATAGCTTTACCATAAAGGTGGTAAGTAAGTCCCTTCGGCTGCTCCCTTGTTTTCAGTCGGGGTCGCCACAGCAGATCCGAGGTGGATCTGCATGTTGATTTGGTACAAGTTTTCCTGATGCAACTCCAATCAACTTGGAGAAATATGGCAGCGGTGGGGCTTCAACCGGGAACCTTCTACACTGAAATCAAGTGCACAAACCTCCCAGTGATGTTTTGGACGACCCAGTCTCACGCTTATTATCGTGTTCCCTTCACAAAATGAGTCACATCTTCATGACACAGTTTTTACCCGAGGCCATCAAATATGGCCATAAGGTACTGCGAAGGCTTTTTGTCCGTCCGTCCATCCCTATGTCCATCCGTCTGTCCGTCTGTGCTCAGCATAAGTCCAGTCCTATTAATGCCAGACTCTTGAAATCCACAGGGAACATTCTTGGAACACAGACCTTGGACTACTTCAAAGATGTCTAACCTTGACCTATTTTAAGAGGTTTAAAAAGTCGCATTCTATTATAATCTAATCCATTTAGTTTTTGAGTGATGCTGGTGACAACCAATCAAAGTACAGCTGTACCGATACGTCAGTCGCTGGTCTCTTCAAAACTGCTTCGTTTTGTGTGTTTATATACGTTTCTCAAATATTATGTAAAAGCTAGCGAGAAATTAACACTTCTAAAACTGAAAATGTTGTTTTCTGAACCTGATAACACCTCTGAATTTATTTACGAGACATTTCACCGAGGTTAGCATGGTGAAGTCGCTTCCTGGTGTAGCTACTTGGTAACAGCTTCATTTCTGGTATATTATGTCAAAGCTAGCGAGAAATAAACACTTCTAAAACTGAAAATGCTGTTTTGTGAACCTGATAATACCTCTGAATTTATTTACAAGACATTTCGCCGAAGTTAGCATGGAGAAGTCGCTTCCTGCTGTAGCTACTTGGTAACAGCTTTGTTTCTGGTATATTATGTAAAAGCTAGCGAGAAATTAACACTTCTAAATCTGAAAATGTTGTTTTCTGAACCTGATAACACCTCTGAATTTATTTACGAGACATTTCACCGAGGTTAGCATGGAGAAGTTGCTTCCTGCTGTAGCTACTTGGTAACAGCTTCATTTCTGGTATATTATGTAAAAGCTAGCGAGAAATAAACACTTCCAAAACTGAAAATGCTGTTTTCTGAACCTGATAACACCTCTGAATTTATTTACAAGACATTTCACCGAGGTTAGCATGGTGAAGTCACTTCCTGGTGTAGTTATTTGATAACAGCTTTGTTTCTGGTATAACTGATCGGCCTCCTCTGGAGGTCCTTCAACTATGTGGACGAGAGGATGTTTATTGCTTTATACAAGACTATGATTCTCCCTCACCTCAAATGCGCAGCAGTGGTATGGTCTCCTTACATGTGGGGCCTTGCTGAAGAATTAGAAAAGGTGCAACGGAGGGCCACAACACAAGTTCCATCTCTATTAAAAACCTGTCATACAAAGAACGACTGAAAAGGCTAAAGCTACCCTCCCTTATCTACCATTGGCTGAGAGGTGATTTTATTACAATGTATAAATTCCTCAATGAAGATTCCCCCGTAATCCCACCTAGCCTGCAACTGGCCTCTCCGGATATTGTCACAAGTGGACACAATAAGAAATTAATTTGAAACCACTGCAGAACAGAGCGCCACAGGCATATTTTCTTGAATAGAACAACTGTCTGGTGGAATTCTTTACCCATATCCATCATCAGTAGTAGCAGCATAAACAACTTTAAGAACAACCTCAACACTCATTTCAAGACCCGCCCAATCATGTTTAACTTTAGCGCAATAGATAAACCAACTTCCCCCATGCAAACAGTATACTAAGTAATCCTGATGAATTTAGGCTGAGCGGCTCCAGCCTACTCAGCCGTAGAGGATGGTAAATGGTAAATATTAAGTAAAAGCTAGCGAGAAATAAAGACTTCTAAAATTACAAATGCTGTTTTTGTAATCTGATAACACCTCTGGAGTCATTTACAAGACATTTTCGGACATTAACTTGCATGCTAACTTTCGCTAACTCAAAGCTAACTTCCTATGTAGTTAAATTTGTCTCATTAATAACTACAAATGCACAGAGGGTGATGTACAAATATTCCTTGATTTGCACAACATGAACAAATAATGATTTCATTTGAACATGAAAATTCAGTAAGGTATATCTTCTATTATACATTCCAAATACAAGTTGGAACTCTACTAGTGTATACTAAGGTACATCTAAATATCTTATAAAAGAAAAGAGTAGAGCCACTTAGGTGCCTGGTCTTGAGAACCAGGGGTGGTAGGTTGAAAAGCTTTTTTATCCCATGGGAACTCTCCCTACCCACCTAAAGGCCCGGTCCCACTGGTGTTTAGGAAGATTTGTGTATGAATTGCGCACAAAATTGGTTTATATTTGCAAAACAGCCGCAATATCCATGAAACATGCTTGTATGAGTCGCCTGACATCTGCACACATCCGCAATTATCCGCAGAGGCACATTTTTCTGTTGCCAGGATTTTTGAGCTGCACAAAATTTTGGTTGCAGATGACATCCGGCTTACATAAACAATACATACTCAATACATACTCAGTCTATACGCTGTATATCTGCCGTTATCCGCTAATATCTGCAACTGACGGGGTATTGCAGCTTGGCAGCGGACTGGGACAGTGTGTAAAACGTATATATAGCGTGCCTATCACGTCCACATCACAAACTAAAATAAGCTGTAGTGAATGCATACAGATGGGCCATGAATAAAGCGTTTGTATTACGTCTGCTTTGCATCTGATTTGTGGACAATTTGTGAATGCATAACAGACACTTCACGTAAACCCAAAGTACTTTATAAATGTGGCAGAAATCGACATACTTACTAGTCATTGCCAGTCCAGCTGTGGAGATGTACAGATGTAGTTATGGATCCCCAAAGACGTAGTGTGATAGTTGCTGCCATCCAATAACATACCAATCACTTTGTCCAAGTCCAGCAATTGCTCCAGAGGCTGTGGTGTTGGTGTGAATAATGATGCCGAAAGGCCAGAGTACGCTTCTTTTATGACCACAATGCAGATGCCGCGCATACAAAATACAACCGCTGTTCCCGCAACACGTGCGCAATGCATTCTCAGTACATCCGTAATACTTCCGTGATAATCGCAATGCATCCAATCTGTTTCCTCAATACATGCATTATACATCCGTGATTGTTTGTCATATATTCGCTATACATTATTAATATATGTGTAATTCATACTGAGAAATGTGTCATTTTTGGCCAGTTTTGTTGCGGACGACAATGAACGCTCAACATTTGTATACTCAATTCATATGCAATTAATCGTCTTCCCAGTGGGAGAGCAGCTCAAGAATATGGACAGCATATGGACGGCCGAGGGTATTCTAGCATTGCGTTATATTTTTATTTTACTATTTCTAATCCTACCCCGATGGTATCACGAACCAATAGATTAATGTACTTTTTGTGATGCCATCATGAAATGCCATGAGATAGGGTTGGTTTTATAAATATACAGGGTGTTTCAAAATATTTTATATCATTTGATGTGTAAATATCTAAGTAACTACATAGTATAGGCAGATGAAACTAAACAGGCTTAATGTTGAGCACAATAACATTTATTCATCAAAATCTGAATGAGAAACTCAAAGGTATGTGGATTTCATGAACGATTTCACACGTTTGCAATATGTGCACCGCCTGTGACACAGCACACGTCAAGTCGGCGACACGCCAAACTGTCGTTGGAGGAATTGGGGTTTCCTCTGCTTATGAATTTCTTGGGGCTTTGCAAAAATGTATCCCCAAACCACTGGACTACCTCTTCTGATACTGGCGGTCATCCACATCCTTTTATTCTGCACAGACAGTCTACTGCTTTGAACGTTTTGTGCCATGTCCAAATCTGCATTGCATTTGGTGCATTTTTAGCGAATTCTCTCGCAAATCCACGCTGCACACTCTTGTTTGAATGTGTTTGAGCATAAGCTAACACAAAATGCCTTTCTTTTCCAGTGAATGGCATTTCTATACCTGAAAAGAAAAAACATAAACACAATAAACATAGAGATTTGAGTTCTTTCAACGCATGCTGTAAATTTAAGATCAATTGAATGAAAATTGGCACTTATTAGATTACGAAATTATATACATTTTTCTGAAACACTCTGTGCAACAACAATACAGGCTCCACGAACATGCAAGAGATTACCATTGACTGCAAGAAGTAGTTTCTTGGGTGGCACTGTGGATTAGTGGTTAACAAGTGGACATAAAAAACAACATATTTTCATATTTTCATTAAAAATATATATATTTATTCCCACCCCTTCACCACAAGTCATTCATTGATATTTATTCAGCTTCCTCACTAACCTGTACCTATACTTATTAATTTTCCTTAATTTGTTAAAAAAAATTGTGTTCCAAAATAATCAGTGTTTCCAAAATTGTATATTGAGACATGTAGTGGACAAACACCCCCCTCACTATTACCACAATTTATTCCTAGTTCCGCCCCTGCTACTGCATGTGTGTGTTCATACATGAGCAAGAGCTTGTCCAAAGACATGTGCACATGATAATCCATCTGTGAGTGAAAGAGAGAAAGGGAGAGAGGACACGCAGTGCTGAAGGAAGGCAGCACAGGATCAGAGATGCAATCGATATTGCTGCAATAACACAGCTATGGCAGATTTACAGATTAGCTCTTTCAGAAGCCAATCCTTTGCTCAGACTGAGCTATGCTTCCCATCCTCCTTCGCACATACCGAGGCCTTGATCAATATGCGAACGTCAGCTGTTAGCTTCCTTGACTAATTCTCATTCGTTTGCAACTTCCAAGGTTACTACAGGATTCTCAGCAGATTAACAACGAGACAAAGCAGTTTTCAGAGAGCATCATGAATACATGTATGCTGTTTGGGGTTTGGCCCACATGTTGTCAGCATGTGGGAGTGTGCACGCATCACCGCAACAATGTGATTAAATCATCCATTTATTCAATTTCAGGCTTTTGAATAAGACTGATAAGCGAAAATCGGGCCTTGCGGCAAATCCAACGCAGCAAGTCAAGTTTAATGAGCGGAGGCAAAAGGCAAAGGGGAAATATGAGACATCATTATGCAGTCGTGTTCCATTCTTCACGTATAGAAATGTAAAGCTGTTCCCTAATCTCTGCAGGGCTGATGGACTTTAAAGGAGAAAATGTCTCTAATGTGTAAGGATCACACAGCTGCATGTCCTGGAACAAGATTACACACAACCTACAGAATGGCACAGCAGTTAAACCACAGATTTACTATACACTGGGAATATTCATACTCAGCATTTGTATGAACTGCATGGTTTGGATTTCATCCAGACAAATCCTATATCGACTGTGTGTCTCTGTGGTACCTTTGTCTGTGAATGAGTGTTCACCTTTGTTTTGTTGTCCGCTGCTTGGCATTAACTACCTCTTTCATTCTTTCTGTCCAGAGATGACCTTTTCCGTGTGGAGCTGGACATCATTGCAGGAGATGAGATATTCTACAGCAAGGTGAGCGGTGTATGTGCAGACAGCCGCAGCGTTTAGACCGCTTTTGGTGCATGTTATACTTGTCATTAGGTGGAAAAATAGTAATGCTAGTGTGAATAATCACCTGTGTGTGTGTGTGTGTGTGTGTGTGTGTGTGTGTGTGTGTGTGTGTGTGTGTGTGTGTGTGTGATATGCAGAAAAGAACATGGGAATCAAACAAGAACGACATCAGGATCTGCAGGATGAAGGGCAAACACGAGGTGAGACAGTGTGTCTCTTTCTCATAGGTGTCTCTTGGATGGGGATTGATGGGACTTTGCCCCCCCCCCCCCCGACATAAAAATGTTTTTAGCCCAATCATATGTTTTCAATCACAGTCTCTCACCATTTTCTGAGGGATCTGATCAGTGGTGGGCACAGCTAACCAAAAAGTTAGCTTTGATAACCATTAATCCGATAATTGAAAAGTTATCTTTTATGACGCTAAACCGATAAACTGCTAAAAAATTAATCTTTATTACAGATAACTGATAACTTTTAGTATTGATTCAGACGCGGCCACATCCGATTACACTGTTGGCTTCTGATAAACCAGTTTTACTTCAAGCGCCACAGGGGCTGCTGGGTAAATTCAAGGATCACAAACACAAAAAGAATGCACAAAAATGAATGAATAAAAAAATAAAACCCCAAACACTGTCATCATCTTTCAAAAGCAGTAAAACACAGTATTAGAAGTCACAGTTTATCTCGGTATTATATACACCGTCATTTACGAACTAAAAGCTGCTGCTTTTTTCACACGCTTTGAACCCTGCAGCTTAAACAAACAAAATACGTCCATTAATGCATTGATTGGCAGAATAAAATACACGTAGTAAATATAAATTCTTACCTGTTAGTTTCAGTGGGGTTCATTAAATTCTGAAGAAATAATCCACATAAAGCATCCTGATTATCCAGAACGGTGTCTAAGAAAAGTCCCTGTGTATCACAGCTGCGCCGTGAGATCTCTCTCCCACCGAGTCTTGGCGATTAAATTATACCATCAGCCACAAAGAAATAAAATAAAATATTGTTAAAATTAGTCCATTTTGTTTTTGCATCGAGCGGACAGTAACAAGTGAACCTGAACTACACTACCCACAATGCTCCCTGCGTCAATCGGCCAATCACGTTTTGCACTTAATGATGACGTCATCAGCAAGCAACAGCCACAAACACACAACAGAATGTTTGATTTTAGGATTTACAAACGTTTTTGACCGTTAAACTTTGCTCACTTTACCAGCAGAAAAAAATGTTACTGGACTGAAAGTTATCAGAACTAAATTTATCAGAAGATAATTGGTCCGCTGACAGTTTTAAAAGTTATCTGAAAAGCTAATCCGCTAGCAAAAACATTAGCTTCGATAATTATTGGTTATCAGATTAGCTGAACTGTGCCCATCACTGGATCTGATGCACTGATGTCATCAAACCACGCCCTGAGACACTATACCTCCATGTTTTGTTTTGTTTTTCGGAGCTGCAGGTATGTGAATATGTCCCTGATATTAAGTACCCGGACATCTACAACTATTTTGTCAGAGATAAAAGTTAAAGGGTCCGTGAACATGATCATTATAAGACATGTCTCAGATCATTACAGCAAAGGTGAGTTGCTTTGTGCACCGTTTTGTTTTTTGAATGGTGACAATGAAAATCACGCGCATCCACAGCACACGGGTTAGTTTATGTTGTTCCTCCTGCTTTGTGAGATACGCAGGTAAAATACATGTTAAATACTTTTCATACCAAAGCAATTACTTTAACGATTGTCAGTGACTATGTTTACATGCAGCCAATAACCCTTTCATAACCTTTTCATAACCGGAATACTAGCAATAACCCGGTTGCGCACGGCCATGTAAACACCCGCAAAAACCTTAATATGCTCATATTCCGTTTTTTTAAAACCCAAATATGACCCCTGGGTTACTCCTTTTCTAACCTGAATATCAGTTCATATAAACACGCATCGGGATATCCCCATAGAAAGGAACATTATTTTGTGTTCTGCGTATGTCCTATCCACAAGGAATCTTGGTCTTCTGAGTACAGCAACTACTTGTATGTGGCGCGCGCAACCCACCGGACACCACAGAAGCAGAGGTAAACAAGCATGGGGAAATCCAGACGCGGCAGCACAGCACCACACTTTTGGAGTGAGGAGGAAACCGAGTACTTCATTAGTATCGTGAAAGACATGAATATAATGTCTTTTATTGACGGTAGAAAGTATCGAGATAGCGACATTTACAAGAAGGTGGCCGAAAAGCTACTTGAAGCAGGATTTGCACGAACACCAGACCAAATCAAGCACTGGTGGAAGACGTGCGTCGCTGTTTAGATGGGGATATTCCAAATGATACCAATGACCATGTATACAGGAGTAAAGCCCCGTTTACACATAGATGGTAAGAGCTCCCGGAAGCATCCCGGAAGAGTTTTTGGCCGTCTTAAGGATCAAACACCGTTGTTAACGCCGGCACTAGGGGACGTGGCTTAGTTCCGGCTTTACCGGGAATCGTCAAAAAAATTATTCAACATGTCGAATAATTCCGGGAGCGCTCCCGGAGAATTCGCATGACGACGGAGACAACGCGAACAAGGGGGTTTGATACTTTTTAATCGCCGTTTCATCCTGCCCCTTCCTGTAGTGCCGCAGTTCACACCACCGTAATTGGCGGCCGGCGTTGTATCCCCAATCAACGGCGTGTAAAACGGAGATAGAGCCCACATCAGCGTTTTAACCGGTGACAGAGTCAGACAAAACGGCGGCGCTAGCGGACAGTATGCCGTTCTAAATGCCACCTCCCGGTTAACGGTGTTCCAAACATCCGATAGGCGGCGGTCAGTATAAAAACGTTAGCGCGCTGCATGCAGGTCTCTCACTCGCGGCCAACTCCAGATATTTTTGCAGAGAAGCTCCAGTATGCCTCCTAAAAGAAAATTGGTAGCGGCAAGGACTTACCAAGAGGTCTGGTTCAGATGCAGAGGGGAGGCCTGTGGTGGAGACGGAGCAACACGCTGAGGAGGGGAAAAGGAAGGAGAAGAAAAGGCTGATGATCTCCCTCCCCCTGCAGTGACAGAGGCATGTATTCCTGCTGCTTCAGCCTATTATACTCTGGGGGCGGTGCCTATATGCAAATGTTCCTGGAGTAACGCAGGATTTGCCTGGATAAAACCAGCGGTACACAGGGCATTATCGGCGGCAGCAGAACACCGCCGTTCTCACGTGCGTCTTAACCTGCGATTGTAAAGGATAGAACTGGGTATTAACCCCCGTTGCCTGACGTGTGCCGGATGCTACGGCATCAAAACGCCACTTTATTTGGCGGATTTAGCAGCGTTTTATCCGCGTATTTGCGTCTAGTACGGCGGTCAAAATGCCGGCAAATGCTCCACCCCTTTCCACCGCGAAAACAGCCGGAAGTACCGCGAACTTCGCTCTACGTACTACCTGCCGACAAAACCATCTATGTGTAAATGGAGCTTTACTCTGTCTGCTTAAGCATGTAAACCGGTTATTCCTAATGATTCAGAAACCGGAATATTGACCTTATCCCGAATATTAACAGCATGTAAATGTAGCCATTGTTTTGTCACAAATGCAGAGTTTGTGCGTTTACCGACATTCTCATGCAAAACGTTGGTTTGGCTTTAGCGATTGTTAATAAAACAGCCTATCGGTGCTCTGACAGGCTGAAAACAGTCTAAACCAGTTTGATTCATGACATTTTGTTCTGTTTGATTCTAAAACGGTTTGATTCCTGTTCTCACAATGTGGACTGTCCCGTTGTCCACCTTATGAGAGCGAGCTAATAACGCAGCTTATGGATGAGCGAACACAGCTTCTGTCACTTTGTTTATCATCCAGCATGCCGGTATACTGATGGCTTCTGGATTTGATGACGTCACGTGCACACCCTCTATAGCACTTCCATTTTCAGTAGCACCCATGAGGTCTTGTTTTATTACAGCACTGGGATCAACTGAACAAAATCACTCCAATCATGTAAAGTCGGCTTCATACAGGACGAGCTGATATGAAATAGAGCCAATCCAATAAGACGTCTGGTTGAAAACTCACAATGTAGTATGTGTCAGGATGTGTTGGCAGAATACAACTCTTTCTGATCCAATATGAGGGGTTTTGGTTCAATTTTAGAGTTTTGGAAATGTCAAACCCCAGATTTTTCACAAGGAAACAGAAGATGTACACTTTATGAAGTTCTTGTAGCTCGGATCAAGAGAATTATTCTTTTATGAAGTCTGTAGAAAAGATGTCTCCTCTCATGGTCCAACCCGGACTGTTTTTGTCATAGTTGTTGGTTGCAGTTTATTCTGACAGCAAATGACAAAAGCTGCTTGGGATCGTGTCCATTGCAAATGTTGACCACGACCACTTTTCTACATGATCTCATGCCAAGATCATGATGAAAAGTGTTTGAATCTATCAGTTTGTGATACCGTGATGAAAATGTAACACATTTTGTGACAGTATCACAGAATTGTTTCCCGATGGTACCACGAAATTTAGTGTTAGGGTTAGGGTTAGGATTAAAAAGAGGGAACTAAACTTGACTGTGTCATGGAAATGTGATGCATTTTATGACAGTATCACGAAAAAAAAAAATGACAAGTAGCTGTGTCATTTCTATCTTGTTCATGTTTTCTACTGTGTCCTGCACTATAAAACTGTCTCGGTGTCTCGTATCAAGTGGCACGTTAGCACACGTTATCGTTATCATGACCTCTACACGTACAAAAGCACCTGATGTGACTCTACACATGTTGACTGTGGCGTGACTGGCTGAAACAAAACACATACTTATGTATAATTTTTTTCATGTTCTGTCTTTGTTTTTTACAAATTTAAGTTTTTATTTGTTTGATTTTTTTTTTTTTTTATGCCCAAAATACAGGAATCACAATTTGATATGGGCGTTTAAAAATCACAGTTCAAACTAGACTGAAATCACAAAAACAAAAGTTTAGTTTTACTGTCTTAATCAATAAAAAAAATGGTGCCATGGATCACTCAGCTGGACTAACGGAATTTATCTGGTGTCACAATTAATAAGTGAACAGTGGGTTTAAAATATAATTTTGGATGCTTCACTGGTATAATTTCTTCTGTGTGTTTTTGGCTCATTTTCCTTCAAACTGGAGCTGGTTGCTTGTTTGTTTCTTTGTTTTCTTTTCTCATTCTGACTAGTTCTTATTTTTGCTGTAAAATTAGATTAAATTAGATCGAACCTTATTGATCCTTTGGGAAGACTCCCTCAGGGAAATTGAGGTTCCAGCAGCATTGTATAGCAGCATACAGGGTAAGAAGCACACAGAGTATCAAAAGTGAAAGTAAAAAGTTTGAAAAACAGTTTGCAATATAAATATACAATATAAATACCAGACATACTGATCATTACTGGTTTACTGGCTACTACTGTTCCTCTCATTCCCAACCTCTGTCTTCCTGTTACTCCTCCTCCCCCTGAGTGAGGAGTTGTCAATGCAGACAAATATTTTCCTGCATGAGAAAATTTTGTGTGTACAGGGGCATAAAATTCATCAACTGACCCGCTGTTGCACGTTGCGCTGCGCGCAGACACTGTGGCTGTAACACCAGATTGAATGAGACCAAATATGCTGAACTCACACTTAGCTCCTTCAATCTTATTTTGCACTCTCTCCACATGCACACATGAACCCACACCACATGTTCCACCGTGCTGACTGGCGTTCAGGTTGTACGGTGACTGTGATTCCTCTCATTCGTGCACACGGATCATCAGACAGAGCCACACTCCCACCTGTGTTCCACCATCAGCAGTTTGGGATAAAGTGCCTGCCCTCATAAAAAGGAGGTGGGTGTCACAAAACCAGAGATGCGAGGAAGAGAATGGAGAGAAATGTCCCAGTGTCCAGCAGCCCATGTCCAAATACACCTCACGTCTCCAACACCAACACACCTGATGCACACAAGTAGCCCAGACTCAGTGCGTGCACGTGGGGATGTAGCGGTGATAGCTGTGGTCAGCGAGTGTGGAGGCGGGTTGTAGGATCTGTGGGCTGTGTCAGCCTCCAGGCAGGGAGAAGCAAAAAGACAGAAAGAAACACCTGACATTAGAGCTGTGTGAGACAGCAACACAATGATGATCAGAGGGGCCGCAACAAAAGGCAAAGCTGAGAGGGGAGTAAGGAGAGGAGAGACGAGGGAGGACAGAGAAAGGGGGGGGGGGGGGGGGGGGGGATACCGTCATTTCCAGACTATAAGCCACTACTTTTTTCACATGTTTGAACACTGCAGCTTAAACAATGATGCGGCTATTTTTTTGGAATTTTACAGGCTTTCTCATAAGTCAAAATACATCAATTAATCCTGTCCATTGATTGGCTGAAAGCTGCGGTCCTCATGCAGAGTAAACTCACACACAGTAAATATAAAGTCTTATCTGTTGGATACATCATCACATCCTGAAGAAAAATGATCCGCATAAAGCCTCCTGATTTTCAAAAACGACATCTGAAAATACTTTAATTCCTTGTTGTGGCTGAAGTAAAGTCCGTCTGTGACACATGCACTTTGCACCACAATTGCTCCCCCGCACCGGGTCTCTGTCTTTGCGCCACAAGTTGAAAAAGTCACAGCGCCCAGTTAATGTCTCAGTTACCACAGGCACCAGGCGAGTCTGGCTGCACACAATGAAATTATCTCATGTTCCACAAAAAAAACAAAAAACAAAATACTCAGGTTTGCCTCCGTGTGGAGCGGAGACGCTGCGCGACACCATGCGCACCCTCGACAATATTTACGCGTAACACCTTCAGGGAAAAAAGCATTCACAATACTTATTTAATTAAAAGTTAAAAAATCTTTCTTTCGAACATCTTTCTGTGTAAATATCTTGTGTTACAATGTGGACACCTGCAGCTTATAGACAAGTGCTGCCTATTTATGTACAATTGTTTTTCCTTTTTAAAATTGGCGGGTGCAGCTTATATTTAGATGCACTCTATAGTCTGGAAATTACAGTAGGTGCTTCTGGGTCCCACTTGTCCGGCCGTGTGGACCTGCTGTTGTTGACTGAGGTACAAAAGAGCTTCCTGATGCCCGGTAACACCGTGAGCCACTTGGCCACGCGAGGGAGATATGAATGGGTCTGCATGCATGTGCACATCTCACGCTCACTAGGCTCAGACTGATTTTGGAAAGCTGACAGTGATTACGCTGTAGCCGCTGCAGTCAAGAGTAATGTTTGTGATGTTAAAATAGAACTATCCATGTGGCTGTTTGGAGTTCAAAATAACTGAACTTGGATAAACAAGCATCTGGAAAAAGTAGACAATTTGAGGAATGTTTGGCATTCCTAACAATAGACTAAAAGAATGGGAAAGATTTCACATTGGAGCTGGAAGTACTGTACGTATACCAAGCTGTCATTGAAACACTCTAAGAAATGAAATGCTATATTTATTTAATCTCAACCAGTCCCATAAAACTTGGCTGTTTCTCAGAGATATTTTTTAACATATTGCCTCTCCTCTCTGTATTTGTGTAATATTTTTGACTGCATCCTTTAACGTCTGTTTTTAAAACACTTTGTGATTTCTACTGACTTGCTGAACAGGTTTATATTATGACCCGACCCCTATAATAAAGTAGACTAGTGGTTTTCATCAGTAAAAGAGCAAACTCAGCTTACTGGGCTGCGCTAGAGGTGTTCCAACAATGAACTAATATTCAGAGGAAAGAAGGAAAGCAAAATCCCAGATCAGCAACATCCCAAACTTTTACTGCAGGGCTCCCATTTTGTAGATAAGGATATTTTGAATTGCCCCCCCACCCCACCAACTCTAACACACACATACACGTCATTTGCTTGTAAACTCCACTAGAATTTATTTTAAACATTGTAATTCATAGAAATCCATGACTTCTTATTAAACAAAACAAAGTGACAAATTGCTTTTACAGTGAAATTTTTTTTTTACTTGTCCACCGTCACGCAATGGAGGGACATGGAAATACCGTCCTTCCATCTGTGTACATCCAAACCTTTTCACTCTCTGTAACTTTTCACAGATTTGAGACAACTTTACCAAACAGGTAAAAGGCATAAAGACAATAGGGACCCATCCCTTGAAGGTCTATGTCAAGTTTGATGATGAGTGACGACCAAATATTTGAAGGTGACAGAGCCAAAGCTAATGTCTGTGTGTGATGAAGACTCTACTCTCCATAACTTTCCAAGGATTTCAAACAGGTTGATCAAATTTTCAGCAAACATGCATCCCTGCAAGGTCTAGGCCAACTGTGATGGTGACAGGGGTTACAGCAGGCTTTCAGGCCAATATCACATTTTTAAAAATGTATTTCTCACAAACCTATTCATATTCTGCTTGCAGTGCTCAAGCATAACCATCATCAGTGTTAGTAAAAAAAAATACCCAAAATGCTCTCATATAAAAATAAAATATTATTTAATATATAAATATTATATGCATAATATCTTAACCTAAATATGAATCACATTTTAATTGCACTGGTTGCTTAGTGCATCATAAAAAGCAGTGCAGCTGAAGCAGACATAAAAATCCAACTCAATCCATCTCAGCACACAGCCAAGATATCAAAGGAGTTGCTTCAGGACAACTCTGTGAATGTCCTTGAGTGGCCCAGCCAGAGCCCAGACCTGAATCCAATTGAACATCTCTGGAGAGATCTGAAAATGTCTGTGCACCAACACTCCCCATCCAACCTGATGGAGCTTGAGAGGTGCTGCAAAGAGGAATGGACAAAACTGCCTAAAGATAGGTGCACCAAGCTTGTGGTGTCATATTCAAGAAGACTTGAGGCTGTAATTGCTGTCAAAGGGGCAACAATAAAGTATTGAGGAAATGGTGCAAATACATATGTACATGTGCTTTCTTAGTTTCTTATTTTTATTAAATTTCCAAAAAATCAAAAAAAAAATGTTTTGCTGTTGTCATTATGGGGTGTTGTGAGTAGAATTTTGTGGGAAAAATTAATTTTGGAATAAGGCTGTAACATAACAGTGTAAAAAGTGAAGCCCTGTGAGTACTTTCCAGATGCACCGTACCGTGAAAAGCCATGTACAGAGTTCACCCAAAACCTTTGAGTACAACAGCCAACCTTCTTCTTTCTATTTGTTTTTAATCATCTTTAATCATTTTTTTTAATGAGCAAAATTTTATCCCTGCATTCATCCTAAATTTGAAACATCTGTACAGCCTTAGGTTTCACTGTGTTTTGTGTAGCAGTGCACAAACCTCACATATGAATTTGCAAATACAGACTATTGCATAGTGGTAATGTGGTTTCACTGAGGTGTCCTTGAGCAAGGCCATTATTTCCTAAATTGGTCCTGGTGCATAACTTCCGCAGTAGCACTGACACTGTGACCTTGGTTGGTGTGTGTGTGGGTGTGTGTTATCACCATCAGATCTTTATAATGTGAAAAGAAGAAAATTTTAAGTGACGTTCTGATCACCACCAAACTGTGCCTCCTCGTCCTTGAGCTAAGGACGCTGCAACACAAAATTTGATTCTAAACTGTAAATGATTTTCTAAGTTATAGCACACAAGCAGACAGACAAACAGGGCTGATCACATAAACTTTGCCCACCTCTCATTTTTTAGATTTAATGACACCCCTGTGGCACATTGCAACAAAATGTTCTTTATTTTATGCATTAAGATAGCGATAATCACAGAGCTTTTCTATTGGCCACAGGGGCGTAGGCAGAAATCATAAAACGGGTGGGCCCAGAAAAAAAATCAGACGGGCCCAACCTTTGGGGTTGTAGGTAAGATGTAGGTATTATAATACACTGTTTGAAAAAGTGTGCCTTGTTTGGACATCGCAAGCAATGTTATCACTTAGCCTACAGCACTGGCAAAGTGAGCACACAGACGTGACAGGTGTGACACAAGTACTCTTCATGGATAATGCAGCGCCATACACACACACACACACATTCAGTGCAAGTCTGGTAGCCTACTTGGCTCGGCCTAAACCCAAAGGTATTTAAATAAGGCATTGTTTCAAAAATGAATTCCAAGTTTAATGATGAACACATCTCAGCCAACTGCACAGAAACTGTGTGCACAGTTACACAGACACAAAGTGTCAGACATAAGCACCCCATGGACAATGCAAGCAGCAACGCAACGCTTAGTCACGTAAAGCCCTTTAAAATAAAAATTCAAAATATATCCACAACATGAAAACAGGTTGGCTCGGCAGCCAAATTATGAAATTGATAAACAATGGAAACCATGGCTCGGCGGCCAAATTAAAAACCATCAGAATGGACACCAACATGATTTGTGGCAGTTGCAATATAATATTAACAATTAGGCCTATTTAGAAGAAAAAAGTAATTAATGGTCTCACACTTACATTTGATGAATCCTTTTAATGCTACAGCAGGAGACGACGGGGTTTTTTGTTGAACTCTCTTACCACGTCATCATAGTCCAACGATTCGGTCAGTTCTCTTTCAAGGGAAAGCACGGAGAGTGCATTCAGTCTGTGAGTCAACATGGATGTTCTGGTGGACGTTTTATCCGATTAACAGTAGAAAATAGCCGTTCGACAGTGCATGTTGTTATTGGCATTGTGATGAGGGCCCGCAGAAGACTATTTATTTGAGGAAAAATGTGCTCCCTCGTTTATCGCAGGAGTTACGTTAAAAAATAACCCGCGATAAATGAAACCCGCGAAGTAGTCAGTGCTGTTTTTTGCAATTATTATAGTTGTTTTAAGGCTGTAAAACCCCTCACTACACACTTTATACACTTTTCTCAAACAGGCATTAACATTTTCTCATTTTTCTGTCTTGTGTAAACACTCTCTTTTTTCTTCTGGGCGAGAAGATTATAAACAGACACACAGAACACAATGCGCGTGCTCTCCCTTCACTCACTGCCTCTGGAGGTACGGATGCGGGACCCGCAAAGAATCCAAGTCCTCTCTCGGTGGGCACAGAGCTCTGCGGCTGCGGTCAACATCTGGATCAAAACAGCGAGCGTAGTCTCTGGACCTGTTGCCAGATTTGGCGCAATTCCGCACAGCAGACAGGAGGGCGGTGTGAGTGGCCCGCTGCTGCGTTTACCGAGCCCGCAGAAAACGCATCGGAGGCAGTGAGAGCCGCGACCAGCCGCCTGATAAGGACACAGAACACAATGCACCGTTAAAAAAAAAAGCATGCAAAATTGCTCTAAAAAAAAAATCCGCACGAAAGGTGAACCGCGTTATAGCAAGGGACCACTGTACTCTGAAAATGAATTAATAAAAATCACAGAAGATGAACCTGATTTTTTTGACAAAATTTATTAATTGTAGCTCAGTGCTAATGCCATACCATATCATAGGAATACAATGAGGCAACAACAGGTGACTGTCGAGTGTCGACTCAGCCTTCTCATTGGATGGGGTGGGCCTGGCTGACAAGTGGGCGGGCCCAGGCCCATCCAGGCCCACCCCTGGCTACGCGTAAGATTGGGCACCATTCAATTCTACGCCTCGATTGATTTGTTTTTATTCATCATATCGGCGGTCAGCTGTGCTAAGTGAATATTTTATAAAAAATATTCATAAAAGGACTTCTTATCTCAACACATGTTAAACTTGCGGGTTGTTAAATTTATGTAAGCACTATCACCAACCTTCTTGAACCATTATCTGTTGTAAATATTCCTCTGTGCATGTTGCTTCCCTTCTTTATCGCTCCTCATACACCTTCATTATCCTCTGTGCATGTCTCCTCACACTTTCACCCTCCTTTCCTCTCCTCCATGTCACCTCCTGCAAATGTCCCGTTCTGCTTGGGGGATGGTTGTGTCAGATGTGATACATTCGCCACCTCTTAATTGGATTTGTAATTAAATATTTCTGCTTGGTTGATCACAAAGGGCATAGTATTCTCCTTAATTAGTCTGGAAATTCAATATCCTAATTCTTTAGGCTCTTTTGCACCCGTGTTGACCGAATCAGTATTGATGAATACGCAGCACTCTCGGTCTTGCATTCGTCTTTTCTGTATGTTCCTGTCTTGCTTTTCTTTATCGGCTTTGTCCTTCATTGTGTCATTATCTCTCGCGTATTTGTCTTTTGTATCCTGTCTTTCTGTCATTACCAGCTGCGCTTCCTTTCCTCTCCGTGAGAGCCAGAGATAAAAAAAGGTAAAGGTACTTGCTGCTACTGGCTCTGTGCCACCACATCAAAACATGGCAACATGGCGCATACCAGCAAGCAAAAGATCCCATATAGAGTGCGTTAAAAGAGCAGATGTGCCTCGTTGTAAGCAGCACTTAGTGAGATTGTTTGATCAATATTACATCGAGGAGCTGTGGGTTTTCTGCTGTGCAGTCTAGATAAAAACTGTCAAAAGGTGGTTCCAAAAGGCTTTTTGGCTCTGACATTAATCCTTCTGAAGATACCACACTTAAGAACTGTCACTTGCTTTTAATGTCTTTAAGATGTATACCCATTTCATTTTTCACAAAACTAATAAAATTTACTTTATGTTGAACTCAAAGCGTTTTATTATGATGCCTCAGATTCACTGCATTCACGCACACACAGATGTCAGGGTGTTGCCGTGCAAGTCCGTCAACTGCACACTGGGAGCACCTTGAATATACACTCAACAAAAATATAAACGCAACACTTTTGGTTTTGCTCCCATTTTGTATGAGATGAACTCAAAGATCTAAAACTTTTTCCACATACACAATATCACCATTTCTCTCAAATATTGTTCACAAACCAGTCTAAATCTGTGATAGTGAGCACTTCTCCTTTGCTGAGATAATCCATCCCACCTCACAGGTGTGCCATATCAAGATGCTGATTAGACACCATGATTAGTGCACAGGTGTGCCTTAGACTGCCCACAATAAAAGGCCACTCTGAAAGGTGCAGTTTTATCACACAGCACAATGCCACAGATGTCGCAAGATTTGAGGGAGCGTGCAGTTGGCATGCTGACAGCAGGAATGTCAACCAGAGCTGTTGCTCGTGTACTGAATGTTCATGTCTCTACCATAAGCTGTCTCCAAAGGCGTTTCAGAGAATTTGGCAGTACATCCAACCAGCCTCACAACCGCAGACCACGTGTAACCACACCAGCCCAGGACCTCCACATCCAGCATGTTCACCTCCAAGATCGTCTGAGACCAGCCACTCGGACAGCTGCTGAAACAATCGGTTTGCATAACCAAAGAATTTCTGCACAAACTGTCAGAAACCGTCTCAGGGAACCTGATCTGCATGCTCGTCATCCTCATCGGGGTCTCGACCTGATTCCAGTTCGTCATCGTAACCGACTTGAGTGGGCAAATGCTCACATTCGCTGGCATTTGGCACGTTGGAGAGGTGTTCTCTTCATGGATGATGCGAAGGAGATGTGTTGCACTGCATGAGGCAAATGGTGGTCACACCAGATACTGACTGGTATCCCCCCCCAATAAAACAAAACTGCACCTTTCAGAGTGGCCTTTTATTGTGGGCAGTCTAAGGCACACCTGTGCACTAATCATGGTGTCTAATCAGCATCTTGGTATGGCACACCTGTGAGGTGGGATGGATTATCTCAGCAAAGGAGAAGTGCTCACTATCACAGATTTCGACTGGTTTGTGAACAATATTTGAGGGAAATGGTGAGATTGTGTATGTGGAAAAAGTTTTAGATCTTTGAGTTCATCTCATACAAAATGGGAGCAAAACCAAAAGTGTTGCGTTTATATTTTTGTTGAGTATATTAAGGGACTTGTTGGTTTTCAGGGATTTGAACCGAATGCCCTCTGGTCACAAGCCCATAGTTTTAAACTCTTGATCATCACTTCTCCAGCAAAACATAACATGGACAGGGAAATGTCTACATGTCTACTTTCAGTGGCAGCTGTCTGCTGTCTTTGAAAATATATTGAAATCCAAGTAATGACATGACTTGTGCTACTAATGCATGGCTTACGTAAGGTGTGGGATTTTGCTTGTTTCTGTATTTTGGTTTTTTTTGTTTGTTTTTTTTTCTCTTAAACCTCTTGTCAAGGAAGGTTATTTTTCTCCACCACCATTAGGATTTATGAATAGTTTTCAATTAAATATTGTGAAGAATTGGGTCTTTCAGGTCAAGGATTAGACCATTCACTAAAATTTATTCATAAGAATATGGCCAAAAGAAATGATTAACTACTTTTTGAGTACTTGCTGAAATTTCTCAGAATAACAGCTCTCAACTTAATAAATACACAATATCACAAATAAATCCATAAATTATGACAGCCCCTTTTATACTTTATGAATTTGTACAAAATTAGTTTTGCCCTTTACAATTAGAATTTGTTGGAGTTTTGTTAAAACAGCTCCAGGTTTTCTCCATTGTATGACAGTACAGAAACTCCACTGCACAGTGAATCCATCTGTGTTCAATTTACAGTGTTCAGACATTTATAGGGTAATATCTAAAGTTTGCTAAGTTGCCACCATGCTGGTGCCAAATCTGAATTTATATATATATATATATATATATATATATAATATATATATATATATATAATATATATATAGTATATATATATATATATATATATATATGCAACACTTTTGGTTTTGCTCCCATTTTGTATGAGATGAACTCAAAGATCTAAAACTTTTTCCACATACACAGTATCACCATTTCCCTCAAATATTGTTCACAAACCAGTCTAAATCTGTGATAGTGAGCACTTCTCCTTTGCTGAGATAATCCATCCCACCTCACAGGTGTGCCATATCAAGATGCTGATTAGACACCATGATTAGTGCACAGGTGTGCCTTAGACTGCCCACAATAAAAGGCCACTCTGAAAGGTGCAGTTTTATCACACAGCACAATGCCACAGATGTTGCAAGATTTGAGGGAGCGTGCAATTGGCATGCTGACAGCAGGAATGTCAACCAGAGCTGTTGCTCGTGTATTGAATGTTCATTTCTCTACCATAAGCCGTCTCCAAAGGCGTTTCAGAGAATTTGGCAGTACATCCAACCAGCCTTACAACCGCAGACCACGTGTAACCACACCAGCCCAGGACCTCCACATCCAGCATGTTCACCTCCAAGATCGTCTGAGACCAGCCACTCGGACAGCTGCTGAAATAATCGGTTTGCATAACCAAAGAATTTCTGCACAAACTGTCAGAAACCGTCTCAGGGAAGCTCATCTGCATGCTCGTCATCCTCATTGGGGTCTCGACCTGACTCCAGTTCATCGTCGTAACCGACTTGAGTGGGCAAGTGCTCACATTCGCTGGCGTTTGGCACGTTGGAGAGGTGTTCTCTTCACGGATGAATCCCGGTTCACACTGTCCAGGGCAGATGGCAGACAGCGTGTGTGGCGTCGTGTGGGTGAGCGGTTTTCTGATGTCAGTGTTGTGGATCGAGTGGCCCATGGTGGCGGTGGGGTTATGGTATGGGCAGGCATCTGTTATGGACGAAGAACACAGGTGCATTTTATTGATGGCATTTTGAATGCACAGAGATACCGTGACGAGATCCTGAGGCCCATTGTTGTGCCATACATCCAAGAACATCACCTCATGTTGCAGCAGGATAATGCACGGCCCCATGTTGCAAGGATCTGTACACAATTCTTGGAAGCTGAAAATGTCCCAGTTCTTGCATGGCCGGCATACTCACCGGACATGTCACCCATTGGGCATGTTTGGGATGCTCTGGACCGGCGTATACGACAGCGTGTACCAGTTCCTGCCAATATCCAGCAACTTCGCACAGCCATTGAAGAGGAGTGGACCAACATTCCACAGGCCACAATTGACAACCTGATCAACTCTATGCGAAGGAGATGTGTTGCACTGCATGAGGCAAATGGTGGTCACACCAGATACTGACTGGTATCCGACCCCCAATAAAACAAAACTGCACCTTTCAGAGTGGCCTTTTATTGTGGAGAGTCTAAGGCACACCTGTGCACTAATCATGGTGTCTAATCAGCATCTTGATATGGCACACCTGTGAGGTGGGATGGATTATCTCAGCAAAGGAGAAGTGCTCACTATCTCAGATTTAGACTGGTTTGTGAACAATATTTGAGGGAAATGGTGATATTGTGTATGTGGAAAAAGTTTTAGATCTTTGAGTTCATCTCATACAAAATGGAAGCAAAACCAAAAGTGTTGCGTTTATATTTTTGTTGAGTGTATATATATATATTCTCACGTATTGTTTTTTTTTTCGTGCTCCCGTCACAAAATGAGTCAAATTTTTGTGACGGGTTTTAATATATAATTTTATGAGAAAGAAACTTGTATTATTACGAGAATAAAGTCAGAATTGTATGAGAAAAAACTCGCCGGAACTACAGGCTAAGTCCATGTGGTTCCTCTTCCAGAATAGACATATTTTCTTGAATATTCTTTTCAAAGTTCTGATACTAATGATAATGTGGTTGCAGATGGGCCAAAAGATGATGTACAACTTAAAGCGCTCCACAGATCTCATTTTGAGATGCAGTTATTCTCTCATAAAATTACATCTTTATTCTCATAATATTATGAGTTTTTCTCATAAAATGATGACTCTATTCTCATAATATTTCGACTTTATTCTCAAAGTCTTAAAAGAAAAAAAACTCAATATGGTCCTAAAACACCATAGTATTTTTTTTTTTACTACATTGTTATAAATTTTTTTGCTCTGGACATACCTCTTCCATTAAATTTTATATATATTTTTCTTTCCTTCTCCAGACCTTTCAAGTAGAGGTGGGTGATACCGGGAATTTTGGTATTGATCCGATACCAAGTAAATACAGGCCCAGTATCGCCAATATCGATACCGATACTTTTTCATATTTAAGCTTCATAGATACAAAGGATCCAAAAGACCTAGGATAGAATTTCTCCAAACATTGTGCGTGACAACAAAATACTTTATTATCATAATCAACATTTTTGTTTAAAAAAATGTCACTCAACACAACTTAAAACAAAATCTCCTGAGGTAGAGGGCTGACTCGGGGAGAGCGCTGAGTGGGTGGGCCAGGCTGAGCCTACATGCATGGCTGTTGGCTGGCACCGCTGAGCCACGTGATGGCGCAACAGCAAAAGACCAGAGGGGGGAGGGTGCGCTGCTGTGTGTTGTGTGACACAGCACAGCGCTGCTCTTACAGACAGAGAGTAGACTTTGATGAATCTGCATGCGCAGCAGTCAGTGCATGTGGGAGAGAAAAAAGCTTGAGTATCGATCGTTCAATATCAATACCAGCATTGGTATCGATATTATCAATATTAGGATCGATCCGCCCAGCTCTACTTTCAAGTCTGTCTGTGGTTTACTCAGGTTTAAAGGCTTGCACCTTACCTTTCGTTGTACTGGTTAAAGTGACAATAACGAATCTGTATCTGTATCTGCCATAGTTCTAAAAAAGCACTTGTACCTACAGTATCATGTTGACAAACCAACTGCAGAAGTAGTTTTATTTTTGGTTGATGTGAAGATCTCTCAGCAGGTTTGCAGACGGAGAGCTGCCCAGGTGGTATTCAGGTTAAGTATTGGAAAACACACATGTATGGGTGTTTGTGCGTGTTTTCAATGCCAGGCGGTGCTCAGGTGACCCAATGATCTGTAGGTTTCGCTACAGGTTGTTTCGACTGCTGAGGCCACCGCACGGCTGACCGAGCAGGATAAAAATCTGTTTTTCTTGCTTTCTGTTCATGTTTCCCCTCCCGTCTTCATTATCTCACGTTTTGCTCCCTCTGCGCTTTGATGTTTGTTTGTGTCCTGTGGTGTGTTCAGTCAGAATTACCATCAAACTGAGAAGGTGGCAGGCAGAGGGACATGGATTAGCTTAAACATGCTGAGTAAGGCTCAGAACAGAGTGTTGCTGCTAATTTGGAGCCGCTGTTAATTTATCCTCCGCCCACGTGCCCGCAAACATACAAGCACTTTCCTCCTATCGGAGCAAGTCACTTTGTTTTCACTCAGATTCTACGTCAGGGATTTTTCTGGAAATGACAGGTCGGTTGCTAATTAGCTAGCGAAGCGGGCCCGACAAGCTAAGTGTGTGTTTTGTGTGCACAGAATGTGTGCGGCTGACTGTGTGTGTGTGTGTGTGTGTGGGAGAGTTCTGGCTCAGCGGCGGCTCTTGGCACAGCGTCGAGCTCTTCTCTCTGGTCGCTAACATCAGGGGACCAGCCAGGCATGTAATGGAAACTTTGGAAATTTAGAGGAGCAGCTCACTAAATTCGGCCCCCTGTTGTACTGCCTTAGATGGCTGCTATTGTGTGAGCCAAGCTAAAGCAGGTCGTAATGACAATGTGATGTTTTACGAGAGCGTGAAAAACGTTGAATGGAGAATGATTGAGGTGGCTTTACGATTTATAAACCTGTTTTGTGTTTTGGTATTGGCGGAGGGAAAAGCCGTGTTTGTTAGGTTTTGGGTTAAATCCCTACATTTTAATGAGCTCAAAATAATCCAAATAATTTTTTTTTTTAATTATGTCATAACTTAAGATTCTTTTCCCGATAATAGATGGAAAGCAGATGCAAAAGGTGGAACCCCCTCAGTTTTAATGGTATCTGACGGCTGCAGGTTGTTTGGAGCAGATGTTTTGTAGCAACAGAACCTAGAAGGGCACCCAGAGAGCACATACCTCTGCCAAAGTCCAAAAGTGCTTCGTTTACATCAGTGGCGGCTGCTGTCAGAGAGGGGAAGCTCATTGTCGGCTTACATCATAAAATTTGTCAATTTATTTATATGTAAATTCAAATATGTAAAATGGGCATAAGTTGCACAAGCATTTCACAATTTGTATTTCTATTACATACAGTATTTTATGATGGCACAATTACCAAGTGGTTAGTGTGCTTGGTTTCAGCGTGGAAGGTTCTTGGTTCAAACCCCACCCCTGCCACATTTCTTCATGTAATGTGGAGTTGCATCAGGACGGGCATCCAGCATAAAACGTGGACCAGAATCAACATGCAGGTCCACCTTGGATCTGCTGTGGCGACCCCGAGTGAAAACAACAGAGCAGCCAAAGGGACTTACTTTTACAAGAATATTATTATTGTTTTAAACAAAAATATCAAAAATTTCAAGTAAGCACAAAGAACCTTTATTATTAAAACATACATAACAGAGCCTGACTCTTTGATGGCTTTGTTCCATGCAAATGTTATTTTAAAGATTGACCAGCAGATGTCGCCATATGTAATTATAGCAAAGCTTCAAAACACTGAACCATTGCTTCATATTTATTCAGTGTTTCAAAAAGTTTTGTTTTCTCCGTCACTAATTTTCATGAATAAAATACATCAGCAACCACTAATTATTACCACATATGCTTGGATAGAGTTATAATTATGAATACTTTGATGTTGTGTTGCGAACCAGGATGTTAATTAGCATGTGACGACTTTAAACGCTTACTGAAGAACGAAGCAGCGAGTAACTCACCGAGATCTTCTCACATAACGTCTAATCAAGTGTGCTTCTCTGTTTTTAGTGTACACAAAACACTTTGGCATAAATGTAAAAATGCATAAATATGCAAAAATGTGCAAACTAATTCTCATTCCTATAGCTGTCAATCAAAACAGGATTCAACCTTTCGACAGATCATCTAATCTTTGTGCAGAACTCCAGCGTCCAGGCCCGCCCACCGCTCCATTCATCCCCATAGACTCTGTGTCTGGGGGCGTCCGGTGGCGGGACAAAATTGAGGCTTTGTCCAACGGCCGTCGCATTTTATGGCCGTCGCAATGAAAAAAACCTTTCCAGGTAGTCCCATTGAAGTGAACAGATGCTCGGCTTCTACAGGAAAATGCCCTGACCACAAACCGGATGACAAAAAAGGTTTATGAGAAGTTAACAAAATAGAGTCAATCGATTTGTGATAAGCAGCTGATTCTGACTCGTCTTCAAGATGAACTTGTTCTGACGCATTGTAGTCAATGAAATGATAACAAACTGTTCATATTTGACCATTATTTTTTGACATTTTAGGGGAAGCTGAGCTTCCCTTGCAGTCTTAGAGAAACAGCCTCTGTTTTACATCTCTAATAACAAATGTATGTTTTTCTCTATCATTTTCATCATGGGAAAGTTACTCATTTGATTGACTTTTTCTGTAAGATTCTTCATTGATCCTGACCTTTAATCCTGATTGCTGATCTGTGATCTTGATCATGGCATTTGTTCCTGATCACTTGTTTTTGATTTCTAATCTTTCACCCTAGCCTTTGATCCTGATAACCAAGTGTTGATCCTGACAGCTTTTTGATTGCTTTGTTCCTGATCACTCATTTTTAAATTTCTGACCTGTCTCCCTGATCTTTGGTCTCGATCACTGACCTTTGATTTTGATCTCTGTCCTTTGATCCTCATTGCCAAAATTTGATCCTAACTCCTCTTTTTTATTGCTTTTATTGTGATCTTTGATTTTGATGACTTATTTCTTATTCTAATCACTGATGATGGATCATTGAGGAGTCAAATAAATCACAACAAAGCTGCCTCAAGGCACTTCACATGAGTCAAAGATCAAAGGAAGGCTCAGAATCAGTTAAATCAGGATCAACCCTCAAAGATCAAGAATCAAAGGCAGACTCTGCCCTTTTATTTTAGTTTGCACCAAAATTTAACCATGGCCTCCTTGGTTTGAGTCTTTAATCTGCACCAAATTTCATTAAAATCTCTTCATGGCTTTTTGAAATATTCTGCTGACCAACTGCTGGACAAGAAGCAGCAAAATCGTAACTTCCAGTCTGTCTGTGTGTGTGTGTGTGTGTGTGTGTATTAGTATACCTGCATTTGACATGTAAGAATGCATTTGGACATTCATGCACTGTGTGCATTGTGGCGTTTAAGCTGTTTGTGCTCAATGCACAAATAATGCTTGTTGGGGTAACAGCTGCAGAAAAGACCTAGGCTGGATAACATCTGCCTCAGTAGAAAATCCTGCTACCGGCACAGTGTGCAGAACATCGACACACATCCACTCATATACAAACACGTTCCCGCACACCTGCTTTTATCCGGCCACATTCCCTTGTTCTGTTCTGCCATTCTCAACTGTACGACCATGTTTGCACTGAGACGTGTGCGGTTGTGTAATTCATCTGTGCTGGAGATTAATTTTTCAGAGCCCAGGCAGCATTGCCACTGTTAGAAAGAGGAGCAGGAGAAGGAGGAGGGCTGCAGTCGTCTGGGTCTGTTGAAACCTTGCCAGCCAGCACAGGTGGCGTTTTGCCTGGATTCTGCCCAGAGAGCGAGGGAACACATAAGAGGGGAGGAGAAGGAGGCATCGGGACACACAGCATTGGGAATTATGTATAATATGTTTTAATGTGTAAGTCCAAGTAAAGCTTCATAGTAATTCAAGAACTGGGCTTTTGATAAAGACTCATACCTGCAGTTGCTATGTTTCTGCCTGGAACACATGAAAAGGAGTTAATCAAACATATACACAGCAGGAAGAGATTTTTCGTGTCATGTGTGACATTTAAAAAGCAGTCAAAAGTGACCTCCTGTTGGTTTTTCCTCTTGTGATCATGCGATGTCTCTTTATAAGCATAAGATCTCTGCCAAATGCACACAGAGTGCAGCCGCTTGGCTCTTCTAAGAATTTACTACTCTGTCCAACATGCTGGCAGAAGTCCTGGCTCATTATTAGGACTGCGCTTCATCTGGTTTTGTGATTACAGCGCTGAACCAGCCAGCCACCAACTGACTGCATTCCCACTGACAAATGATTCTCACATGAGTGCACGCACACAAATAACCGAGCACACACAAGGCAATATCGGCGTAGCTGAAGATGTGTATTTCAGTTTTACTAATTCATAAAATATTTGAGTGGTTGCAGCAACAAGGGTTTTTTGAAACATTGAACACAGAGATCACTGAAGCACTCATCACTCTGGCTCTGTTTCATAAACGTAGTGATGACACAACCAACACTGTCAGTGCTGTTGCGGAGAAAGTTTTAAAATCACATTTTATTCTCCTTTCCTTCCAATATGCACCACATCTGTTTCTGATGGATAGTGCATGTGATACACCCTTCTTAATGGATAGTCAAGGAGCGATTTCCACGTGTATGAGTGAGTTTTTCCTCGTCGCCGTGTCCGTTTTCCTCCTGCTGACATAATCTACAGGTGTGTAGCCAGAGGGCAGTGGGGACTAAACCCCCAAGAGTAAAGGTCTACTTTTGAAGACATTTTTGCACATAATAATAATAATAATAAGAAGAAGAAGTAGAATATGTATTTTTAAGAACTAACATTGTTCAGTCAATATTGCTCTGAGTGTCCTACTTTTCCAACTATACTTTTGCACTAAATGGTATTGATAACTTATATAAAAGTCACAGTTCTGTCACACACATCAGCATTCACTGAGCATCACCCCGGACATCCTGCTCAGTTGCAAACTCCATGAATCAGGGATGTGACATTCGTGGAAGATTTTTTTTGCCAGCCAAAAACATGCTCCACAAATATCACATATGTCACAAACCGACACGCACTATTAAGAACCCTATTCAGATGCATTAAGTCATGTTACGAATGTCATGAATGTGCCACGAATGACTGGAGACTGATATTCATAACGCATCATGCCTATGTATAAACGCAGGGTAAATAGCTGAGTAAAGTTGGATATGCCCCAAAATGCACTTGCACTGTGTGCTTTAGACTGTGTGCTATCAATCAAGATAGGGCCCTTTAAGAGGCTGCCATCTGAGGCTGCAGTTATTCATCTTGCTACATTTATTATATGTACCACTACTGTGACATTTGACATTCACATGAAAACTAACACACAAAAAAATGATTCTTTCTTTCCTGTTTTTTTTTTTTTTTTTTTTTTTTTTTTCAAATGCTGTCAAAATATGAGAATCCGGCAGTTGGGAAGAAACATGTGGAATAACACTTACCAATCTCTCATATCCCGGCTTTCCCCTCTGATCACTTGCACATGCACACATATGTATGTGTGTCATCTGACATCCCTATAATCACAGCCAAACCTTCTGCTCCACCCCCCTCCAGAGATACCAATGCAAGCAGGGATCTTGCTGTAGACCCCCTCTGGTATGTGTGCTTGTGTAGTGGAGTTGGTGCCGTTCTGGCTGGAACACTCATAGTTCATTGGCTCCTGTCCACCAGTGATCAACTGTACACCACCACTCATTCACACACTCACACAGGTGGCTGGATCTGCCAACCACAGGCAGTGTGCACCCCGTATTTTTATTCTTTAAAGTCAAAGGTTGTGACAATTCAAAAGTGTCGCCTGCTACCGACATTAAAAAAAACAAAAACAAAACAGAGGTTTAGGGGCGTGGGCCCGGTTTCATAAAGCAGTCTAATCTTTTAGTCTGTTAAACTTACTTTGCTGACTACAGTTAGTTGCCCAACATTATCCGTCTAATCTCCATTTCACATCGACGGCTAAACTTGTATATTAACCGTCTCACGTTAGTCGGCGATTTTCACAGACATAATTGCCGTTGCCAAGAAACACATCCAATGTGTGACATTTTTGTTGACTTTCGGGTTGGTCGTCGTCATGAACTATCCAGCCTTTGTTTTGTTAACTGGCTTTATTAACCTTTACGGACACATTCGAACTGCAGAATGATGTGCTTAGCTCTTGAGGCCCCCTGACACTTGCATGACTTTGATCCATGCACTTGCACGCTCTCTGTCTTGCACAAGAGTAAACTCATCTCAAACTCGTTGTGAACCGGTGTAAGCTGTGCACAGGCTTCGTGCACGTGCGCAAAGAAAATTTTGAAATGTTCAAAATCTCTATCACGCATTTATGACATGACCATTGCGCAAACAACTCAAAAATACAGTGTGCATGTGAGTGATTGCATCAGCGCATGCATCAGAGTGCAGCTCGTCTGATCGATTATAACCAGATGTTAAATCTGTCATAAACATAATTTTGCAGCTGCACACAAGAAGGAATGAACATGCAACTGTTTTACCAAGCTATTACAATATAAGCATGACAAATAATTACCTTTTTAGATGTTTCCAAATGCATTCTCCACCACATTAAGTGCGCACATGCATGCAAGAGAAACAGAAAACCTGCAGCTGGAACAATTAGAGGTGTTATCAACAGCCAACACCGATAGAAAATAATTAATACACTACGAAATATTTATTTCATATATGCAGCATCCAACACGCGGCAGCAAATGGAACAAAGCTCGACATCCAGCGGGTGGGATCATCACAACGATGTGCGTGCAAGTGTGCGGATCAAAGTCGTGCAAGTGTCAGGGCACCTTTAGCCTAGCAGTTCTTCTTCGACACTTCCGCCAAGTCTTTTTGTGCACACAACACTGCTCAGCGATGCCCAGTGGCTAATGTGAGAACTCTCAAAAAAAGATACATGACAACCGTCTGCTACAATGAAAAACAGAGCAAGCTCTCCCTTTGGAGGAATACGAGCGACGTAGGGGAGCTCCTGAGTGATAGCTGCCATTTTTGAGGTAAGACACTGAAGTTTTGTTGACTAAAATAAAATTAGCCTCCTCTGTACCAGGCTAAAAACTTCAGTTGGGTAACGCAAAACTTTAGCTGACTAAACGCTTTGTGCAACGACTAACGTCAAAAAATTAGTCAACTAAGTGAGTTTATTCAACTAAATGAGATTTGACTGCTTTTTAAAACCGTGCCAAAGTTTACTAAGATCCCAGATAAGGATTACTAAATTGTGTGGGCAATCCAAATGTTTGCATGTTGGGGTGGAGACACTTTTGGTGTGTAACGTGGGGGGCAGATGGCAGTAACGTGATGTACACAGCACGATGTAAATGAGGATTTTACACGTTAATTGTGAAATTCAATCGGTCACTTAAGTTCTTGGATGCAGGTGCAAGGCAGCTCTTTATCCACATCTAATATACCTGGAAGACAACTCAGTACTCAAATAGCAGCATATTGTATTGATTTATCTAATACTATCTATATTATACTTACTTTCATCTTTTGTCTAATGTATTTTAAAACTGATTACACTCTGCGCTGTTTTTAATTGGACGTGAGAATTTCCTCAAATCCAGATGTGACCTTCCTTTAAATAATTTGAGCTTCCTTGCGTTTCTTTACACATGAACTCTGACATATAACTATGATCACATGCTGGCAATTAAAAAAAGAAAACAATCTCCTATTTCAGACATTCAACTCCTGCTCCATCCGTGGCAACAATCACGACGCACTCCACCTGCAGAATGAACCACAACCGCACATCCGCCTGCCAAAACGAGAACCAAATGTCTGAAACAGGAGAAAACTTCATGTTTGTTTGTTTGCTGTAATAGCGAGTTACACATGGAGACATTTATTCTTAAAGAAAAAAACAAACATGAGGTAAAGTTAAGCATGCCAAAAGATTACAGTGCATGTTTGTATTTTTTATATTTTTTTTTATTCTGTGCTTCCTCTGTACTGGAACAGCAGTCTGTCAAGGAAAGTGTGAAACATGCATAATCCAGCACACGCTAAATCTCTTTTTGATGTTGATAGATCATGTTGCGTGTGCAAACCTCACCTATTTGCATGCTTCCTCCCACAATTTTGTCCTTTTGGTTGGACAAACCCCGAATTGCATATTCATGAAGGCAAGCGCACTAAATGGACAATACACTATTTTGCACATTTGACAGATGCAATCTGCATTATTAGTAACTCAGCATGCAGGTGTAGATGCGAGTGCAGTGGTGTTTACGCACATTTTTACACATGTAAACCTTCAGTAAATTAGGCAATTAAAACAGTGGGATTAAGTTATCTGCAGATGAGCTAACACAAGACAACCACTAAAATGTAATTACATCCGCCAAGGATGTAATAAAATCATCAGCATTTACTTATTTGTCTGTCTGTTAGCAGGATTCCATCAAAACTACTGCACTGATTTTGAGGAAATTTTCACCACAGATAGATATTAGGCCATGGAAGACTCCACTGAATTTTGGAGGTGATCTGGATCTGCATTCTGCGTCAAGATTTCACTTTGTATAGATTTTGAAGGATTATATCAAAACTACTTCCCGGATTCTCACTAAATTTGCACAACAGATAGATGTTAAACCATGGAAGACTCCACTGAATATTGGAGGTGATCTGGTGTCGCTGACGGAAAGCCCCCCCCCCCCCCCAAAAAAAATCTGTTTGCCCTGCCTTCACTGCGCATGCATTATTTCGTAGCGTTAGCAGCGAGTTACCGATTGTCACCTTGTTTCTGCTTCAAACTGCACTCCAGTCATCATCTATCTCAGCCACAGAGCTCTGAAGCTTTTGTACGACAATCATTTCCACATAAATTCAGCATTATTTCATAATAAAAGACAGAGGGCCGATCAGAGCGCCATGGTAGCACATCTGAGTGCTCCTACGTCATTTCAAAGTGTCAGTAGCGACTCACCGATTATCGCCTCGTTTCTGCTTAAAACTGACTTTAGAATGATTTAAGAGGTTTTACTTTGTCATCTTATGGTTAATGATCACATTATTCCCTTTAATCACTTTGGGTGTAGAGAGTCAGACTCAGAGAGTCAGTCTAAGACACATGCGCAGTGAAAGCAGGGTGGACCAATTTTTAGAGGGGGCACCCGATCTGGATTCTGGATCAAGATTTCACTTATTTAGGCTTTTAAGGATTATATAAAAACTGCTTCATGGATTCTCACCATATTTGCAGCACAGATGGATATTAGGATTTGGAAGATGTCACTGAAGTTTGGAGGTAATCCAGATTCTGGATGAGGATGAAGTCAAAACTACGTGATGGATTTTCACCACACATTTGGTGTTAGGCCTTAGAAGACTCCATTAAATTTTGGAGGTGATCTGGATCGAAATCCGGATTCTGGATCAGGATTTCACTCGTCATGAAATGTAGTGGATTTTCATAATGGGGTTATCTAACCATAACCATAACCGTAACCCAAACGCCCCATGGCGGGTCCACAAAACACCCGTGTTTGTGATCTATTAGTTTGTGATACCATCATGAAAAGAGATCCCTTTACATGATGCCATCATGAATTGCTGTGAGACATGGTTGAGTATTTCTAGCAGTACCCAAAGATCCTCTGAACAGACCAAGTGCTAACGATATCTAGTTGTTACTGTGGGTCACTGGTTAATGTCCAGGACTCACAACCACACAGACAGGAAGCACCAGGAGAGGAATGAGGTTTGTATATAATTGTATCAGGTAACTAGTCAAAAAAATGTTAATCTTTTGTGATTATTTTTGTTGTCTCTGCATTCATGGAAGAAATTTTGTGAATAAATTTTAACAGGAGCTTGAAATCAATTTGTTTCTTGATTTGGCTTTGAAAGATTTTTTACGTGCAAGTTTTCTCTTTGTCTCTTTTTAAACTATATGAGCACTCTCAAATGAAAGATGTAGCCGCCTTGAAACCCCAAACTGATTTTCCCTACTCCTGCATACTGAGGGAACACCAGCTGTGGCGCTATGGTCATTTGGCACCCTTCCCTGAGGGTGATCCACAGCGCAGGTGCTTTCATGCAGCAACTAGGAAAAACCAGCGAGACGCCCACATCTCACTTTACTGAGGTGGTTGGCTACTTTTGAAAGGTGGGGATAGACTGGCAGTCTGTCTTGGTGGTTTCCAATTAAAACCCGGAGTGGTTCTGCAGTGTGGTGGATGTGTTGATGCATTTCCACAGTGCACGCTCCCAGACTTGACCCGCACCAACATCCCCTCTCCAATTCAAACCATTATAAAGTCATCATCCTTTTAAAGATCAGATAAACCACTTAACTTGAGTAAAAGTACTTTGGCTGAATTGAATCTGTCCTTATTTCTGTCATTCTAAGTTGAACTATTGCAGAAGAAAGTTCCTGGTGTAAAATGTGTAGCAGTCAAGTAATGACTGCCACACGTTTGTGGCAGCTCACATCAGCTCGCGCAGCGGGGTTT
This sequence comes from Thalassophryne amazonica, assembly GCF_902500255.1. Taxonomy (NCBI): domain Eukaryota; kingdom Metazoa; phylum Chordata; class Actinopteri; order Batrachoidiformes; family Batrachoididae; genus Thalassophryne; species Thalassophryne amazonica. The sequence goes on from NC_047112.1 coordinate 26,746,089, forward strand.
CAGCATCGAATAATTATTTTCTTTCCAACAGTCAAGCAAACTGTGCACGTCCTCTGTGAGATAATGAGCTGTTATTCGTTTTTGCTCAAAACCTGTGTTGTCCTGTACAATCCTCTGTGCAAAAACAGCCCAGGGGTTACGCATATTTAGTCAGTATTTACTGCAATTTGGTACAGTGGTGTAGTTACATTTCAGCAGGGGTGACGGCCGAGTGGTTTGTGCGCTTTATTTCATCTGGAAGGTTAAATGGTAAATGGACTGCATTTATATAGCACTTTTCCATCTGAATCAGACGCTCAAAGCGCTTTACAATTATGCCTCACATTCACCCCGATGTCAGGGTGCTGCCATACAAGGCGCTCACTACACACCAGGAGCAATAGGGGATTAAAGGCCTTGCCCAAGGGCCCTTAGTTATTTTCCAGTCAGGTGGGGATTTGAACCCATGATCTTCTGGACTCAAGCCCAACACCTTAGCCACTAGACCATCACCTCCAGTTCGAACCCCGCCCATGCCATATTTCTCCGTGTAATGTGGAGCAGCAAAATGTGTACCTAATCAACATGCAGATCAGGATCTGCATGAAAACAAGTGAGCAGCCGAAGGGTCGCACAGTGCAATTCCATTTTGCATGATTTTCATTGTGTGCACAATAAAATGAATCACTTTATGACATCATTGATGTGTTTGAAAGAAATTCACCTTAAATTTGCAATTTGTGTGAAATTGTTCTGGCAGATTTTGATTGGTGTCAAGTAGCAGATTTTGTGGATAAACTCAATTCAGTTATAAGCAGGATTTCCATCTGTTAAATATATGTAGCCCCAACTCAAATAAAATGCATTTATGCAAGATAATTTAATTTAGCTGCGACTGCATATATTTATTAGATTGAAATCCTGCACATAATTGAATTGAATTCATCCAATGAGTCATCTGTTTGTGTGATACACTAAAAAAAAACTAACTCATTGGATCGGATTCCACCTAACAAATATATGTCGTCTAAACCAAATTAAATTACATTATCTTGCATGGATGCACTTTTTTTGAGTTGGGACTACATATATTTATTAGATGGATATCCTGCACATAATTGAATTGAATTCATCCAATGAGTCATCTGTTTGTGTGATACACTCAAAAAAAAACTAACTCATTGGATTGGATTCCACCTAACAAATATATGTCGTCTAAACCAAATTAAATTACATTATCTTGCATGGATGCACTTTTTTTGAGTTGGGACTACATATATTTATTAGATGGATATCCTGCACATAATTGAATTGAGTTCATCCAATAAGACATTTGTTTGTGTGATACACTCAAAAAACTGACTCATTGGATTGAATTTCCATGTAATGTGTGTGTGTGTGTGTGTGTGTGTGTGTGTGTGTGTGTGTGTGTGTGTGTGTGTGTGTGTGTGTGTGTGTGTGTGTGTGTGCGCGCGCACGCATGAATGTGCTTTATTTGAGTTGGGGCTACATATATTTATTAGATGGAAATCCTGCACATAATTGAATTGAGTTCATCCAATGAGCCATTTTTGAGTGTTCAGATAGATAGATCAGCTACTTAAAGTCTCAACAGGCTGTGTTAAGTATGATTTACAGTGTGATAATGGTGTGTAAATCACACATGTCACTAACTAAAAAGCTTAATTTCACTGAACAGGTTGAAGAAATTTTCCCAAACAAATAAACGCAGTTTTTAATCACAATACCTCGATCAGTTTGCCTTTCTTCTCCTCAGCGTTGCCATTCCTTTCTGATAATCATGTATCTGTCTCTCTCTCTCTCTCTCTCTCGCTCTGTCCAGGATGAATGCCGTAACTTCATGAAGGTGCTGCTGAGCAGACAGGGAGGCCTGTTTGTCTGTGGTACAAACGCCTTTAACCCGCTGTGTGCCAACTACACTGTAAGTTGGTCGTACCCTCTCACAGCCGCATGCTTTATCTGTTCTAAGTGTGCAAATGTTGTAATAGTGTTGTAAACATCTATTAAATGATGTTTTCTTCATGGTGCCCATATGCAGGTCTTCACATGAGGTGGGCTTTTTCTTTTCAGCTACAATGTCACCTCTCTGAGGTGATTTCTTTCACATCCATGCTTGATCTTAATGACTTTGACCTCTTACAGGTATCTGCAGTCCCTCATAAATCACAACACCTGAAGACATCCAAGAAACATCTCAATGACACCTTTGGTTTTAGTGGAAAATCTCAATCTGTGATAACAATCCTGTGCACATGTACAAGACATGAGATAGCTTGAATAAATGACAGTAACCTGTTTATTGGGTCAATGGTCTTGCAAGATTTTGATCGTGTGTGAGTAAAGTATAGTATTGTAGATTGTTAGCTTTAATTCAAGGAGCTCAACAAAAAATATAGCAGGAAACATTTAGAGATCATAGATATGTTTGTATCCACAGTCCCTTCATTTTCAGAGGCCAAGTGAATATATGGCTTATTTGAATACAACTCATTATTTTTACAGCTAATTTGTTTTTCTTGGGTCAGAGGGCAGGTCCATGAACATTTTCAAGTCACACAATACGTAATGGACTTCATTTAGATCAATCATTAAGAATTACAAATGTCATGGTATTGCATGACAAATCTGTCTGCAGTAGGTGGTTCAACCAGAGAGACTCAGGACGCAAGATAATCCATAAAGGTAATATCCAGAATGTTCAGAGGAAGGCAGGTCTTTTTGTGTGGAGTTTGCATGTTCTCCCCGTATTTGCGTGGGTTCCCTCCGGGTGCTCTGGATTCCTCCCACATCCAAAGACATGCAGGTTAGGTAGAGTGGAACCTTTAAATTGTCCGTAGGTGTGCATGTGATTGTGTTTGTTGGTCTAAATGTGGCCCTGCAACAGACTGCCATCCTGTCCAGGGTGTGCCTCGCCTCACGCCCTATGACTGCTGGGATAGGCTCCAGCCCCTCGTGACCCTTAATTGGAGTAAACAGTTGAAAATGAGTGAGTGAGAATTGAGTGGTACCAATCATTCAGGACTATATACTCTGTGTCAGTGTTGAGTGATATTGACATCTCCCAGAATCCACTCATCAGTGCCTCATGTAATGCTAATATTGGTGCTTAAAAAAAGAATGCATATAGAAATATTATAACTCAAAATATGCGACCTTCATCGGCCTGTGACCGCCAACACTCACTGGATCGGTCCATAGCTGAGTGTGAAGCGGCTGGGATGAGGATCAGTACCTCTAAATCTGAGGTCATGGTTCTCAGCAGGACACCGATGGAGTGCCTACTCTGAGTAGGGAATGAGGTCTTGCCACAAGTGAAGGAGTTCAAGTACTTCAGGGTCTTGTTCACGAGTGAGGGGACAATGGAGCATGAGATTGGCCAGAGAATCGGTGCAGCAGGGGCAGTGTTGCATTCACTCTACTGTACTGCTGTGACGAAAAAGGAGCTGAGCCAAAAGGCGAAGCTCTCAATCTACTGGTCAATCTTCATTCCTACTCTCACCTGGTCATGAGGGTTGGGCCATGATTGAAAGAAGTAGATCACAGGTACAAGCGGCTGAAATGGTTCCTTAGGAGGGTGGCTGGTGTCTCCCTTAGAGATAGGGTGAGAAGGTTGGTCATTCATGAGGAGCCTCGCGTTGAAGGGAGCCAGCAGAGGTGGTTCGGGCATCTGGTAAGGATGCCCCCTGGGCGCCTCCCTAGGGAGGTGTTCCAGGCACGTCCATCTAGGAGGAGACCCTGGGGAAGACCCAGGACAAGATGGAGAGATTATATCTCCACACTGGCCTGGGAACGCCTCGGGATCTCCCGGTCAGAGGTGGTCAATGTGTCCTGGGTCCCCTGCTGAAGCTGTTGCCCTGTGACCCAATCCCGGATAAGCGGTTGAAGATAAGTGAGTGAGTGAGTAAAATATACATGAAAGATTGTACATTATTCTCATGATTTTATTTGAATTTGTACAATTAATCAAGTAGGGACCAAAGGAAGAACTTTGCTAGCAACATTTGAACAGTTTAAAGCTGAGACCACTGATCTAAGAGGGCTTGACATCATTAATAAATACATTAACCATTTTTCCATAACTGGGATGCCAATGGAATCTGTGTGTTTGTTGAAGTGAAAAGTTACAGGTTGATTATAATTGTCTGTGCAGCACTCGGTACCTCCCCATTAGGTATTTAGCCTTGTTTTCTACCATTTCCACTGCCTTGTTTCCTCAAGTACAACAGTTGTTATTTCTCAGTGGTTAAACTTTGCGGTTTGTCGTGCTTGTTATCACGGAGACTCAGAGATGGATAATCAAGAAGAACACAAAGAGTAGACGGGCAGGGGGGAGTATTCAGAGAGTAGCAGTAAAAACGTGACTTGTTTCTCGAGTTTGATTTCTGTGCTTGTGGTTAAGCAAGCAAAACTATTCCCCAGTCACAGAAGAAAGGGTGCAAAAAAAACAAAAAGAAAAAGAGAAGAAACCACAGTTCAAACCTACAAGTGCTGCGCCGGCTTGAATCAACCAATTATCTGCAGCGCATTGCGAGTCTTTACCGCGCTCTGTCCAAAATATGTTGTCAAACTCTGACAGTTTGTATCCGTGCGGCGGCAGCAGTTCACCTGAATCTGCCACTGTGCAGTCGAATGTGCTCGGCTGCCTCGCCCGGGTCTGTCTCGCTCAGTTACAGTAATGATTTCAAACCCGTGGAAGAAAAACGCCACAAATATTAAATCTTTGGCCTGGATGATTTTTATATCATTTCTTTGGAATATTAAACAAGAGATGGAGGTAGAAAGATGATGAGAAGGCGATAAAAAAAATGATTTCACTATCAAAGGCTTTTTTCAGATCAGTGTTATTTTCAGTCTCTCACATCTCAAACAGAGCATGCCAGCGACATACCTCAACTATTATCTGTCAGCCACTAACGACATTCTTCAACTGCGTATAACACACCGGTTCCTGCCTGAAAGGCTGCCGGTTCCTCTGGGGACTAGTTAGTGATGGTAGTGTCTGTGTTATTTTTAGCTGTGCTTTAATAAAATGACACCTATGAATTATTTCATTTTCATCCACAGATACGAATTACACGGTATCCTGGAAATGTTGCCCATGGCCACCTTCGAAGTGTTTGTTGGTGTCTGTGTGTGCTTCCAACAGAAAGCGGAAATTGACTGTGTGTGTGAGAGAGAGAGAGCTTAAAATTAGCTTGAATTCCCAGCGTGACATTGTGTGGGTGTCCGGGTCCCTCTGTGCAGCTGTTTTATTTATGCATGACTCTCTTGTTGTTGCCACCATGCCTAATTGTCACTATTGAATCATTAGTTTGCACTTATGGTAACACTGCCTAATTGCCATCCTCTGGTGGCTTGTTTTCATGATCCTGCTGTATGGATGCATGCATGCACATGCTTGGACTGCACAGACTGATGCATGTGTGTGCTTTTGTGTGTGCGTGTTGTGTAATAGGGTGACACTCTGGAGATGGTAGGAGACACAGTGAGTGGAATGGCAAGATGCCCCTATGACCCCAAACATGCCAATGTGGCTTTGTTTGCAGGTAAGATTCAGCTTTATTATATTTTTTGTGAATTCTGAAAAGACATTTTTGCCCGTGGAACCTTAAGTATTGATATTTTGGCTGCAGAATTTTAGTTAATTCATTGTGGTATTGTGTTATTTTGTTGTCTGGCTGTCGGGAAGGTTGCCTTTGCCTGCAGAAAATTTTTGTGACTTTAATAATGTCTTTGAGGCCATAGAAATAAACTGTGTGGTTATGTGAACCACATGTACATATGTGTTGGGGGAGTGGGGGGAGCGTGTGAAACACATGCATACGTGTTGTGGGGAGAGCCGACACTCTGGCATGCCACATGTGCACTTGGCAACTTCACAGTTGTGGGGGCACTTAGACAAATTTCACACCCAGCTCGACAGTGATTGTCTGCTGACTGTTTTTGTGATGATAGTACGAATAGCCACACATTTTCTAAAGCCCCTTTCACACCTGGCCCACTTCGAGTTGCATCGTGCGGCGTCAATGGTACTCAACGTGACTGGAAGCCACACACTCACAATACAACGTTACCCAATGCCAATTTATGATTCCTGCTGGGTTCCATCATTCCCGAAGTATAAATCATGCAGGATTGTTTTTATACTGTGTACACAATGCAGTAAAACTACATGGTCAAAAAGATCACAGGGAAAAAAATGCTCATTGCAGCCTCGCAGCTGCTGCAGCTCCTCACTCTTACATTCTCTCACAACTGTTTAAATAAAGTCCATAAAAGTCCTGCTCACAGACTGATTGCTAGAGACAGGACATGTCCACATCCAGTAAAAAGTCCGGACACCTCCGGTCCACTCACGGACGATTCATTGGCGTGTGCACATGTGAACAATTAAAAGAAAAAAAAACTGTCTGGTTGCAGGCAGTTAGTTCCTTGTTCTTTCCTCAAACTCTCTCATCACTGTGTTAAATAAAGGACAAAAAAGGACATAAGTCCTGCTCACAGACTGTTTGCCAGAGACAGGACATGTCCACATCAAGTATTACTCCAGACATCTCCACATTTACTCACGGACAGTTCGTTCGCGCACGCGCACAGACATGCAGCTCGCCGGACATGCAGCTCGCCGTCAAAGGAAGAAAGATAAACTATAACAGAACTCAGAGCGCAGACCTGCAGCTCAGCACAAGAACAAATAGAAACTAGAAGAGAAATCAGAGTGCACAGTCTGTCTGAAGCCAAACTGTGCACTCTGATTCCTCTGTGCAGAGAACCTGCAGGCTGCATCCTCACCTCCTCTCTACCCCCTGTTGAGTGCACCTCACACAGACATTGCGTCGTCATGACACAACAGGAAGCAACTCGAAGCAGGCCCGGTGTGAAACGGGCTTAAGTGCCAAACGAGCAGTGTTAGATGTTCGTGTGTGTCACCTGGAATTTGGCCGACACCTGCCACGAGAGGGTTCGATGGGCTCGCACAGCGCACAATCTGTCTTTCAGCCGCTGTTGTACGCAAATAGTTGTAGCAACAGGTTTACAAGACAGCTATGATTTTACACATGATTCCTGCTTCATGCGCACTTTATGCAAAAATTGACCAAATTCGCACTATGCGTGAAGGGGCCCTTATGGTTGTGTAAATTCTGCCAGGGTATGTAAACTTTTGAGCACAACTGTACAGTCTGTGGTTGTGAAACACTTAATGATGTGTATATCCCTGCTAAAAAGTTGTATAATCTCTTTGAAAATCTTTAGAAATTCAATGAGTTATCAGACGGTAAAGCATTAAGAGGACTAAGTGTTTTCCTCTTCCAAAGTGGGACTTAAAGGAAGGATGTTCGGAACCACTGCATTAAGTCGCTGCAAATCGTCAGTGTTATCCCTGTGATTTGTATACATAATCAGATTTAAACACTTCACTATATTCAAACAAACAATGCTGTGTGGCTCAGACTGTTGGGAGCTATTACTGCTCAGCCATTAACCCATTATCCCATATTAGCTAAGGACCAGCTCTGTGAATGTTTGTTTGTGTGTGTGTGTGTGTGTGTGTGTTTCAGAGGGGAATCTGTTTACAGCCACGGTGACAGACTTCCTGGCCATTGATGCGGTGATCTACCGAAGCCTTGGGGACAGTCCCGCTCTGCGCACCGTCAAGCACGACTCCAAGTGGTTCAGAGGTACCAACACACATTTGTCAAGCGTGTGCGTGCACCTTCCTGTGCGCTCACTGATGCATGTCCACTCACGCGTGGGCTTGTGTGCAGTTTTCTCAAGTACTTGTTCTCGACAGCATCACGCCTGCCGCAGATGCTGTCGTTGGGAATGTGACATGTTGAGCGCCCACATCACTTAGCGGCACTGCAGATCGATGCGCCTGCGTCACTCAGCAGAGGTGCGAGTCAGTGGGCTGATAGGTGTATGTTCAGGTCGACAGCTTCTTGTCCGGGACTTAACTGTTTATTGAAGCCCAGGCATGACTGTATGGAACATGATGTCACACACGCAGGTTAGCAGTCAGGCTCGGGTGTAAGTCCATCGCGCCTGGTGTGAAACTGAACTCTCAGAAGCGTCAGGGAGTCATACTGTGCTCATTGTTTGCTGTGAAATCCACTTTGACCGTGTAATGAAGTTAAACGTGGCCTCTGCCACTTTCTCACTGCCTTCATGTTGCCTGTGTCGTGGGAGCGAACAGCGCATTTGCAAACGGAGACACGTATTGCTGATTTCTTTCTTATTGCCCCATCTGTCTCACTGAACATTTTTTGTTGATGTGCTTCCATCCCTCCTCTCTCTCTCTCTCTCTCTCTCTCTCTCTCTCTCTCTCTCTCTCTCTGTCCGTATAGAGCCGTATTTCATCAGTGCTGTGGAGTGGGGGCCTCACATTTACTTCTTCTTCAGGGAGATAGCCATGGAGTTCAATTACCTGGAGAAGGTACCGCAGACACGCTGAAGAAAATGTCCACACACTCGAGCGACCTATTCAGAGAACCTTTCTGACTGTCATTTTCAGTCCAACACAATAGCAGAGCCTGCCGCTCTTATTTAAATATCAATATCCAGTCTTTCTCTCAGAGCCGCGCTGACCTTTAATCTGTGTATTTGTTTGCGTATCTACAGTCCTGCTCTGCAATTATTGGCATCCATGAATTCAAAGTACAGAATTTAAAATGTATGCAGAAATAAATGCAAATGAACCAATTATGTGTAATCAGAATATTTAATACAAGGTATTGAACAACAACAAAGGCACATGGGAGATTGAAGCCTGGAGATGATCTGCATTCGCATTCTTCTTTGTTTCACTCCATGGTGAAGCGTCCGCTGCATCACGGAACTGCCTCAGATCTTGGATGGCAACCACCCAGGCAGACAACCGGTCCAGCTCCATCTTTTGAAAATAAACACCTGTCTGCAACAGCCAGGTGAAATGTGGGCATGTCCTTTGTCTTCTCCAGCTACTGTGGTCCTCAACAATGAGGCACTTGCATTCTGGATCATATGCAGAGAAATGGGCCACATGTTCATGATATCATAGCTGACACACCCTCACAATGTAAGTGATACTCCTCATCTGGTGTTTCTCTAAGTTAGTGATACCCAAGGAGGCTCTAAAGAGACCGAGTATCACACAAACAGTTTACGTCTGCATTTTTAATCTATTATGAAACTGTTTGGTTTACTGGCCTTGACTACGTGGGCGATGCGTTGATCTTTGCAGAATCACTGGATACTCTGATCACAGCACTTGAGACAGGAGTAAGGATCTGGAGTGTCTGGGTTTGATTGTCCTGGATCAAGGCAAAGATCCAAGCTTTATGACTTCCTTTACTCAACCATCATAAATGTGTTGACATCCAGAGACACCTGGGAAGAGTTTATGGAGTCACGAGGTCACTGGACAGAGGTCTTTGGTGATGCTGATACTTTTTCAGGAGAATGAAGGTCCAAGACTTTAGGGACCTGGTGGTATCTGTCTTTTGTACTTAGTCTCTTTGGCAGATCCTTGGGTAGCTACTTGATTTAGGATATGTGGAGTGTTTTATTGGACATGATCCATCACATATGTGCTTTAGGGTTGATGACCCCAATAACTGAAGAAAGCCAGGGAACACCTCCCCAGAGATGGGAATGGACTGGTGGTCTGGCTGGGTGGTTGCCATCCAGGACTCTGGGACAGTCCCACGGTGTGGTGGATTTTGATTTTCAATTTCAATTTATTTTCATTTACATTGCGCCAAATCACAACAAAGTTGCCTCAAGGCGCTTAACACTAGTAAAGTCTAACCTTACCAACCCCCAGAGGAAGCACACAGGCGACAGTGGTACGGAAAAACTCCCTCTGATGATTTGAGGAAGAAACCTCAAATAGACCAGACTCAAAGGGGTGACCCTCTGCTTGGGCCATGCTACCGACACAATTTACAAAAACGAATATACAGGAAATTTGTTGATTTGTGGATGTATTGGTAGACAGCACTCGAGCATAGTCCTCAACTTGACCTGAATGCAGACATGTCAATAACTAACCTGTTGATCAGCCTGAGGAAAGACCCCCCCCCGTCGTCGTCTGTGTTCACCTCAGAAAAATCTTGATCAATAAATCATTTTCCCGTTTAGACTAGAGCTTTATAACAAATACCAACACGAAGGTGCATTTCTATAATAAATGAGTAATTTACATTTGGGGAGACGTGCTTACACGAGGTCTCGGACTTGACATGTTTACAGAGAGCAGAACAAACAGATACTAAAACAGTGGCACCGTTCAGGTTGTTCAAATGGGAAATTTTAACATTAAATTTGTCATCGCAACACGACAATCTGTGGCTCACTAATGACACTTTACAGATCACCTTTAGCTATAAAATCTGCCTCTTTTTTGGAAATTAAACATCAGCCTTTGAAAGTAATTCCAAGCCTCCGAGCTTTTCACAGGCTTGCGTAGTTATTGAATATGTCAGCTGTGTTTTACAGCAGATCAGATGTTGTTTCCGTGCCGACAGCAGCTCCTATGCCCCTGATTGCTTCCAGGTGGTGGTGTCCCGTGTGGCTCGGGTGTGTAAGCGGGATCAAGGCGGGTCTCAGCGCGTCCTGGAAAAGCAATGGACGTCGTTCCTGAAGGCTCGCTTGAACTGCTCTATCCCTGGAGACTCTCACTTCTACTTTAACCTTCTCCACTCCACAAGCCCCATCATCAGGATGCACGGCCGGGACATCATCCTGGGGGTGTTCTCCACACCGGCTAATAGGTACACTTCAACGTATAATTACACCTATATGTACTGCTGAGATCGTTTTTGTTGGAGTGAGGAGCAAAGTGTTTCAGAGAATGTTTTTTATTTTTAAAATGTGCTTCCAAAAGCAGATCTTTTGAGTCGGTGTACATGCAGCACCACGTAGACCACGTAGACCTCCTTACATCTGATCACTGTCTGCTGATCAGACGCTGCTTACGTACACAAAATATACAATATCAGCTATTGGCTCTGTAAACAGATTATATTGTCTTCATATCTGGCAGATTTGGAATGAGAAAAACAAAATTTGGAAATAAGCTGATTTCAGACTTCTGTATGGAAATAAACAAAATGGAAAATTACCCAGTTTTTGTTTAAATGTGAAGGAGGGGATTCAGAAGTGTGGAAGCGACCCATGATCTGATTATACTGAATGTGTTAATAAATGTTCATTTTAGTTTACTTTTAAATTGCATCATTTGTTAATGATAATAATAATTGCCTTTGTTTCTTTATTTCTGTTTTCTCCCTTATTTTTTGTATCAAGAATAAGTGTTTATTATTATTATTGTGGTGCTTTCTTGTTCTGTATACTCACATATCCACTTCCATATCACATATCCACTACACTCATAGAACACAAACCTCCACCAACACTAGTTTCAAATTTCACAAATTTAAAAAAAAAATCCTGTTAGAAGTGGCTTTTCATAAGCTAAGATATAATATGAAATATAGATCAAAAGGACTTTTCAATGTTAAAAAGAATAAATATCTAGAAATAAGTCCTTCATTGAGACTTTTGTTGGTTACCCACGTTAAATAAAAGAACCTCAACCTCCTCAACCTCATTGAGGCACTTTTGATAAAATAAAACAAAAAAATGGGCTTTTCAGTATTAAATTCAAATGTACACAAAATCCACAATCCATTTGTCAGGTGATAGTGAGTGCCAGTCTCACTTTCAAAATATGAGAGTGATTGGGGCATGTTTGATTAGGATATAATGTAAAATATACATTAAATGAGGTTTTCAATGTTAAACTTAAATGGCCACAAAATCTGTAATCTGGATCAGATCCAGATCAAACTTTGTCAGTTAATAAAGGATACCATCCTACATATTGCTCTCAAATATGAAATTTGATCTTTTTTGACAGAGGTATGAATTTTTGAAAATTTGGTCAATGCTAAAGAGTGGGATTTTTCTCCAATTTTCTAATATTTTTCCTGACTTTGCCCTTTGATCTGTGACCTTGGAAATTGAATCAGTTCTTGCCTATCAAGATATGAATCTTCAGTAAAAATTTCATAAAGATATATGAAAAATTGTGGGCTCCAGGCTGGTCTCAAACAAACAAACAAACAGGGACAATAACATAACCTCCAACAACTTTGTTGGCCAAGGTAATTAAATATGTCTGAAATATTTGAAAAATTAAGAAATACTGCAAAATATGTAATATTTGTAAAGAAGTTGAAAAAAGTAAAATGTGTGGCCATGTTTTCTCTTCATAAATATAGAATTTATTTTCAGGATATTTTCTATAATTTAGTGGAAAATCAGATTGTGTTTCATTGTTTTGGTTTTTTTTTTTTTATAATTTATTTGTTGTGTACACACAATACTGGTGTGTGTGTGTGTGTGTGTGTGTGTGTGTGTGTGTGTGTGTGTGTGTGTGTGTGTGTGTGTGTGTGTGTGTGTGTGTGTGTGTGTGTGTGTGTGTGTGTGTGGTCAGAAATCACTGGATAAACAGAGTTTATTTTAACTTAGGTTACAATGCTTCTGGGAAACACAAGGTTAGATTTGTAACAGTGATCTCCACTCACTTTAGGTTTAGGAGGCTTTTGGGAAACAAGGTCCAGATCTGTTCATTAGTCTGGACTTTGTGAAGATCTTTAGATCAATAGACAATCTGTCTGCCTTCAAATGAGATGCTTTATTTCATGGGTTTGTTGTGCGCGTGTGCATAGACGTGCAGCTGAAGTGGCGTAACTTCAATCCCTATGCTCAGTCCTCGGGGATTCAGTCACGCTGTGACTGCTGTTAAAGAAATACACAGTTGTCTAAACACATCACAACATTCTCACCACATGAAAGCGACAGTGTGTGGCCTCGCTCACGTGGCTCAAATGTACTCGACCACCACAGTTTGTTCCTTCAGCCGTGAAGCGAGGAAGCATGCCGCTTCCTGTAAGAGAGGAAAGGCTCCAGAGATAATGAAAAGTGCCACGTGCAGGTGCAAAGGTCAAGCCTGTGGGGTCCAGAGTAATTTAAAGCACATGGGATGCGCTCATTGAGGACAAAGGGATAGTTTGACGAAAGACGAGAAAAAATTGAGAAAAGGTGAAAGCAGAGCAAAGAGAGGATGCTGTGTGATAAATGGAGACTGATGGCAGATGTGTAACAGCAGCACGGATAACAGCAGGGGAGACAGGACAGTGACGTTTACGGCCTCAGATATGCAGTCCCTTCTGCAAGTACTGGAATGTCAGAAGTTTCTTTGGTTTTTGTGACATTGAAGACATTTAAGATGGAAAAGACAAGCATAAGAAGAAAGTTTACAACAGCAACTTTTATTTGATGTTACTTCATCTAGATGTTTTAAAGGTCTCGTCACTGCCAGTTCTCCACAACATTAACTAAATGCACTTTGTGTTGAAATCTAGTTATTATTATAAAGTGCATTTATGTTAGAGCTAATGATATTGCTAGTAAAGTATATTTGTATCTGTGGGAATTCCATAGTAAATACAGTGCCTTATATGAAATCTTGGAGACTATGTGGTTCAGTGACAACTATCCATCCATCCATTTTCTATATGGTTACTCCACTTAAGGATCACAGTAGGGTGGGGCCTATCCCAGCAGTCATAGAGTGGGTAGAACAGGGTTCACCCTAGACAGGATGGCAGTCTGTTGCAGGGCCACATACATTCACACCTATTGTCAATTTAAAGTTTCCAGCCCACCTGACCTGCATGTTTTTAGAAGTGGGAGGAAGCCGGAGCACCCAGAGAGAACCCACGCAAACACGGGGAGGACATGCAAACTCCACACAGAAAGGGCGGGAAGCAATCCCACGACTTTCTTGCTGTTAGGCAATAGTGCTAACCACTATGCCACCGTGCCCGCTCAATTAAAACGAGTCATTTAGATTTTATGTATTACAGCTTCGCAAAATATATCTAATTAGAGCACCACGCTCATAGAGCACAGACCTTCGCCAGCACTCGTTTACAATTCCACAAATTTTTACCTTGGAAAAAATTTCCAAGGTCAAAGTCCTGTTAGAAGTGGATTTTCATAAGCTAAAATATAGATCAAAATGGCTTTTCAGTGTTAAAATCCTCCAAATCCGCAATACGGATCAGATGCAGATCAAAGTTAGACTATTCATTGAGAGTGCCAGTTTGCACCTCATTGTCACAAATGAGAGTGATTGAGGCACTTTTGATTGAGATATAATGCAAAATGTACACCAGATGTGTTTTTCAAAATTAAATTCAAATGGCCACAAAATCCATAATCTAGGTCAGATCTGGATCAAACTTTGTCAGGCGATAGTGAGTGCCAGTGTGCACCTCACTTTCAAATGTGAAAGTGATTGGGGCACATTTGATTAAGATATAATATAAAATATACATTAAACTAGTGCGTTGCACGTGGGGATCCACGGGCTGTAAATTGAGTAGTGTTTATAAAACAGGTAGTTGACATTTTTCAAGGGTGGTAATAAATTATGCAAAGTTTCTATAATGAGTTGGAATGATGCGTGAGTCTAGAATTTAATTAGCAACAACCGTTGTTCGCTGTTGTTAGCTAATACCCCTAATTTCTCCAAAAATATTAGTCCTATCTAGTGTCCTGTCCAGGGTTTACCCTGTCTCACACCGTATGATTGCTGGGATAGCATCCAGCTCTCCGAGACCTGATCTTGGATAAGTGGTTGAAGATGAGTGTGCATTAGTCCTTGTCATCTTTCCATTTTCCGCTGTTCATGCTTGACCCAAAATACATAAGCACACCAAATGGAAAATGTCAGCTCTCCCCAGTTTCTCTGTGATCAAAGCCATACACACACATGCACAGAGGCCACTTGGCTTTTAATACAGGGTTACCCAAAAAAAGCAAAACCCATAAAACTTGTACTAAATCCTACAAAGATCTTGGTTATCAAAACTGTTGCTCCAATCATCTTCTGCAACATGTCTTGGGCAACCAAGGAAAAGACATTTTGCCTGGAGGCCTATTTCGCCAACAGATTATACCATTTGGAGCATAATTTTGAAAGAACATGACTTTTATACGAGACCAAGATAACTGAAACTTTGGGGAATGATCGTACACATACAGTGTTCATACCTAGAAGGTTGTGTACCTTTGTAGAATTTATTACAATTTTTATGGGTTCTGTTTTTTTTGGGGGGGGGGGGGTGTCACCCTGTATATAAATGGGGTTTTAAAGTTACATTTAAATGGCCATAAAATCTGTAATTCAGATCAGAGCCGGCTCAAACTTTGTCAGCTAAACAATACCATCCTACATAATGCTGTCAAATATGAATGAAATTCAATCTTTTCTGAGAGAGTTGTGAATTTTTGAAAATTTGTTCAGTGTTCAGTGTTAAAGGATATGGATTTTTCCAATTTTCCAAGATTTTTGCAGCTTTTGATCTATGACCTTGAAAATTTTATTAGTTCTTTTCTATCATAAAAAAAAAACATAAAAATATGTGAGCAATTGTGGGTTCCAGGCTGTTCACAAACAGACAAACAAACAAACAAACAAACAGGGATGAAAACATAACTTCATTGGCAGAGGTAATAAAGATGTGGCCACCGGCTCATTCGGGCAAACCAAGTAAAAACATCATACATTCTAAAATAATGAAATGTTATATTAACTTAATCTAATTACATCAACTGGTTCCACAAAAAATGTTTAAATAGGAAAAGCAATTTGTTACAGTTAGTTGCATACGATTGTGTTTACCATTTAAACAACCAAATTAATATAACTAGATAAAATAGTAAGTAGTAGTAGTAAGTGTAACTGTCACTAACATTAGTATTGACAGCTGTCGATAGGTCTGTAGACCTGTGTGAGTGTCATCTCACCTGTCCAGCAGATATCCAGTCATTTTTTTGTCTGAATTAGGTCCAGATTTTTATTTTCTTCCTAACAGGATCTGTGGTAGTGTCTGTCTGTCGCTGTCTTTCTGCTCAATTTTATGTAGTTTTTGGTACTTTCAGTCACAACTGAAGGTCTACCACGTTTCTTCGGCTCCATGAGGCTAACACTAGTATACAGAGCAGGGTTTGACCATTGAACACTATAATTTCCCAGCATGCCATTTGAGGTTTCCCTCCGCCCCAAGTAATAGACATCATCACAGAAAGTGGTGTCTTGTTACCGTGTTTTAACCCACGTGTCAAAATCCTAAGCAGTCTTGCAAGCTAAAGCCAATTCACAACCTCTGTTTCTCAGATATGTTTTGGATCATGAGCAGATCATTTCCTCCTCCACAGGTCAACCTTTCCATAACTTTGGTTGAGGTTAATCTTGGTCTCATCAGTCCATAAAACTGTGGCTCATCTACTTTTTTTTTTTCAAATTCCATTGTAGCTTTAAGGGGAACTCTGGAATTTCTCAATCTAGGCTTTATTTTATAGATGAATTTTTGTTAATCTTTTCACTTGGGACAAAACATTATTTTAATTTGTGCGGTATTGACTTAGAACACAGTCATGGGTTAAACTGCTACATAATGCAGTTGTACAGGGCACGCTAAAAACACACAATGACCTGCTTCTTGGATCCCTATGGCGGTAAACATGACCATGTTTAGTTCATGAAATGTACATTTTAAAATCAACTTTTACACAGTTAGCCGCTTACCTGTGTCTCCTGGCTGTTTTGTACCGCTGCTGTCCATGAGACTGATTCATTCCTTCTGTAAGCAAATAAACACATCTGAACAAAGACAAAGAGAGAGAAAACAACAATGTGATAAGAAATTAAATCAACACAGGATACAGGAAACTTTTTTCGCATCTTTCATTTCACAGTTTGATCTTCACAGCAGTAACATGTTTTTTTTTTCCAACACAAACAGAGCTGATAATGAATTATTTGGAACAATTCGAACATGTTAACACAAAAACCTGACAACTGAAGCAGTAGAATAAAAGTTGTCCTGAATGAAGTGAAGTTGGCCATAACCCAACTCATATTCTGTGGAGAAGCTTGGTTTGTACAAACTTCCCCCTCTGTGCTTTATATTTTATACAAACAAGTGTTCAAATATGAGAAAGTGTAAAGTATTTGTTTTCACTGTGGTAGATTGCTCACTTTGCAGTAAATGAGTCTGGTACTACTTAGTGTGTGGTTCTGCAAATGCATGAAAATGCCTGCAACTGATTACAATTTGTCTCTGTTCTGAAATTAATAGTCTGCTGCATAAATCCAATGAGCAGCAGACGTATCACATATCGTAGAAGAATCATAGCGTGTCTGCTTTTAGTAATTTGAAAATAAATTCATGTCCAATAGGGGTGTCCATCACTCTCTTACAGTGATGCCGGTAACACGTTACTCTAATTTGACTGCTTTTTCCAGTAACGAGCAATCTAACATGTTAAGATTTCCAAATCAGTAATCAGATTAAAGTTACTTCTCCAAGTCACTGTGCATTACTATTATTTTTTGTACTGCAGGTCGATCGCAGCATTAAACTTGGCTCGTGAGCAGGGGGTCAGGGTTTGGCTGAACTGCCCACTTTGCCCACTTTCAGCGAGCTGCGAGCTTTTAATCCGTGGTTTTGCCCTGCAGCTTCAAGTTGAAAAAGCAGTTGTTGTCTCTCAAAACGCGGCGATGACAGCACACCTGCACTGAGTTTTACAAAGACATTTTTATGCTTTTATTTCTCCTTTGTTTAAAACTCTGAGCCACTCCGTGTGTCCTCGCTAAAATCAGCTGATCCACGACACGTCAACAACTAACACTTTTTTCATCCAAATGCACCTAAACACTATTTCTGAGGATGACATGACGTAAAAAATAAAACTTGAAAAAAACTTGTCCTGTCAAAAGACCTGTCAATCTGGTCATGTTTTCTGCGTAAATAAACATTATACATTCTTCAAATGCCAAAGCAGGGGTGAATCCATATGGAAAGGGGGCGTGGGGTGGGGCAGGAACATGCCCCCCCACAACATCCTTAAATTAAAGGTCCACTTTTGAAGCCTGTTTTTGCTACTACTACTAATACTACTTATGAAATTAATAATTTCAGCAACTAAAATGTTTAAAGAGATTTTAAATGTTGGAAAAATGTTAGAAAGAATTTAATAATTACATTTATAAACAATGTAGATTAAAACTGAAAGTTTTACTGTTACAGTGCTGTCAACATTTAAATATCAGGTCAAGAAAGATGTCTTTATTTTATTTTTTATAAAACAACTATTTATGTTCATTGAAGTCAGGAAAGGGTGGCTATAAAGTGAGTATTGGCAAAATAGGTTATTTTCATGTTGAGGTGGTGGGGGGTGTTGTCGGCAGCTGCTGAAAGTAACTAAGTAATTAGTAATCTAAGTTAGTTACTTTTAAAATTGAGTAATCAGCAAAGTAACTAAGTTACTTTTCAAGGAGTAATCAGTAATTGGATTACTTTTTCAAAGTAACTGTGGCAACACTGCTCTCTTATAAAATGACACAATACGTATCTAAGTAAATGGGCTATGATATGAGTTAGCTATGGCGTGAAGGAGGTGATGGTCAAGTGGTTACAGTAATGGGCTTGTAACCAGGTCTGTAATCCAGATCTGTGTCAGCTCAGAAAAATCATTCAGGGTGTTTCATACCCAAGTTGCTCCCAGTGTGCAGTTAAGACCCTTCCATGGCAGCACCCTGACATTGGTGTGAATGTGAGGCATCACTTTAAAGGCCTTTGAGCATGAGTGTGCTGTTTCAAGAAGAATACTTTTTTGTTATGATCCAATACAATTCTTTATTTAATGTAGATATTCATTTTTCCATGTGTAGATACTACAGCATAACTTTCCCGTTTGAAAAGGTATGACAGTATTAACAAATTGTGGCCTAAAAGTAAAGTTCAAGGCAGTGGCTAATGTTGTGCCAGCTGGGAAGATTATTTCCTGGCTGCCGTTAAGCCTTTCCACTAGTGTATGTGTGGCTTGAAGATGTGACTTGGTGTTTAAAACCAGGGAGATAAGTCGGCGTCTGTCGGCCTTTGTGATGTTCCTACTGGTTCCTTGAACAAACTGGTTATCGTCTCGTGCACGTGTTGTGTTTACCTCACAGCAGCAGCAGCAGCATCTGTCTGCAGATTCACCATGTATTCACAAACATATTTCTGGTGATTTTCAAGTCACATCATGTCTCCTGCTGCAAATATGATTACACAGCAAACACTACATTACAGCTACTTATGACAAACGACATGTTTGAAAAAGGATCTGCAAACTCATGTCGGGCAGGATTCAAACTAACTACAGCAAAAGAATTTACACAATGAGCCACTGAGGTATTCACGTAAACAGTTTTCAGCAGCCTGTTGATTAAATGTGTCACTATCTTCATAACTTTTTTGTTTTTGGTTAATTTAAAACAACTGGTTATTACTGAGAGTAAGATCTAGTATACAAATAATGAATGTTTATCAGTTCAATGGTATGAAACCTCATTGAATGGAACATTCCAGCATATTTGTTTCATTGAAATAATGTAAAAACATTCATTATTTGTTTTATATAATGGCTAAAATAGATCTTTGTCATTTGATATTTTAATAATGTATATACAACAAAAATGGGACTTACATTTTGGTGTTCCACTATGTGCTCAACAGTCCAACACAAACTTTAAATAGGAGTCCAAAATTGTTGTCAATCAACTTGGAAAAACAGTTACCGTGCACTGACTTGGTGTACTTCCAAAAAAAAAAAAAAAGACTTTGTGTAGTTCCTCAGCCCAGCGAAAAATCACATCGTAAATTTGCCCAGCTTTTCATCCCAACAGCTCTTCATGCCTCCAAATGGCTTACAGCGTAGTGGATGTTTTTTTGTGTGTGTGTTTGTGTGTGTTTGAAGAGTTAGCAGCGTCAGTTAGCGCCTTCAAACCGTTGTCCACCAGCAAAACAAGCTCACATTTCACTAAACGCCTCCCCCGGTAGTGTGAGTATGCACAGTGGTCGGGGCGTGCATTACCACATTTCATATAGTACTAAAATTGCATGCTAAAAAGTACTATTGCACGGTCAATGAAACACAACAGCAAATGGTACGAATAACCCATATCACGTAACATACAACCCACCAATCAAATGACAAGGATCCACTCAGCCGTTATATAGATACCAAATACTTAATAACCCTAATCCACAGGGAGTGTATAATACGATATTTCTCTTTTGGTTTAGTCCAGTAATCCCAAAGTGTAGGTGCTAGTGCCGGGCGTAACTAATATAGCGCCCTAGGCAAGATTTTTAATGGCGCTCCGCTCAAAGCTTTACCAACTATTCCCACCCCAATGAAACAGTTTGTTTTGGTAGGTCAGTTTAGGCGAACTTCACCCCGAAATGCCTTAGGAATTAGCAAACCATAGATGAAGGCACGTTAACACTGCTAGCTACCTGATGCAATGCAACGGGAAAATAATTCATCATATTATTTTTACTTTACCTCTGTCTTTGTTCCATTTTTCCTCCTCTTCTTGCTATTAGACAATGTCAGAACACTAGGACAGAACAGTTTAACACTTCAGGGATCACTTTCTTTTTCCACTACCAGCGTGGAGGCATGTGTTGGCATATAACATGGTTATTCAAGAGAACATACTACAGTGTAATTTCTCCCACTTTTTTCTCCCCTCCTCTCACTTATTTCCACATTTCCATATTAATATTGCATACGTCAGATTCCATTAATGCTCCACACCCAAACAGTTGGTGGCGGTAATGCACAGAGTTGGTTTGCAAACTGCTAATAAACTCGAAAGGAGAAGAAACTCCCACTAAAATGAAGCCACTCGCTGTTGTGTCTGTTTGGAGTATTTTATTACAAACACCTGGAATAATATGGCTTGTTGTGCGGTGAAATGTCCTAACGGATCGTCTAAGACGTCCCTGTTGCAATATTGATGCTAAGTGAAACTCGTCTTATGCTACCGGTGTTAGCACTTTTAGCAGCTGTTGGTAGGCTCACTTAATGCATGATTACTGAGGAAATCCTCAGCTGAGAACTTTTACTGTCCAAACCAAAGCAAAATGTTAATGTTTTTAAAGATGTCCCTCTGTGTTTGTCTGCTCCGGGTGTGTTTCTCAGCTTGAACCAGAGGATGCCAGCGCTTTCTCCCACCAACAAAAAGAAAGAAATAACTTATTTTATAAGCCGAAAGTCTTTTCTGCAGTTTTTTTTATCAGCGGCATAGCGCTCCATTTATTCACGATCAGCATTCACCATAGCTATCCGTCATCTCTTCAGCATTCTGCTCACTTTGAAAATAAATCTCATTAATGATCCACCAAGAGAAAAATTACATAAATTACTACTCTGTGTGGACTCCGTGTGGATGAAACGTCAATACTATACAAAACGTATGCAGAGAAACCTACAGGGACTGGGCGGGGCCTTGCACCACCATACGTGTTCTTGATGACGTGCATGTTGACATCAACCATGCTTCTCCTCCTAAACAAAGGGCACTGCTGGCCGTGGAAACACAAGCCAATCCATGTTTAACCATTCCAAACTATACTATACCACGCCTGACTAACCCCAACCACTCAGTGGAAATGAGGCTTTTGATTTACGCTAAGTCAGTTTAGCACAGAGCAGCTACATTAAGGTGTTACAATAGTGAGGATTTTATTTATTTATTTTATGTCAAATGTAACCACTGCAGAAGTTCAAATGGGGATATTTAGCCATTATACCGCCTAACACTACTGGACATGTTGATTTTGTCCCTGTGCTGACCTTTGAACTTTTATCAGAGCTTGAAGACGGTGTGAAGATGTGGAATAAACTTTACAACGTTAAAACCGATCAATGGATACATTGAACATTTAGATTGATTCAGGGGTCCATGCATTGATGTTGCAATATGCAGTAATACTTTAAAATACGTTTGACTTCTACTGATTAATTATTACACACATATTATTCAACTTTCAGTGGCTCTATAATTTCTCAGAAAAAACAAAAAACAAAAAACTTCCACTGACAGGACAGGAGGAATTAAAAGAAGATAATGAGTCAAAATGTGAAACAAGAGAAGATAGAGGTGAAAAACAAGAGGAGAGATGGATGAGAAACTCAAGGACATGGAAGTCAGTAATGAACAACATGTGCATTTTCTCTCCCTGAGACCTAAAAGTGTTTCATCAGCTGCATCTTATCTGTGTGTTTGGAAGGCCGGGATGGGGCCACTGCTTGCACAGACAGATGGGTACACACACAGGCTCGCACACACGTACACATGCACAAACACACGGACAGTTGTTCTCAGATAACAGCGTTTACAATGCGCCGCAGAGGACACCTGGCTGAATGCGCCCATCCTGGCTGGACTGCTACTGGGTCCTGTTCTAAACTAAGGAGTTTTAGGTGGATAGTGAGACATGCAATAGAGGAAAATTACCAAAAAGAGAAAAAATGTGCGAGGTGAGCTGCAAAGCTCCCATGTGGCCCAGTGTGATGCACTAGCTAAGCGCATGCCAGACAAATTGCTTTGGCTGGCGGCGTGCAGTGAAAACAGCATGAAACAGGACCTCGGAGTTGAGCAATAGCTATTCTGTTCTGCTGCTGCGTTGCCAGGAGCAACATATATGGGACTGTAATAGGATGGAGTCCAAGTTTCAGTGGACCCTCCCAGAGTTCAAAGTTAATTTTACAGCCACTACAGAGGTGCAATCTGCATCTGTCAGATCTGTTTGCCTTTACTTTCACAATATAACATCTTCAGTTCCTTTATGCTTCCACTTCTGCAGCCGCGGGTGCTTTTTCTTGCAGAAGGATGAAAGGGATTGGTACTTCTTGCAGTGCACTTCTTACTCTCAAACCCCTAATGCTCAAAAGGTCAAAGAGAGAGCAACAGCAAACTCTAAAGAAAAGAGATAAAACCAAACATATGGGACCACTGAGGAGAAGAAGAAACATTAAAAATATGTTACAGTATGTTTTGCAGCTCAACAAATACATGAAAAAACAAGAGCAATCTGAGATTTCTGACATCCGCCAAGGGTTGACAAGTATTCCACAACACAATGGAATAATGCATACTGATCCAGAATGGTCCAACTGATCAAGATGTTCTGATCTGATCAACTGATCTGATATTTAATTCACAAGCTGAAACAAAATCATATCTTCCTGATCTTGGTTTTACATTGTGATGTATCTTTCTGCTGCATAACCTGCATATTGATCTGGATCACTCCCAACATCCAACACTAACAGGGTCTTCCTTTGTACAACAGCCACATGAAAATTCAGTAAGGTATATCTGCTATTATACATCCCAAATCTAACGTAGAACTCTACTAGTGTATACTAAAGTATATCTAAATATCTAAAAAAAAAAAATAAAAAAGATGTGATTTAAAAAAAAAAAAGAAAAAAGATTTGAGATGATCCTCAAAATGTTAAAAATTTAAGAAATGATTGAGAATTGGGATCTGGAGCCGGATCACCTCCAAAAGTTAATGGAGTCTTCAATGGCCCAATATCTACCTGTGGTGCAAATTTGGTGAGAATCCGTGAAGTAGTTTTTACGTAATCTTTCAAAGCCACAATAAAGTGAAATCTTGATCCGGAATCCGGATCTAGATCACCTCCTAAAT
This sequence comes from Thalassophryne amazonica, assembly GCF_902500255.1. Lineage (NCBI taxonomy): Eukaryota > Metazoa > Chordata > Actinopteri > Batrachoidiformes > Batrachoididae > Thalassophryne > Thalassophryne amazonica. The sequence goes on from NC_047112.1 coordinate 26,769,698, forward strand.
TTAATGGAGTCTTCCAAATTTCCTCAAAATCCATGCAGCAGTTTTACCGTAATCCTGCTAAAAGACAGACAGACAAATAAATAAATGTCATTGTTTTTATTACGTCCTTAATCGGTAGCATGATGTCAAACGTGAGGTTTAATTATGATTGTCATTGTGCACATTAATACTGACACTGAAAACAAGCGTTAGCGTTTTTTTTTTGTTTTTGTTTTTTTTGTCAAAAGGACTGCTGCTCCTGCTGGAGTGCTGCAGGCTCATTAGGCTCGATGGATTCATGCAGGAATGCAGAGAACACATCCTATGCAAAGTAAAACCAATCTCCTGCATCCTGAGAGCAGAATGCCATGTTTGATTTGATTATCAAGAAATCCCATGTGACAAGTCCGGACAGCAGGATGTCCCCCTGGAGAAACATTGCAAAGCAGAGGAAATGAGGAGGACAAGGAGCAGGAGGAGAGCAGGTTTTTGGTGCCAAGAGAAATGTGGCGAAGGGGAGGAGGAGGCACAGATGTTCATGCTCATCCCACTGGGCCTGCACAAGTGGGAATTGCTGAGGAATTCATATTTAGGTATCGAGGTAGCGTTAAAGAAATGGGGGAGGAAAGGAAATTGTGCAGGGGAGCAGTGAAGTTAGTGGGAGGAGAAAATACAAATGGGGCATGATGAAGAAAGGTCAAAAGAAGGATGAAAAATTGGGTTAAATTCTTGAATGCAAAAACATAGATTAGGTAAGACAGTTGCACGAGAATATATAAGATAACATAAGTAAATTATAACTAGGGTCACATAAAGCTTTAGCAGTTCTGCTGTCATGTGAACCAGAGTGTCAATATGACAGCATTAGGAAATGTTTATGATATAATTGTGACATACTTTCTAAAACTGTATATCAAGTAAACAAAATCAAAACATGAAGATCTGCAATAATAAGATAAGGTAAGATAAGACTTTATTGATCTCACAGTGGAGAAATTCACATGTTACGTCAGCTCTAATAAACACACAAGATGAGTGTGTGTAGAAGAAAATGTGCATCAAACAGTGTGTGCAAAGATAAGCAATAATAATACTTGTAACAATACAATAAAATAAGAAAATGAGAATTAAAAAGAGCAGAGGGATACCAGAGGGAAATCTGTTTTCTGGAGTTTTGTGGAAAATATTTAAAACCCTTCTGTGTAAATTTTGCATCAGTTTGATGTACACTTAATTAAACGTGGAAAGTTTGGATTTATTTTCACTTGGGAATGACCTTCAGCCCATATTGTGCAATATGTAAGAGAATACCTCATTGCACCAAAGTTTACTTTCCTGTTACGGCTCCAAATACACTTCAACAGCCTGGATGACATCACCGTGACTCTGAAAACAGTTCTGCGGGTTTGAGAGAGAGGTACGAGCCACATGTTGCCAGGTCATGTGAGTAAGGAGCAGCAGTTCAAAGCCACAGCTGGCTGCTCCAGCCACCTGTGCCGTGTGGACGGGAATGCTGTCAACAGCACACCCACTCATAGTTTTCCTCTCCATTTGTCATCAATGGCTTCTTTCATCTGTCGGAAACCTGGCAGTTGAATGATGTTGCAGACTTTCAAAGGCCCTTGACTGTGCATGAATAGAAACAAACACTTGAATTCTTGTGGTACATGGCTCATAACTATATGAGGCTTAGTAATTTATACAAATAAGTCCTATACTGGCCCTGAGACCCACCAGTGATTATATCCCGATGCCATAACACGAAGTGGATTGGAGTGTGCAACTACCCCTGAATGGTACACCAATCCAATCCATCATAGTTTACTGCTCCAGCCATGGATTGACTTTTAATCCTGGGTGCACTGAGAAAATGCAGATGAAGTGTCTAGTTCAAGGACACAGACAGACGGCATGACCAGGACTCAAACAGGGGTCTAAATATTGAGTCCACCTGCTGTAATACATACTGGGATGCCATAGCAGATCCAAGGCACAAACTTTACACCGGATGCCCTTCCTGCCGCAGCTCCACATTACATGAAGAATGGGTAGGGGTGGCCTTGATCCAGGAACCTTCCGCATTGGAAACAAGCACATTTAACCGCTTGGCCACCAGCCCTGCCATATAATATATAGCCTCAACGTGAAAACTGTAATCTTTTACAGTTTTCACGTTGAGGCTGTCAAATTGCTGATGGACCTTTGTTGTGATGGTGGATTTTATGCAAGACTCAGTTAACTAGAACCATAGTGCTGGTCTCATCCCAGCATATGTTTTCATTACATCAGATTGTTCACTGAAAGCCAAATTACCCATTTATTTATTTTCTACACCTGCCTATTCCATTTCAGGGTCATTAAGTGTGTGTGTGTGTGTGTGGGGGGGGGGGGGTGGCTGCAGCCTAACCCGGGGGTCAGTCTATCGCAGGGCCAACACATATACACACTCTCACTCACACCTATGTTCAGTGTAGAGTCACCAATTCATCCAACCTGCATGTCTTTGGAATTGAACCCAGGACCTCCTCTCTGTGAGGCAACAGTACTAACTGTACTGCCCATCCTCATTTATCTACATACAAATGCCTAAAGGATATCATCTTTGTCCACACATGATAAAGCGTGAAAAGCACCACAGTTTAGAGTCCACAGTTTTGTGGAACAGTATTGTGTCTGTACCATGGCCCAAACAGAGGGTCACCCCTCTGAGTCTGGTCTGCTTGAGGTTTCTTCCTCAAATCAGAGGGAGTTTTCTTTACCACTGTCGCCTGTGGTTGCTCTAGGGGTTTGTAAGGTTAGACCTTACTTGTATGAAGCGCCTTGAGGCAACTTTGTTGTGATTTGGTGCTATATAAATGAAAATAAATTGAAATTGAACAGTATGTTGATAACTGACAATTCTCTCTGGCACCATGTGTGGTGCAAGAATAGCACTCCAACTCCACCTCGCAAAAATAGTCATCATTTCACCACAGACATGTGATAACTGGGCATCCTCTTTCCTTTTACTGAGGTCCTCAGCACTGAGGCAGCTGCACACGGGATCATGCTCAGGAACACACTCCACTTGCTCAGTGTCACAGCTATCGCCACATGCTAGAGTAGCACATTACATCATCAAATCACATGATAGCCCAGTGCATTACGTCGTCAAGCAGCATGCTAGATCACATTTGATCTTCACGTGCCAGTTTGCCATGGTACAGGCTGTGACCTTCCAGATGTAGATCAGTGAAAGTGAGAACAGGGCGTTAGTCTTGATCCAGAACAATTGAAATGCCAGACATTTTGACTCCTCACTCAGCTTCTCAAGTGCTGCAATCAGGGTATCCATTGATTCCCTGAAGATCACAGCTTCATCCACTAAGTCAAGCTCAATAAACTTTTCCTTCCAGCAAAGCTACACCTAAACTACTGGTTTCCACAACACCCAGTCCATGCAAACACGCTGAACAGAAAACAAGCCGGGACGTATCCCTGACAAACACCAGATTCTCTGCCTCTACTCTGCACAACACTCACGGTATCTGTATATTAGCCAGCTGTGATGTCCAGCAATTTGAGATATACTTTACTTTACTTTATTGATCTCACAGTGAAGAAATTATGTTTACACTCCAGTTACCTCAGACAGCAATTAGTCCACAATTATTACTTGTTTACCGTAATAATGGCACACATTAGAATTAAAGACAGCACATATATATTTGACATTGTTTATGTGCACTAAATTTGAAGAAGTCCGTTATCCAAATTGAGGCAAGTGGGTGAAGGTCTCGCAGCAACCCTGAGTTGTGCCACCGTCAGCTTGGGGGGGATGGGGACCAGCAGCAGCTAAAACTGTATCACCCCCACAGAAGGGAAGGGATGACGTGAGCAGAAGCCGGAGTGGGGGGTGTGTGATGGGGGGTAGGAGGGGGGTCGGGAGAGGGAGTGGAGCATGCTTCAGTCCTGTGAAACAGTTTATTGTCTTTGTGAGTTGAGATAAGAAACAGCCAAATGTTTACCAAGGCCGAAGACATTCCTCTGGAGGAAAACAGCAGGGCAATTTGTCCTTCAGGCTGATAAGCCTACCGTGTTGTGGTTTGAGCAGTGAAAAACACTTTTTACAGCTTCACTTGAACAACCAAATCCCAAATATGAATTAAGAATATTCCCAATTATGAATTAAGAATATTCCCCAGCCTCCGAAATCTTCACCTTCATCTGCAAGGCACACATCTGCTCCAAGATATCATCCAATTTGTGTCTGAGTTCAAGAGTCATCGCAGTCTGAGAATGCACTGCCTTGCCCAACTTGTTAATCATGACGGACAAGCGAGGGCCCGTGGTTCTTGATGCCGCCGTCTTGCCAATTTTCCGGTAGATCAGGGCAGCACATAAGGCAGAAAGTACCAGCCCTGCTACCATAAGACCAAATATTAGGGATGTGAATCGTACAACAACTCACGATTCAATTCCATTCCGATTCTTGGGGTGACGATTCGATTCAGAATCGATTTTTGATTCAAAGAGCTCTGAGAAATAATTATATTACTTAAAAAATGTTTATGTTTAAGAAAATGTAGCTTTACAAGGTTAATCAAGTGATTCTAGATGTAAATTTACTTATCTGCTTTGCTCGTTCAGAGTTGGCTGGCAGTTTAGCGAAGCGCTGGTCAGTAGTTGGCAGATACCCCTGCTCCCCTCTTTTAGCTCCGGGTGATGGCATAGCATGTGGGCTTGCGGATTTGAAGTGTTTCCGTAGTACTTTTTGCACACTGCATAAGTCATGTCAAGCTCCTTCTTACGCAGCAAATAATAAAATCCAAAATGCGCCCAAACATTTGCCTTCAGCAAAGGCAGTGCTGGCTGAATTAGCTCTTTGTCTTCCATGCTAAGATGCAGCTCACGAATGTTTGAAGCACGTTGGACCCTCCCCTCATTGGGACGCTGTAGTACGGAAGCCATTGCCTGACAAACAGTACACGCAGTGAGTAAGCAAGAGAATGTTTAAAAAAATGCTTTTTAAAAATCGATTCTTGGACATTTTGGATCGATTCAGAATCATAATAAATAAGAATCGCGATTCGGATGTGAATCGATTTTTTCCGGCACCCCTACCAAATATGAATAAATCCTCGACGTCCTCAACAGAGAAAGGCGCAAAGCATGCAACACACCGCGACTCCCAGGAGTCGAGAACATAGCCCGCAGGATACATTCCATCTGGGCAGGTAGGATCCCCCGGTCCTGACCTTCTTGTAGAAAAAATGGTGTCAATAGCGTTCAGAGACCAGCTGATCAATTCTATGGTTAATCTAATAGTAGTCAAATAGATCCAGTATCCAATATAATTTGAGGAATTCACAGTCTGGTGAAGTAGGGACTTGAAGGTTAAAGCAGAGAGCAGAGATAAGGGAGAGTGGAGGAGATGCGACCGCCCTCGTCAGAGTTGTTGGGAATCTCATGACTTCTCAGGATGTTCCAGAGAGAAGCCCAATCAACTGACTTAGCACCCGCAGGCGTTAAAAAAAGCTCTGCAGATACTTGTGCTTGCATTCAGTGAGTACTTGCAGACTTCAGTTTTGGTGTCAAATATTTAGCAAGATACAAGTTTCCATACATTTTAATGGAACATTTTTAAAATTAGGCCAAGATCCCAATATTACATGAGCATGAACCCTGATATCACCTAATTGATACCACCTAATTGGACTAAACAACACTGCCAATCCAACCTCAGAAAAATCTATTATGGCCATCCCAGATTGTATTATTAGTTGACCTAATTGGATTAATAAATGGAATAGTTTTGACTGAGTTGAAAGCTTGGTCTCTAAAGTAATAGTCAAACAATGTTGACATCCAATGGGCATATCAATCAATCAATTTCAATCAATTTTTTTATATAGCGCCAAATCACAACAAACAGTTGCCCCAAGGCGCTTTATATTGTAAGGCAAGGCCATACAATAATTATGTAAAACCCCAACGGTCAAAATGACCCCCTGTGAGCAAGCACTTGGCTACAGTGGGAAGGAAAAACTCCCTTTTAACAGGAAGAAACCTCCAGCAGAACCAGGCTCAGGGAGGGGCAGTCTTCTGCTGGGACTGGTTGGGGCTGAGGGAGAGAACCAGGAAAAAGACATGCTGTGGAGGGGAGCAGAGATCGATCACTAATGATTAAATGCAGAGTGGTGCATACAGAGCAAAAAGAGAAAGAAACACTCAGTGCATCATGGGAACCCCCCAGCAGTCTACGTCTATAGCAGCATAACTAAGGGATGGTTCAGGGTCACCTGATCCAGCCCTAACTATAAGCTTTAGCAAAAAGGAAAGTTTTAAGCCTAATCTTAAAAGTAGAGAGGGTGTCTGTCTCCCTGATCTGAATTGGGAGCTGGTTCCACAGGAGAGGAGCCTGAAAGCTGAAGGCTCTGCCTCCCATTCTACTCTTACAAACCCTAGGAACTACAAGTAAGCCTGCAGTCTGAGAGCGAAGCGCTCTATTGGGGTGATATGGTACTACGAGGTCCCTAAGATAAGATGGGACCTGATTATTCAAAACCTTATAAGTAAGAAGAAGAATTTTAAATTCTATTCTAGAATTAACAGGAAGCCAATGAAGAGAGGCCAATATGGGTGAGATATGCTCTCTCCTTCTAGTCCCCGTCAGTACTCTAGCTGCAGCATTTTGAATTAACTGAAGGCTTTTTAGGGAACTTTTAGGACAACCTGATAATAATGAATTACAATAGTCCAGCCTAGAGGAAATAAATGCATGAATTAGTTTTTCAGCATCACTCTGAGACAAGACCTTTCTGATTTTAGAGATATTGCGTAAATGCAAAAAAGCAGTCCTACATATTTGTTTAATATGCGCTTTGAATGACATATCCTGATCAAAAATGACTCCAAGATTTCTCACAGTATTACTAGAGGTCAGGGTAATGCCATCCAGAGCAAGGATCTGGTTAGACACCATGTTTCTAAGATTTGTGAGGCCAAGTACAATAACTTCAGTTTTATCTGAGTTTAAAAGCAGGAAATTAGAGGTCATCCATGTCTTTATGTCTGTAAGACAATCCTGCAGTTTAGCTAATTGGTGTGTGTCCTCTGGCTTCATGGATAGATAAAGCTGGGTATCATCTGCGTAACAATGAAAATTTAAGCAATACCGTCTAATAATACTACCTAAGGGAAGCATGTATAAAGTGAATAAAATTGGTCCTAGCACAGAACCTTGTGGAACTCCATAATTAACTTTAGTCTGTGAAGAAGATTCCCCATTTACATGAACAAATTGTAATCTATTAGACAAATATGATTCAAACCACCGCAGCGCAGTGCCTTTAATACCTATGGCATGCTCTAATCTCTGTAATAAAATTTTATGGTCAACAGTATCAAAAGCAGCACTGAGGTCTAACAGAACAAGCACAGAGATGAGTCCACTGTCCGAGGCCATAAGAAGATCATTTGTAACCTTCACTAATGCTGTTTCTGTACTATGATGAATTCTAAAACCTGACTGAAACTCTTCAAATAGACCATTCCTCTGCAGATGATCAGTTAGCATACATATGACATATGTTGCCCTGCAAAGTGATAGCTAAGCATAATTTGCACACTATTCTTTTGTTTTTTTTAAAAAAACCTTATTAGCTCAACCAAAACATTACGTCTTTTATTTTTCCAGACTTGCAGCATCTTTAACTTTCGAACCTTTGTCACCGTTTTTTGCTGTTTTTACCTCATAACATTCATTAATACATATTCCAAACTAAACATTTTTAGAGTCTTTATAATAAGTCAAATAATGCAATATACCTTTCAGTATGATTGAAGCATTTCTAAATGTTGATCCCTGTTTATCTGTGAGATAGCCTCTATATATTTTTTCATTGCAATCATATACTGAGGCTGGATTGTAAATGCTGTTCAGTCCCCTTAACTGGTACGAAAACCTGCTTGGCCCATATAGAATAGAATAGAATATAGCCTTTATTGTCATTGTACATATACGAGGGCTGTCCGTAAAGTATAGGTCCTTTTTATTTTTTTCAAAAACTATATGGATTTCATTCATATGTTTTTACGTCAGACATGCTTGAACTCTCGTGCGCATGCGTGAGTTTTTCCATGCCTGTCGGTGACGTCATTCGCCTGTGAGCACTCCTTGTGGGAGGAGTTGTCCAGCCCCTCGTCGGAATTCCTTTGTCTGAGAAGTTGCTGAGAGACTGGCGCTTTGTTTGATCAAAATTTTTTCTAAACCTGTGAGACACATCGAAGTGGACATGGTTCGAAACGTTAAGCTGGTTTTCAGTGAAACTTTTAACAGCTGATGAGAGATTTGAGGTGATTCTGTCGCTTTAAGGACTTTTCACGGTGCGAGACGTCGCTCAGCGCTCTCAGGCAGCGTCATCAGCCTGTTTCAAGCTTAAAACCTCCACATTTCAGGCTCTATTGATCCAGGATGTCGTGAGAGAACAGAGAAGTTTCAGAAGAAGTCGGTTTCAGCGTTTTATCCGGATATTCCACTGTTAAAGGAGATTTTTTTAATGAAAGACGTGCGGGCGGATTGCAGCGTCGGCTCGCAGCCGCCGCAACGCTCCGTCACAGGAAAAACACCTCTGCTGGAAGCCTTAAGGACAAGTTGGAACATCTCCAGCTGATAAACAATTTCTCATATACTCACTCCACTGAAAGCCATCAAAAGCCAACTGGATTTTAACAAATGGTTATCAACACGGAGGTGTTTTTCCTGACGCGCGGACCCGTCCGCACGTCTTTCATTAAAAAAATCTCCTTTAACAGTGGAATATCCGGATAAAATGCTGAAACCGACTTCTTCTGAAACGTCTCTGTTCTCTCACGACGTCCTGGATCAATAGAGCCTGAAATGTGGAGGTTTTAAGCTTGAAACAGGCTGATGACGCCGCCTGAGAGCGCTGCGCGACGTCTCGCACCGTGAAAAGTCCTTAAAGCGACAGAATCACCTCAAAATCTCTCATCAGCTGTTAAAATTTTCACTGAAAACCAGCTTAATTTTTCGAACCATGTCCACTTCGATGTGTCTCACAGGTTTAGAAAAAATTTTGATCAAACAAAGCGCCAGTCTCTCAGCAACTTCTCAGACAAAGGAATTCCGACGAGGGGCTGGACGACTCCTCCCACAAGGAGTGCTCACAGGCGAATGACGTCACCGACAGGCGTGGAAAAACTCACGCATGAGCACGAGGGTTCAAGCATGTCTGACGTAAAAACATATGAATGAAATCCATATAGTTTTTGAAAAAAATAAAAAGGACCTATACTTTACGGACAGCCCTCGTACACAACGAAACTTGTCCTCTGCATGTAACTCATCCTAATTACAGTTAGTCACTGTCCAACTTCAGATGTAGAGACGCTGCCTTGGGCAGGGGCAGAGAAAGGAGCAGACCCTAAATGTAACCCTTTTTTCTTTTTTGATTGTGGGAGGGAACCAGCAAACTCCACACAGAAAGGGCAGGAAGCGATCCCAAAACCTTCTTGCTGTGAGGCACCAGTGCTAACCACTAATCCTCCCTGCCGCCCCATCAGTTTATCCAATTTAATGCTTTTCCTGAAAATGTTTAGAAACACTTGACCCTGGTTAAATGACTCTTCATTGTATCTCAGTAACTATTGATGCTGTTAAATCCTCCCAGTTATTATTGTAATACTGCCCCTTACAAAGAACAAAATCGATGTATTCCTCAGTTTGAATTAATTGAAAGTCACGCTCTGGGTCCCAGAGACACAGCCCACACGAGACTCCATCTTCTGAAGACCCCGAACATGGCCGACAAGTGGGTTGTTTGCCGAGCCGTGGAGAAAGAGCACAGGAAGGACAAATGAGGAAGGAACGAAAGGGGAGGAAAACGCTAAAATTAAAGTTGAACTGCGGCGGGGGATCCTGGGTGACCTGCACTCATCGAGTGGGTAGGGGGACAGAGAATGTGACTGGCATCCGAGCATCTAACGGGCAGACGTATCACACATAACATCTGGCACCTGTGATCCTGAGAGAGACGGCGTATCATCCGCAGCTATGCCTGCAGCTCTTTGTCTCACTGACGTGGGTTGAGTCACATCCCTGCATATCAATGATAAGTACTGAGGAGAAGTGTGACCTGACCTGCAAGGCGCACTGTTCCTCCCAAAATCCACCCTTTAGCCTCTGCTTTCGCAAAACAAACTCCTCTGCGACCTTAGATTGAACGGCGGCCCCTCTAGCATCGTCTTTGACTGACACAACGTGAGACGCAGATGGGTTTGTGTGGGTTTTGTGGAGCAACAGGTTGCAGGTGATTCAGTCTCAGTGATTCAGTTTGTATTGCTAAGATTTTAGCTCTTAGTCACTCACGCTCACACCACGCACATCATTAGTCACTGCTGACGATGAGTCTCTGAGCAGAAAACAAGCTTTTGTTACTTGTTCCTGATCGCATGCTGACTCCATTATGCTGTAAGTGCTACATTTCTATAGCCGCAACACAAAAATGTAAGTTCAGGTGGAGCGGAAAGAAAGAGGGAGTCTGTCTCACTGTGTGTTTTGAGGATCCGTTGTGTCTGTGTGGACTTTGGACACCTCTTTGAGCAGATGTTCTGTTTCCCGTTGGTGGGTTCATGAGCAGTTGAACAGCCTCCATAGTGCAGTTTAGTTTTTGTTTTTTCCTGGAAGGTGTTGTTGGGTTCATTCCCTTTATGGGAATCTTTGCCCTAGTGTGAAAGCAGAATATTCAGTGACTCATTTCCTCTGTTTTTTTTTTATTCCAACAATTCCTGCCAAGATCTTTTTTTATGACTCTGATGTAGCTGTAGCATCCTCTGCATATTGGCCCACAGAGCCGACAGCGTCTATCGTAATCTGCCTTTTTTTCGTCTCACTGAGAACTTCCTTAGTGTTGGAGCACTGAATGACACAATATCAACAGTCTAAATCCAATTTGTCAGCTTTGCAGGCTGCCTGTGCCTTTCTCAGCCTCTTACTTGACTTTCAATATCTTAACGCCTTTCATTCTTTTCACTCGAGTTTGTGCCTCCCTTATCGTTTCTTTTTACAACTGTCACTCTGTTTTCGAAACGTACTGTAAAACTCAGGTGACACTGTATGGAAGAATTGTCATTTTAGTTCAAAGTGTTTTTCTCGACTGACATTCTGTGTCCGTCTTCACTCTTCCTCCCTTTTTAGCATACCGGGCTCAGCGGTGTGCGCCTTTGACATGGAACAGCTGGCTGCTGTGTTTGATGGGCGATTCAAGGAACAAAAATCACCAGAGTCAATTTGGACACCTGTTCCTGATGAAGTCATCCCAAAGCCAAGGTGCAGATGGCTGTGATCACTTTATGTGTCTGGGTTTATGATGTTGTCAGAGAATTATGAGAACAAACAGTGTTATTAACAACCGCTACAAGCGCAAAAATCTCCACTTTGCCAACACTGTGTTTGTTTCATTGCCTGCATAGTTTATGTCCGCAGGCATTGTTGAGTCACAAGATACAAAGAGACTTATTGAAGACGTGCACATGTTGTTACCACCTGTCAAAAATTAGTCCATTAGTACAAACTAGCACAGGCCGCTAGGTCATTTTGCTTTTCAACATTAACATGGCACGCCCCCTACACAATGTTAGACATCTTTGACATGCCTTCCTTATATGACTTCCATAAGCAATGGGTCAGGTCAGGTCTGGGAACATGCAGTCACCACACTATGTAAACCTGTTAGTTCTTTGATGGCAACCACCCAGCCAGACAACCAGTCCATCCCCACCTTTCAGAAGTACCCATGAGCTAATCATCATTGAGAAACCTGCTCTCTTAATTATGCCCAGTTGTTTTTACATCACTAGTTAGCATCCAAGTATCACATGAGACATGAAGCACCACGAACCTCAAGACTTGGACTATTGCTGTCTTGCAAAGATATTGGCATCACCAGTAACCTTATGAATCCATAAGTTCTTCCCAGGAATCTCTCGATCTCAAAGTCCAAGCACTCAGAGATAGGAACGTCACTACTGAGCTAAGGAAACATACAGATACATTTCTTATGGCTGAGTCCAAGAAGTCATTGAAAGGTTGGATCTCAGTCTTGATCCAAGACGATCCATGACAATCATGAACACAGGCACTCCATTTTCTCACTCAGTATCCCAAGTGTTGCAATCAGGGTATCCATTGATTTCACAGAGATCGCAGTATTGTCCAAGCGGTATTGGGGTCGCGGCAGCAGATCTGACTTGCATATTGATTTGCCACAAATTTTACACCAGATACTCTTTCTGATGCCACTACACTCAACTCAGCTTTATTTATATCGCGCCTTTAAACAACTACATTTGCCACAGTGCGCTGTACATGGAGAAGAATGAACCAGGAACCATCTGCTGTGGAAACAAGTGCATTTAAAAGTGCACTGCTCATTGTATTTTTATTATATTTATTGTATTTTTTATCTGTATTTATGTGTTTATGTGATTGTTATGAATGTAGTGACTCACTGCCAAACCAAATTTACCTTTTGGTACAAATAAAGTAACCTTGAACCTTGAACCTTGATTTAACCAGTTGGCCACTATCCCTGACGGTACTGTCCAAGTCGAGACCATTAAAGCGTTTGTCAGTAAAGAAAGCATCTAAACCACTAGTTTCAACAACCCTACCCAACACCCAGTCCATGCAAGCACTGAACAGTGTAGGAGACAGAACATATCCATATTATAATTATTCTTCTTTGTCTTTCGGCTGTTCCCGTTAGGGGTCGCCACAGCAGATCAATCGTTTCCATCTCACCCTGTCCTCTGTATCTTCCTCTGTCACACCAACCATCTGCATGTTCTCCCTCAGCACATCCATAAACCTCCTCTTTGGCCTCCCTCTTCTCCTCCTGCCTGGTGGCTCCATCCTCAGCATCCTTCTCCCTATATACCCTGGGTCCCTCCTCTGCACATGTCCAAACCATCTCAGTCTCGCCTCTCTGGCTTTGTCTCCAAACCATCCCACCTGAGCTGTCCCTCTGATATGTTCATTCCTAATCTTGTCCATTCTTGTCACTCCCAAAGAGAATCTCAACATCTTCAGCTCTGCCACCTCCAGCTCTGCCTCCTTTCTTTTTGTTAGTGCCACTGTCTCTAAACCATACAATATAGCTGGTCTCACTACTGTCTTGTAAACTTTCCCCTTCACTCTTGCTGATATTCTTCGGTCACCAATCACTCCTGCCACCTTTCTCCACCCACTCCACCCTGCCTGCACTCTCTTCTTCACCTCTCTACCACACTCTCCATTACTTTGAACAGTTGACCCCAAATATTTAAACTCATCTACTTTCACCACTTCTACTCCTTGTAACTGCACTATTCCACTGGGCTCCCTCCCATTCACACACATGTACTCAGTCTTGCTTCTACTGACTTTCATTCCCCTTCTCTCAAAAGCATATCTCCACCTCTCCAGACTAGACTCAACTTGCTGTCTAGTCTCACTACAGATCACAATGTCATCTGCAAACATCATATTCCATGGGGACTCCTGTCTGATCTCATCCGTCAACCTGTCCATCACCACTGCAAACAAGAAAGAACTCAGAGCTGATCCTTGGTGTAATCCCACTTCCACCTTGAATGAGTCTGTCATTCCTACTGCGCATCTCACTGCTGTAACACTATTCTTGTACATGTCCTGCACTACACTAACATACTTCTCTGCCACTCCAGACTTTCTCATACAATACCACAACTCTTCTCTTGGCACCCTATCATAAGCTTTTTCTAAGTCCACAAACACACAATGTAACTTTTTCTGTCCTTCTCTGTACTTCTCCAACAGTATTCTCAGAGCAAACATTGCATCTGTAGTGCTCTTTCTCGGCATGAAACTATATTGCTGCTCACAGATCTTCACCTGTTTTCTAAGCCTAGCTTCTACTACTCTTTCCCATAACTTCATGCTGTGGCTGATCAGCTTTATGCCTCTGTAGTTACTGCAGCTCTGCACATCACCCTTGTTCTTGAAAATAGGAACCAGCACACTTCGTCTCCACTCCTCAGGCATCCTCTCACTTTCCAAGATTTTATTAAACAATCTGGTTAGAAACTCTACTGCCATCTCTCCTAGACATTTCCATGCCTCCACTGGAATGTCATCTGGGCCAACTGCCTTTCCACTCTTCATCTTCTTCATAGAAGCCCTCACTTCTTCCTTGCTAATCTCTTGTACTTCCTGATTTACTCTCACCACATCATCCAGCCTTTTCTCTCGCTCATTTTCTTTATTCATCAGCTCTTCAAAATGTTCCCTCCACCTTCTCAGCACACACTCCTCACTTGTCAGCACATTACCGTGTGCATCTTTTACCACCCTAACCTGCTGCACATCCTTTCCAGCTCTGTCCCTTTGTCTGGCTAATCGGTACAAGTCCTTTTCTCCTTCCTTAATATTCAACTTCTTGTACAGCTCGCAATATGCCTTTTCCTTCGCTTTTGCCACTTCTCTTTTCGCCTTACGCCGCATGTCCTTGTACTCCTGTCTACTTTCTTCATCTCTCCGACTATCCCAAAACATTTTCGCCAGCCTCTTTCTCCTTATGCTTTCCTGGACCTCTTCATTCCACCACCAAGTCTCCTTGTCTTCCTTCCACTGTCCAGATGTCATACCCAGTACTGTCCGAGCTGTCTCCCTCACAACATCTGCAGTACTTTTCCAGTTGTCCAAAATTGCTTCCCCTCCAACCAGTGCCTCTCTCACCTGCTCGCTAAATTTCACACAACAGTCTTCCTCCTTCAGCTTCCACCATCTGATCCTTTGTTGAGCTCTCACTCTCTTCTTCTTCTTTACCTCTAAAGTCATCCTACAAACAACCATCTTATGCTGTCTAGTGACACTCTCTCCTGCCACCACCTTACAATCTCTGATTTCTTTTAGCTTGCATCTCCTATAAAGTATGTAGTCCACCTGTGTGCACCTTCCTCCACTCTTATGTTACCCTGTGCTCCTCCCTTTTCTTAAAGTAGGTATTCACCACAGCCATTTCCATCCTTTTTGCAAAATCAACTACCATCTGTCCTTCCCCATTCCTATCCTTGATACCATATTACCAATTATTATTATTTTTAAAAAGCCAATAAAACACAAACCATGTAAAACTGTGAATAAATATAAAACAGAAAACATTCAAATTTGTTTAACATTTTATTTGTTTTAAAAAATGGCCGACCATCACAGATTGTAGACATCCAAGAACAGAAAGTCTAATTTTATAAGCATCAGTTGAAGTCCACTACCTAACTTCATTTGGTAAACTCTTCTATAACGTTAGTGCAAACTGAAAATGCTCTATCACCGGCTGTATTTTTCTAAAACCTTTGGGGACACACAGCTGGCCAGCCTCCTGTGATCGCCAGGCACATGCGTGCACGCCTGGCCAAACCAACTTACCCATATAAGATGATGTGCAACAATTCAATATCTTACAAGCGTACCTACTATGAAAAAGAGGTATTGGTCTTCATATGATGCACTGATGACCTCTGCTTAAAACAGATCAGACTTTGCTATGTCTGTGATCACTGCATTTGTTAGAAAAGTATCTTGTTTTGTTCCCCCAGTCATCTGGCTGCTACCATAATACATGTTGGTCCTGTTGCTCCCTTTGCAGGCCTGGTGGCTGTGCTGTTCAGGGTTCCAGGTTTAACTCCTCCAACTCCTTTCCGGATGAGATGCTCAACTTTGTCAAGACCCATCCACTGATGGATGAAGCTGTCCCGTCGCTCGGGCAGAGACCTTGGATAGTCAGGACCATGGTCAGGTGAATGTGCAACCCTCCTTCTGTTGATGTTAGAATGGTTGTACTATAAGCCTGGCAGCAGACGAGCAGCTGTAGCACATCAAGACAGCAAAAAAATGGTTGCGTGTCTCTGTGTGTCTCAGTACCATATGTTGTCCCGCCAACAAGAGATTAGAGGGTCTGGATGTATGTTGAATATTAAACACAGGGCAAGACGCAGCTTCTCTTCTGAGTTCATTCAAACTGTTCACACTGTTGGATCTAAGACAAGAGCATTTACTTGACTGATATTAATGGCTGACCGTCTTCCGTAATTAGATTATTATGTAAATTTGATACAGTTTCTTCTCTCCAGATTTCATTTCATTTTGGGGAGAGAAAATGAATTTAAATTCACAAGAGCCCATACATCAAACATAATGCAACTCACATGCTTGCCTCCAACAGTTACTTGATTATGATTTTCATAATTGTACTAATGTGCAGGTACCAGCTGAATAAGATCGTGGTGGATACAGAAGCCGGGCCCTACAGGAACCGGACTGTCCTGTTCCTCGGCTCCAGCAGAGGCACCGTCCTGAAGTTCCTCATTATGCCCAATCAGGACAACACTGTCACCAACACCAACATCTTCTTGGAGGAATTAGAAGGATTCAACTTGGAAAAGTAAGAATTTTCAGTGACGGGGCTAAGAGATAGAACACGGACACTTTGAGACGAATAGATGCAGAAAGCACTAGCGTGACAATGAGGGGATTAAGTGACATCTGTGGCTGATGTATAGACAGTGAAAGAAGCTGCTGGTGTGCTATGTCTGGAAAGATAGGAGCATGACATGTCCTGATGTGTCCTGAATTATGCAGGAATTCTCATCTCTTTTTTTTTCTCTCTCACTCTGCTACTAGAGATATACATTATTACGCAGGAGCTGAAACACTGCAGTCTTACACATGGAATACAAATAGGGAAAACAGAAAAGAAAAGGATAAGAGGCTACGATTCCTTATCAGGAAATCAGAACATTTTTCTAATGAGGTTGTAATATGCTGTATTAGGAGGAAAACCATTAGACAGTAATGAAATGATGATAAAATCTTATTATTTTTAATCTTGACAAAAAGGGCATGCTGTCTGGCAGATTGACCCCTTATCTTCATTTTGAAGCTGGATCATATTTAATATCTGGATATGAAGAAATGATATGTGAGCACTGGGCTCCGTGTCCTGTTTAAATGAATATTTTTGCAGAAGGCCTGCAGCTTTGAGACTTCAGCAGATGCCTGTCATCTAATAATGAACACTGGATGCAATGCTTTTTCAAATTTTGGTTTCACTTTAGTTCTTTGTTGCGATTCAGTGTTTCGCATGAATAATGGCTGCAGGGTGGTGGCAAACACCTGCAGCCATCACCCTAATATTTGGTTGGTGATATCATCCAAACAAGTCAAGTGTCCCGCTGGGGTTCAAGGGTATTTCTTTTTCATATTTTACCGTATCTGCAATAATTTCCTGTATGTTGCATATCAAAATGCTCAGATGAATCTCAGCTGTCTGAATATGAGACATGTTGTTGGCCTAGAAGACTGTAAATATATAATTTGGCTCTAAATCTAAAATTTAGATTTTTTTTTTCATTTCTAATCTTTTGTAAAAATACATCTTTATTCAATGAGTATAAACTGCTTTGGTGTTACAAATGGGTTTTCCAAAGTCTTTAGAAAAGTAGGGGAATATGTAGGGAAAAAAAAACTTAGACAAATGTATAATTGCTCAAAATTAAAATATTTAATCTCTCATACTGAGTGTAAATGGTGCGTGTCACTGTTGCTTCCACATTTTTGAGTGATTTTGGTAAAATGGCATGGAATAAAGATTGCATGCTTTGTGGGATGTGAAACAATGAAAATTAGTTTCATAATTTTTTACACTTCTATGCCTTTTTTGTAGAACCATCCATGTTCAAAAGATACCCATTCGTATTATTCAGTGATTCATCACTGTTTACTTTTATGCAAGGAAATAACTAAGGGCCCCATCACAGCACAAATGAGCCTGAATGAAGCCCAATCAGGCCAAATGGGAAAAAAAAAACTTCAAGGCACAGTTGGGAGGGACAGCTATTTTGCGTATGAATGCCGGTTGAATACTTAGAATGTGGGCGGAACTGACCTTGACTGAGTCATGCACAGGCCACGTGCATGCCCACGAATGCAATCCAAATGTAGTTCGAACACTGTACAAATATTTAGACTGCTGTCAGATTACATTAAGAATAAGAAGGATGCACAACGATTGCTGGACGAGTACTGTTCAAGTGCCACCCGAGGTCTGGGTGGAAGGCAAGAAAGGGGACGCAGAGGGAACGCTGGCAGAGGGAACGCTGTGTTCTGCTATCTTTTGAAGCCCTGCCATGTCACCCTAATGGATTTCGAATGACATCCAACCTATGAACTGATAAGGGATAAGCTATTTCAAATCATTCTGAAATGATAAAACTAATATATAGTCAATTTTGTAAAAAAAAAAATCTACTGGTAAACAGATCTGTTGTGCCATGCGTGTGCAGAAAACCATTGATTTGGAAAACCACTGATTTAGTGCAACATAAATAAAATTTAACTTACTTGAATCCATTGTTCTGCATTAAGGACAAAGTTGTTTTCTGTTGTCTTTATCTCTAATCCGCCTTGTGTCAACCTGAGGACTTGTGTTTTGGTAATTGGTAAAATGGTAAATGGACTGCATTTATGTAGCACTTTTCTATCTGCATCAGATGCTCAAAGTGCTTTACAGTTGTGCCTCATATTCACCCATACACACACACACACTGATGTCAAGGTGCTGCCATGCACTCACTACACACTGGGAGCAACTCCAGGATTACGGACCTTGCACAAAGGCCCTTAGTGATTTTCCAGTCAGGCTGGGATTTGAACAGAGGATATTCTGGTCTCAAGTCCAACGCTTAACCATTTTTTTTAATTACAAATAAATTTCCGAACATCTCGTTTTCAACACCCTCCAAAGTATTGGCACAGATTTATTTATTCTGCAGCACATTCACTTAAGTAGGGATATGAGGACTATTACTGAAAATAGTGTGCGGGTGTGGACGGCCGCCAGTAACTGAGCCATAATTCGGTGTGCTCTGTGAGTCCACCAGGAGTCAGTGACTGTCCAGCTTTTACAGCAGACACTCAGATAATCAGAAGAAAGAGAGCACAACAAGGATATTTCCTCCTGATGCTCCGTGATTGTGCGTGGTAATAAGCCCCAGAGTATGCACCCAGAAAGAAGCAGATATCCAAAAAGAGAGCAGCACGGATAGAACTCAGTACGCCCAAACTGATTGGCAGGCTGCCATAATGAACCAGGATGCGACCCAAAATACTCAACAACAGAGCCAGAATCCTCTCCTGTTCTCTCGATTTGTCTGGTGTCTTTTTTTTTTTTGTGGTTGGTCTTTGTTCCTTCCTTTTGGATTTTTGCTTTCACAAGTCTGTCTTTGTTTCTTTGTTGTCTTCTTTTCGGCATTTGTTTAGCTGTCGATACGGTTTCTCTCCAGCGTTTTCTGCCTATTGTTATTTTGGCTGTGAGGAATGACTCACAGCTTGGCCTTCGCAGAATGATAGATTCCTCTTAATGACTACGGGCACGGGCCAATGTTATTACCATAAACCATCCAGATGCAACCGATGCACCAACGCATATGTGCATAAAAAGATATAAATCCGCTGCACGGGGAGGGATTGTGCCGGCGTCTGTCGCTTTAAGTGCCAATTAGAAGCGATTTTGCTCAGAGCCGGTGTTTATGATGGACCAGCTGGTCCCTTGAACCACTACGATCAGCACGTTGAGTGTTTAGGTAACATTTAGGTTCACCGGTGGCCTCGTGTCGCGATCACTTTTATTACAGCTTTTATTTATGGAGCTGTTGTTGCGTTTCACGCTGTCGTGTTTTCCTGCTTTATTGCTGTGAGTGAGGTCAGAGGTTTAATGTTCCGCCTCAGACTGGTAATTTAAAACACCAAATGCACTTTTTGATGTGTGCATGTCTGCCGGTTTGTGTGTTGCAGGTGCGCTGAAGACACTCCTCAGGCCAGGCAGCTGTTGTCTCTGACACTGGACAAGGCGAGCCACACTCTGCTCCTGGCCTTCCCCTCTTGTGTGGTCAGAGTGCCAGTGGCGCAATGCCAGCTCTACTCCCGATGCATGAAGTAAGTGTGCACCGTGCGCTGTATGTTTGTATGTTCAGGGTCTTTACAGGGCAGAATAAGGGCACGCCTGCTCAACCCCAACACTCGGTTTGAAGTCACAGTGTTGGTAACCATCTGCTCTACTCAAGTGTCCTTGAGTGTTGCTGCAGCGCTGCCCAACAGTTTTTCCCCAAAGGTGCTATGGATCAACAACAGCTGTCCTTGTACAAGAGTTTAATACACAACAAAATCCCCAGTGTTCAATCAATCAATCAATCAATCAATTTTATTTATATAGCGCCAAATCACAACAAACAGTTGCCCCAAGGCGCTTTATATTGTAAGGCAAAGCCATACAATAATTACGTAAAAACCCCAACGGTCAAAACGACCCCCTGTGAGCAAGCACTTGGCGACAGTGGGAAGGAAAAACTCCCTTTTAACAGGAAGAAACCTCCAGCAGAACCAGGCTCAGGGAGGGGCAGTCTTCTGCTGGGACTGGTTGGGGCTGAGGGAGAGAACCAGGAAAAAGACATGATGTGGAGGGGAGCAGAGATCAATCACTAATGATTAAATGCAGAGTGGTGCATACAGAGCAAAAAGAGAAAGAAACACTCAGTGCATCATGGGAACCCCCCAGAAGTCTAAGTCTATAGCAGCATAACTAAGGGATGGTTCAGGGTCACCTGATCCAGCCCTAACTATAAGCTTTAGCAAAAAGGAAAGTTTTAAGCCTAATGTTAAAAGTAGAGAGGGTGTCTGTCTCCCTGATCCGAATTGGGAGCTGGTTCCACAGGAGAGGAGCCTGAAAGCTGAAGGCTCTGCCTCCCATTCTACTCTTACAAACCCTAGGAACTACAAGTAAGCCTGCAGTCTGAGAGCGAAGCGCTCTATTGGGGTGATATGGTACTATGAGGTCCCTAAGATAAGATGGGACCTGATTATTCAAAACCTTATAAATAAGAAGAAGAATTTTAAATTCTATTCTAGAATTAACAGGAAGCCAATGAAGAGAAGCCAATATGGGTGAAATATGCTCTCTCCAACTAGTCCCCGTCAGTACTCTAGCTGCAGCATTTTGAATTAACTGAAGGCTTTTCAGGGAACTTTTAGGACAACCTGATAATAATGAATTACAATAGTCCAGCCTAGAGGAAATAAATGCATGAATTAGTTTTTCAGCATCACTCTGAGACAAGACCTTTCTAATTTTAGAGATATTGCGTAAATGCAAAAAGCAGTCCTACATATTTGTTTAATATGCACTTTGAATGACATATCCTGATCAAAAATGACTCCAAGATTCCTCACAGTATTACTAGAGGTCAGGGTAATGCCATCCAGAGTAAGGATCTGGTTAGACACCATGTTTCTAAGATTTGTGGGGCCAAGTACAATAACTTCAGTTTTATCTGAGTTTAAAAGCAGGAAATTAGAGGTCATCCATGTCTTTATGTCTGTAAGACAATCCTGCAGTTTAGCTAATTGGTGTGTGTCCTCTGGCTTCATGGATAGATAAAGCTGGGTATCATCTGCGTAACAATGAAAATTTAAGCAATGCCGTCTAATAATACTGCCTAAGGGAAGCATGTATAAAGTGAATAAAATTGGTCCTAGCACAGAACCTTGTGGAACTCCATAATTAACCTTAGTCTGTGAAGAAGATTCCCCATTTACATGAACAAATTGTAATCTATTAGATAAATATGATTCAAACCACCGCAGCGCAGTGCCTTTAATACCTATGGCATGCTCTAATCTCTGTAATAACATTTTATGGTCAACAGTATCAAAAGCAGCACTGAGGTCTAACAGAACAAGCACAGAGATGAGTCCACTGTCTGAGGCCATAAGAAGATCATTTGTAACCTTCACTAATGCTGTTTCTGTACTATGATGAATTCTAAAACCTGACTGAAACTCTTCAAATAGACCATTCCTCTGCAGATGATCAGTTAGCTGTTTTACAACTACCCTTTCAAGAATTTTTGAGAGAAAAGGAAGGTTGGAGATTGGCCTATAATTAGCTAAGATAGCTGGGTCAAGTGATGGCTTTTTAAGTAATGGTTTAATTACTGCCACCTTAAAAGCCTGTGGTACATAGCCAACTAATAAAGATAGATTGATCATATTTAAGATCGAAGCATTAAATAATGGTAGGGCTTCCTTGAGCAGCCTGGTAGGAATGGGGTCTAATAGACATGTTGATGGTTTGGATGAAGTAACTAATGAAAATAACTCAGACAGAACAATCTGAGAGAAAGAGTCTAACCAAATACCGGCATCACTGAAAGCAGCCAAAGATAACGATACGTCTTTGGGATGGTTATGAGTAATTTTTTCTCTAATAGTTAAAATTTTATTAGCAAAGAAAGTCATGAAGTCATTTCTAGTTAAAGTTAAAGGAATACTCGGCTCAATAGAGCTCTGACTCTTTGTCAGCCTGGCTACAGTGCTGAAAAGAAACCTGGGGTTGTTCTTATTTTCTTCAATTAGTGATGAGTAGTAAGATGTCCTAGCTTTACGGAGGGCTTTTTTATAGAGCAACAGACTCTTTTTCCAGGCTAAGTGAAGATCTTCTAAATTAGTGAGACGCCATTTCCTCTCCAACTTATGGGTTATCTGCTTTAAGCTACAAGTTTGTGAGTTATACCACGGAGTCAGGCACTTCTGATTTAAAGCTCTCTTTTTCAGAGGAGCTACAGCATCCAAAGTTGTCTTCAATGAGGATGTAAAACTATTGACGAGATACTCTATCTCACTTACAGAGTTTAGGTAGCTACTCTGCACTGTGTTGGTATATGGCATTAGAGAACATAAAGAAGGAATCATATCCTTAAACCTAGTTACAGCACTTTCTGAAAGACTTCTAGTGTAATGAAACTTATTCCCCACTGCTGGGTAGTCCATCAGAGTAAATGTAAATGTTATTAAGAAATGATCAGACAGAAGGGAGTTTTCAGGGAATACTGTTAAGTCTTCAATTTCCATACCATAAGTCAGAACAAGATCTAAGATATGATTAAAGTGGTGGGTGGACTCATTTACATTTTGAGCAAAGCCAATTGAGTCTAATAATAGATTAAATGCAGTGCTGAGGCTGTCATTCTCAGCATCTGTGTGGATGTTAAAATCGCCCACTATAATTATCTTATCTGAGCTAAGCACTAAGTCAGACAAAAGGTCTGAAAATTCACAGAGAAACTCACAGTAACGACCAGGAGGACGATAGATAACAACAAATAAAACTGGTTTTTGGGACTTCCAATTTGGATGGACAAGACTAAGAGTCAATCTTTCAAATGAATTAAAGCTCTGTCTGCCAGAATGCTCGTAGCATGGGCCGAGGCGGAGGATTAGCAGCAATCTTCCATTCCAGCTTATTAATTAATCAAAAACGCAGTTAGTGTGACTCGGGGGTGTTGACTCATTTAAACTAACATATTCATCCTGCTGTAACCAGGTTTCTGTAAGGCAGAATAAATCAATATGTTGATCAATTATTATATCATTTACTAACAGGCACTTAGAAGAGAGAGACCTAATGTTTAATAGACCACATTTAACTGTTTTAGTCTGTGGTACAGTTGAAGGTGCTATATTATTTTTTCTTTTTGAATTTTTATGCTTAAATAGATTTTTGCTGGTTATTGGTGGTCTGGGAGCAGGCACCGTCTCTACGGGGATGGGTAATGAGGGGATGGCAGGGGGAGAGAAGCTGCAGAGAGGTGTGTAAGACTACAACTCTGCTTCCTGGTCCCAACCCTGGATAGTCACGGTTTGGAGGATTTAAGAAAATTGGCCAGATTTCTAGAAATGAGAGCTGCTCCATCCAAAGTGGGATGGATGCCGTCTCTCCTAACAAGACCAGGATTTCCCCAGAAGCTTTGCCAATTATCTATGAAGCCCACCTCATTTTTTGGACACCACTCAGACAGCCAGCAATTCAAGGAGAACATGCGGCTAAACATGTCACTCCCGGTCCGATTGGGGAGGGGCCCAGAGAAAACTACAGAGTCCGACATTGTTTTTGCAAAGTTACACACCGATTCAATGTTAATTTTAGTGACCTCTGATTGGCGTAACCGGGTGTCATTACTGCCGACGTGAATTACAATCTTACCAAATTTACGCTTAGCCTTAGCCAGCAGTTTCAAATTTCCTTCAATGTCGCCTGCTCTGGCCCCCGGAAGACAATTGACTATGGTTGCTGGTGTCGCTAACTTCACATTTCTCAAAACAGAGTCGCCAATAACCAGAGTTTGATTCTCAGCGGGTGTGTCGCCGAGTGGGGAAAAATGGTTAGAAATGTGAACGGGTTGGCGGTGTACACGGGGCTTCTGTTTAGGGCTACGCTTCCTCCTCACAGTCACCCAGTCAGCCTGCTTTCCCGGCTGCTCGGGATCTGCCAGAGGGAAACTAACGGCGGCTAAGTTACCTTGGTCCGCACCGACTACACGGTGCGGAGCCGAGTCTCCAATTTGCCCAACCCGGCCTCCAAAGCTACGAATAAGCTACACTTATTACAAGTACCATTACTGCTAAAAGAAGGCCGAGGAATAACTAAACATTTCACACCCAGAGCAGAAAAGTGCGGGAGAGACAGGAGAAGCCGCCATGCTAAACCGGCTAAGAGCTAGTAGCTGCGCTAAGCTAGCGGATTCCTAAAAACACACAAAGTGAATAATGTGTAAATAATTTAGAGGTGATTCATCAGAGGGAGTGCTTTAGTTAAGGCACGTGAAGATAACACTGTGAAACAAATCGTTATCTAGGTAACTAGATCAATCTAACTGCGCAGATTAAACAGCTAACAGATACAGCAAAACACCGCTGTGCTCCGGAACAGGAAGTGATACAATACCTCAGTGAGAGCCAACCACCAGTAGAGTTCATTCAACTACACTGTAAAAAAAAAAAAAATCCTTGTTTTTGCAGAAATATTTTGGCACCTGTGGTTACCAGGGGAATTCTGTAAAAAGTACAGTGAATATGTAAATGGTTTTACATGAAATCTGTAAATTTTACAGTGCAAACCTGTTCTAATTTATTGTCTATTCAGAAGATTAAAATCTCTGCAAAACGGCCACCTTATGTTTAAATATCCTCAAAATGTAGTTTAAACAGACACATCACCTCTTTTTTCAAACCCTTAATTATCAGTATTTTACTGTATTTGTGAAAATTCTCATCTGTAAAATCTAACTGTATTGCAGATTTGGTATTACAGTTTTTTCTGTGTTTAAACTATAGTCATTTATAAATTCCACAATGGCGTATGATTTTAACATATTTCTACTGTTAAAATCACAGTTCAGTTTCATTCCACATTTTACACATTATTGCTGTAAATTAAACATTACTGCATTGTTTTTCTTTTTACAGTTGTTTTATGTTGTAATTTCACAGGATTTCCCTGTTAATTTTACAGACTTTTTTTTTACAGTGTAGTCTAGTGTTACAATGAAGACTATTACGGAGTGCATATAATTCTCATCAGTTCTGTGTTAAAGTTTTAGTATTTTCACATCATATCAGTCGCATCAGTGTTTTAGTCGTCTCTGTCCAAAAATGCATCATGAAGAGGAAGAAACACATACAGTGCATCCAGAAAGTATTCACACCACTTCACTTTTTCATATTTTGTTATGTTGCAGCCTTGTTCCAAAATTGAGTAAATAAATTTTTTCCCCTAAAAATTGTACTCACAACACCCCATAATGACAACACGAATAAAGTTTCTTTGAAATATGTGCAAATGTATTAAAAACTAGAACACCACACAAACCTCCGCCAACACTAGTTCCCAGTTCCACAAATTTTTACCTCGCCAAACATTTTCAAGGTCAAAGTCCTATTAGAAATGGCTTTTCAAAAGCTAAATTAGATGTGATCAAATGTCAAGAATATGTATTTAGATCCGGATCAAACTTTGTCAGTCGATAAAGGATACTGTCCTCCATAACCCTCCCAAATTTGAAATAATTGGATCTTTTTTGACATAGTTCAGAATTTTTTAAAATTCTTTCAGTGGTAAAGCGTAGGGCTTTTTCCAATATTTTTCCTGACTTTGACCGAGAAAACTGAATCAGTTCTTGCCTACCAGGATATGAATCCTCTGTCAAAATTTCATAACGATATATATATACATATACATATACAACCCCTGGCAAAAAATATGGAATCACTCAATTCTGAGGAAAAAATTATGGAATCACCCTGTAAATTTTCATCCCCCAAATTAACATCTGCATCATATCAGATCTGCTCGTTAGTCTGCATCTAAAAAGGAGTGAACACACCTTGGAGAGCTGTTGCACCAAGTGGACTGACATGAATCATGGCTCCAACACGAGAGATGTCAATTGAAACAAAGGAGAGGATTATCAAACTCTTAAAAGAGAGTAAATCATCACACAATGTTGCAAAAGATGTTGGTTGTTCACAGTCAGCTGTGTCTAAACTCTGGACCAAATACAAACAACATGGGAAGGTTGTTAAAGGCAAACATACTGGTAGACCAAGGAAGACATCAAAGCGTCAAGACAGAAAATTTAAAGCAATATGTCTCAAAAATCGAAAAATGTACAACAAAACAAATGAGGAACGAATGGGAGGAAACTGGAGTCAACGTCTGTGACCGAACTGTAAGAAACCGCCTAAAGGAAATGGGATTTACATACAGAAAAGCTAAACGAAAGGCATCATTAACACCTAAACAGAAAAAAACAAGGTTACAATGGGCTAAGGAAAAGCAATTGTGGACTGTGGATGACTGGATGAAAGTCATATTCAGTGATGAATCTCGAATCTGCATTGGGCAAGGTGATGATGCTGGAACTTTTGTTTGGTGCCTTTCCAATGACATTTATAAAGATGACTGCCTGAAGAGAACATGTAAATTTCCACAGTCATTGATGATATGGGGCTGCATGTCAGGTAAAAGCACTGGGGAGATGGCTGTCATTACATCATCAATAAATGCACAAGTTTATGTTGATATTTTGGACAATTGAAAGGATGTTTGGGGATGATGAAATCATTTTTCAAGATGATAATGCATCTTGCCATAGAGCAAAAACTGCAAAAACATTCCTTGCAAAAAGACACATAGGGTCAATGTCAATGAGCAGATCTGATTTGATGCAGGTGTTAATTTGGGGGATGAAAATTTACAGGGTGATTCCATAATTTTTTCCTCAGAATTGAGTGATTCCATATTTTTTCCTCTGCTTGGTCTGAAAAAGTAACCGTTACTGACTGCCACAATCTTTTTTCTTGATTTCTTATAGTGTTTTTTAAAGACAGAAAGTTGCCATTTGAAATTACTTTAGTTTTGTGTCATGTCTGTGATCTGCTTTTTTCCTACAAAATTAAACAACTGAATGAACATCCTCCGAGGCCGGTGATTCCATAATTTTTGCCAGGGGTTGTATATACACTCAACAAAAATATAAATGCAACACTTTTGGTTTTGCTCCCATTTTGTATGAGATGAACTCAAAGATCTAAAACTTTTTCCACATACATAATATCACCATTTCCCTCAAATATTGTTCACAAACCAGTTTAAATCTGTGATAGTGAGCACTTCTCCTTTGCTGAGATAATCCATCCCACCTCACAGGTGTGCCATACCAAGATGCTGATTAGACACCATGATTAGTGCACAGGTGTGCCTTAGACTGCCCACAATAAAAGGCCACTCTGAAAGGTGCAGTTTTGTTTTATTGGGGGGGGATACCAGTCAGTATCTGGTGTGACCACCATTTGCCTCATGCAGTGCAACACATCTCCTTCGCATAGAGTTGAAGAGAACACCCCTCCAACGTGCCAAACGCCAGCGAATGTGAGCATTTGCCCACTCAAGTCGGTTACGACGACAAACTGGAGTCAGGTCGAGACCCCGATGAGGACGACGAGCATGCAGATGAGCTTCCCTGAGACGGTTTCTGACAGTTTGTGCAGAAATTCTTTGGTTATGCAAACCGATTGTTTCAGCATCTGTCCGAGTGGCTGGTCTCAGACGATCTTAGAGGTGAACATGCTGGATGTGGAGGTCCTGGGCTGGTGTGGTTACACGTGGTCTGCGGTTATGAGGCTGGTTGGATGTACTGCCAAATTCTGTGAACCGCCTTTGGAGACGGCTTATGGTAGAGACATGAACATTCAATACACAAGCAACAGCTCTGGTTGACATTCCTGCTGTCAGCATGCCAATTGCACACTCCCTTAAATCTTGCGACATCTGTGGCATTGTGCTGTGTGATAAAACTGCACCTTTCAGAGTGGCCTTTTATTGTGGGCAGTCTAAGGCACACCTGTGCACTAATCATGGTGTCTAATCAGCATCTTGATATGGCACACCTGTGAGGTGGGATGGATTATCTCAGCAAAGGAGAAGTACTCACTATCACAGATTTAGACTGGTTTGTGAACAATATTTGAGGGAAATGGTGATATTGTGTATGTGGAAAAAGTTTTAGATCTTTGAGTTCATCTCATACAAAATGGGAGCAAAACCAAAAGTGTTGCGTTTATATTTTTGTTGAGTACACACATATATATATATATATATATATACATATATATATATATATATATATATATATACATATACACATACATATACATATATACATATACATATATATATACACATATATACATACATATATATATACATACATACATATATATATATATATATATATATATATATATATATATATACATATATATACATATATATATATATATACATATATATATATACATACATATACATACATATATATACATATATATATATATACATACATATATATACATACATATACATACATATATACATATACATACATATATATATATATATATATATATATATATATATATATATATATATATATATATATATATATATATATATATGTATATGTGTATATATAATATATATATTGTTATGAAAGGGGGGAGGGGAGGTGATGGTCTAGTGGTTAAGGTGTTGGGCTTGAGACCCTGGGTCAACAGAGCCTGAAATGTGGAAGTTTTCAACTTGAAACGGCGAAACACTGCCGCCTCGAAGCGCAGATCGCCGTCAGGCGCCGTGGACCGTCCTTAAAGCGACACTACCAGACCAAAATCTCTCATCAGCCGTTAAAATTTTTACCGAAAACCAGCTGAATTTATCGAATGGTGTCCACTCAGTTGTGCCTTACAGTTTTGAAAAAATTTTGATCAAACAAAGCAGCAGTCTCTGAGCCATTCCTAAACAATGAAAAAAATTGAGGAGAGGGTGGGCGACTCCTCACTCAAAGACTGCCCACAGGCGAATGACATAACCGACAGGCGTGAAAAAACTCTCGCATGCCCACGAGGGTTCAAGCATGTCTGATGTAATCACACGTGATTCAAATCCATATGGTTTTTGAAAAAAATAATAAGGTCGGATACTTTTCTAACAGACCTCGTATTTTAAGTACAGTGTTCTCCCTCAGTGGGACCTTACTTTGTTTCTTTGCCTGTGGCCTGCTCGGATCCACTGACACCCGTAAAAAACAACCAGTACACACAGCAGCACATCAGGCATGGAATGTGTTTGCTGAACTCGATGGATCATCAGAGCGTGTGTTCCACAGCACATTAAGAAATGCTCTCACACTTTGAGACATTTAGTGTGTGTAAAGGTTTAGATGTTAGAAGAAAAGGATAATCTAAGAATGGGCGAAAAGTGCTTTTTAGGCTCCTTCTATTTTTTTTAGCTCTTTTGTGAGTTTTTCTTCAGATTTCTTCACTTACGTACATTCATGTAATATATAGCTGTGATCCCAAATCCCAACTTTATATACACTCATCATGGACATGAATGTCATGGCATTATTGTGCTTTTAAGGTTTTCTTTGTCTAGGGCAGAATGACTGTACAACATACATCTGCAATAATAATAATAAACAGCCAAGAATATGGTATACACAAATTGTAATTCATTTTCTGTTTTCTGAAGTCAACATAGTCAAAATTATTTAATAATATAAAAATATACATACAGTGCACCTACAAATTGGTTGAATGTCCATTAGTAAGACTCATCTTCACCAGATTATTGTAGCAGCCATCAACATTTTTGAATATTTGGCTGCTTTTCAGAGTTCAAATAAATTTTTGGTATCTTGCCGCAGCCCCAATGCTTAAACACAATACAGATCATTTTGACAGGGTTGATGTCAGGATCCAGCTGTGAGGCATGTTTGGGGTAATTGTCCTCTTAGATGAACACTTAGTTGTGTCCAAATTTCAACATTGTGGCTGATGGTTTGAGATTTTGAGACAGTCCTTCATTATTCTGTCCAATTTGTGCAATGCACCAGTCCTCCTGGCAGCAAAACAACACCAGAGCATTATGCTACTACTACCGTGCTTTAAGGCTCCTTCACACACAGTGGGAATATATACAAGTCCAGGGCGAGAAGCTGGTATGTGTGTACCATGAAACAACGCGCAGACGGGCAGGCATGCACGATGCTGGTGCGATGGTTCTTGCACGCCACAACACTGTTATTTTTTTCTTCACACCAGCTGCACGATGTGTAACCACATTGTGCATCTGGTGTGAAGAAAAAAATAACAAATAAAAAAAATACATGCTGCGATGGTTCCATGTACATGTAAACACAGCAGCTTTTCCCAGCAAAAAAAAAAAAAAAGTCACCCATGGGATTCAAACCGTGCCTTCTAAATGCTCTGATTGCAGTCCAAAACTTTACCAAGTGAGCTACCATCACTGTCCTGTAAAAGGTGCTGAACACTGCCTTATATCAGGGAGCAGCACATGGACATATTTAAAATAAATAAATAAAAATGACGCACCATATGAAAACATCATATTGTATCTAATCCCTCTCATCAAGCGGGCAATACAAATATGATCTGTCTGTTCCTTTGTAGATGACCCATGGTCACTGACGTACAGTCATGTAATGGCATGAATGAGAAGCAGTTCGCTCGTCTCATTCATGTCCACATCTGCTGGCGCATGTCCTTCTTCTTGCCGACACGTGTGTCTTGTGGATGGTGTGCCGCAGGACACTGCGTCATGTGGAACAGAGCTCATGTGGGTGACATGACAGTCAGATCGCCAGCTACGTGTTATGATCTGATGGTCCGGTTCAAGCTGGGGGCAGCCTGTCCATGTGCACGCTGTGCGCTTGCTTGCTGCAGCCCATCGCCACAGTGATATATGTTTTTTATTTATGTCCACTTGATGACAGCAAACATACACATGCACGTCACAGTGGTCAGTTGTTAGTCCATGTCCATATAAACACAGTACTGTCCAGCTGGGACGTCCAGAATGACAGATCTCCACAGCCACTTCTGTCATAGCCACACCTCCTGTCAGTTCAGCGCACACACCAAAGCCACACTTGTGGGGCACTTAGACAAATTTCACTGCGAGTACAACAGTAGTTGTCTGCAGTCTGTTGTCATGCCAAGAGCGCGAATGGCCACACATTTTCTGTGCCATGCGACACCTGCCGCAAGAGGATTCGATGGGCTCGCACAGCGCGCACTCTGTCTTTCAGCCACTGGTGTGCGCACATAGTTGTAGCAACAGATGTACGAGGCGTTAGAGGCAGCTACGAAATTGCACGAATTGCATATGATTCCTGCTTCATGCACACTTAATGCGCAATTCCACCAAATCCCCACTATGTGTGAAGGGGCCCTAACAGTTGGCAGTGTTCTTGTGTTTGAATGTCTCACCTTTCCAACTCCAAACATACCTCTGGTCTTTGTGGCCAAACATCTCAATCTTTGCCTCATATTATCATTAAATGTTCCATAAAAATAGGTTAAGACTTTTCTGCTAGTTTTCCTTTTGGATCAGACTTATGCAAAATAAACATATAGGGGCCACAAACTAATGAAGCCAGAATTTTGAATTTCTATTATTAATTAGTGGAAACCAGATGAAAAATTGCTGCTCCACTGAGGGTTCTTACTGGATCAGTCTGATTTTTCTATCATTCATACTAGTCTTTGACATGATCCATTAGTTTGTGATCCCACAGGGCTACATTTACCTTTATTACATCAGAGGGGGAGGCAGCAGTAGCATTTAATCAATACCTCAATACAATGAATTCTCAAAGGAGTTCTAAGCAGCTTTTATGAGCAGAGACCTAATAATGGTTTTATGCTTTTTCTGAGACGTATCTAAGCTTAATAAAGGTAAAATGAGTGTCTCATCCAGCTGTGAAACATTTCTAACATTGTTTCAGAATACCTGTAATCTGATTGATGCATTTTTTTAATGTTCATAGGACTGCTCCATGTATTTTGTGGATTCTTAAACTTTTAGTTACAGAGAAGTTACAAAAACAAAATGCTGCAATTTTTCCAACAAATGGCTACATTTTGCATCCTTCTGCAGGAATTGTATTGCATCCAGGGATCCTTACTGTGGCTGGACCAGAGGAAGCACCTGTTCTTTCCTCAGGCCTGGAACCAGGTAAGATGCTCTCCGTGCAGACAGACATCAATGTGAGTCACACTATGTGTGCTCAGATTCGGAGAGCGTACAGCACCTCCCCTGTGTCAGTCTCACAGTCTGCTCACCCCGCTGAGGGTCTGCTTTATTGCTTTATCTGTCTTTGTGTTGGCTGTAGTTTTGCATGCTGTCTTGCCACCTTTGTTTCTCTTTGATCCCGAGTTTTAATTATTTCATTTTAAGTGGGTACTTTTTTTTTTTTTGGCTTTGATTTCTTTCCACTCTTGTCCTTACTTTCACGGTCATTTTTCTGACAGCACACCGGGTGGACCACCCGTTAAAAACAATGTCAAATTGTATTTATCGGCTGCAGAAGTTCTTAGGTTCAGTCTGATCTTTGTGCACTTATTGATTCAAGATGTCTACTGCTACTGTCACACAACGCTTTGCGCTTTCAGTTAGCTTGTTATCAAGTGGTGGCTGTGCAAAGCGAGTGCGCGTGACCTCTCTGTCTGTGCACTAAACGTCGTTGGCTTTCCTGACAGCTCACGTCCACTGGCGGTGGCGGCGGCAGCAGCATCAGCGTCCTCATCCTCCTCCCTGCTCATGTCCACTGGAATCAAATCTCTATTTCGTCTGGCTGCTCATTGAATTAAGACTTCAGGACATAGGTGTAGTGCCAGCACAATACACAACATGGCCCTTAAAGTCCATCTCAGACTACCTGTTTATACTATTAAAGGCCTGTGTGTTGGTCTTGATTTGATTTGTGAAGGTCGGTCAACTCACCAATCGATTTTGCGTTCAGTAATTTTGGATTTCCTCGTCGTGAAATAATGCAATCTTTGCAAACTGATGCTGCAGGACTACGTGGTCTCTGTGATTATATAACATTAGAATGCAATTGTGAAAGTATCAAAAGAAAATGAAGAGTTTAATTTGCGGAACGTAGCTCTGGCTGTTTTATTGAAGGCAGCGTTGGTTTTATGTTTGTTTTCATTGCTGCATTTATAGTGTTAAACAACAATCTCAACCCAGACCATAAAACCTGCTGATTGGTTCTTCTCTTCTTCAGAGAATTGTTTCTGTCGTATCAAGTTAAATGACGCCAAAGTGATATAACAATAAATGACAGCAGCAATACTTTTGGTGGATATAGAAAGTCTACACGCTTCGGCTTTTATACATTTTAATTAGTTTTAAAAAAAAAAACTTCTCTGTACTAAAATTTTTCATTTTCAGCTCAGACTGAAAGCAAATTTCTACCACATGATAAAAATTAAACAAAAATATCAAAGCCAAAATAATGAGCTGCATAATTACTGTCGCCCTTTAGTATAACACAAGTAAATCACGACTTTCACAGAAGAGGTGCTTCTGAACACATAGAAGGCCAAGTTAAACAGCTAACGGCATAATCAGTCACTTTAAGAAGTTTCTTTATATTTGGTGAGGTAAAGATGCACATGTTTTCCATCAGTAGGGTTGGGATCGTAGTTTTACCTGTTCAGTGGCGACAAGAAGTGATTTACTGTGTTTTTAGCCTTTCCCGTACAATTATTGTTTAACTGTTTAGCGCGCGATGCCGGTTATGTTCTATACCAATATGGCACCAATTAAAATTGTGTTTGTCCAAAGTGAAAAGATGAACTCAGACACATCTAAAAACAGAGCCCAGGTTGAAAAGTATCCCTTAAAGTCAACAAGTTGCTCAATGGAATACAAATAATGAATGTTTATGAGTGCAATGGTAAGAATATTTCTTTCCGTGAAAGATGGAATGTTCCATTCAACGAGGCAAATGAAATATTCTTTTCATTGCATGAATGAAAAAACATTCATTAGGACCCCTTCACACATAACACAACTTAAGCCGACTAGCGCACGAAGGAGGAATTGCATGCCATTCGTGAAAAATCGTAGCTGCCTCAAACACCTCGTATACGGGTCGTTACAACTATTCACACCAGCGGCTGAAAGTCATCATGTGCTTTTTGAGAGACCATTCAATCCCTCGGTGTCGGCCAAATTCCAGGTGACACACAAACGTCTAACTCCGCTCGCTTGGCACTTCAAAAATGTGTGGCAATTCACGTTGTTGCCACGAAAACAGTCAGCAGACGATCACTTTCAAGCTGGATATGAAATTTGTCTAAGTGACCCCACGAGTGTGGTGTTGCAAAAAGCAACACACATGTGGCGCATGTGTCTCGCACATGTGCGCGTCTCACGCTACCCCTGCTGCCCCCCGAAACACATGTGGCGTGTATGTTTTGTGCCCCCCCCGCTCCCTCTGAAACACGTGGTGTATGTGTTTCAGCCCCCCCGCTCACCCCTACACATGTGGCATGTGGCACACTTGCATAAAATGCGTATATGTATGTACAGACATGAACATATGCAGGGCCGGGCAGCCAGGTCAGAGCGCACACAGCGCAGGGAGGGGCCTCCCAGCTGCTGACCAGAGACACAAATGACAGCTCAGTGCACAGGACGTGTCACAGTACAAATACAGAGACCACAGCCAGGACAGGTATATTAATGAGGACTACACTACCTACATACGAGGTCTGTTAGAAAAGTATCCGACCTTATTATTTTTTTCAAAAACCATACTGGTTTTGAATCACGTGTGATTGCGTCAGACAAGCTTGAACCCTCGTGCGCATGCGTGAGTTTTTCCATGCCTGTCGGTTGCGTCATTCGCCTGTGAGCAGGCCTTGAGAGAGGAGTGGTCCAGCCCCCTTGTCATTGTTTTATTGCCATGAAATGGCGGAATGATTTGGGCTTTTTTTTTCCATCAGAATTTTTTCAGAAACTGTTAGAGACTGGCAGCTGGAAACCATTAGAAAAATTTATCTGGCTTTCGGTGAAAATGTTACGGGCTTGGTAGAGAATAAGGAGTGTTACTGTCACTTTAAGGATGGCCCCCAGCAGCTGTGGGGCGCGCCGCGCTCCGAAACCACCATCAACAGGCTGAACGACCATTTCATTTCTAAACGGATGGCTGTCTGGATCCGTGACCATCGTGTGCCATTTCTCTGGTTATCACAAGAGCTGGACATCAACCATTATCTGGCAGATTTCACTTTTAACAAGAGATTTTGTCATGGAAAGCCGAGCGGAGGCTTCGCGCATCACGATGGATTCGCTACTGGAGCGAGATAAAACCACCTCCGTTTTGGTCTCACCGAACGGCTTTGAGATGGCGTTCAAACAGCTGTCGGTGGTTTTTCCATCGAGTGATTATCCGAGAAATTGTGGATGTGCCTGGACATGCCAGAACATGTCCCGTGAGGCTTCATCACGGCGTTGCTTTGCGCCATGCAGCACCGCCGCGACGCGCGGAATTCCTCAGCACGTCTGTCTCAATGTGCCGAAAAAGTGCTGATGTCCACGTCTTTTCACAATTCCTGTGCTAGTAAGACGACGTCCCGGATAAAACACAGCGTCCAGTTTGGAAATGAATGGCACATTCCACTGTTACAGGAGTTTTTGTCATGGAAAGAGGAGCGGAGGCCCCGCACGTTGCGGCGGTGCTGCATGGCGCATAGCAACGCCGTGATGAAGCCTCACAGGACATGTTCTGGCATGTCCAGGCACATCCACAATTTCTCGGATAATCACTCGATGGAAAAACCACCAACAGCTGTCTGAATACCATCTCAAAGCCGTCCTGTGAGACCAAAACGGAGGTGGTTTTGTCTCGCTCCAGTAGCAAATCCATCGTGACGCACGAAGCCTCCGCTCGGCTTTCCATGACAAAATCTCTTGTTAAAAATGAAATCTGCCGGAAAATGGTTGATGTCCAGCTCTTGTGATAACCAGAGAAATGGCACACGATGGTCATGGATCCAGACAGCCATCCGTTTAGAAATGAAATGATCGTTCAGCCTGTCGATGGCGGCTTCGGAGCGCGGCGCGCCCCACAGCCGCTGGTGGCCGTCCTGAAAGCGATGGTGGCGCCACGCAATGGTACAAATGTATGGAACCAAATTTGCGCATTAAATGGAACCAAATTTGCACGGTCAATAGAAAACAGTGGAAAATGGGAAGAATGATTCATATCATGTGACATACAAGCCACCAATTGAATGACAAGGCTCTATTTATGTGTTATATAATAAAGAATCATGGACTCTGTTTGCAGTTGGGAGCAGAACAAAAGCTGCCATTTGTCCAGAAGTCTGGTTTGTTGGGATCATATCTTATTTGTGTTTTCTATTTTTCATTCATTGCTCATAAATATCGTTGTTGCATTGTGGCGGCCGTATCAGTATTTCTGTTCTGGAGCTGTTCTTAAAGTGTTACTGTTTGAGTGACAGCTACATGCTTTCTGATTTTACAAGCATTCTGTTTGTGGTTAAATATTTTAAATGTTGCTCACAGTGTGGCCACTATAGACATCTGGGAAATTAGTGTTACATAAAACATGAACTCTTATTCACTGACAGAGGAACTTGGGGTCAGCGTTGTTGTTGATTATTCACATAGTTACACACACTGCCCTCTTTTGTGGTCAGACTGCAACTTTGAATCTCATTTGCTCCTGCCATATAAAAATGTATGGAACATTTTTACACAGTCATAAATTACTGTGTAGATTCCTGTTTTGGTAACAAAATATAAAGAAGTCAACGTATGTAAAGCAAATAGTGTTTTAATGTACTTAATAAAAATATACACAAAGCAAAAGTATGCACTGTGTAAGATAGAGTGATGATTCTTTGAATCCACTATATTAGTTTTCGATAAGTTTTTGTACTGTTGATGTGAAGGGTTTTCAAATTATCTATAGTTCTTTTTAGCACCTCATGTCTGCTTTCCATATCTGCCCAAAATACTCCAAACAGCCAGTTTCTGCGTGAGTGTAATCCTTGCATCATTGTCCAAAAGCAGTGTGATCAACACCAGTGTTCCTGAAGGCTTCACTTCCTGAGAGTACTGCCATTTTCATAATGTCCCGTATGTCTCCGCAGGATGATGGTCAGAAAGTGTCAATTCAGTTTATTTATCCACCGCCAAATCACAACGCAGGCCACCCCAATATACGAGCAAGATTTGAACCCTACCCACCCCTCCGGTGTCCTCCAATGGTGTGATTTGCAGGGATTTTAAGTAAGGATCATGTGCAAAATTATTAAAAATGTGTCTCATCCACAGCGTAACTGTAACTAAGTTTCTTTAATCCATGTAATTACGAGTAATATCTTAATAAGAAGTCTGTTTCATGTAGGAATTTCACATATCATTTAAACCAACATTTTAGCAACTTATGCATACAATTTTCAAAACTATACAAAGCAAGTAAACATCTTTTTTTGTGCAAAATCAGAAAGTTTGTGAAAGTCACATCCTCTCATAAAGCGCCTTGGGGCAACTGTTTGTTGTGATTTGGCGCTATATAAAAAAAAAATTGATTGATTGATTGATATGCTTACAGATTCTTTCTTCAATTTGCACTGACCAATTGTGATGGATAGATTTATTGGCAAGCAGCAGTGATTGTAAAAATAAAATAAAATAAAAAGTTTTTGATGTAAAAATAAAATGGTATTTGGGGATACTGTTTTGTGGCAGAGCATTTTGTGCAGAGCATTCTGCTGTTACAAAATTACATAACAGTATCTTTGTAATACTACTAAATGGCCATGAAATGACTGCACAATTAGCGTGCCCTGTGCGACTTCATAAACAGACCAAGACTAAATCCCAAGTCATTATTTGAACATAGTTAACTAGATGTAATTTATGCACAAATATGACATTACATCTCTATTTACGTTATAAAATAATATTATAATATCTATTTAAGTTATAAAAACATTTAAAAATCATTACCATATGTAGTATTGCTCAAAGGCTTTTGATACATTTAGTAAAACTGGTTCAAAAAAATGAAAATATGTTAAATATCGCACATTTATAAGAAAATATAAAAATAAATTTGCAGCCACTATATTTGTGTGTGCTGCTTCAGGTGATAAAATCATATAGTTTTGATCCACTTGAAGTGGATCTGTATATATTTTGAAATCAAATGAATTACATTTATCTCACACAATTGGCTTTCATTATATTTTACACTCTAATCCTTAATAAGTTTGTATCATCCTGATGCATATCAACTGTATGTGATTTCTTTAGGCGTTTTTGTTGCACGTTTTGGACTGTTATGAACAGACCCAGACATTTCAGGGTTAGCTTCTTGATTGCAGGTATTTCCGCTCATGCAGGCCTCAGTGTAAACGTCCTGTTGGCTGCTGCTCGTTAATATGAAAACCATCATGAAAACCATACATTCTGCTGCACATATGCGGCTGTTTTACCTAATATGAACCATGACTAAAAGCAGTTATGTTTTTCTTTGTGTGCACCTGGTCTCTCTGTACTCTTCTCATTTCCTCTCTCTTTCCTCACTTCAGCGTGGCTTATTGCGCTTTGTGGTTTGTGTTTGCCCCTCATGCCCAAATGGGAAATGAGTTTTAAAGCACTGGGATAAAGCTGTAGAAATGACTTTTCACTAGATTTATAGCCAAAAAGTTACATCTGAGGTTTGGTTTCATTTGCCTTTCTGCCTACTATGAAAAATGTCTTTTCCACCAAAGTATCTTTATGAAGGCGTAATGACAGTATCTCATCAGGACAGGAGGAGGCAGCTCAGGAGCTTATTCTAAAGCTCTCAAAACAACAGCAACGCCTTCTAAAATTCTACCTATGTAAGTGATAAAGGAGCGCAGGGAAATATACGCGCCTCTGTAAGTTGTTCTGTGCTGGAACACAATGATAGCTTTATCGTAGCAGATCTGTGCCACGGCGTCAGCGGGCCGGGCCGCTCTATCCTCTGATTAATGGCCGTGTCTCTTCTCCTCCGCAGACTGCCGTTCGAGCAAGATGTCGAACAGGGGAATGTGGCCCACTTGGGTGACTGTGATGGTAAGCGACTGTCGGCATGTGTGCAGGTTTGCCCGTTAGTGTTCAAACTAATAGTTCTCTTGTCTTATCGAGATCCGAGTCGTGTATCTTCAGGGTAACAAAAAAAAAAAAAAAAAAGAAGCAGAAGAAAGGAAGAGCTCTGTGTTTTCAGGATATACAGAGGAAATGAACAAATAAACAGAGGCGCATCCCAGTCCACCCCTGTAGCATCTTACTCCTCCCCTGGCGGAACCACCGTCACGCTCGCCTCATTTTAAGTCTTCATGTATGTTTTAGCTAACTTTGTTGTTCTCCCTGTATTCTATCTTTGCTTTGCTCTGATATGTTTTGTTGCATATACATGTGCCTAATTATATTCACCCCCAATTTTAAATTTCCCTTGAGGTCTTACCCACCAACCCCCATATGATTACGAAAAGCTGAATCTCTACTCCAGATGCAGTGGTTTTGGATACTCCCATGACACCCCTCTCTTTGATCTGTGTACTAATTCCAAAGCGTGCAAATTAATCCTGTGCTTGTGAAAGATCCCAGAGTTCATGCACCACACTCCCAGAGAACAGAACAGATAAATATTTCATAATGTGAACGGCGTGCAGCTTTAATCCTGTTTCAGATGGGTGCTCTGTTTGATGGTGTTCTCTTACGTCAGGATTGCCGAACCACACAGGACGACCCGCTACCGATGGCTAACGCTTACGCGGTGCATGGTGATGTCAGGAACATGTGGAAAAAAAAAAAATCACTGTGTTTGCTGCTGTTGGTGTTATTCCAAACACAAACGGTATATTTGCATCCCAAACTTGGTTCCTGCAAGTTAGTTTTTGTAAAATGTAACTTGGATGAGTATGTAGGGGATGTGAGAAAGTAGTTTCTACTATATGAATGTCCAGTATGCACATTTATCCAAGAGCTTTGCATTGTAAATATTTCTGGTTGCTAATCCCCGAGGCCAAAATATGACCATCGGGTATTGCGAAAGTTTTGTGTCCATCCACCCATCTGTCTATGCTCAGCATAAGTCCAGTCCTATTACTGCCAGGGTCTTCAAATTCACAGGGAGCATTCTTGGGACACAGACCTTGGACAAGTTCAAAGATGGCTAACCTTAACCTTAAAGGTCAAAATGTCACATTCTGTTTTCTGTTTTTATGCTCATACGGCTGAGGGTATTTTAGGGTATTTCATCAATACAACTATAACGCAACTATGCTGCGTTATAGTTGTATTGATGTGCTGAACCAGTCGGTGAAACATTATCTTGAAAATAACATCTTGACACCCGGTGTAAAGTCCCTGGGTCAGATATAGCAACTTGCGAGAAGAATGAAGTAAGACCTGGGTTTCATATCATTTGCTTATACAGGGCCAAATCAAAACATACCACATTCCAAGGCACTACACACTAGCAAGGTTTAAATCTTACTCATCCTATGAGCAAGTGTGACGCAGGCCAGCAGGAGTCACTGTGCATGTGGTAGTGAACAGGTCTCACTCTCCCAACAGCCAAAGGATACTCTGGCTATTCAGGCCAGAGCCCAGGTTTTAGCCGACTGGTCAGAGTGTCCACCTCCTATGCCAGTGTAACAGTATATATCCCCCCCCCGATATCTTCCCCCTCACCCTAGAAATCGCCCCCCAACAGGCAACATTCCTACAGGGCAGCACTGATTAACCCAAACCTTGATAAGGCCCAATCAGGATAGAGCAACCTTTAAATGCTATATTTCATGGATGATTTATGGTCCCTGATGAAGCAGTATGATTGATGGTGAATGATATTGGTATTCTTTCTGTATGTATCTATAGCTATCTACAATAGTAATATTTCCTATTCTGAAGTATCTTTAAATCCCCCTTCCAAATATACTCTACAAACAACCTGAAATATATGATGTGATGGAAAATACTCCAATTTAGTTTTGCATAAAATATCCACAGTATAGTAGCTCACACACACACACACACACACACACACACACACACACACACACACACACACACACACACACACACACACACACACACACACACACACACACACACACACAAAATAGTATTCAAAGAAACATATGTTTAAGAAACATAATGAAAATGAGGGGCCTATAATGTCTGCCACTTTTCTCAAATCTCTTTTGTACAAACTAGGTCATAAGTATAAAGAGTGGCAGATAGGAATCAACAGAATAGTATAAATGTAGCATGAAATTGACAAATATGACTATTTGAAATGGTGTGATTCGCTCATACGAGGTGTTCCACCATGTTCGCCCTGAGTTGTACTTATTCGTACTATGTGTGAAGGGACCCTTAAATATCCAAACCAAAGTTAGTCTGTTAACCTTAGTTTAGCTTTAGTAACAGTCTTGCCCATGCTCCACTTCTTTACCCATTAATAGGTTAGCTGGGAATTAAGCAGAGTTGGGCATTTCCAAGATGGTGACATTTGGACCTGCTCTGTTTGAATGCAAAACCACCCTTCAGAAAACCTATGGGTAACGTCACAGAGGATTTGTCAAGTATACGCTCAGTCTACGGTAAAATATGGCACGTTCCATCTTTACAGCTGCAATAAAATGAACCAGAAGGTGAATTTCTGATTTCAGAGAGCTCAGTCACACAGAGGTGTCATTGTG
Source organism: Thalassophryne amazonica (assembly GCF_902500255.1). NCBI lineage: Eukaryota > Metazoa > Chordata > Actinopteri > Batrachoidiformes > Batrachoididae > Thalassophryne > Thalassophryne amazonica. The sequence continues at coordinate 26,811,732 of NC_047112.1, forward strand.
CAAAGTCCTGGTAACGGCTTTGCTTGGCCTGCTGTCAAATAGACACAGTGCACCCAGAAAGTATTCACTGCACTTCATTTTTTCCACAATTTGTTATGTTACAGCCTTATTTTAAAATGGAGTAAATGCAATTTTTCCCTCAAACATTCTACTCACAATACCCCACAATGACAACATGAAAAAGCTTTATTGAAATTTTTGCAAATTTATTAAAAAGAAAAAAGTAGATGTTCAATCAGATTCAGGTCTGGGCTCTGGCTGGGCCTCTCAAGGACATTCACAGAGTTGTCCTGAAGCCACTCCCTTGATATCTTGGCTGTGTGCTGACAGTCATTGCCCTGCTAAAAGATGAACTGTCCCGCACTCTGAGGTCAAGAGTGCTCTGGAGCAGGTTTTCATCCAGGATGTCTCTGTACATTGTTGCATTCATCCTTCCTTCAATCCTGAGTAGTCTCTCAGTTCCTGCTGCTGAAAAACATCCCCACAGCATGATGCTGCCACCACCGTGCTTCACTGTAGGGATGGTGTCTGGTTTCCTCCAAACATAATGCCAGAGTTCATCTTTGTCACATCATACAGAGAATTTTGTTTTTCATGGTCTGAGAGTCCTTCAGGTGGCTTTTGCCAAACTCCAGGTGGACTGCCATGTACCTTTTACTAAGGAGTGGCTTCCATCTGTCCACTCTACCATACAGGCCTGATTGGTGGATTGCTGCACACATGGTTGTCCTTCTGGAAGATTCTCCTCTCTCCACAGAGGAGTGCTGGAGCTCTGACAGAATGACCATCAGGTTCTTGGTCACCTCCATGACTAAGGCCTTTCTCTCTCCCCCGATCGCTCAGTATAGACGGGCGACCAGCTCTAAGAAGTGTCCTGGTGGATCTGAACTTCTTCCATTTCAGATGATGGAGTCCACTGTGCTCATCTGGACCTTCAAAGCAGCAGAAATGTTTCTGTACCCTTCCTGAGATTTGTGCCTCAAGACAGTCCTGTCTTGGAGGTCTACAGACAATTCCTTTGACTTCATGCTTGGTTTGTGCTTTAACATGCACTGTCAACTTTGAACCTTATATGTAGACAGGTGTGTGTCTTTCCAAATCATGTCCAATCAGCTGCATTTACCCCAGGTGGACTCCAAAGAAGCTGTAGAAACATCTCAAGGATGATCAGTGGAAACAGGATGCACATGAGCTCAATTTTGAGCTTCATGGTAAAGGCTGTGAATACTTATGTACACGTGATTTCTTAGCTTTTTTTATTTTGAATAAATTAGCAAAACATTTCACATTGTCATTATGGGGTATTGTGTTTCGAATTTTGAGGAAAAAAAATGAATTTCATCCATTTTGGAATAAGGCTTTAAGATAAAAAAAAAGTGCAGTGCTGTGAATACTTTCTGGACGCACTGTATGTCCTTCTCCTGGTTGTTTCTTTGAGGACCGTCCGAGCTCTGGGGCATGATTGCTCCTCCGTGTGATCCTGTTATGAAATATACTGAGGAAGAGCTCTGTTAAAGGAGTTGAACTATTTTGTCAGGGGATGAGCCAACTAGCATGACGGCTGCTGCTGTCGCCTGCATGACAATTCATTTCAGAGTGGGAGGAAATATGTGCTCTGGCTTTTCATTTTATCTCAACTCTTCCTCATTTTTGTCTTTCTACAAGGCAACAATTTCTTTCTGAGTACAGTAGGCAGTCAGAGCGGCGGCTTCAATCGGCTTGTTATGACAAACTGTCACTGACAACATTAGACTTTGAAACTGTCTGTGCTGTTATATGTCTGTCAGCATCTGGCTCTCATCACGCACGTTATTCTTCATGAACACAGCGCACACAGAATAGCTGCATTCTCACGTGCACATAGATAAAATGAAAATTAAACCCACAGGGATAGTGGTTGGAAGAAGATACTAAATTCTATTGGTGGATGAATATTTATAGTTTCAGTGTGTTGGACTGTATTTTAAGCAAGCTGATTGGGGATAAGAAACGTTCTGGCCTATCTGCTTCATCAGTCTCCAGTGTAACTGTCTATCTGCTGCAGTCAGGTAAAACTTGGCTTTCACCACCCCCTTAGTCCTCAGTACTGAGGCACCTGTGAGGTGGATCATGCTCGGAGAAACGAAACACGTCACATGGTCAAGATGTCATAATGGACACTCCCTCAGTACTCACTCTCTCTCATTCATCTTCAACCGCTTATCCAAGATCAGGCCACAGGGGGCTGGAGCTTATCCCAGCAGTCGCAGGGCGTGAGGCAGGGTACACTGTTGTAGTGCCCACACCGCACAAATGATAATTCTCATTTGAGTCTCCCTAAACAAGTGCTCATTTGACACAAAGGCATCACAGCTTTACGCGAGGACACTCCGAACAGACCAAGTAAAAAAGACATCTAGTCGTTGCCTTAATGGTGCATTTACACATAGGCAAGATGCATTCCGAATGTCATATTTGCATCACTCTTGACACAGTCCTGACATTCTTAATGTGACTTAATGCATCTGAATAGGTTTCTTAATAGCACGTGTTGGTGCGTGATATTTGTGATTTTCATGGAGCATGTTTTTGGCTGTCAAAAAAATCTTCCACGAATGTCACGCACCACCCTCATTTCTCTTCATGTCATGGAGGTCACAACTGAGCATGTTGATCCGTCTCGATTAGTGGTGATCCTTAATAGATAGTGACAGTATTCTCCTCTGATGTGCGCACAATTAAACCCTGCTGCACCTCATTCAGTTTCATTGCTGCAGTATGCTGAAGAAGGACAGTGACGCCAAGTCGGCTAAAAGTTTTGTTCTGATGCTCATCAACGCTCTCCTGCAGGTGTTCCACCTGCTGCTGTGCCTGATGTTCGGGAAAACGAGTGAGACGAGAGCCACACATCTGGCTCTCAGTCTCCTCCTCCTTTCTGTACCACTTCATGGCACAGAGTCCAACTAAGCATGAAGTCACAAAGTTCTTCTGCTATGGATTTTGAGGAGCAAACTGTAGCGATCTGAATTGTTCAGCAGCTGATGGATGAATGTGTGTGTGTGTGTGTGTGTGTGTGTGTGTGTGTGTGTGTGTGTGTGTGTGTGTGTGTGTGTGTGTGTGTGTCATTAATCATAACACGTGGTAACAGGTTGCAACAGTTCCTGAGGACACCTAATGCCTCTGCCCAAAATCATCACATTCGTGATCAGCGGCCAAGAATGTATACTTCGTGGCATTTGTGACTTGCCATCATTACCTGTAAACGCAGCTTAAGGTGCCTTGACACTTGCATGAATTTGAGCCCCGCAAATAAACTCATTAAATAAACACGTAAGCTGTTGTAAACTGTGTGGGAGCTGTGTACATCTCTGTGCAAATGTGCAAAGAAAATTTGAAATGTTCAAAACTTCTGGCACATATTAATTTTGTGAACTAGATGTGAACATTGCACCCTATTCAAAAACACTGTGTGTCACTGCGAGTCAATGCGTCTCATCGCCGCAGTGCATCTGGATGAGATGTTACATCTACAATAAACATAGTTTTACAGATACATTATCTAACACATAAGAAGGAATGACAATGCAACTGTTTTTCCAATCTATTACAATATAAATATTATAAATAATTACCTTTAAGACGGTTCCAAATGCGTTCTCCACTGCATGACGCACACGAGAGAAGTTGCAGCTGCAGATAATTTCTCTGATTCTGGGAGCAATGAGAAGTGGATTCATCAGCCAGGTTCTGAGAGCAGTGAAAAGATTATTTTATATAATGTGTTGTCAAATGTTTCAAAGCGCAGCATCCAGTAGGACAAAGTGGGTCACATTGGCTCAACGAATTGCGCAGCAGTACGGGGATCAAATAATAATGCACCTAGCTGGCCATGTTTGTCAAGTAGACGTTGCACCATGTAAGTTGGTTCAGATTAATTAACCTTTTAGAATACAAAGCAAATCAAGTATAGTAAAGCACATAATTCAGTGCTTTGCTAAACTTGAGTTAGTTTGTCTACAAAAGCCTCATGGGTTTTAGTCGGCAATGGCAGATTTGGCATTAGTTTAAAATACCAATGCAAATTATTACCTTCCTTTTTAAGTTGAGAAATGCAGTATTCTTAGGGCGTACCTTGACAGTTGTTTGCCACCGTTTGGCCTGTTTGGCATTGCAGTTGGTGTGTAGAACAACAACTCACTTAATGCTCCAAAGTTTTACCCCCTCTCCTACATTCTTCACCTCTTTTCAATCCCATCCGTTGTTCTGACGATTTCAGACCAGTCTTGTCGTCAAACCTCAAAAGGAGATAGATGGATGATGTTACTTAGAGGCCATCTAACTGCCTCCTCTTTCTCCTTAGCCAGAGAGAAGTATTTGCAGGAAGGAGAATCGATTTTCATCTCTCCTCTGACTGATAGAACTCGAATAGATATCAAGGGGGATTCTGTGAGTGGGTAAGGAATGGGGGTGAGAAGAGTGAGGTTAGGCTGGCTAAATCAGCTCCAGGAGTAGGGAAGAACAAAAGGAATGAGTAAAGGATTGAGAGATCGTGGAAAGAAGGGCGAGCTTGAGAATGGACAGGGTGAAAGGGATCAGAGGGTCAGAATGAGGGAGTATTGGCTGAATAAGCGGAGAGAGGAGGATGGAAGGTGAGGTAGAATGATCATCACACTGGAGTCTTGGCACTCGCACTGTCAGTTACTTGTGACAAATGCATTGAATTCCGGCACGGTGCGGCCGCTGGCCTTGGCAGTGGGCTTGGGCCCAGACAGTAACTCTGTCTTGGTGATGTAAACCACCTACCTTGGGTCGTCTTAGTCTCCTCATTTATATATCACAGAGCTGCTGCACTTCTCCTGAGTGCTCACGAGTGTGCAAAACCATTAAAAATCTACAAGTAGATTGAAATCTGTCCAGTTTTTATTAGGAAGCTGACAGCTGCTGTGGCTTGTATGTTTTAAATAGTACTGAGAATGTGTCACTCATTTTTACTTATTCATCCCTGTGGAGCAGGTAGCTCAGTGGATAAGGAGCTGAGCTACCAATATGTAGACCTGGGTCCATTACTGGTCACACTACCTGTCTGTGACCTTGAATGAGCCACATCATGGGCGTTCTTGCCAACCACTCAGCTGTAAATAGCTCTTTAAAGGGGAAGTGACCTCTGACAGACTGGTGCTTCATCCAGGGTGATTTGTTGACTGTCATCAGCTTCATGCTACAGAATCCTGGGATAAGTGTGGGCACCAGTGGGTCTCGGGGATGGTATAGGACTTACTTCTTCTTATCTCTTAAGAAAGCATA